>NC_091471.1:162051760-162789260 GCF_036971445.1 Narcine bancroftii | reverse complement strand
CCCTCCACTTAATTTAGAAAACATCTCTGCCAGCGGCTGAAATGCGTACCGGCTCCGGGATTTCTGGGGTCGAGTTCCAGCCTGTCTGGTCACAGCACATGGCTAAGCCACAGTCTCTGGTCCCTTAGGTGTAGCAAGGGTGGACCTTGGGGTACTTGGAGCTGCTGCTGGGGGAGTGATGGTAGCGGTGTCTGCTTTCCCTGGCTCTGGAGTGGTTGGGAATTCTGCACATACATGGCGATCGGAAGCACGACTTGTGGAGATCCTTCCACCTGCACTTGTAGTGGCCCCTTTCTGCTTGGACTGGGGTTTAGGGTTGGCAGCGCCTGTAATGGCGAACCCATGGGCAGGCAGGGCTCTTGACCATTTCTTACCTGCCCTATTGTACTTCTGTGGTCTTCCCTACATTCCACCACGATTCCAGTACAGTGATGCCTCGCCATCTCTGACCCGGAAGTACATGAGTGTTAGTCGTCCCCGGATCCATTCCTCAGGAAGAGTCTCCAGGTGGTTGGGAATGCACGTTGGAGAAGAAGCAGTTTCCATCCTAGTAGCTATCATATTAATTTATTAAATTGTACTGACAATAATCACAACAGCAGTGCGAGTATAAGACATCTTTAATAAACCAATATGTACACTAAGAGGTCTTGTCTCTCTGTAAGACAAACCTGGAAGGCTAGACTGTAGCTCTGGACTGCTTTATAGTGATGTAATTACATATCACCACAGAGGCATCCCAAGCAAGATCAGAAGAATGCAGGTTGGATTAGACAACCTATTTCGGATTTCAAACACATTTTTTTCCCCATTCAAGAATTCACTCTGTGCTTTATTTAAGCTTTGCCTCATCACACTGACACACAAGCTGCAAGACTTGTACAAAAATGTTGCTTCTTTAATGGATATTTTTATTATTGTATTATATTTTATGTCAATCTCCTTCTGTAATATAATTTTTGCCAATCTTCTTTCAAATTTTTTTTATCCATCTTTGCTTCTCAATATTTTTTCTGTTGACTGAAGTTTCCAACAAGCACGTCTCCTGTTGCTGGCATTTCTTCTCAGTATTCTGTTTGATATTTGACCCTTTCATTGGATGTGATATAAAGCATTGGGCCTGGAATAGGACTGTATCAGAATCAGAATCAGGATTTATTGTCATGAACAAGTCATGAAATTCTGTGTTGTGTGGCAGCATCATAGAGCAAACATTCATATTATAACCATCTTACAACATTACTATATTAAAAAATAGTGCACAAAAAATAAGGCAGTGTCTTTAGTTCATTATTCAGGAATCTGATGACAGCAGGGAAGAAGCTTCCTTGTGCTATTGAGTGCTCATCTTTCAGCTCCTCTACTTTTTCCCCCAATGGTAGCAGAATGAAGAGGGCATGGCTGGAATGGTGGGGATCTTTGAGGATAGATGCTGCTTTTTTTAAGACACTGCCTTATATAGATGTCCTCAATGGAGTGAAGTCTGGTGCCTGTTAAGTCGCAGGCCGAGTTAACAATCCTCTGGAGATTTTTCTTGTCCTAAGAGTTGTTACCTCTATACCAGACAGTGATGCAACCAGCCAGAATGCTCTCCACGGTACACCTGTAGAAGATTAGGAGATACTTTGGTGACATATTAAATCTCCTCAGACACCTCACAAAGTATAGCTGCTGGTGAGCCATCTTTGTGATTGTATCAACGTGGAGGCTCCAGGACAGATTCTCGGAAATGTGGAGAAAAACATTGGGAGTTTATTCAACTGGCTATTCATTATAGAAATGCCAATTAATGTTTAGTTATCAAGTTGTACTGCACAAAACAGACCTTTAAGCCCACCAGCTCTGTGTTGACCTTTGAATTCCCTAAAGTGATCCCATTTTATGCTGTTAGGTCCATAGCCTTCAATTGCTTCATGATTCAAGTAGTTGACCGGATGCATGTTAATTTTACCTGTTTCCACCACCTCTTAAGGAAGCACCTTGCAGCATCCACCCCTCCTGTGTGAAAAATACATTTCCCTCAGGTCGATGTACTTGACACCATGGGAAAAGATTTTTACCATCTACCTTATCTCCCCCTCATCATTTTCTGCCCCTCTATTAGGTCATCCTTCAGGCTCCTCCACCCCAGGGAAAAGAAACTCAGCATTTGTAGTCCCTCTGTATAACTGAAGCTCTGGAAATGTCTGGCTGTTTATTATCATCCAATTGTACTTATACAGTCCAATGAAGCAGTGTATAACCAGCCCATGAGGAAACAATGCACCCACAAAAATATAGAACACACATGCATAAAGATCACATCAATAATCCAAATAAACATAAATGACTCCACACTCACATCCACACTCACACCCACAAACACACATACCCACCCCACATACCCACCCCACATACCCACCCCACATACCCACCCCACACACCCACCCCACACACCCACCCCACACACCCACCCCACACACCCACCCCACACACCCACCCCACACACCCACCCCACACACCCACCCCACACACCCACCCCACACACCCACCCCACACACCCACCCCACACACCCACCCCACACACCCACCCACACACCCGCCCCCTCGCCGCCGCCCCCGCGCCGCCGCCCCCGCGCCGCCGCCCCCGCGCCGCCGCCCCCGCACTCACACCCACCCCCGCACTCACACCCACCCCCGCACTCACACCCACCCCCGCACTCACACCCACCCCCGCACTCACACCCACCCCCGCACTCACACCCACCCCCGCACTCACACCCACCCCCGCACTCACACCCACCCCCGCACTCACACCCACCCCCGCACTCACACCCACCCCCGCACTCACACCCACCCCCGCACTCACACCCACCCCCGCACTCACACCCACCCCCGCACTCACACCCACCCCCGCACTCACACCCACCCCCGCACTCACACCCACCCCCGCACTCACACCCACCCCCGCACTCACACCCACCCCCGCACTCACACCCACCCCCGCACTCACACCCACCCCCGCACTCACACCCACCCCCGCACTCACACCCACCCCCGCACTCACACCCACCCCCGCACTCACACCCACCCCCGCACTCACACCCACCCCCGCACTCACACCCACCCCCGCACTCACACCCACCCCCGCACTCACACCCACCCCCGCACTCACACCCACCCCCGCACTCACACCCACCCCCGCACTCACACCCACCCCCGCACTCACACCCACCCCCGCACTCACACCCACCCCCGCACTCACACCCACCCCCGCACTCACACCCACCCCCGCACTCACACCCACCCCCGCACTCACACCCACCCCCGCACTCACACCCACCCCCGCACTCACACCCACCCCCGCACTCACACCCACCCCCGCACTCACACCCACCCCCGCACTCACACCCACCCCCGCACTCACACCCACCCCCGCACTCACACCCACCCCCGCACTCACACCCACCCCCGCACTCACACTCCCATACCCTCACACGCACACAAACACCCCCACCCCCTCACCCCCACCCCCCCCACCCCCTCCCCCTCCCCCCCCACCCCCCACCCCCATCCCCATACCCACCCACACACACACTTACCCACCCCACACCCACCCTCACACACACTTATCCACCCCACACCCACCCTCACACACACTCTCACCCACACACACACCCACCCACACACCCAAACTCTCACACCCACACCCCCACACCCCCACACCCCCACACCCTCACACTCACACACACGCCCACACCCCCACACCCTCACACTCACACTCACACACACGCTCACACCCCCACACTCACCCCCACACTCACCCCCACACTCACCCCCACACTCACCCCCACACTCACCCCCACACTCACCCCCACACTCACCCCCACACTCACCCCCACACTCACCCCCACACTCACCCCCACACTCACCCCCACACTCACCCCCACACTCACCCCCACACCCCCACCCCCACCCCCACACCCCCACCCCCACCCCCACACCCCCACACCCCCACCCCCCCACCCCCACACCCCCACACCCCCACACCCCCAACCCCCCCATCCCCATATATTTCAGTGGATAAGCAGCAATAGATATTCACCAAGACAAATGGTTACTTTTGTTAAAAGTTGCTTTAATTATCTTTAAACATGAAAACAGAAACACCCTTTAACTCAACTTAACCAACCTAACTTAACCCCCTTCTAATTCTAAGTGCATTTGTGTATAAGTTCTGAAAAGTTCTTTGGTTTACAGTCCATTCTCATTTCTTATTCCTCCAAGTTCACCGGTTGCAGGGAATTCATATACTGTGCACAGAATTTAATATTTATAAGGTTCACCAGGCTTTGGTGATTGAAAGGTAAATGTTTACTGCTCAGGAAGGTTCTTGTCAGTTTTCAGAGAGAAATTTCTTGTTCTAGGACATCCATAACTTACGTACTTCCATCAGCCACTCCAGTGTCTTGTTGATGAAACTTGCCCTGTTCAGGATTCTCCAGATGCTAACCTCTTTCTTTCAGGTCACCACAGAATTCCTTTTTGTTTCTCTTATTCCAAGTAAAACATTAGATAGTCAGTCCTCTCCTCTTGCATGAACAACAATGACTTTGACCAGGCTGTCCTCCAAATAGGGCTTTCCACAAGCTTGCCAGCTTGTCCTGTTCCAGTCCCAGCTTCTGTTCCTGGCTGTAACACTGTACAAGTGATCTCTCTCTTTCTCTCACAGAGAGAAAGCCTGTTTGACTCTCTCTGCTTGCAAAAACACATGACCCTCTTAGAACATCTCCAGACAATCTGCGGCTCCTCCAAGATCTTTCATCTGTTGCCTTTTGTAAGCAACAATCCATTAGTGAAGTCACTTGAGCACTCTCCAAAGCTCTTGCAAAAGCTGTGGAGCCAATATTAGCATTAGCAGAGCTCCAGTATTTCAAATAAGATCTGCTTTTAAAGTGTTTCTATGTAACCTACTCTAACAAACCCTTCCCAATTTATCTCCCAAAAACATAGCTTTCTACTCTGTAACATACACTATTCCTCTTAAAATTAATGCCAACATAACATTTCCTTTCTTCACTGCTGATCCAACCTGGTGATTAACCTTTAGGTTATCCTGCACGAGGGGCCTTGCACTGCAGAATTTTGAATTTTCTCCCATCCAAATAATAATTTGCATATTTATTTCCTCATGCAAGATTTAAAACTGTATATTTTACAACATTGTATCTCATCTGCCATTTCTTTGCGCACTTTCCTAAGCTGTCCAAGTCTCTCTGCAACATTTTGGTTTCTTCAAAAGTTCCTGGTCCTCCACCCATCTTGGTGTTATCTACAGACTTAGCCACAAATCCACTTAAAACATAATCTAAATTATCAATATACATTGTAAAAAGAAGTGGCCCCAACACAAACCCCTGCTGAACACCACTAGTAACTGACAATAAACCTGAACATCAGGATCCCTTTATTCCCACCCTTTGTTTCCTGCCTATCAGCCAACGCACCACCCAATCTAATATCTTTCCTATAATCTCATTAAGCTTGCATCTCATTAAGCAGCCTCTTATGCAGCACCTCTTATCAAAGGTCTTTTGAAAATCCAAATACACAATATCTACAGTTCCTCCTTGTCCATCCTACTTGAGATTTCCTCAAAAAATTCCAATAGGTTGGTCAGGCAGGATCTTCCCTTCATAAAATCATGCCAGCTTGGACCTATCATGTCATGTACACAGAACTGTTCTCAAGATAGGAGCAATTTCTGAAATCTGACACAAGCTGGCAATGCCTGCTCAAGAACTTTTCATGTGTGGTCGATGTGGGTTCTGTAGAAGGATCACAGTTGCATGTTGCCATGAACTAAATTCAAATCTTATGCTACCACAACGCATTCGTCTCATTTAGGATTGCATATTTTAATGGAAACTAATTGATCTTGGAACCAACAGCTTGGAATAAATTGCTTCTCAACCACATTATAAATTTTAAAAAAAAACATAAAATGCAGAAGATTAACTTGACAATGGCTAAAGCAGACCATAGTAGGTACTGAGACATACCTCTGGAAGAATCGGAGCATTTCTGTCACTGTATGTGAGGCAAATCAAAATATATTCATAGTTTAACCTTTAAGTGATCTTAAATCAAAAGAAATGAGTAAATAAAACAATTAAAAACCAAAAGAGACCTCAACATTATTAATTTTATCATCATGCTGTTTGCTATGCCATACAAAGATACCCCCGCTTGCTCCTCTTTATCTCGTACCATAAGGGGTGCAAGGCAATACTAATGCTGACCCTTCATCTGCCTAACAGCAGGCAAAAGTTAAAATGTATCATGTATGTTACATGTTTAATGTATTATTATGTGATAATAAAAAGTACCTTGACCTCGTGGAAGCTGAGAATATAAAGCTCTCAAGTCCATCACCTTCGATGATGCACGTTCCTTTATTAAAACATAGAGCATTGAGCAGTGCAACACAGAAATAGATCCTTTGGCTTAACATGATGCCCAAATCAAACTAAAACTCTGCTGCTTACACTTGACAGATCTCCTTCCTTTCCATTCATATTCATGTGTCTATCTTGAGGCTTCTTTAATGTGACTGTTTCCACCATTACCCCTGGCAGCCCATTCCAGGTACCCACCAGTCTCTGTGTAAAATCCTTGCCCCACACATCTCTCTTACCCTCTCTTCCCCCCCCCCCCCCACCACAATTAAAATGCATGTCGTTGAGTGTGAGATACTTTTTCCCTGGGGAATAGATACTGATTGTCCATCCTTTCAGCGTCTCTCATGATTTGCCGCTTTAGTTGCCCATTCAGCGCTTGACGTCCTGTTTTACGGAAACTACCAAAATGGAAGTCAGCCTGAAGAAAACTGAGGTCCTCCATCAGCCAGCTCCCCACCATGACTACCAGCCCCCCGCCCCCCCCACATCTCCATCGGGCACACAAAACTCAAAATGGTCAACCAGTTTACCTATCTCGGCTGCACCATTTCATCGGATGCAAGGATCGACAACGAGATGGACAACAGACTCGCCAAGGCAAATAGCACCTGTGGAAGACTACACAAAAGAGTCTGGAAAAACAACCAACTGAAAAACCTCACAAAGATTAGCGTATACAGAGCCGTTGTCATACCCACACTCCTGTTCGGCTCCGAATCATGGGTCCTCTACCGGCATCACCTACGTCTCCTAGAACGTTTCCACCAGCGTTGTCTCCGCTCCATCCTCAACATTTATTGGAGCTACTTCATCCCTAACATCGAAGTACTCGAGATGGCAGAGGCCGACAGCATCGAATCCACGCTGCTGAAGATCCAACTGCGCTGGGTAGGTCACGTCTGCAGAATGGAGGACCATCGCCTTCCCAAGATCGTGTTCTATGGCGAGCTCTCCACTGGCCACCATGACAGAGGTGCACCAAAGAAGAGGTACAAGGACTGCCTAAAGAAATCTCTTGGACCACCGCCAGTGGGCTGATCTCGCCTCAAACCGTGCATCTTGGCGCCTCACAGTTCGGCGGGCAGCAACCTCCTTTGAAGAAGACCGCAGAGCCCACCTCACTGACAAAAGACAAAGGAGGAAAAACCCAACACCCAACCCCAACCCACCAATTTTCCCTTGCAACCGCTGCAACCGTGTCTGCCTGTCCCGCATCGGACTTGTCAGCCACAAACGAGCCTGCAGCTGACGTGGACATTACCCCTCCATAAATCTTCGTCCACGAAGCCAAGCCAAAGAACACTCCAGAGAAAAGAACCTCCACCCATAACTCATGCTGTCTAAACCAGTGAACATCCTGGTAAACCTCTTCTATATATTATCAAAGCCTCCACAATCTTCCTGTCATGAGGTTACCAGAATAGCACACAGTATTCTGTGCGGCCTAACCAATGTTTTAGATAGATGCAACATGATTTCCTTACTTTTATACTCAATGTCACACCCACTGAAGTGCAACACACTAGATGCTTTCTTGACCACTAGATCTACTGACACAGAGGAATCATTCGAGGGGAAAGAATGAGATGGGTTGGGTTGTGGTGAGAGAGCCTGATTTCAGGATTCATTAATAATCCACGTTACTTGTCCACAAATACCAAGTTAAATGGTTGATTCCCAAAAGCCTTATATTTCAAAGACTACATTAACTTTGGAAAGAGTGCAATTCAGATTCACCAGGGGGTTCTTTATGTTCCAATAGTTAGATTACTGTAACTGATGTGTTAATATTAATCCTTTATTTAATGTTAAAACTATATTTTATATAGATATAGTTTAATAAGTTAGTTTTGGGTGGTTGCAGGGGCGCAAAGACAACACATTAGCATTTTGAACATACATGGTCCTTTTCACCTGGTAGGTGGCTTCCACATCAAAAAAAAACACATATGCATTTAAAACACTATTGATCACAGAAGCCAGTTTGAAAGCCGAAGAATCTTGTGTTGCATTGCAAGGAGAAGCGATGAAAGATTTTTTTTATGATGGTTTTTGAGGTAAATGGGAGAATGGATTGTTTGCTTGAGTATACAAGAAGCTATTTTGTAAATAAATTCCCACTGCCTGGAACCAGAAGAGAACCATCAAAGTTAATTACTTTGATTCTGTAAATAAGCGGGCTTAGATGCTTTTAGCACACGTGTGAAAAGACATTATGAACTTCAAAGACAGAAATGATGACACATGCCATCAAACATGAAAGATTTTCCAGAAATATACTATTCAAAATAAGGAAAAAAGTTCAGTTGAAGAAAACCTGCCATTCTGCTAAGAAATATTTTTAAAAGTCCTTAGCCACGGTGAGGTGCTGAAAGATTGGCGGGTAGCTCATGTTGTTCCTTTGTTTAAAAAAAACTCCACAAGTAAACCAGGAAATTATTGGCCAGTGGGTAGTAGGTACATTATTTTAGGGTGCTGTGAGATCAGATATACAAGTATTTCAACAGCCAAGGGCTGATTAAAAATAGTCAGAATGATAGGTCAGGTTTAATGAATCTTATGGAGTTTTTTGAAGTGGTTACCAAGAAACTAGATGAGGGAAAGGCTATGGATGTTGACAAGGACCCACATGGGATGTTAGTTCAGAAGGTACAGACACTAGGTATCCATGGAGAGATTGTAAAATGAATTTGAAATTGGCTGAATGGGAGAAGATAGAATATGGTAGTGGGCACTGTTCCCTCTAAGCAGTGTGCGCCCGCACCCACGCACCCATGCACCCACGCACCCACGCACCCACACACCCACACACCCACACACCCACACACCCACACACCCACACACCCACACACCCACACACCCACACACACACATTTTGCAACCAGTTCACAAAATAAATTAATGTAAGCACAAAAGGTTAGTTACCTAAAATAATTATTTAATGTAAGAACAAACTGAACAAAGTAGTTCAAAGTATAGAATAAAATCTTAACGAAATATGGTACTTCATAGAATACATCATCTTTGTATTATATACTAAAACATGCCAATACAGTTTTATTAGCCATGAAATAGACTCTGCCAAAATTACCTTGAAACAATTTCAAATTTACATTTGCACAAGCATTCAGTGCACACTTACTTTTATCACAGGAAAAAAATTTGCACAACCTTAAGATTTTTGCGCACACTGACTACTAAAAATTAGAGAAAACATTGATTAGTGGATGATCGTTTCTAAGACTGGAGGCCTATGATTAGTGGTGTGTCTCAGAAATCAGTGCTGGGTCCATTGTTGTTTGTTGTCTATAGCAATGATCTGGATGATAATGTGATAAATTGGATCAGCAAGTTTGCTGATGTCACAAGGATTGGAGGTGTTGTCGGCTGCAAGGAAGGCTTTCAAAGCTTGCAGAGGGATCTGGACCAAATGGGCCAGAAAATGGCAGTTGGAATTTAATGCAGATAAGTGTGAGGTGTTGCATTTTGGAAGGACAAACCAAGGTAGGACATACACAATAAATGGTAGGGCACTGAAGAGTGTGGAGGAACAAAGGGGTCAGGAAATACAGATACATAATTCCATGAATGTGGTGACACAGGTATGTAGAGCTGTAAAGAAAGCTTTTGGCATCTTGGCCCTTCACAGATTAGGAGAGATAAATACAAGACAAAATGGTTTTAGAGTGAAAGGGGAAATGTTAAGGGGAACTTTTCACTCAGAGTAGTGGGAGTGTGGAACGAATTGCCATCTGACGTGCTAAATGTGGGCTCACTCTTAAGTTTTAAGAATAAATTGAATGGAAAAGTTCTGGAAGTTTATGGAATGGGTGCAGGACAGTGAGACTAGTGGAATGATGTTTCGACAGAGACCAGAAGGGCTGAATGTCTTGTTTTCATTACTGTAGTGTTCTAAATTTCTATGGTTCTATCTGGCATTTACCGCTGGCCAGAGTTCAGGGCCATGCAAGGTGCGGGAAAAAAATGCTACCGGCCTTCCTCCCTGGTTTTACGTGGTGGCCAGTGCATTATCGGAGACATCGCTCTCCACCTGAAAGGGGACTGATTCATCCATGGCATGCATCGTGGCCTTAGCGATGTCTCCTCTAACTTTTTCAAAAGCAGCCTGGGCCTCTGCCGATAATTGGAAGATAGTCGTACGAATTAGGGGGTGGGCCTTATCGGCGTAGCTGGGCACCCATTGAGCATAATATGAAAACACCCCCAGGCACCTCTTAAGTGCCTTCAGAGAGTTTGGGACAGGGAGCTCCATGAAGGGTCGCATGTAGTCTGGGTCGGGGGCAATGACACCATGTGCCACGACACATCCAAGAAGGGCCAGGTGCTCCATGTTGAACATGCATTTGTCCGTGTTGTATGACAAGTTGAGGGACTTGGCCATACGCAAGAACTTTGTGAGGTTCGCATCGTGGTCCTGCTGGCCATGGCCGCAGATGGTGACATTGTCGAGGTAGGGGAACGTCGCCATCAGCCCGTGTTCCTCCACCATCTGGTTATTAATTCTCTGAAAGGCAGAAACACCATTAGTAACCCCAAAAGGCACCCGCAGGAAGTGAAAGAGCATCCCGTCTGCCTCAAAGCCTGTATATTCGATCGGCTGGACGGAGGGGGAGTTGATGGTAGGCTGACTTGAGGTCAATGGTCAAAAAAATTCTGTACTTAGCGACCTTATTGACCAAGTCGGCTATACGGGGGAGCGGGTACACGTCCAACTGGGTGAAGTGGTTGATGGTCTGACTATAATCAATTACCATCCGGGGCTTGCCCGCACTTCTGATCATGAGGACCTGCGCCCTCCAGCGACTTGTGCTAGGGGCTAAGAACCCCTCTGCCAGGAGCGTTGAACCTCAGCGTGGATGAACTGCATGTTCTCCGAACTATAGCGCCTACTCTTCGTGGCAATCGGTTTGCAATCTGGGGTGAGGTTCACAAACAGTGACGGGGGGCATGCATAGTGTGGTGAGGTTGCAGGACGGTGCCGGAGACTGGGTACTGAGCCCGCAGGATGGTGCCAGTGGCTGCGTGCTGGAACCACAAGATAGTGCCAGGGACTGGTGGCTATGGACAGTCAGCAGTGGTTGGGGACCCCCCGAATGCCATCGTCATGCTTCTGAACTGACTCTGAAAGTTGAGGCCCAGGAGGATTGGTGCACAGAGGCGAGGCATAATTAATAATACAAAATTGTTATAACATTCCCCCCCCCCCACACCATAAGTGACGTTACACAATAGCCCCGGATACTGGTCAGTTGGTCCCAGCCATTGAAACCGTCCCGATCATGGGTCAGACCAGGAGGCAGAGTCTCTGGACCACGTCAGGGTGCACGAAGCTTTCTGTGCTGCCGCTATCGAAAAGACAGTTTGTTTTATGCCCATTCACCTCAATCCGCATCATGGAATTTGAGATCGGGTGAGCGCTGGCTTGATTCAGGGTGACCGATGCCAGGATAGGCATCCCTTCATCATCGTAATCGGCGGGGAGGCCTTCCCAAGATGGCGACCTCCACGTTGACCACGCAGTGATCGATGACGAAGAAGGGGGAAGTGGAATCGTGGCGATCGGAAGTGATGTCATCGGGGTGCTGGGCCGAGGTGCTGAGGTTGGGAGTGATGGCCGACAAGATGATGCTCCCCTTATCGTGCACGTGGTCAGTGCCGGAAGCTCCTCAGGAATGCACACCGCGCTACTCCCGGGCTGTGGTCAGGACCTGCAGACTTTCTGATAATGGCCCCTCTTCCCGCAGCCCGAACACATAGCCCCTCTCGCGGGGCAGAGACGTCACATATGCTTGGACTACCCATAGAAGTTGCATCTCGACGATGCCGTCGGCGTGATTGCAGCCATGGTTGGGTCGGTAGCGCCCGATACAGCATCCCAGGCCAAAGGCCATCATGGTGGAACATACAAAGATGGCCCACTTCTGCCGCGATTGACACCACGTGGCGCTAGACCGAATCTAAGTTTCTGATTAAGTCGATAGCCCTTTTGAGTGGGAGCAGGTCCTCCTTGAGGAGTCGTTGCCGGATATAATCTGACCTCAGACCCGACACGCAGGCATCTCGAATCAGTTCTTCCATGCACTGGGTTAGGGATATAGTGACCATGGGTTCCCCCAAGCAGTCTTTTCCCAGTGTGACCAGAGACCAGACGAACTCTTCAGTGGACTCACCACCAGGCTGTTGTTTTCTGGACGCCAGCAGGTAACGGGAGTATACCACATTCACTTTAGGCTTGTACAGCACCCATAGCTCAGCTATCGCTTCATTGTAGGTCGCACTGCCTTGGATGGCCAGGAAGACCCTCTGGCTGACTCGTGCCTGAAGGATTTTTAACTTCTCGTCGGAGTCGACTACCTCAGCAGCAGCATTGAGGATTGTTGAAGCAGTTCATCCAATGCTCGAAGAGCACTGAAACACCTGGGACTTGGGGGTCAACTTCTAGCCGTTCTGGGTGCAGCAAATTCTCCATTACCAGAGACCTCCAAAATCTATTACAATAAATTGTTGGGCACTATCAGTAGCCCCAATAATGACTTGGACAAAGACTGAGGGGAACGATAGGCTTTATTGTACTAGAGACTGCTGGCTCGGGTCCAAGGCGAGGAATGAGCGGGAAGGAAAGGGATCGCGACCTTTATAGCCTGGGGTCACATGGGTAGGCTAAGGGAGGAGCCAAGGTAGAAGGATGCCCAGAGGAAGGGCCAGCCAGCACATACAATCATATCACTACACCTTGTTATAAATCTTATAAATCTGAGAGCAAATTGAATCATAGAGCTGAAACTCACATATAACCATATAACCATTTAAGGTGCGGAAACAGGCCATGTCGGCCTTTCAAGTCCGCACCGGTTCACTAGAACAACTCCAATAGGTCAAACCTCCCGCTCACCGCCAATAAACCTCCAACCCCCTCACCTCCATGTACACATATTTTCTCTTGTTGTGTATCTCAGAAAAAATGTTGTGCTGTAATGGTTTGTTTCCATATAGCCTGTTTCATGCAAAGCCAAGACTTGGGAAGTTGAGAGTGTTTGCCTGACTTTCAACAGACCTGAGGAAACAATGACTGCCTTGTGCCTCCATGGATGCTGCATGACCTGCTGAATTTCTCCAGCACTTTTGTGTGCTGTACCTGACTTCTTTGACCACAAGTTTCTGAATGGTTCCTGACCTCTTCCCTGAGACCTGTTAACTATTTACAATTTGAAAAATTCCTCACATAATCCTCCAACCAAAACTATTTCTTTTAATGTCTTCATGTGACTTGATATATGTAAGGTGTAATACTGTGAGATTTCCCCAGACTATACTGTTGGTTGTTTTGTTTGTTTGTTTCAAAGGAAGAGGACACCTTGCACCAAGAATTACTCTAATCCTATGAATATCTTTTTTAATTTCTCCCTACACTCTCATCCTCAAACTCTATCATTCAAGAGTCACAGAGTTAATGGGACAGGCGGGTTTGAATTTTTCAGTAAAGCTGGCAGCTTTCTCCCTGGAGATTTAAAGGCTGAGGACAGGACCTGATAAAAAAAATTTAAATTATGAAGAGCATAGATAGTCATATTTTTTTTCCCAGGGTAAGGTAATCTAAAACTGAGGTTTGAGGTGAGAGAGAAAGGATTTAAAAAGGACCCAAAAAACATTTTTGTAACAGAGGAGGTGAATGTGGTGGAGGTGGGGACAATTTTAAAGGCAATTAGGCAGGTACAGAGAAAGGCAAGAATTAGAGGGATGTGGTCTGAATGCAGGAAAATGGGATAGGCCGAGGTAGACAACTTGGACAGCATGGTTAACATGACTAACTTGCATGACTGTAGCAATTAGGAGTTGCCAATTAACCCACAGGTCAAATCATTCATGATGGTATCATCAATCAGATGAATCAAATGATGCAATTCTTAAGAATGCACTTAAGTGGAAGATAGGCAGAAGTTATAAGAGGCCAGGCTGGTAGGGTTGGAGGAAGATGGTGGTAGAAGTCTCAACGAACCCTGGTGGCTGAGTTTTCAAATATCAAAGCCTGAAATTTCCTCAACCTCATTACTTCTCTAACATCCTTTAGGATCCTCCTTCAAACCTTTCCTTTTCGGCCATCTGCCATAATACCTTTACATTTCTTTGTTAACTCCATTGCAAAGTACAGCTCTACATGTTGGTGACACCATATAAAATGAAGTCATTAATATTTAGAATATTAGGTCTATACATATCAGTGCGTACCACCTGGATCTTTGTATAGTTTAATGGGAGGTCTCTGAATCCATGAGTTTGTTCCACAGGTAACTTTGAGAAAAAGAAATTCTCTTATTGGAGGACATCACAAATTGATATGAAAACAGGAATTTGGGTGGAGTCCAAAGAAAGCTGTCCATGAGAAGCACCTTCTCATTTGACCCCAGCATAAATTTGGTAGCCGAGGAACTCAGAACCTTGTCCATAGCAGATGTGATAGTTAGCACAACACCTTTACAGCTCCCGTACCCGTAAAGTGTTTGGATTTATCCATGTCTGCACGGGTTTCTTCCAGGTGTCCACCCACTTTCCAGACAAGCGTGGTTGTTTGGTTGATTGGTTTCACAGGTGTAATTGGGTGGTGTGGGTTCAAGAGCTGGAAGGGCTGGTGGCCCTGCTGCATCTTTATATTAAATTATGGCCTTTCCAAACCTCTTGAAAATGGAAAACGATCCAAGAAAGATCCGGTCAGATGGTTAGAAGATAATAATGACATCAACACAAAATACATTTTGCTGGTCTATTTCCTGAAATATTCATCTGAAATGCCCGTTACATCTACAATTTATATCAATGTCCCTTGAGCATTGTTAGATATCGATTAGAAAGACAAGTTATGCCAGCAATATTTGAAACATTTAATATGTCACAGATTCTTCTCCTGGAAGAATGAGAGCATATAATTTATCATGCCGACGGGAACACCATTTAATCAAGTTGCTATCATTTAAAAAAGGAGACATCTGTGTACCCCATGGCTGCCTTTTTGTTTCCATTGCTTCTTACATTATATAATTGAAGATTGATAAGTAGCTCATTGATTAGATTTCAAAGCTAGCAACCCAGAAGCCTCAATTTAGGATATGAATGTTCAAATTTATTAAATTTAAAAGACATTTGGACCAGTACATGGATAGGAAAGTGTGAAGGGTTATGGGTCAAATGCAACAAAATAGGACGAGTTCAAATTTGTTCTCAAGCTTCTCTGCTGCCACAACAGCTCCAGCTTCCCCAGCCTAATCATCTGGCTACATTCCTTCACTCCTGGAACCAGTGAAGTAAGCGTATGCATCCAGCTTAAACTGACACATCCTTCCTAAGCAAAGAACAATCTACTGGAGGTTAATTGGTCAGACAGGTGTATTTTGGCAGCATGGGCCAGAAGGGCCTGTTACTCTCCTGTATCTCTAAAGTAAATTAAATTAAAATTAAATGATGAGAAATAAGAGGAGGAGTTGGCTATCTGGCCATCGAGCATGCTCTGCCATTCATGGCTAATCTGGCCTTGGACTTAACCCTACTTATCTACCCATTCCCCATAACCTTAATTACCTAACTATGCAAAAGTCTTTGTAACTATGTTTTATATATATGTAATCAGTTTGCCTCTATTGCTTCCCTGGGCAGAGTATCACTACTCTCTGATAAAAGCCATTCCTCTCATCTCTGCCCTAAATCTTGAGGCTACATCCTCTAGTTCTAGACTCACTGACCAGTGGAAACAACTCTCCTACCTCTATCGTATCCCTTCTCATTTTTCTGAATTGCTGAAATGAGTAGCCCTAACTTGTAACATTTGTCTTTATTCTCCTCATGAAATTTGTATATCATCTCCATTCACATTCATTTTCAATGTGCTCTCAAAGCAATTGTCCTGGTAAGATGGAAAAGCACAAGAACTGCGCCAGCTGGAACCTTGAGTGGATAATCAGAAGCTGGAGGGACTCAATCCGTCAGGCAGCATCTGCGGAGAGAAATGATTAGTCACCTTTTGGCCAGGACCCTTTGTTAAGTTTCTACATAAGGCATTGGCTGGACATCTCTCAATACTTCAGGCATTCCTTTAGAGATTTTCCAAACACTCTTTCTCGTGAAGATTGCCTACTGATTGTTGATATCTGAACTATTTCTTTAAATCTGGTGGACTCCACGGAGTTGGATTTTTTTGGAGTAATAGATTGTGCGGAGCAGGCAGTAAAGTGGAGTGGAGGCTAAACGTCAAAGCATTCATCATGTCATTAAATAGTTGAGCAAGCTAGAAAGGCCTTATAACCAGTTATGACAGCAATGCAAGTATATCTTAGCCAGTTTCCTTCCTCATTTCACCTCTTGCCCTACAATCACAAGCTGACTAGCGATAGGTGTAGCAATCCTGCATTCTGTTTAACCTTGAATGATACAAATCAATAGAATATCATTTTTGCAATCTTATCATATATATTTTTTTAATTGTAAAGATACAGCACAATAAAAGGCCTTTTGATGCCTAATTATACCCAATTAACCTACCAACCCTGTACATTTTGGAGGGTGGGAGGAAACTGGAGCACCAGGGTAAAACCCATGCAGGTCATGGGGAGAACATTAAAACTTCTTACAGAAAGTGTCAGATTTGAAGCCAGGTCACTGGCATTCCAATAGCATTGTGCCAGACAGCATAGATTTAATGTGAGAGGGGAAAGAATTTAAAATGGAACCTGAGGGACACCTTCTTTGCGTGGAAGGTGGTGGGTACATGGAAATGAAATTTAAATTTAAATATACAGCATGATAACAGGCCCTTTTGGCCCATGAGCCCATGTCACCCAATACATTTTTTTTCTTAAGGATAAGAGGAAACCAGATCACCCAGAGGAAATCCACACAGACATGAGGGGAAAGAACAAACGTTTTAAATGCAGTGCTGGATTTAAACTCCTTTTTCCGGTGCTATAACAGCATCGCACTAACCGCTACGCTAATGGTGTCACCTTTAGTGATGGTAGGAATGGTAGAGATGGGGACAATTGTTACATTCAAGGCAGATTTAGACAGGTACATGGATACATTTGGGCTGAATGCAGGGAAATGTAGCCAGCTTGGTAAGCATGGAACAGATACTCCAAATGGCCTATTTCTCTGCTACAAAACTCTCTGATACTATGCTAATCTCCAAATGCAAAAAGATTATTTAAATATTGTTAGACCATGCTGCGTGAGACTTGCCCACCACATTTGGTAAAATCATGATTGTTGCACTTCATGCAACATTTAGTACATGATCTCTTTTGGATATTAAGAACATCAGAAATTAAAACAAAGCCAGCCCCTGTGTTTCCTCTGTCATTCAATGTGAAATCGGCTGTCTTTCTATCTCAGTATCACTTCCCTGCACTCACCAGAAACCCACTGATTCTTTTCACATCTAAAACCAATCCATCTCTGTCTTGAAAACACTTAGTGACAATACCAATTGAGTGTGCCTAACGTTTATGACCCTCTGGTGAAGACCCTCTGGGTTGAGGATATGGATGCAGGAACAATGACAACTTGCTGTAGTTACGCAGAGCCTTTGCGGAGCCCCTTCTCGCTACCTAGTTTTGCAGCCTGAGAAAGGATGATCTTGGCAAGAAGGGTGCGTAATTAAAATTTATTGGGTCTAATAGCAGGATAGCAGGACTAACGTGATGAGAGAATGGGACTATTCACTGGAATTTGGAAGAATGAGAGAGTATCTAATAGACACCCCTAAAAACAGATTGTTCATCAAGCAACAGATATGGAAAAGTTGTTGGGCACTATCAGTTGCCCCAATAATGGCAATGACAAAGACTTGAGGGGAAAGATAGGCTTTATTGCACAAAAGTCTTGAGCTGGCCCAGATCCAAACTAGGGAAGTGCAGGGAAGGGAAGGGTGGCCCGACCTTTATGGCCTGGGTCCCAGGGGACGAGTCCAGGTTAGAGTGTCATCAGGGGGTGGGCTAGCCCGACCCAATAAGCATATACAATCCATACCATTACATTTTTTAAAAATGCAGATCCAGAAACCTGAAATAAAACTACAAAAATTTGGAAATTATTGTCACTTTTCCGCCCCCCAAAGTTGTGATGAAATATTAAATTTGTTTTTCAGATGCTGCCTGGCCTGTTGAGCACCCCCAGGATTTTCTGGGCTTTATTTTTCATTAAAAGCACAGATATGTTTTGTTACATGATGGTCCAAACTTGTAAAATGTCATGTTCAGGACACAAATGTGTTAAAACTTCCTGACTTTGAGGATTTTTATTCTTCTAATGAAGCATTAACAGATGGTGTGGAACAACAGTTAGAGTTCCTCCAGTGGTTTTAGACCAGTCTGCACAGAAGTATTGCATCAGCTAGGATACACTCCAAAAGGGGAAGTAGGAGTGTTGAAGGATCATTCACACTTTTGCATTCCATCCAGGACCATCTGTTACTTTACAAACTTTTGCTCAAGGGGAAAAATCTAACAGAGTGTCTGCTTTTTTTTTATTTTTTAATTTTTTTATTTTTCACACCATAAATCACAATAGTCATGATATACACTTTTTCTTTTCCACACATTTACAGTGACTTTTTCTCCCTCCCCCCTCCCTCCTCCCAAGCCACCCCCCCACCCCCCCCCTCTCATCCATTTTAGGTATACAATCTAGGTTGCATTAATTCAGTCAGACAATGTTGTCATTCATCAAAAATACACCAGAAATTCTACTGAGTCCATTCTTTTCTTTTCTTCTCCTTCCATCAACTTAGGTAATGTTTGTTCCCGGTAGGTTTTCGCTATTGTATTTAATGTAAGGCTCCCATACTTGTTCGAATATTTCCATATTATTTCTTAAACTATATGTTATTTTTTCTAATGGAATACATTTATTCATTTCTATATACCATTGTTGTATTTTCAAATTATCTTCCAATTTCCAGGTTGACATAATACATTTTTTTGCTACGGCTAGGGCTATCTTGACAAATCTTTTTTGTGCATCTTCCAAGTCAATTCCAAATTCTTTATTTTTTATGTTACTTAGGAGAAAGATCTCTGGATTCTTTGGTATATTGTTTTCTGTTATTTTATTTAATATCTGATTGAGATCATCCCAAAATTTTTCTACTCTCTCACATGTCCAGATTGCATGAATTGTTGTTCCCCTTTCTTTTTTACATCGAAAACATCTATCAGATACTGTTGGGTCCCATTTATTTAACTTTTGCGGTGTAATGTATAGTCTGTGTAACCAATTATATTGTATCATACGCAGCCTCGTATTTATTGTATTTCTCATCGTTCCAGAACATAATTTCTCCCATGTTTCCTTTTTTATCTTTATATTTAAATCTTGTTCCCATTTTTGTTTAGTTTTACCATTTGTTTCCTCATTCTCCTTTTCTTGCAGTTTGATATACATATTTGTTATAAATCTTTTGATTAACATTGTATCTGTAATCACATATTCAAGGTTACTTCCCTCTGGTAAACTCAAATTGCTTCCTAATTTATCTTTCAAGTAGGATCTCAGTTGGTAATATGCCAGCGCTGTATCTCCAGTTATTTTGTACTTATCTCTCATTTGTTCAAAGGATAAGAATCTACTTCCTGAAAAACAATTTTCTATTCTTTTAATCCCTTTTTTTTCCCATTTTCTAAAGGAAAGGTTGTCTATTGTAAAAGGGAGTAGCTTATTTTGCGTCAATATTAGTTTTGGTATTTGATAATTTATTTTATTTCTTTCTACATGAATCTTCTTCCATATATTGAGGAGATGGTGTAATACTGGAGAAGTTCTATGTTGTACCAATTTTTCGTCCCATTTATATAATATGTGTTCAGGTATCTTTTCCCCTATTTTATCTAATTCTAGTCTCGTCCAGTCTGGTTTTTCCCTTGTATGATAAAAATCTGATAGGTACCTTAATTGTGCGGCTCTATAATAATTTTTGAAGTTTGGCAATTGTAGGCCTCCTTGTTTATACCATTCTGTTAATTTATCTAGTGCTATCCTCGGTTTCCCCCCTCTCCATAAAAATCTCCTTATTATTTTCTTTAACTCTTTGAAGAATTTTTCTGTCAGTTGTATTGGCAATGCCTGAAATAAGTATAGTATCCTTGGAAAAATGTTCATTTTAATACAGTTTATCCTTCCTATCAGTGTTAGTGGTAGCTCTTTCCAATGCTCTAAATCGTCCTGTAATTTTTTCATTAGTGGATTGTAATTGAGTTTATATAATTGGCCTAGATTTTTGTTTATTTGCACACCTAGGTATCTTATTGCCTGCATTTGCCATCTGAATGGGGATTCCTCCTTAAATTTTGAGAAATCCGCGTTATTCATAGGCATTGCTTCACTTTTATTTACGTTTATCTTGTATCCCGACACTTCTCCATATTCCTTCAATTTCTTATATAGTTCTTTTATTGATAGTTCTGGTTCTGTTAAGTACACTATCACATCATCCGCAAATAGACTGATTTTATACTCCCTGTCTTTTATTTTTATTCCTTTTATATTATTATCTATTCTTATCGATTCTGCTAGTGGTTCTATAGCTAGCGCAAACAATAATGGTGATAGTGGGCATCCCTGCCGCGTTGACCTGCTTAAGTTAAATTGCTTTGATACATGTCCATTTACTGTCACTTTCGCTAACGGTCCCTCATATAATGCTTTAATCCAATTAATATACTTCTCCGGTAAACTGAATTTTTGCAATACTTTGAACAAGTAATTCCATTCTACTCTGTCGAAGGCCTTCTCTGCGTCTAAAGCAACTGCTACTGCCGGTGCTCTATTTCCTTCTACTGCATGAATTAAGTTAATAAATTTACAAATATTGTCTGTTGTGCGTCTTTTTTTGATAAATCCAGTTTGGTCTAAATTTACCATTTTCGGTACCTGTTCTGCTAATCTGTTCGCTAATAGTTTAGCTATTATCTTATAATCTGTGTTTAGCAGAGATATTGGTCTATATGACGCTGGTGAGAGTGGATCTTTCCCTTGTTTTAGTATCACTGTAATTATTGCTGTTTTACATGAGTCTGGTAAGTTTTGTGTCTCATCAATCTGGTTGATTACATCCAGGAGGGGCGGTATTATTAGATCTTTAAATGTTTTGTAGAATTCTATTGGGAGTCCATCCTCTCCTGGTGTTTTATTATTTGGTAATTTTTTTATTATCTCTTGTATTTCTACTGTTCCAAATGGTTCTGTTAATTTATTTTGTTCAACAGAGTGTCTGCTTGAAGGTGAGTCCACAATCAAAGTTAAAATGGTCATTTTCTCAAAGATTTCAGCATTGTGATGTTTGCCCTGAACCAGTACAATTGCAGTTCATGGGTTACAGGCCCATGATACTACACTGCTCAAATACACCCATGTGACCAATCAACCTACTAACCCCATACGCCTTTGGAATGTGGGAGGAAACTGAAGCACCTGGAGGAAACCCACTAAGGCACAGGAAGAACCTACAAACACCTTACAGACAGCAGCAGATTTAAACCTCAGTGGTTGGTGCTCCAATAGGGTTGTGGTAAACTTGCCGCACATAAACGCATAAATTTTACAAAATAAAGTTCTAAGTATTTTTGATCAGGTAATCTGGTTTTTGTTTTTATTGATTGATCAGCACGTCATTCCTGATTTTTGCTTGGGACCTGCAATCCCCTGTAGCACATTTCCCAAGTTAAACTTTCCCAAGTTAGGAATTCAGCAATTGTCAGGAACATATTTGGTGCAGCTTTCACAATTCAACTTAAAATGGGTTTGTTGCAATAAAATGAGCAACACCATCAAATATATTTCTTTAACTTTTGAAAACAGCACAGAATTATCTGCCGGTGATAATGGGAAAGAGTTGGTAACAAAAATATCTAACCAAAACATTTTAATATGCTCCAAACAAACCAGATTAATTTTAAAAGTGTCCTGAAGAGTGTCCTAAATCAATCTCGAGAAAAGTGTGACGAATTTGATAAGTACAGCCAGTATCCAGCATCATCTTTTCAAAGTAGCTCAAAAGTTTGAGAGAACTCAGTTTATGCTACATGATATTTACACAGGATTCTGCGATGTTTTGCATTTACTTTTTTGGATTTGAGGCAAGAAATCCTGCTCAACTTGGGGGAAGCCTTTGGCTCATGACCAGCAGGCCAGGTGAATAGAGACTGGAGCCCCAATTTGAATTCTGAGCTAATGGTCTAATAACATAACTATGTCCTGTACTTTCCCCTTGCACTTGATGCATTCTCGTTTTCTGCTGCTTGGATGATGCCAACCAATTGTCTACAAATGTAAATCCTTGGAGGGACAGTACATTTTCAAACCTAAATATGAGAGCAATTGCATCCATAATTTTACCACATTTCCAAATGTGGATTTGAGATAGCTTTGAACTTCCTGCATACAAATATCCAGACAAGGTCAATCCTGGAGAAAAGTTAAAGGAATTAACTTTTTTAAAGGAATTAATTGGAATCTGCATTGCCAGAGGGGGTCATATAATGTCCACATGAGATGTCCTTTCATTGATTCATTGACCCAGAAATTTGGTGAATTGAGCCTGGAATGAGGTCATGATGAAGAGCCCATCTATGTTTGGGACAGAGAAGAATCCCAAGAAGGATGGGAAGTAGTGCTAGGACCTGCCCACTCCTGTGACTCAATTGAGCTCCATTATACCTCTGCAAGATGAATCAGAGTCCCCAGGCAAAGGGTATTGAACCCTATTGGTAAGGCCCAAGTCAATGAATCCTTGGTGCTTTCTTCAAAAATCCATATTTAGTGAAATAATGGTGAAACAGAGCCGAGGTCTGGGGAACAATTCCCTACCCAATAGTGGGACAGACACAAGAGCCAGGAAACTATTCCTTCCCAATGGTGGTACAGAGAGGAGAGCCAGGAAATAATTCCCAACCCAATGATGAAACAAAGACAAAGGCAACGGAATGTATCCCTATGCAATGGTAGCTACATTCCTGAGGTTCTGGTCACATGAATCAGTAGTGATAGGGAATCGCTTTCAAGTCTCCTTTAGGATGAAATCCACCATCTTTAGCCACAAATGTCCACCGTGGTCAGCCGAGAAGGACAATATTCTGGCTCAATTACCAAGGACTCGAGCTAATGAGTCTCAAGGCTAGAAAATAAAATAAAACAAGATCATATTTTCCACAGCAGCTTCTCTCCAAACCAGCACTATTCAACTGGTGTACAGAAAGCTTCCTCGTGAATTTGACAACCATTACACTACTTGGTAAATGTTACTTGGATGAATCTACTGGCCTCTCACTGCAGATGTAGCAGTTTCTTCTCCGCCATGGGGAATATTCCTGTTGATAGACATGCATCTGTATTGCACACAGCTCCAATGGGAAAGCACTCTGAGAATCAGAATTTGTGCGTGGCAAGTATAAGGTTTAAGTACGTGAGCCCACAATGAAGAGGTTGAATGAAGAATCTGAACTCTGGTCTCGGCTTGAAATACAAATGAAGCACCAAAAGCTATTGATTCCCAGCATTGTGACACCGTTGCCCCCCAGTGACATATTAACAACCATGTTCCTTGGCAACAACATCCCATCTGCAGCCCCTACCCACTGTGTCTTTTTTTGATCCAACATTTCCAGCAGTGCCTGCTTTGAATTTTTCACAAGACAAAAAATTACACATTTAATCTGCAATAAATTGTTGGAGATAAACATATTTTTCAATGGAATATCTCAAAAAGGAAGCAGTCATGTCAGGAGTGATCTTAAATGAACTGTGGAACATCAGGACAGTGAACATTTCTTCAGTTGCAATCTCCAGAACATTGTAAACAGGGCGAGCTTCAACAAAACTGTGCCTTGATGATAATAGTACAAGAGTATGAGAAATTTACCCCTCCAAAGGTGACTCTCATTGTTTAAATCCTCTTTCAAAGTTTCTTTTGACCCTGCTCATTTTTTCTGATTTACCATTCATGCTTTGAGTCAGTGGGCAGGCTTTTGTGTTTAAATTCCTGACGTTGAATTTCCCCAAGGTATATCGTACAACAATCAAAAAGCAGAATATTTTTGTGAAATAAAGTTAGTGAGCACAGAAGGTGGGTGTAGAAGGAGTTCTTGTAAATGAAAAGCAAAAAGTTAACAAACATACAAAAAATAATTAGGAAAGTAAATCGGATAGTAGCACTTATTGCCAAGTAGTTGGAATATAAAAAGGGGGTGTCTTGCCGCAACTCTGTAGGATCTGAGTGAGACCATAACTGGAGCATTGCAGACAGTTTTGGCCTTCTTATTCAAGGAGAGATATATTTCCATTGGAGAGAAGTACAATGTTCCTAGAGACACATACTGAGATGCACATCAAGTGTTGCTGGAAGATCATCAAATGGTTAAATCCACACTTTGGTCTGCCCAATATTTGTTGGTCTCAACACAGTCCGTTAGGGAATGCTGCCAACTGGCACTTTCCAGACTGCAAGAATGTGTACTGAGGAGTGGGGGAAAGCTTGTGCAGGCATTTGTGGAGACGAACGGCTGTACAAGTATGACTGCCACTGGATATTGAGAAGCTGGCTCCTGTGTAACAACCATACAAACACCTGTCCAAAGAGGTCACATAAGTGGCATTGATGCATTGTACATAGAATGTATTAATTGATGATTCCACAAATGTATGGATCAGAACGGGCCTGACACTCTGAAAGCCATGCATGATCTTTGAATTTCTGTGAGCAGTCCTGAGTCACCTGATTAGATGGTCAAATGTTAAAGAAGAAAGGAACAAGGAAAATGGAGAGATTTGGGGGAGAATTCTGGAGCTTCAGCCTGAGGAGCTGAAGACATTAACACCCATGTTGGAAGGATAGAGTGACAGAACTGCATTCAAAGATGACATTCAACCTATCCTTTCCATACTCCCATATACCAGCAACTTATAAATTTCACCTCTTTCATTGCTCATCCATGGAAATGTGGTATTTTTTTAAATTTAAATTGAGACATACAGCAGGGTAACAGGACATTTAGGCCCAGGAGTTCGTGCCACCTAATTTACACTCAATTAACCAATGGTGGGCAGATACCAGAGCCCCAGGAAAACCTACACAGACACAGGGAGAATGTACAAAATCCTTACACACAGCTCAGGATTCAAACTCTTTTCCCACTCGACAGGCCGAAGGGCCTACTCCAGCTCCTATTGTCTATTGTCTATAATTGGCACTGTGAAGGCACTGCGCTAACCACTACACCAACTGTGCAACACCCAACCATATATGAGCAGCCAGAACTGTAGGAAGATCATTGATATGGGGGAAGTTTGAAACATAGATAGGCAACCGCAAATAAGAGGACTTGGTGTCACTTAGGATTCAGACAGCAAACTTTGGATTAAGTTTGTTGAATCAGGGTTCCAAAGAAGGTAGTAGTGTGTTAGTGAAGTTAATATGAGGTGACCAATGAGTGTCTGAACAGCATTTTAGCTGTAACTGCAAGAACTTTATAAATTTTCTCCACCTTTGATCTTGCTCACCATCTTGCAAGGACATTTCAGCTCTCCCGAGCTGCGCTCCTCATTTTGGAGGTAATGAGCTCGCTGACCCAACATGTGTGAAGTTCTTTTTTTTAACTTTATTTAAGATTTTATAACATGAATAACATATAGGATTACATTAAAAAATAAATAAAAAATAAGAATAAAATAATAAAATTACAATTCAATATCAGTAATCTAACATATCTGAAGTTCAATGTAGATCGTCTTTCATTCCACTCCATTACTCCTGCCTTGGAGTCACACTGCATTGACCCACCTTGTTTGAGGATGTTCAACTAAACTTTCTTAATATAGAGTCATAAAATTTTATAGCACAGAAATAGGCATTCAGCCCAAATGGTCCTTACCTTAGCACGGCCCATTTCCGTGCATTCGCTCATAAGCCTCTGAATAGTTCCCACCCATGTATCTGTCTAAATCTCTTTTAAACGTTACAATTTACCTTCAGCACTTCTCTGCAAGCTTATTCCATATACCCAACACCCTCTGTGTGAAAGAAGTACACCTCAGTTTCCTTTAACATATTTCCCCTTTCACCTTCAATCTATGCCCTCTGGTTTTAAGCTCTATTACCCTTGAAAAACGACAATGCTTATTTCACTTACCAATGCCACTCATGATTTATAAACCTCCCCTCAGCCACCTACTCTTCAGAGAGAAAATACCCAGCATCTCCCTATAATTCAAGCCTGTCAGTGCTGGTAATATACATAGTAGAGACCAACAAAGTGTTTTGTGCATTAAAGCTAAGTTCATTGCTGTCTGCAGATTCTATTGAAGTTCACTGTAAGAGCTTTTAGGGATGGCTAATTGACACTTGACATTACATTGATGGCCATTTTCCATTCAATTTACCATTATTTATTTATCCTGCCTTTTCTTGCATCCTAAAGGTCCCTGCAGGATCTTTCCAAGCAAACAGACATTCCTTATGGCACAGTGATGGAGTCGGCTGTGTATGAGCATGTTCGAGTGAAAGGAATGAACCCTTTTGAGAGAGACAACATGTACGCCCAAATGTGGAGGATGATCAACAGAGATAACGGGACAGAAACCTCGGTGAAGGATTCCCAGGAAGGCATTCAGAGGGTACAGTGCATTTCTCTTATGTCCTTTCACCAGCTCCTTATTTCTCTCGTGGGCATGAGATTGGTGTATGCTAGTGAGTGTGCATGTGTGGGAGACTGAAAACTATGGGGATCTGAAAAAAAAATTCATTTCCACTCAGGAGCTGCAGTTATTTTTTTTCTTTTAAAATGTCTGTTTATTTCCCTTTGCTGTTATATTTCAGTTTGTTCAGTCCTACATCTGAAAGACAAGAGTCAAAAAGTCATGGAGCATGGGAGCAGGCCCTTCAGCCCATTATTTCATGTTGGCCATCAAGTATCCATCTATACTTATCCCAGTAAATCCACTTAAGAGTATAGAACAGTACGGCCAAGAACAGGCCCTGTGGCCCATATTGTCTCCACCTGACATGACATCAAATGAACTAATTTGCTTGGAGTATTACATTCAGTTCTGTTCATCTCAGTACAAGAAGGATATGGATGCTTTGGAGAGGGTGCAGATTTACCAGGATGTTGTCTGGATTGGAGAACATGCCATATGACAGAGCTAGGGCATTTCTCTTTGGAGCAATGAAGGATGAGAGATCACCTATTGGGGGATGTAAGATTATGAGGAGCTTAGATAGGGTGGACAGCCAGAATCTTTTTCCAGCCTGTGGCAACAATAGCAAATACCAGTGGACATCTGTTTCAGATGAGTGGAGAAAAGTTTAGATGGGGTTCCAGAAGTAAGTATTTATACACAAAGAGCGGTGGCTGCCTGGAATGCATTGCTGGGTGGTGATGGAGGGTGATCCAATAGGGTCATTCAAAAGACTTAGAAAGGGATATGGATGCAAGAAAAATAGGTTATGGGTGAAAAGGGAAAAATGAAATTGTTGTGGAGTAGGTTTACATAAGTCAGCATAACATCATGGGCTGAAGGGCCTGTACTACGCTATAATGTTCTATGTTCTATGATTCTCTTCTGCTTGCACGTGATACATTCCCCTCTATTCCCTGCATATTCTTGGTTTGTAGCCTGCTCTTCCTTGGTGATTTAAGTGGCCATTTAGATGCTACTTAAATGTTGTGAGAGGTGGAAGATAGGCAGCCAGAATAAAACACTCCAGCAAAGGGAAGGGAACAATAAAGTGCGCATGTACACATTTCCTCACTGCTTATCAGATAGGTGCAAAATCAGATTCTAAAGCTGTGAAATGTGGCAGCCTAGAGGTGCATGAAATATTTTCTGTGATACTTCTAGAACTGTAAGTTATGCCTATCAGGAAAGATTGAAGAGACCTGGTGGGATTCCTGGCTGCAGAGGAGAAAAGTGAAATCATAACATGTAGGAGCAGAATGAAGTAACTCAGCCGTCGAGTCTACTCCGCTGATACATATTTTATCTGAAGCCTATTCTCCTGTCTTCTCTGCATAATCTTTGATACCTTTACTGATCAAGAACCTATCAGCCTTTGTTTTAAATGACCCAATTACTTGGCCTCCACATCCGTCCACAACAACGAATTCCACAGATTTGCCAGCATTTGGCTGAAAGTTTAAGGTGACTGAAGATTTGATATCGCATGGGTTGAGACGAGGTTTCTATTAGAAGGTGAGACCACAATTTAAAGGCATAAACTTAACCTATTAACTAACTATCAAGCATGATCATTGGAAAGGAATATCTCTGCCCAGTGGTTAGAATATTTCCTGGAATGCAACATAGACATAAGAAATAAAAGCAAGTTTAAGCAAACCAATTAATTCTGCATTCAATGAGATACTGATTTTACCTCAGTCCTACTTTCCTGCACCATCCACATATTCCTTGAATTCATTAATATCAACATTTCCCAAAAAAATCAATTGACACATTCAAAGAGACTGAGGAATCTAACGTGATGATGGAGTGAGTCTGAGAGATGGAAACAGAATCACTGAGATAGACCTGTTTCCATACTGTAAATACATTGCTGCATTGTAATCACCACCACCTTCATCTTGACAAATTGCAATAACAAAAGGATCACGAAAACTGAATAAGATCAAAATGAATAGGCTGGAATATATTTTCAGATGATGGAGAAGTCCTTTTACAGAGCTCATTTTGTTCCAGAATTTTGGGAATGTAAGTATATGGGTTTATATTTAGTCATCTTTCTCTCATAGAGCTATGAAGCACAAGAGCATAGAAGCAGGCCCTTTGCTCCAACTCATTGATGACCACCAAGCTGCATATCTGAGCCAGCCCAATTGACCTGTTTGGCCAATTTCCCTCGAAATCTGAGGCTCTAGAGCCCTCCCAGGAACCACTGGACATTTAAGTAAAAGCCTTGTTTTATTTTCACCTCACTGTGGTGCATTGTTAGACAGAAGCAAACACACAAAATCAAAGAGACTGTACAACAGGCTTTAATCGACCAAGACATCCAGAGAGCGGGGCAGGCTGTACTGCTGTAAACTCTGAGGGAGTCTTCGGAGGGCCGGCTCAGACTTATATCTCAGAGGGTGATTGACACCCGATCGGGTGGGGCTTGATCCATTCAGGTTGGCTGATTGACAGCCGGCCAGGCGTTGTCCTGTTCCCCATACTCTGCAGGTAGAAAGGTTTCCCCCCTGCAGTAGGCCGGTGGTGTACTACCACACTAACCTAACATAAATTATTTTATTTTTTTAATGTATTCAGTAGGAGAGAAGTACAGAAGAAACCAAAACTTGACTATTTAACAGGTATTTATGGGACTCATAGATTTTGTGCCGAGTCCACATACCCTCCAGCCTCCGAATGAAGAACATATCCCTCAGGTCGCTTTTAAATATTTCCCCTTTCACTTTCAACTCTTTTCATCTGGTATTAGTCTCCCCTACTCTGGCAACAAATCCGGGACCATTCGCCTGAATGATCTCCGTCATGCTTTTATATACATCTATCAAAACCTACATTGCAATTTCATATAAGTTTGATACAAACTAACCTCAACTGCTGGTTTGGCACACTGTTTGTGAAGGTACAGATTACTTTATTCTCAATAAAAGTCCCGACCTGAAACGCTGACTGACCATCTCACCCCACAGATGCTGCCTAACCTGTTGAGTCCTTCCAGCAGCTCATTGTTTGCTCAAGATTCCAGCACCTGTGGTGTTTGTGTTTCTCTAAAGATGGATTTTGTTGTGTGGGTAAATGAAAATGGTCTGAATTATAGAACTTTATACAACTAAGCAAGTGCTAGATATATCCATAGCCTTGGATTCATAAAGGATAGACATTTCATCGGATGCAATAACTTTGGGAAACGATTGGTGCAAAAACAATCCAGACAAACAGAAGGCCCCTATGGTAGCTTGTACCATAACAATATAGTTTTACCTGATAACAAATCATTCCAAGTTACTTCATAGAGTGTTGACAAACAGCCAGAGCAGCTGTCCAAAAGTAGATACGTTGATGAAAATCAAATATACAGTTGCAGATGTGAGAAACTTGAATCAAAAACTGAAAATGCTGCAGTAGCTCACTGTTGTACAAAGTGCTGGAAAAATCAACAGATCATGGAGTATCTATAAGAAATAAAGGCTAACCAACATTGCGAGCCTGGGCCCTTCATCAGCGATCTGGAAAAACAGGTAGATGCTGAATAAAAACATGGTGAGGAGGAGGGGGGGGGAGGAGGAGGAGGAGAAGAGAGGAGGGAGGAAAGGGAAAGGGGAGGAGTATAGGCTAATAGTTAAGAGGTAGATATCAGTCGGAGATGTGATAGTACAGATTCTATCACCAATGTGAATATGTACATATGTACAGATGGTAGTGTAGGATGACTGTGATTGGCTGAGAGTGTAGCCCCACCTACTGGCAGGTCTTAAAGGATTGCTCCGAGCCAGACCAGGTCATTCTGGACTGGTCGACCTACTTGTGATATGCTCCAGTCTTTTAGTTAATAAAAGCCTTGGTTTGGATCAACAAGTCTTTGGTTCTTTCGACGCGCATTACAGGAGAGTAGAAGGGTAAGAAGCTGATTGGGCGAAAGGGTAGCTCTCTGCAGAGGGAAGAGAAGGGGTGAAAGCTGGAGAAAAGGAAACACAGGTCGTGAAAGAGAAAAACGGGGAGGGGTGAAAAAAAATTGGTGGATTAGATTTTGATGCCACCTGGTTGGAGAGTGCCAAGATACAACATAAGGCGTGTTCCTCCAATTTGCATTTGATTGCCTTTTACTTCATATGGATGCTGCGTGACCTGCTGTTTCCCCAGCAATTTTGTATTATCCACTTGACCCCAGCATCGGCGGATTTTCTTACTTTTAACTCCAAAATCTCAGCAAGTCAGGCAGCATCTGTGGAAAGATTTCAGGGCTCCACCCTTTATCAGAGAGGTGGGCAGGAGGTCCTTGGGAAGAGTGAGAGGGACTGAGTTTGAGGAAGGCGATTACAGAACCGAGAGACTAACCACAGAGGGCAAGATTTAGAGATCATGGGGTCTGCAGGACTGCAAGGAAAGCAGCTGTGGAGAAATTACAAAACAAGGATGCCAAGGTCCTCACATTTATCAGCAAATTCTGACAAGGTCATCAGATCCAGAAGGTTGCTGTTACCATCAAATATAAGGTTAATTCCCTTGTGTTCTTGTCTCTCCTGGAATGAGGAGACAAGGGGCAGAATTTAAGCAGTGGGATTCTCAAACCTTAGAAGTTGAAGGTGGAAATCAGTAACTGAGTGTCTCACAGATTATTTAGTGGTTTCTGAGACATAGGGTTCTTACCAGCTCTGTTACACTATTTTGATAATCAGTTGTCATTTCATCCCAGTTACTCAACTTCCAGGACTTTCAAATGATTACATTTGAGAAATGACTGAATTTGTCCACTATTACTAAGTATACTGTATTATTAAAAGTGAATGATGCTTAGCAAGTCATTATTTCACAGCCATAACTGATTATATATTATTTATGATGCAGCTCAGTGAACAGGGCCTGGAGTTGTATGAGTTGCAAGCATGTTTTATGTATTTGTTCTTGACTTATGTGGTATCACAGAGCAGTCTCTTTGAATCATGGCACTGAACACTTTAATAAACTGCAGAGGTGATCAGAATATGTTAAGATACAATGTTAAAAAGAGAAGTTACATGCATTTGTGGCATAATCCAAATAATAAGACATGTCCTATTCCAATAAACATTTTTTGGCATGTGTTTCCTGGAAAAGTTTGCATCTCCCTTGCTAAAATATATCCTCAGTCCAATTCTGACTCTTGTGCTCAATACCAACCGTCTCTGTTCAGTCCAGTGTGCAGTCTCCGGCACAGCATCCAAAGCACGCAATTCCTTCTCCTCTACCTTGACCTTTGTGTATCATGCCCATTCTAGCCTCCTCTGCACATAACCTGCACATCACTCTTCTGCCTTTATAGATTCCAATCTGAATAACAGGTCCTCTGCTTCCATCAAAAACTCTGCTTGAGAAAGTCAGCAAATCAAGCAACATCAGTAGGAGAAAAGGATTGGTCAATATTTCAGGCTGTACCCTGTATCAAGAATTGATGAAAGCTACTGGACCAAAACATCAACCTTTGTTTTTTTTTTTCCCAATGATGCTGCTCAACCTTCCAGTAGATTTTTTTTAATTCAAAATAGACTTTATTCACAATAAATAATACGCAGTCCAAGGATTTTTCATATTTGTGGTATTACATGCACAGTTTATTTTTAACATTTAAGGTGTGGTATTTTTTATTTATATTCTTTACTGGGCATAGTAGGGTTAACCATTTACTGGTCCCATTACCACTAATGTGTTTCCCTCCCAGAATTACTGCATCTTGAATTGTGTGATATGGTTCCCTACCAATCTAAGATTCACAACGAGATCTCTGTTTTTATTTTAATTGATTTTATTCACGATTAAAATTATAGAAACCATGAAAGGTCTTTTCACATTCCTAGTTTCATATTTGTATATACATCAAGGAAAATGAGGCAAAGTCTTTTAACTTATTGTGTCATTTTTTTGGTACTTTCTGTCCTCCAGCAGATTGTTTGTTGCTTCAGATTCCAACATCTGTAGTCTCCAGCACCTCTCTTCAATAACTTTGCTTCCTTCCCTTTCAATGACCCCCCCCCCCACAAGACTACATCCATGTGACTCCTTTCCTTTCCTGTGACATAACTTTTTCACCAGCTGAAATCATACATCGACTTCTCCAGTTTCTGTTAAACTTCTCGCCCAAGCCTCCCTTTTTTTGTATCAGTCTGCCTCCTTTCCTTCAGTTCCCACACCCTTCCTTTCCTTCTTCATTCAGAGCTACCCCTCCCCATCTCTTCTCAGTATTTTTTCTCTTCTATCCTCCCACCCATATCCATTTGTGACCTGTTATCCTCCCATTGCTCCTTCCTTCCTCTTCTCCTCTCCTTGCCTTTTTTATTCAGGTGCCTGTACTATTTGCTCATAATGGTTACCTTTACTTCCCATTAATGCTGCATGGCCTACTGAGTTTGTCCAGCACTTTTGTGTTTTCCCTTTTGGCAGCGAGGAACTGTATCCACACAGGAGACTGCAGATGCTGGAATACAAAGTTAAACACAATCTGCCGGAGGAACTCAAGGGGTCAAGCAGCATCAGCAACAACTAAAGAATCGTCGATATGTCGACCCAAACTCTATAAACAGTTTTTTGAGTCATGGTAAAGGGTTTTGGCTCAAAATTATAATCATTTTTTTTCTCCCACTGACACTGCTCAGCTCACTATGCCCTTCCAGCAGATTGCACTTAGCTGGTTAATGAAGAAGATTGCCTAAGGCTACAACAGGATATGATCAGATGGAAGGCTGAGTGGAGCATTGGCAGATGGAATTTAATCGTGATATATGCAGGATGATACATTCTGGAAATTAAACAGGGGGAAGACATATAGAGTAAATGGATGTTAAGGCACTAAGGAATGTAGAAGAACAGAGAGATTTTGCAGTCCAAGGCCAAAGTCCCCTGAAAGAGGCAACTCAAGGTGATAGGGTAGTGAAGAAGACATATGACATGCTTTCTTTCATAGACTGGGCTTAACAAATGTTAGAAACTTTCTGTTTCAAAGTTACAAACCACTGTTCAAGCTGTGCTTGGAATATTGTGTAAAATTCTGGTTACCCCTCTGAAGGAAGGATGTGATTGCAGTGGAGAGAAAGCAGAGAAAGGTCACATGATGACTGATCTGCTGGCTATCTCCAGCATTTCATGCTTTATATTTCCTCTTTATTATATAACCTTACCTGTCCTGGTAAGATGATTGAACATCATCCAACAGTCCCAAAAGTGGGAGAGTTAGCTCCCAGCAAAAAAGCTGCATCCAATCCCAATGCTACATGACAGATCAAGGAGCCATTTGCCTCAATAACCTTCCTGAAGTGGCCCAAAAAACTGCAGAACACATTTGTGCCTTGACTGGTTGCTAAGATTGATGGACTTGTGGCTGCTTCACCAATAATGAGCACTCCTAGAAAGTATGAGATTGCTGAAATGGGTTGGTTTACTGAGGAAATCCATACAGTGCTGCTTCCATGACTTAAATGTACCCCAGTCAGCTTGACCTGCCCATCAGAAATCTGATGTTCAGTTTCCACTACCTCTGCCATTATCTGTGGATATATGCCATGAGTGCAATGTGCAAAAATGCTGGAGAAACTCAGCAGGTCATGCAGCATCCAAAGGAATATTGGTTATCTTTTACTTCCTATGGATATTGCATGACCTGTCGAGTTTCTCCAGCATTTTTGCACATTGCACTCTACCCAAGTATCGGCAGATTTTCTTGTTTAATTATATATCCAATGAGTGCATCCATCCACTTACTGAGGGAAGTTTTAGGTAAATACCTCTTGGATCATTTCCATTGGCGTGAACACTTTATTGTTGTGTGGAAGTTCATCTCCAAGTTGCTTTTAATTTCCTTTAAGCATAAAAACAGGATTAAATTTTAACTTATTACTATTAACTTGACTTAACCTAACAACCTCCTTCTAATTCTAAGCACACGTGTATGTAATGTGTATACATTCAGGAAAATTCTTTGCTTTAATAGTCCAATCATTCACTTCTCATTTCTCCAAGTTCACTGATATCAGGCAATTCTTATACTTGGCACAGAATTTAACATTTATGAATTTTCACCAGGCGCTGGTGCTTAAAGGTAAATGGTTACCACTCAGGAAGGTTCTTGTTGGTTTCAGAGAGATATTTGTTGCTCGTTGGACACACACAAACTGATTTCCTCCAATCAGTAACTTCAGTGTCTTGCCGAAGAAACTTGCCCCATCATGGGTTTTCCAAATGATAACCTCGTCTTCCAGGTCACCACTGAGTTCCTCTTGTTTCCTTTATTTCAGGAGAAACACTCTAGCCAGCCATTTCCTCATAAGGACTATAAGGGTTTTCAACAGGCTGAACTCAGAACTTACAACCCATCTTCAAAATGGGATTTTCAACAAGCCTGCCGGGTTGCCATGTTGTAGCCTCAAAAGCTATGGCAGAACTGACTTCTCTCTCTCTCCAACCCCCCCCCCCCACCAAAAGAAACCACCTGTCTGTTTTTTCTCTCTCTGCTTATAAAAACCAGAACCCCTCCCAAGGCTCCAAACCCAATCCTTGAAAGAGTGCTATCAGCCCTTGAGCCCAGACTTTTCCATTTGCACCCGCTTTTGAAATTCTTTCCAAAGCAGTTCCAATGTTTTTCCAAAGTCACGGCTACCGGAATGTCTGGCTTCAGCAAAGTTCTTGCATTTTAAATGAGATGTATTTTGCAATTCTGTTTGTGAAGTGACCTACAATTGGCAAAGTTAGAATTACTTTCCTGAAACTTATTCTTTTAATGAGTATGTGCTACAACCTGTGCTTTGATCTGCATGCCTGTCAGCCAAATTCCGATGTGTTTTTTGGGATGGTGGAACAATTTATAGAGGTTCATACTCACCTCCAGTGCTGCCCATGTGCACGTTTTCTCTATGACTGTACGGATTTCACCTGGGTGTTCAGATTTCCTAAGAACATAAGAAATAGGAGCAGTAGGCCATCTGCTATTCAATGATTGTAGCTGATACAATGATAGGCTCATCACCTATTTGTCATTTCCCCATATCATTAATACCAATAACTTGTAAAAATCTATCCAACCAAGTCTTAAATATATTCACTGAGTTAACCTCCACTGCTTCACTAGGCTGAGAATTCCACAGATTCATCACTCTCTGGGAAAACCAGTTCCTCCCCATCTCTGTCCTAAATCTATTACCCTAGATCTTGTGGCTATGTCCCCCAGTTCTAGTCTCCCCCTACCAATGGGAGCAAACTTACATGCCTCTATCTTATTTATGCCTTTCATAATTTTATAGGTTTTCCTAAGATTCCCCTTCATTCTTCTAAATTATATCAAGTACAGTTCCAGACAATTCATTCTCTCCTCGAAGGCTAACCTCCTCAATCTCTCATCATAGGCTAACCTCCTCATCTCTGCAATCATCCTGGTGACCTTCTCTCCACTACCTCCAAAGCCTTTCTAATGTTTTTTGGTTTATTGCCTGTGCCACTGTAATGTTATTATTGGGTGTCCTATAGACTATTCCCATCAGTAATTTTTTTTTTCCCTTTCCTAATCCTAATCTCAGTTGGATTCAGCATTTTGCTCCTTAGATCTTACATCATCTCCCACAATTGCCCTGACTCATCCTTAACTAAGAGCACTATCCCACCTCCCTTACCTTCCAGCCTGTCCATCTGATATTCTTGGACATTTAATTCCCAATCCTCAATACCCTGCAACCCCGTTTCCTCCATAAATGTTAGAGTGGGTCATCTTAATGGTTGCTGTAAATTGCAAGTTATGTGTAGATAAGTGATAGAATATGGGGGAGGGAGGGGGGAGATTTTGGGTGCATAAGAAGAAAAGGTTACATAGTTAGCACAGCAATGCTATTACACTGCCAGCAACCTGGTTTCACATATGGCTATGCCTATAAAGAGTTTGTACACGCTCCTGGTGACCGATGTGGGTTTTTCTCCAGGAGCTCAGATTTCGTCCCATCCTCCAAAAACAAAGGGTTGGAAGGTTAATTGGATGTAATTGGGGACCACAAGTTACATGGTCCAGAAGGGACTTCTACTGTGTAGTAGTGTTAAAATTTAAAAAATAAAAAGAATGGCAAAGGGACAGGAGAATGAAATTGCTCTGTGCCCCAGCGTAGGGTGGTACAGTTGGTGTGGCAATATTTAAGGAGTTTGTATGTTCTCCCCATGTCTACATGAGTTTTCCCTGGGGAGTCCAGTTTCCTCCCATCGTTCAAAATATACCAGGGTTTTAGGTTAATTGGATGTAATTGGGCAGCACGGACTTGTGGGCCAAAATAGTCTGTTACCGTGCTGTATGTCTGAATTTGAATTTAAATTGATGCACCAAATATAATCATTTACTTTCAAAGGAAAAACTAGAATATGTGGAATATTAGACTGATGGCAGAGATAAATGCATTCTTGGGATTGTTGGACTTCATTTCCTGTACTTCAAGAATAAGCAGAAGGTCAAGATTCAAGATTCAATTTATTGTCATGTAATAAAACAGTGTCATATTACATGTATCAGAACAATCTGGTTCTGATGCCTGGTATCCCTGCAGCCAGTTTCGAGCCCATCTCCAGCAGTCTGCAGCTCAGGGTGAGTCCCTCAACAACATTCTCCAGAAGCCCACAGCCTTTGCAGGCTCCATGCCTCGAGTCACCAGCAGCATTACAACGGTTCCGGCAGCGCCACCATTTTCATTCTCCCTTCCTTCAACCCACTCCACCATGGAAAAACATATGAACATTAGGAATAGGAGCAGCAATCAGTCATCTGGCCTGTTGTGCCTGTTCCGCCATTCAACCCAATGGTTGACTCAGTTCCTACCTCAGAACCTGGCAGTTTCTCTTAATTGCCACATCATTCAAAAAAATCAATTTGTTATTAAAAACATTAAATGAAGCACCCTCCACTGCTTCATTTGTCATCAGAGAGACCTACAGATATACTACTCTCTTGGGGAAGCAGTGCCTCTTCATCTCTCTTAAATCAACTCTCCCGAACCTTGAGGATAAGCCCCCGGTTCTCACCTCCTGCCAGTGACAACCACCTCCCTACTTCTATCTTATCTATGCCTTTCATAATTGCATATGTCTCTCTGAAATTTTCCCTCATCATTCCAAATTCTAATGAATGGACTACCAACCTACTCAATTTCTTCTCCAAAGTTAATATATCCTTTCTCAAATAAGGAGACAGCAGTACTCCAGTTACGGCCTCATTAGTACCCTCTGCAGGTGCAACAGAACCTTTCTTCACTTAAGTGGAGTAATGAAAGCCAACATCCTATTTGCCTTCCTGATTGCAAACCTGCAAATCAACTTGTTGCAATTCATCAAAACGCACTCCCGGGGGGTCTCTCCACCTAACAGCATGCAGCAATTTTTTTGCAAATTCTATGAGAATTATCTTTCTGCTCAATGATGGATTGAATCATGAAATCACTGTAAATAAAGGAACAGAGGGTCCCCATTCACTTATTGTTCTGTGCTGGGCCATTATGGACTGTTTAGGTTAATCCCACCAATTTTATCTTATGGCTCTGTCTATTGCCCTACTCCAGATTTCTTCTGTTTTTGATTTTTTTTTATCAAACTCATTCTTTCAGCACTGAGTATCCATAGCTGTCTGGAAAGGGGATCCCAAGGATTCACAAACTTCTGACTAAAGAATTATTTTTATTTTATCCCATTCCTATGCTCAGCAACCAGCCCTTTAAACATGCCCCATTGTCAGTGTCTAAGATCATTTTTTATATATACTCTATGCATCTTTATATGCAAGATTGACTACTATTCTTCTGAGCATCAGAAATGTAAGCCTTTGAGTTTAATAAAGACTCGATAAAGGGTCCTGACTCAAAATGTTGACCAAACATTTCTATCAGTTCAGAAGGTTCAGACACTAGGTATCCATGGAGAGGTTTCAAACTGGATTCAAAATTGGCTAAGTGGGAGAAGACAGAGAGTGGTAGTGGATGATTGCTTCTCATACTGGAAGCCTGTGATTAGTCGTGTGCCTCAGGGATCAGTGCTGAGATCATTGTTGTTTGTTGTCTATAGCAATGATCTGGATGAAAATGTGGTAAATTGGATCAGAGTTTACTGATTGCACTAAGATTGGAGTGTTGTGGACAGCAAGGAAGTCTTTTAAAGCTTAAGGATCTGGACCAACTGGAAAAATGGGCCAGGGAATGGCAGATGGAATTTAATGTAGACCAGTGTGACGTGTTGCATTTTGGAAGGACAAACCAAAATCAAGATAAAAGAGGACATGGCTTAAGGGTGAAAGGGGAAAGATTTAGGGGGAATATTAGGGGAAACTTTTTACTCAGAGAGTGGTGGGAATGTGGAATGAACTGCCATTTGACGTGGGTAACTGTGGGCACACTTTTAAATTTTAAGAATAAATTGAATAGATACATAGATGAGAGAGGTCTGGAGGATTATGGAATGGGTGCAGGTCAGTAGGACTAGTGGAATGATGTATCGGCACAGACTAGAAGGGCCGATTGTCCTATTTTCTGTGTAGTAGTGTTCTATGAATCTATTCATGGATGCTGTCTGACCCATTGAATTCTTCCAGCAATTCTTCATTTGTCTTGGAGTTCTGCACAGTTTTGATCCTTCCAGCTGTCTGAAAAAATATTTTAAGTTGGACTCATGATGGATTAAACAGTGGGTGATCTATTGGCTGGAGCCAGTGGTGACAATGCAAAAGGACTGAGATGAGAAGTGTTTTCATCTAGTTTTTGGAATTTTGCATCCAGAAAGATGTGTATGATTCGTTGCAGATCATATTTAAGAAGAGATCAGTAAATTATTGAGTATTGAGGAAATTAAGAAAAATTGGCTTATGGCAGGAAAGCAGGGTTGTGGTATCAAATCAACCCAGAACTTATTCAAAATAACACAAAATGCTGGAGAAGCTCAGCAGGTCAAACAGTGTCCTTTGTGTAGCAAAGGGTAAAATACGTAACCAACTTTTCAGGCTTGAGCCTTTCATCAAGCTATGAGAGAATGCCATCAGGCATCCAAACAAAAGGGTGTGGGGGGGTGGCAAAGACACCAGATGATAGGTCAATGAGGAAAGGGAGGGGACAGCAGCAATGAGGGGGAGGAGGGATGGATGGGTGGATAAGGGGAAAGGGAGGGGAGGTGGAAAAAGGGGGAGGGGAAAGAAAAGGTGAGCAAATTTAACAGAAAGCAGAGAAATCAATATTAATGCCATTTGGCTGGAGAGTGCCCAGACAGAAGATAAGGAGTTGTTCCTCCAATCTGCGGGTGGTCAGGGCAGGATAGTGCAAAAAGCCTTGGACAGACGCGAGTCTGAGAGTGTGAACCAGAATTGGAATGGTTGGCTACTTGGAGGTCCCTGTGGTTTCAGACGAAGAGGAGGGGCCCAGAGAAGCGATCTCCCAATTTGTGGCCAGTCTCTCCGATGAGGAGAATGCCACAAAGGGAGCACCGGCTAAAGTAAATGAGGCCTGCGGTTAAACAAGTGAAGTGTGGCTTCACTTGAAAGGTCTGTTTGGGGCCTGAACTGTGGTGAGGGAGGAGGTGTGGGCAGAAGTCACACTCTCAGAATCGTATCTCTGTTCAGGGCCTTTTGCACTCTCCTGCCCTGACCACCCGCAGATTGAAGAAACAACACCTTTACTTCTGTCTGGGCATGAACGTTGATTTCTCTGGTTTCTGTTAAACTGGCTCACTTTTTCTTTCCTCTCCTCCTTTCCAGTTTTTCCATTCAACCTCTACCCTCCTCCTCCTCATTACTTCTGTGCCCTCCCTCCCCTCATCCACCTATCATCTCCTGCCGCTCCCCTCCCCCATCCTTTTGTTCAGCTGCTTGCCGGGTGGTCAGGGCAAGATAGACATATGATTCTGGGAGTGTGACTCAGAATTGAAATGGTTTCCTTTTCCTCCCCATTTTTCCTTCTTCACCCCTCTCATCCTTCCATTGGGACCACTCCCACGGTGATTCCCTCATGCACTCATCCCTCCCCATCCATCCCCCCAGTGGCACCTTCCCCTGTGGCTGCAGGAGGTGCAACACTTCTGCCCACACCTCCTCCCTCACCACAGTTCAGGCCCCAAATAGACCTTTCAAGTGAAGCCACACTTCACTTGTATAACCGCAGGCCTCATTTACTTTAGCCGGTCAGTTATGTATCTCTACCTCTGCTACATAAGGGACACTGTTTGACCTGCTGAGCTTCTCCAGCATTTTGTGTTTTTTACTTCATCCACGGTGTTTACAGAGTTTTGTGATTTTTTTCCTGAACTCATTTACCTGTGGAGTGGTTGGATGGGTCAAATGGCCTGCTCCTCTCATTTCTGATGCTCTTGCATTATGAGAGGCCAAAGTAATTCAGAGAGTTATAGATGATCTGGAATTTAAAGGAAGCTGGCCAGGAGAAGCCTAGAATCATCAAACCAACACTTTCAATGGCAAACGGACTGAGTGAGGAAACCACAGCCTCAAATTCCATCCACCAGTACCAAGAAAAATCCATTTGATCAATCAAATTAACAGATACAACAACAACAGAAGAAACTCTATCCATTTGCCTTTCCTCTTAACCAGCCATCCCTATCCTGATACTTCCAAACTCTTCCAATATCACATTGGTCATTTTCTTCAAGCACCCAGATAATGCACCCGTGAATGGTAATGCCTAAAAATTCAATTGTACCATGGAGGCTTCCATGAAGTAGACGAAATGACTTTTTGCAAATATCGCAGCCCTTTACTGTTCTGAGCCTGTGGCAAAGATGTTGAATCATTTATTTTAACTGCTCCAAGATACAGTGAACAGCTTTGATTTGCGTGTGGTCTAGCAAATCAATCCATACTGAAGTATAATATGTAGTGCAATGATAAAACAAAAGGGCAGTGTTACAGTAGTCAGTAAAAGTGTTCAGTGTTCTGTATTACAAAAACAAAGTGTCAGTTATAGAAAAAAATAAAGTTAAAAGAAGATTTCGAGGAACAATTAGGAATTTTGCTGGTGTGAGAGTAGAGATATAAGAGGGCAGAATGATTGTAATTTACATAAGTATTGAGCAGGAGCCGTTCCCAATATTTTGCCATACTCCAATGGTTGTATTAGAGCTCAGTATATGGATGGATGGTTTGGGGCTGAGGGCTCAGGAGAGAGGAGATCAAACTTCAAATGTGGGAGATCAGGAGGGATTGAGAGGCTGATTCTGTGTGGGGTGGGCTGAGAACGTAATTGACTTTTACCCTTAGCTGCCTGTCTCCCAAGTCAGCACTACAGAGTTAAAGCCATGTAGAGCAACATGAGTCACTTGATAAATTTAATGTGATTCGCTTGCAGAGCCAAGAAGCATATTTCCATGGAGAATGATGTCATCAAGTGCATCTCTAATGCAGAAATTGTATTCAGGTTACAAGGTTAGCTCACAACAGTAAGTGGCTGGTTAAATAAACTGATTGGTATGATCTGACCCAAAAGTAGGATTCAAATTTATTCCACATTAAATTAATTATCAGTTAAGAAAACCAGCACAGATCGATCCATTTTCTCAGTAATGGATTATTAATTAGCTGGATGTTTATTTCACATGTTATGACTTTTTGTACCAAATCATTTTCTGTGCTTTGTCTTGAATATCTTGCATTTCAACTCACGAAAAGCCCTTCATTCTGGACCCTTCTCCAATAGTGAAAGAATCTTCTCAGGTACACTAATTCTCGCAAAAGGTCCAATTAAATCCTTTTTTTTTTCAAGTATTTATTAATTGATATTTCCCTGCTGTTAAACAAGATTATTGTCATAATGCAGAGAAGAGTTGGATGATGTATTTGGAGGAGTGCCACAAGACAAGTCATCATTAAGTTTGTGGATGGAACAACAATTGTTTACCTCATCAGCCACAATGGTAAGTCAGCTTACAGAGAGGAGGTTGGGAGGCTCTTCAAATAGTATGAGATCAACAATCTGAATCTCAACATGGACAAGATAAAGAAGGTGATTGTCAATTTCAGGAGATTATAGGTTAATCATTCTCCACTGCACATCAATGGCTCCATCGTGAAGGGAGTTGAGAGCATAAAGTTCCTTGGTGTCATTTAACCAACCACCTATCTTGGATCCACAACATCTCCTCATTAATCAGGAACTTGCAGCAGCGCCTACACTTCCTAAAGAAATTGAGGAGGGTAAGCCTATTGGCTCCATCTTGACATCTCTTTACAGGACCACAAATGAAAATGCCCTCTCTGGCTACATTGTTGTGCGATATGGTGGTTGCAAATCATCGGACTGGAAGTCAATACAGAGGAACATTAAAACAGCCAAGAAGATCATTGGGGTCTCCCTTTGCTCTACTGATGATATTCACTAGGAGTGTTGATTAAATAGGCCTCTAAATTATTAAAGATCCATCCCATCTTTGATCCGCTACCATCAGGAAAGAGGTACAAATCAAAATCAGGATTGTCAGGCTGGGAAATAGTTTCTTACCGCAGGTTGCGAGATTGATGAAAGGTGTTCTGCAACCTTCAGTCTCATAAATGAAATGGAGCAAATTATTCCAGAATATTTATACTTATTATTTTATATTATACTTTTTATGTATGAATGCGATGATTATGTGCTGTGTGAGCAATTTATGTATGTGTGTGACCATGGTGTGGAGTAACACTGTTTGGTCTGGTTGTATATGTACACTCAGATGATAATTAACTTGAACTTCAAACGGAGTAAATGGAAAGATATCAAATGTCAAGAAGGATCAGAGGAACATTCCAGCATGTCTGTTTAAAGTTAGCAGAACAGGTCAATAAAATGGTTAAAAACACCAACAGGATACCTTCATTAGTCAACAGTATGTCTTTATTGGCTAAGAGCAGGGACTTCATGCTGAAACAGTGTGCAACACTGGTTAGACCAGAGCTTATCTCTTCTGTACAGTTCAGATCACCAAGTTACAAGATATAAGTGAAGGCACTGGAGAGGATGCGGAGGAGTTCGATAAGAATTTAGTCAGGATTTGGAAGGAAAATTTAGAAAGGCTGATGTTGTCTCTTTAAAAGGGAAGTTTGAGAGGAAACTTAATTAAGGTCTATAAAATTATGAGCTGTGAATAAATCAGAATGATCTCTCACCCACAGCAAAGGGTAAAAAGCAAGGAGAAGTTGAATTGAATTATTTACTGTCATGTTCACCAAGGTACAGTGAAAAGCTTTTTTTATTGCATGCTATCCAAGCAAGTAAATCCATACTAAAGTAAAACAGGTCGTGCTGTCATAAAACAAAAGTGCAGGGTGCAGTGAAAGCTGCCAGTAGAAGCCAGCACAATTTTGACACTAAAGAAACTTTGCACAGATATATAAATATATAGATAGGAAGAGCTAAGAAGGATATGGACCAAATACAGGCAGATGGGACTAACCCAGTATGCCATCTTGGATGCCATGGACAAGTTAGGCCAAAGGGTCTATCCTGCATGATTCTCCAGCGCAGTGAGGCAGAAGCACTCCCATCCAAACCTCCTTGTTCTTGGATCAAAGACCTGAGTGTTGTGGCTGCTCAAGAATACATCCAGGTACTTTTTAACTCCAGTGAGGGTTTCTGGGTAGTACAATAGCACAGTAGAGCTGCTTTCTCATGATTCCAGAGAACTTGCTTCAATCCCAATTTCTGGTTTTAACTATGTGGAAGTTTTCACATTGTTCTTACGACCCCATGGATTCTTCAGTTTTCTCACATTCCAAAGGGTAATAGGTTGGTAGATTAATTTTCCTCCTCTCTGAATCTCATATCCTGATGAACTCTTTTCAACTACCGAAGATGTGATGGCGTGAATGTCTCAGAAAGTTCTCAGAAACTATGTTTGACTTTGTGCCATGTCCTGTGCCATGAAGATCCAAAGGCATCAGGAGGAAACCCACACCTTGTCATGCTACAGGATAAAAATGATGTTTTACTTTAGTTGTACATGTATCTTTGAATCTTGTTTTATCCAATCTTGCAACTGAGTAACGTAACGCCATACAGTATGCCATACGCACAGCCTATTAATGGAGTATGTGAATAATGTAAGAAAGAATTACATTTTTGGAGCCCGTTTCATAATTTAAAAGTGCTGAACAGATGACGATGTGGTTTCCAAGTGTGGCCACTGTTACAGTGTTAGATTGAGAGCAACCAGTTTATGCCTGTAACAAGAGTTTGTTTGGGAATAAAACACTGAACCAGAAATTCAGAGCTTAAGGAGGTAATTATTCTAGATTAATAATCATAGAGTTGACCAGCACGGGAAAAAAACTCTTCAGCCTCACTTGTCCATGTTGACCAAGCTAGTCCTATTTGCATTCATTCACTCCATATCCCTCTCAATCTTTCATGTTCATGTCTAAATTATTTTTCAACATTACACTTTTCCCACTTCCTCTGGCAGCTCGTTCATATAATCTATATGTGTGTAAGAAAGGTGCCCCTCAAGTCACTTTTAAATCTTCCTCTCTTTCCTTAGATTTATGCCCTCTAGCTTTAGATTAACTTTCTCTGGGGAAAATGTTATGACTATTTACCTTAACTATACCTCTCATGATTTTGTAAACTTTCCAGGGTGAAAAGTCCCAGTCTAACCATTTGAATCATAAATGTATTTAATTACATATAAGGGCGATAGCTTTTTGCTTTATGTCATGAGTAATGAGAGTTTATTGTCATATACAGAGGTAGAGTGTCCAGATGCACCAACATTTTTGCTTGCTCCAGCCACACAGGTATGTAAAATAGACTAACCACATCAGTATAAATTAAATTACCACGATTTGCCAAGACAAAAAAAAAGAGATAATAAATATAAAAGGATAGATGGATGGATATTCAGAGTTGCAGTTGGTGCAAAGAAAAAACGTGATATTTTAAAAGTATGAACAGATCTTTTTGTGATCCTGCACTAGTTTATGTTTAGGGTTAGTGTAATGCAGGCAGATTCAAGGGCCTGATTGCTGTTGGATAAAAATGTTTCTGAACCTACAGGTGTTGGACTCTGTATCTTCTGCCCAAAGGTAGCAATGAGAAGAAGCTGTGAATAGGGTTCCTTTGTGATGCTAGCTGCCTTCTTGAGGCAGCACAACATAAAGATGTTTTCAGTGGATGGGAGACAGTGAGTTTACTCATTGAGCTATTGATGAGCCAAATTAGCTGAGGCTGTAAGTTTCCTAAATTGATGAGGATGAGAGTTTATTGTCATATACAATGTACAGATGCACTGAAATTCTGACTTGCTACTACCAAACAGGTCCATAAGATTCACAAGCTCCACAGTAGTATAAATTTAAATTCAGTTGTCTAAATATTCCTTATAAATTAACCTGCGCAAAGTGATTTAATAAATAATTATGCTTACACTTATAGAGCATCTTATCACACCAGTGCAGGGAGTAGGGGGCAGAACATTTCTAATTTCCAGCTGATGAACCTGAGAATTGGAATGAAAATCTGCATTGGCAGATGCTCAAAAAGATTCCCACTCCTTCACCCAGTTCAGCAACAGCCTTAATTTATGTAGCATGTTTAACACAACCGAGCTTCCCAAGGTACATTATTGGAGCTTTTTTTGATTAAATTACTCAGAGAGAGACAAGAAGACAGTTGCCCAAAAGTTAGGGCAGGGAGGTAGGAATTAAAGAACCATCTTCTGGGAAGGCTCGGAGCCTGAGGGGTTTTGAGAAGGAGTTCTAGAGCTTAAGGTGTTGGCAGCTGAAAGTAAAGCTGTCAAGACGGAGCAACGGAATGTGGAAGAGATCAAGGGACCAGAATTGGAAGAGTGTGTAAAGTTTCAATGTTACAGGGCTGAGGCAGATTACAGAACAGGTAAGAGCAACATCATGAGTGAACCGGTGCGGACTCGAAAGGCCAACATGGCCTGTTTCCGCTCCGTAAATGGTTATATGGTTATATGAGTAGATTTCAAGTAGAAGGCTGAAAGCTTCAATTGTGTTGTGTGTGAATTCATAGAATTATAGAATTCAAATCCTTTGGCCATCAATATCACTAACTGTTTGCCAATCCCATTTTATTCTCCCTATATTCCCCCTGGATACTCCTGCTCAACGATATCAATTCACCTACGAACCCACATATGTTTGCAACATTGGAAGGAAACTGCAGCACTAAGCGGTCACAGGGAGGACTCCACACATACAGCAGCGAAGGCTATAATAATCTAAGTGTTACTGGAGCTCACTGTGCCAATGGACTGTGCCAGCTGAATTGTTGATTATATTGCCCAGGTGACTAAGTAGATCTGCTTTTCTACACTGGGACACTCAGAAATAGAAATGGGATGACAGAGGTTTTTTTTAATAGTCTGTAAACCATTCCTTTCAAATTGATATTTCATTTGTTACATTGCAAAATCTGAAATCAGGAATTCATTATTGTGTTTAGGGCCATGTGTCATTTTGTCAGTGGATAGTAATACATTGAGAAATAAAGACAGCATGAATTTATTGATCATATTTTATAGCTGGGTGGTTTTAAGAGAGAACCTCTCTTTGCATCACAACTTTCATAAGATCAGAATATCCTTAATCAATTCACAGCCAATGAAGTGTGTGAAGCTTTAATTCAGACACAGAAGTTATAATTTGTGAATAGGAAGTTCCCACAAAAGCTTCAATGCTTTCTTCAGGTGGCTCAATGGGACTTTATATTTTTCAAATAAGAGAGCACACAGGACCTCATTTAACATCTTATCTCAGCATCTGCAATGAAGCAAATATCCCTCGACACTGCAATAGAACGTCAGATGAGGTTATATGCCTGGAATTCCACACTGTGCTTTGAATTCATGTTGATTGCACTGTCCGCAGGTAACACCTCAAAACCTCAATCAATGCTTGCTCACCACTGAGATCAGCATTAATATCGCACAGTTTTCATTCAAAGGTCTCCATTTATTTATCAATTCCCAATACAACTGAAATTGCACTGTCAACAGAAGGTGATTGCACAATAAGTAGCCTGGTCTGATAAGTCTTTTAACTTGCGGAGTACAATGTCTTTCTCCAATTATAAATGGCCTTGATGAAACCACACCTGGAACACTGTAATAAAAACAAAGAATGCTTCAAACACTCAGTAGTCAGGCAGTGTCTGTGGAAAGAGAAAAAAAAAGTTTCAGACTGAAGACCCTTCATTGGGGATTGAGGAAATGTTGTCAACATGAAATGTTTGATTTCTCAAAGATACCACTTTTATTACAGGGTTCCAGGAGTGTTTTCACTGAGATAAGATAGAGGCAGAAAAATTGTTTCCATTGGTCGGTGACACTAGAACTAGGACACATAGCCTCAAGGTTCGGGGGAGTAGATTTAGGATGAAGATGAGGATGAACTGGTTTCCCAAAGAGCAGTGACTCTATGGAATTCTCTGCCCAACAAAGCAATAGAGGCTTTGTATTTAAAACACAGTTATTTAAAAATGTATTTAAAACACAGTTATATAAATGTGGCAGAGTCAGGGAAAAGGCAGGTAGAGGGAGTTGAGTCCACAGCCAGATCAGCCATAATCTTATTGAATGGCAAAGCAGGCTCAACAAGCCAGATGGCTGACTCCTGCTCCTGATGTTGGCTTCTTTCCAGAGACAAGGCCTCACACAGCTGTTTTCAATGGATGAGAGATCAGTTCCTATAATGGACTTGGCCATTCAAAAATGTTATAGAGATTTTTTTTCCATTAACGTTCTTTAAACTTGGAATGTTAGGAAAATTATATGGCACCATAATTAATTCACTTTAGTACCAAGACACAAATTCATCTCTGACTTTGGCAGCCTTGCCATATGAATTTCAATCAACTGCTGTGATAAGAACATTTGTGAGCTGATAATGTTCTAATTCTAAATGCATTGTCTGAAGGTGTAGTCAAGCATGAAGACCTGACAGTGTATAATATGGCACTTTATGAGCTTACATGCTGTGAATGTGCTTAGTCAGAGAGTTTCAATGGTAGGGTTTTCCCTGGTTGCATTTGACCATTATTCTAAATGGCAGCCAAATTGTTGAATTGGGAATCTGATGAGCAATGAAGCAGTTATGATGCTTTGCAGAGACAATGGCAGCTCCTTACAAAAGGCATTGCTTTCTTATTAATAACATCAGAGGAAATAACACTAATATACTTTTGCTTCAATGGAATTCATCTTTTTTTTGTAAAATCAAAGTTGTGGAGAAGGATATTTGGATTTAATTAACAAAACCAATGTCATTGGGTTATCATGTTTCACCTCTCTTCATATCTTATTTGCTATAACTGGAGCTCAATAATCTCACCTGAGTCAGAACATTGTGGATTCATGAACTACTCCGGAGACTTGATTGCAAAAATCTTGGCTAATCTTTGCAGGGCTCAGCTGCTGATTCCAGATGGGATATGAACCCAAAGATTTACCTGTTCCCTCAGGTGGGCATGGTGCTATCTGAAAGAAGACCAGAGGAGTTAACTTTAAGGGACAAGGGGGAAAGGCAGGTTGCCTATCATCAGATCAGCCATGATCTCGTTAAATGACGGAGCAGGCTTGAGGGGCCACATGGGCTATTCTAATCCTATTTCTTAGGTTCTTATATTCTAGCCTTGGTGTCCTAAATGTTGACCCAAACTTTTCCCCTCAGTCCCTTAAGCTTTCCCCGCTGTTTATTGTGACCACAGTTGATCTGTCCCAAGCATCGTCACGTTGTCTGTGCCAGTTCCCCATAGCCCTCGAAAAAGACCCCTAATGATCCAGCATCAACAACCCTCCAGTCTAAAGAATTCCAGAGATCCACCATCCTCTGTATTAAATGATTGCCCCCTGATCTTGTAAATATTGTCCGTCATTTCTCTCATCGTGAAAACATTTTGCCATCTACCCTTTCGTGTCCTCTAGGAATCCTAATCCCACCCCTCATTCTTTTAAACTCCAAATTATATAAATCTAATTTATTTAGCCACTCGTGTTAGGACAACCCTTTCACCCCAGAAATTAGCTGATTGAATCTCTCTGGACCACTTCCAATGCCAATATATCACTGGTACATAGCAGAATTTGTAATGCCACATCCCTTATGCTATAGTAACAGCTAACCTTCACAAATTGGACCTCATCTGTGAAGCCTTTGTAAATACTGAAAAAATGCAAGAACTTCTTTCTAAACAAAGAGTCACACCAAACATTTTAGTCTCATTTCCATGGCTTTAAGGAATGTTTAATGACTCACTTTACTCCGCACAAAGCAGTGAATCTCCACAGTCTAATACACTGTTAATGATCTGCTAGATAATTCCTTAGTCACAAGTCTAGTTCTGTAGACTGTTTTGCAGTTTTCCAAATCTCTTGCAACCCAAGTAGAATAAAAACTATCTAAGAGTCTCCTAAATGCCCCTGGAAGCTGAATCACTAGGGGCATTTAACAGTCTCTTGGACAAGAATGTGGATGAAAGAAAAATAGATGGTTATGAGGTAGGAAGGGTTTTGCCTTTATTGGCAGGAATATGTAGGTCGCTACAACATTGAGGGCCAAATGGCTTGTACTACGCTGTAATGGTCTACTGTATGTTCTAATACAAGAACAGAAGGGTCACACAAGAAACTGCATAAAACATTGGTTAAGCCATGATTTTCCATGGTCATAACACATAAGATAGTAACAGATTTCAGAAGAATGAATAATAATCTCATTAAACCATATAAAATTCTCAAAGAACTTTGTAGAGTAGATGCAGGGACTGTGATTCCTTTGTCAGGGTGTCTGCAACTTTGGGGAGGTCGCGGTCATAGTCCCAAAATAAACAATCGTCATTCAAGACTAAGAGGAGAAGAATTGTCTTCTTCCAAAGGTAAACATGCTGAGTTCCTCCAGCATTCTGTGAGCTGCTCTTCATCCAGAGGATGGTGAATTTTTTGAATTCCCACCCAAAGGAGTTCTGGTGACACAGTCACTGTGATGTACAGAATATTAATAGAATCGGGCAACATAGGTTTAGTGCTGAAGTAAAGAATTGAATTGAATTTCTTTGTGAACACATGGACTGAGATTCCAATGAAAAGTTTTGTTTTGTGTGGTATCCAGTCAGGTCAACCCATACTTAAGTGCAGCAGATGTTGCAATAATAAAATAGAAATGCAGGATGTAAGTGTTACATCTATTCAAAAAGTGCAGGATTTTGTGTTTCAAGTACAAGTATCGAAAATGCAGTGACAGAGGTTGTTTTGCGAGCAGACCACTGGTAATCTCATACACAATACAATAAGTAAAACAGAGTACAAGAGAACAAGGTGCAGAGTTTCAAGGAAAGATCAGTTGGTAGTGAGTAAATTAAACATAATGTTTCTACGTTGATGTTTGTTCAGGAGTCTGATGATAGCAGGAAAAAAATATCTGAATCTGGTGTATAACAGAGAAAAGTACAGTTAAAACAGTGCAAGGGCATCATCTTTTGCCAGTGAGAGGCCCATTGAAGAATCAATAAACAGCAGGAAAGAAACTGTTTGAATCTTGTGGATCGTGTTAAAGCCCATGTACTGTATCTTCTGGAAGGAGGAAAAAAGTATGACTGGAGTGGGATGGATTCTTTAATGTTGCCAGCTTTGCCAAGATAGAGGAAAGTAGAGACAGAGTTGTGATTGTATTAACTCTCAGAGTAGGCAAGAGGGTCTGAATACTCCTGCTCCTAATTATTATTTTATTCAAGGGTGAAGTGGACACTTGTTGAAATATCTTCCCTCAGAAAATTCTCAGATATGCAAGGCAAACAAAAAAAGGGCCAAGTCATTAAGTATATTTCCAGAAGGAGTTAGACATATTCGGTATTATCAAAGAGATCAACAGACCTTGTGTGAAGCAGCAATAGGACACAGCAATGGTTGTATTGAATGGTAGAGCAGGCCAAAGACCGACTCCTACTCTTATTTTCTATGTCCCCCTGAAGAGAGTATAAATTAAAAGAACACAAGAAGCAGCAGAATACATGAGCTTCTCAGGCCTGAGGTCTAGGCATGGTTTAGATGATCAAACACGGAGTGGAGGGCCAGCAAGATTGACGAGATGTGAAGTGCGGCGAACTGATTGCCTTCTCAGTCATGATCAGAGATTTCAACCAGAAAATTTAACTTTTTCTTTTCAATCCTTTCTAGTCATTGTTAGATATTCACTCCAATGTAGCAGCAATCAATTCCATTGCAGGTAAGGCAGTGGATGAATGCAGGTTCTGAACACCTTTATTTATTGGAAATTGTATGATTAGAACTGCTGCAATCAACTCCACATTGGGATTACAGGTGCAATAAACCTACCATTAATTGTTTTTTAAAAGCTTTAGCCATCACATTTATTATAATCTTGCAAGACCCAGGAGCTTCTATATATTTATAATTCCTCAAGTTTCTGTCCAACCTCATAGAATCCTGAGAGGCAAGAGCCTAGTTTAGAAATTGGATCAGCCCAGTTCATTATTGTCACTTGAATTCATCGGACAAAGGTGACAACCTTCACAAGGACTAATTCTTCAAAAACAATACTCCCATGAGAAATCAATCCCCCATTATAAAAATATTTCCAATTCTTTTTCAGGATCAATATCCATTTAATTTCAAGCATCCGGAATTTGGAGTAGAAATTTCTCCGTTAATGAGCAAGTTTAGTTTTCTCATGTCAATACAGTGTTAAAAAATAACGGTAAACTATGATCCTGAGGATAATGTGAACAGAAACCATCCAGTGAGAATAGCTGATGAATGGATAGTTAACTGGTGCTCTAATATGTTCTAATGTTTTCTATATACAGCTGTTTGTAACGCTAAAGATAACCTGTTAGTCTGCATGCAGATGAGCCCTTTTCACTGTCCTCAGTATTTTGTGAAAAATAAATGGGAACGCTCCAGGTGTGGCCTAATCAAAGTTATTCTCGGCTGCAATGTGACTTCCTTACTCTTTCACTCAATGCTCTTCTCAGTGAAGCCAAGCACAACATACATCTTTTTACCACTGTATCTGTTTGCATATCCTCTTTCAAGTAATTATGGAGCCTAAATCCCTCTCCCCCCCCCCCCCCCCCCACCAGATCTCCTCTGCAGATTTATGCTTTTAAGAGTCCTGCCATTAACAGAATGCATTCCTCTTTCATCTGGCATCCCAAAGCACCACAGCTCACTCTTAACAACCCTCCTTCTTATTCATCTGAATATTTAGCCTCTGATTACCAATCTTTCTATTTGCAAGCAAATTCTCCCCTTTCTCTTTACAGTTTCCAACAAGTTTGATCACATGGTTTTGTGTTATAGGAGCTTCCTGTTCAAATAACCTCCCTTGGAATTCAGTCCATGATTGTATCTTGAAGTGAGAAACTCAGAAAAATGAGTATGACATAATCTTAAATTGGAATCAAAGACAAATTTACTATCTTTCTCTTCCATTTTAGTGTTTTCTCCAAAAGTATTACTTTGAGGAAAGGAAATAAAACCAAGTTGTATAAAGCCTTGTGTTCCCTTTCAGGATATTCCATCATGCTTCAGATCCAAAGAGATACTTTTGGAGTGTTGTCCTGTTGTGGTGCAGGAAACACAGTAGGGTTCCACAAAAACCAAAATGATAATATGTGTAGAATCAATTTCAATCATGGTAAATGTGGGAAAAACTCAGAGTATTGTATGCAATTCTGGTTTTCCCATTATAGGAAGGATGTGAAAGCTTTGGAAAGAGTCAAGAAGGGATTTACCAGGATGTTGCCTGGATTAGAAAGTATGAGTGATGGGGAGAGGTTGGACATACTTGGTGGCTGAGGAGAAATCGATAGAACTTCATAAAATTATGAAAAAATTGACAGGGTAAACAGTCAGAATTATTTTCCCAGGGTGAGAATGTCACAGACTAGAGCACACGTCAAGCTCTGGCCCGCGGGCCAAATTTGGCCCGCGATATAATTATATTTGGCCCGCAAGATCATTTCAAAAATGTATTAGAGGTGGCCCGCCCTGTAGCGAGAGCCGATGCTGTTTTTTGGTAATGTCACCCCCACCATCCTCCCCCTTCATTGCACATCCTTCCCCACCCCCTAACTATCCCCTCCCCCCTAAAACCACCCCCCTTAAAAGATGGCCAGAATATTCTCAAAAAGGAATCCAGAATGGTAAAGTTCCACAAACCTTCTGCTGGGAATCCTAACATCACCCTGGCATCAGATCCACGGGACGCGGAGGGAGCAAGAGTGTTGCAGGTTGACCGTGCAAGCTTTGAGAATGGGGAAAACAAAATTGTAACACAAGAAGTCTGTCAATGTCATCAGCCGGCAAGCCAGTTGGAAGGCTCCCCGCACAACCAGTCACTTCTCCCACCTGTCGAGCGGTGCAGTGGATTGGCGAGCGCCTGTGATTTCCTGTCGGCGCGACGGATATGGCAAGCTGCGCACGGCCCCCGCTGTTCCGCAAAGGCTGATCGGCAGCGCGCTGGGCCTGAGTGGGTGGGTAAGCAGGGGTGGGCAGAGGATGTAGGTGAGGAGTAATGGGCAGGGAAAGTTATGATGATGCGGGGGCAGTTAGAGGGAGGAATGAGTAGAAGGAGGGGTGGATAGGGAAGAGGTAAAAGGGGAGGGGCAGGGCGAGTAGGGGAGGGGTGATTAGAGGGTGAGAGATGGGTAGAGGGAGGAACAGGTTGAGGGGAGAGGCAGTAGAGGGGCGTGTAGAGGATGGGGTGGGTAGAGGCAGAGTGAGTGGAGTGAGGGGTGAGTAGAGGTTGGATAAAGGACTGGTCAGGTAGAGGGATGGTGGGTCGAGGGTGAATAGAGGCCTAGAGCCTGAGGAGTGAGCAGGAAATGCTGAGTCCTGATGCAGGCCAAAATGGACACAGCCTGTGAATGCTGACTACATCTCCACAGGGACCAAATAGGTTTCCCTCAGGTCAAGCAAAGGGTGAACTTGAGCTACCTACTCCTGACCTGTAACATTATCCTCCTAAAGTTATATCCTAAAGTTTAACATTACATATGTTGAAAGAAGAGAAAACATGCAGATGTTGTTGAAAATTTTCAGTGAATATTTCGTTCGGCCCTCGACTTAGTCCAAGTTTTTAATTTTGGCCCTCAGTGAATTTGAGTTTGACACCCCTGCAATAGAGAATAGGCATTTATGGGGGTGGGGGGGGGAGAAGATTAAAGGACATATGAAGGGTCTTTTTTAAACAGAGAGTGGTGGGTGCATGGAACAGGTAGAGTGGTGTAGCAAATACATCAGGAGAATTTAAGAGGTTTCAGGATAAGACACCTAAATATGTGGGAAATAAAGAGATATGGATCATGTGCAAGTAACAGTACATTTTGGGTATCATGTTCAGCATAGACATGAAGGACAAAGGATCTGTTTCTTTACTATACTGTTTGATGGCCTGTGTTTAATAAAAATGTTGACCCCAGAAGAGTGATTGGAATAGCAATATACTGTATGAACTCTCACATCCACCTGATGGGGAAAACAAGGACTTGGAAAAATGGACGGAGATTAATGTCCCATCTGAAAGAAGACACTTCCAGCAATCTAGACTTCACCAGAGTGATGGCCTAGATTTTTGATCAGGACAAAGACTAGATCATGCAGTATTGTTTTGACTAAAATCTAACTTCTCAATTGTAGGTAAAATCTGGAAATTATGCCTTTGTGTGGGATGTGGCGGTGTTGGAATACATTGCCCTGAACAGCCCCGACTGTTCTTTATTCACTGTTGGCAACACACTGGCAGACCGGGGATACGGCATCGCCCTCCAACATGGCAGCCCTTACAGGGATATCTTCTCCCAAAGGTAGGACTCCACACATCCACTGAACCCAGACTGTGTATTTATCCTTGACTGCAGAAACATTGAAGCTGTTACCTTAAGGTCATATCGAACAAACTAGCAAGCTTTCCCACAGGCAAGGTATTTATTTTTATTACAAAATGTACATTACCCCTGTTTTCCAGAATCTATTTTGCACAAGTAATAATCAATATATTAATGCAAGAACATGTCATTTCTTCTTGGTTAAATTTATCTTTGTACTCAATGAAATCAGTGGATCTTCATCTAAATTTATTGCCAGCATTGGCCGGTGGTAAGAATATAAGGTCCTCTGTGATGAATGAGATCTGAATCAAGCAATCTCAGCTGAGACTGATGCAATGGGAGCCTGTTGTCATTCATATATTAAAAAATAACTCTGCAGAGAAGCATGCTGTAGGTTTCCAAACTATCCCTTAGATTTCTTGTGTGGAAGAATGTATGAAGGAGCAACCTATCCTTCAGTAAAATCAAAACTTTCACTTTAAAAAGAGTGCTTCTTCTGAGCCATTTCCTGGCAATCATTGTTTAAAAATGATTCTTTTGTAAGAGGGAAAGACAACACATGTTATAGTGACTGGGGAATAAGGAAATGGCAGACCATTTAAATTCTTACTTTAGTTCTATTTTACAAGAGAGGATACAAATAACCTCCCAAGGATGTTGGGAAACATAGAGACTAATGCAAGGGAGGAACTGAAAGAAATCAGTATCTCTAAGGACATGGTCTTGGGGAAATTGATGGGATTGAAGGCAGATAAATCCCAAGGGCCTGATAATCTACATCCTAGGGTACTCAAGGAAGTGGCCATTCAGATAGCAGATGCTTTAAGAATTATTTTCCAGAACTTGATAGACTCAGGATCAGTAACCATGGATTGGAGGGTAGCTAATGTTACCCCACTATTTAAAAAGGGGGGCAGAGAAAAAGCGGGGAATTATTGGCTGGTGAGCCTTACATCAGTAGTGAGCAAAATGATGGAATCCATTATTAAGGATGTAATAGCGGAGCATATGACTAGCAGAGAAGAGATCGGACGGAGTCAACATGGATTTACAAAACGTAATTCGTGCTTGACAAATCTATTGGAATTTTTTGAGATGGTGACAGGTAAAATAGATGGGGGAGAGCCAGTGGATGTGGTGTACCTGGACTTCCAAAAGGCCTTCGATAAGGTCCCGCATAAATGACTGGCTTCCAAAATCAAGGCTCATGGGATTGGGGGCAAAGTATTAATGTGGATTGAGAACTGGCTGGCAGGTAGAAGACAGAGAGTTGGGATAAATGGCTCATTTTCTGAGTGGCAGGCGGTGACCAGTGGGGTACCACAGGGATCTGTACTGGGACCCCAGCTGTTCACAATTTACATTAATGATCTGGATGAGGGGATTGGATGTAATATCTCCAAATTTGCAGATGACACTAAGCTAGGAGGGGTTGTGTGCACGGAAGAGGGGGTCAGGTAGCTCCAGTGTGATTTGGATAAATTGAGGGACTGGGCAGATACATGGCAAATGCACTACAATGTGGATAAATGTGAGGTTATCCACTTTGGTAATACAAACCGGAGGGCAGATTACTATTTGAATGGCAATAGATTAAGAGATGGGGAAGTGCAGAGAGACCTAGGGGTACTTGTACATCAGTCTCTGAAGGCGAGCATGCAGGTACAGCAGGCGGTTAAAAAGGCAAATGGTATGTTGGCCTTCATATCAAGAGGGTTTGAGTATAGGAACAAGGATACCTTACTGCAGCTGTACAGGGCCTTGGTGAGACCACACCTGGAGTATTGTGTGCAGTTTTGGTCACCTTATCTAAGGAATGATGTTCTTGCAATGGAGGGAGTGCAGAGGCGATTCACCAGGCTGATACCTGGAATGGCAGGAATGACTTATGAGGAAAGATTGCGCAAATTGGGATTGTACTCGCTGGAGTTTAGAAGATTGAGAGGGGATCTCATAGAGACATATAAAATTCTGGCAGGACTGGACAGAGTGGATGCAGATGGGATGTTTCCAATGATGGGAAAATCCAGAACCCGGGGCCATGGTTTGAGGATAATAGGCAAACCATTTAGGACCGAGATGAGGAGGAATTTCTTGACCCAGAGGGTGGTGAATCTGTGGAATTCATTGCCACAGAGGACAGTAGAGGCAGGTTCATTAAATCTATTTAAGAGGGAATTAGATCTATTTCTTCAGTATAAGGGTATTAAAGGTTACGGAGAGAAGGCAGGGACGGGGTACTGAACTTTAAGATCAGCCATGATCTCGTTGAATGGCGGAGCAGGCTCGAAGGGTCGAATGACCTACTCCTGCTCCTATCTTCTATGTTTCTATGTTTCTATGACTGAACAGAGGTGTATACGATTAAGAGAGGCATGCACACACATCACCTTTTTCCCAAGGCGACAATAGCAAATACCAGAGAATGTTTGTTTAAGGTGAGTTGAGAAAAGTTTAAGGGCAATATCAGAGATATGTCTTTTACATTGAGTGTGGTGGGTACCTAGAATGCATTACCAGGAGTGGTGGTCAAGACTGGTAGAATAGGGAAATTCAAAAGACTCTTAGCTTAGCACGTGGATGTGAGAAAAATAGAGGGCTATGGGTTGAGAGGAAAGGAAGGATTAGATTGTTATAGCGTAGGTTTACATGAGTCAGCTCAACATCAAGGTCTGGAGGGTCTTTACTGTACTGAAATGTTCCATTTACATTTAGAGAACACCTTTTAGAATAGTTCTGGAATCCAAGTCAAGGGTAACCTCGGCCAAAGTCAACAAAACATAATACAGAGTGCAGAGTCGCAGAGAGAAATCATTTGGTACAAATCCATTCAGGAGTTGCTAATGGCAAGCAAGGAAATAAAAAGTAATAAAGACTGACACTGTAACCTTGTCAGGAATGCTACCTCTTTGGGTGATCCAAATTAGTTCTAATTTAATCTGCCTTCTCTCACAGGTGTATGTAGTGTGTCACCACAGAGAGAAGTTCTCTGCTCTAATCAGACCAATATTTATTCTTCAAACAAAGCACCAAATCAGACAATCTCGTGAATTATTTAACCAATCTTTTTGGGAGATTGGGCATTATGGTTATTTGGCCCATTTCCTAATTTGCCTCTAACCTTGGAAGGTATGTCATTGGTTACACAAGATCCAAAGTCACCAAGGCGCCTTACGTTGGAGTTAAATCTTTTTTTTTCCTTACAGCTTCTCGCTTTCAATGCTTGGTGCAAGGTTGTTCTATTATATTGTTGTAAAATTGCACAAATTCTTTCATCTAATGTAATACTGCCTTGGAGGCTATCTCAAGAGTTTAAATGGCAAAATGACAAATGCAGTGCACAGCGGTTGAAGGCCAGTATCTACAAATAGCAGCGAAAAGATTGATGGTCTCAACCATTGCCATCCTGATTTTTTTTAAAAACAGCAGCTAGCATTTGCAGAAATTTTATCTGCATCACCTTCCTGAATATTCCAACATTTAATGTCCATTGCTGTATCTGACCGCATTCCAAAGCATGCCCACAGGACACTTGGAGACGCCAGAATATTTCTGTTGAGACGGCGACTGAGATTTCAGCATCTACTGGCCTGAGATTCAGTAATTGTTCTGCAGGGACAGGGGAGATTAATCAGCATAGATCTACTGCAGGATAGGATGTATCTCTGTGCCACTGTACTTGCTGCTTGCTGACTGTCACAGTCAAAAGGGGTGATCTGTCTTCCTTCCTTGGTGCGGCATTTTGCCTCTGCAATCAGTTTTGCACAGAATTGAAAATGAGCCAACCAGCCACGTTGCTATGATAGGTGCTGAATATATAAGAATGAGTGTTGATCTTGAGTGCTCTTGATACAGATCCCTCTGCAGATGAACAGGAACTCTGCTTCCATTGAATGAGAACACTTAAAGCTCCATGGGAGCAGGAATAGATCGGTCTGTGCCTTAAGCCTGCTCAACGGTTCAATCCCACGGCTGATCCTCCAGTTCAAACCAATTTTCCTGCCTTGTAGAATCTAATAAGAACATGAAAAAATTGGAGCAGGTTCTTCAAGTCTGTCCCACCATTCAATTGGCCTCTCCTCCCCTTATGTGCCAATTCACCATCACCTTCACTTCCTCAATAGAACATAAAACACAGAAAAGTCCACCACAGGAACAAGCCCTTTGGCCCACAGTGAAACTAAAACCTTGCTGCTTGTGCATGATCCATATCCCTCCATCCACTATATATTTATCTGTCTAGAACAATGGTTCTGAACCTTTTATTTCCACTCACATACCACCTCAAGTAATCCCTTACTATCCACAGAGCACTTATGACATCCTAAAAATAGTGTGGAACCATTGCCTTAGCTCGTGCCTTCTAATCCAGGCATTACCTCTTTTGTATGCTTTGCAAAGCCTCCACATCCTTCCTGCAAGGAGGCAAGCAGAATTGCACACAATACTCCATGTGCAGTCTAACGAAATGTTTTAAATAACTTTCAAAAACTCTGTCTCTGCCTTAAATATATCCAATCATCTGACCTAGCCCACCTTCGGACCAGAAAATTCTAGCAATTCGCCACCATCTGAAACAGGAAATCTTTGCACACCTCAATTTTAAGTGACTGTCTCCTTATTTTGTAGCTGTGTCCCCTTGGAGGGCAGTTAGCCTATTAAATCTATCACAGCTTTAGACAAGCAATTTTCTTGGTATTCACCATGTAATTATATTCCAATCCCTTTAACATCCAAAAATCTATCATCTTAACCTTAAGTATATTCAACAATGACTCAAGCATAAAAGTCAAAGATTCTAAAGATTTTTTTTAATCCACAAATGTACAAGTTACATTCAGTGTGCACTGAAATTCTTACTTCTGAAGCCAAAAAGGTACATTATGTAAAAAAAAATACCACCTACGGCAGTGGTGGTAAAAGTACTCCCCGACATACGTCTGTGTTCTGTTCAGGATGGCCGGTCGTATCTTGGAATGGTCAATTGTTGGATTTTCCCTACCTGTGATACTGAAGAGTAAAACAATTTCCTTCCATTCTCTGTCTCTCAATCCTTCTCATTCTCTCTGTTGCTATGGACCATGAGCACCCTGCGGACTTCACTGGCCTCTAAAATCTCTCTGCCTGTCAGAATATTGAGCAATAAAATCAGAGGTTGGACACCAGCCAACATGGCGGTCACTAAGGCCAGCTCTCATGAAAGGTTGGACACCAGATAACATGGCGGCCTCCGAGGCCAGCTCTCGCGTGAGGTTGGACATCAGCCAACATGGCGGCCACCGAGGCCAGCTCTCGTGTGAGGTGGACATCAGCCAATATGACAGCCACCGAGGCCAGCTCTCGCAAGAGGTGGGACACCAGCCAACATGATAGCCACTAAGGCCAGCTCTCATGAAAGGTTGGACTCCAGCCAACATGGCCGCTACCATAGATGGGCCTGATTTTTTCTGTAATCGCATAAGTTTTATATGTTTTTCTTATTTTTATTAAAAATGTTGGTCTTGTGTGCAGATAGACATAAGTCGTATAGGTCGCAAGTCAGGGAGTACCTTCATAGAAAGAGAAAAGAAATATAAAAGATAAATAAATGAATAAATATTCACAGTTACAGTTCATGCAGGGAAAAAAAGTGGTGTTTAAATCATGCAGACAGGTATTTTTGTGGTCCTGGAGTAATTTATTTTTAAACTATTAAGCAGAATTTCAAGAGCCTGATAGACTTTGGATGAAAATTATTCTTGAACCTAGAGGTGCTGAACTTCAGGCTTCTGTATGTTATGCCCAAAGGTAGCAGTGAGAAGAGTTTGTGATTAGGGTAATGGGACGGGTGGGGGGGTGGGGGGGCTTGTCCTTTATGACTTTGGCTATTTCTTGTGGCAGCATCCCAAACAAATGTCTGCAATAGATGGGAGGTTGGACCTGGCAGTGTTTGTTATCTTCTGTCTGCATCCCTGGACTTTAGATTTACCAAACCAGGCCTTCACAGCTTTCTGAATGAAGGATATACTCAGCTTATCAGGCAGTGTCTGTTGCAAGAAAGGAAAGATTGGGTTTGTATTACAGGTGAGTGAACATTCAGCAGAATTGGCTAGTCCAATGCAAATGGAAAAATTCAAAATTTAAAGTTCAATGTTCAGATTTATTGGCAAAGTACAAACATGACATCAGATACAACACTGAGATTTTTTTTACTGGAAGCCAGGCAAAATTTCTATTTATTGGTAGTGTAAAAAAACTGTATTCAAGAAAAGATAAGCATACAAAAGAGAAAAATGTAAAAAATTGAACAAAGTGCAAATAAACTGGCTTATGCAATACAAAAAATAAATATTCAATGATAAATAATGTGCAAAGTGGGAGCCTTTAAATGAGTCTCTGATTAAGCGTGTTGTTGAGGATTCTGATGGTGGAGGGGTAGCAGCTGTTCCTGAACCTGGTGGTGCGAGTCTTGTGGCATCTCTACCTCTTTCCTGATGACAGCAGCAAGAAAGGTGCATTTCCCAGGGTGTGTAGATCCATGATGTAGATTTCCATGTAGATTTTCTCGATGGTGGGGAGAGTTATGCCTGTGATGTCCTGGGCTGTGTCCATTGCCTTTTGCAGACTCTCTGCTCAGAGGTAATGGTGCCTTCCTTCCAGGCCAGGAGGCACCCAGTCAGGACACTTTCCACTACTCCTCTGGTTTTCCCCTCCTAAAATCCTTAGCCACTCCTTAGCTTTGGTGACATTGAGTGTAAGGTTTTTGATAGTACACTATTCAGCCAAATTTTCAGTCTCCCTGTATGCTGACTCATCACCTCCTTTTATACAACCTACTACGGTGGTATCATCAACAAACTTGTAGATGGTGTTGTTGATGTACCAAACCACAAAGTTATAGGTGTAAAGCAAGTAGAGCAGAGGGATAATAATGCTCCAGTACTTTTGGAGGTTGCGGAGGAGCTATTCTTACCAATCTTCACTGGTTGTGGTCTGGAGGTGAGGAAATCCAGGATCCAATTACTCAGAGGGGTTTTAAGGCCCAGGTCTTGGAGTTGGCTGATCAGTTTTGAGGGGATGTTGAATGCCAAACTGTAGTTGATAAAGAGGAGCCTAGTGCTTTGTTTTCCAGGTGTTCCAGGGCTTTGTGTAGAGCTAGTGAAAAAAATGGCATCTGCAGTAGACCTGTTGCTGCGGTTGGCAAATTGGAATGGATCCATGTTGCCACTCAGACAGGGTTTGTTATGTTTCAACACCAGTCTCGCAAAACATTTCATCACTTTGGATGTGAGTGTCACTCATTAGTAGTCATTTTGGCAGGTTATCTCACTCTTCTTGGAAATTCTGGTTCTCTGAAATCCAGTGGGTTTATCTTGAGGGCTGTGTCATGACTAGTGAGAAGATGCTCTGCTGTTCCTTGAGCTGACACTGGTCTTTGTTAGAAAAGTGTAAGAGTCCGGGTGAGAGTGCGAGTAAGAAGGAGAATCAGTGGCAGATAACTGGAAGTTTAAGGTTACTCTTTCGGACTGAACAAAGCTTTACTTCTCAAAATCCAGGTAATGTCTGCATTCTCTCTGTGGATGTCATTGACCATTTCTATATTTATTACCCTTCAGATTCACAGGGTTATGCAGCATGGTAAAAAGGTCATTTGGCCGTTCTTGTTCATGCTGATCCAAATACCAAACTACACTATGCCTTGTCCCATATCCCTCTGACCCTTTCCCATCTATGTACCTGGCCAAATACCTTTAAAACATTGTAATTGTATCCGTCACCACCACCTCCTCTGACATTGCTCCACATACCCACCAATGTGAAAACATTGTCCTTCAGGTCCCCTTTAAAACATTCCCTTTTCTCGAGAAGCCCGCGGTCTCTAGTTTTAGACTGCCCTATTCTGGGAAAAGGACTGTGAAGATTCATCTTGACCTTCATGGTTTTATAAACCTTTCTTGAGTCACCCCTCCGCTTCCTTTACTCCAAGGAAAGCAGGTCAGCCCATTCAATCTCTCCTTCATTCCTCCAGTCCAGACAACATTCCTCGAGACTGAATCATTCAGCATGGAACAGGCCCTTCAGCCCAACTAGTCCATACTGACTGCATTCTGGGCCAGTACAACATACCTGCATTTGGCCCCCATCCTTCTCAGCCTTTCTTATCCATGTATCTGTCCAAATATTCTTTTAGCGTCATAATTGTACTTGTTTCCAGCACTTCCACTCACACCTCATTCCAGATATGGATTACAATCTATTGTGGGCAAAGGAGTTAAGGGTTATGGGGATAAGGCTGGAAGGGGGTACTGATGGTAGTGATCAGCCATGATCTGTAAAATGGCGGTGCTGGCTCGACGGGCCGAAGGGCCTACTCCAGCTCCTATTGTCTATTGTCTATTGAAAAACTTGTCTTTCTTAAACCCTTTCCCTTTCACCTTAAACCAATGTCCTGTCATTCTAGAATCATCTACACAGGGGAAAAAGACTGTGAGCATTCACTTTATCGATGTCCCTCACAATTTTATAAACCTCTATGAGGTCACTTCTCAAACTCCCACACTGTCGGGAATAAAGCCCCAACCTATCAAACCTCATAACTCAAGCCCTCCAGCCCCAGCAACATCCTGGTGAAAACAGTCCCTTGGGAATCTTTTATGAACTCCCTTTAGCTTCATCACATCCATCTGCTGATGAGGCAACCAGAACTGCACACAATGCTCCATAATGCAATGAGACCTAACCCCCAAATTGGCAATAGTGTACCCTGAAAAGGTGCTCAATAAATAGGCATTCAGAAAGAATCCTCCTCCTTTCTGTGGCCACACTTTTTTTTTTTAAATTAATTTTTTTATTTTTCACACCATAAATCACAATAGCCATGATATACACGTTTTCTTTTCCACACATTTACAGTGATTTTTTCTCCCCCCCCCCTCCTCCCAAGCCACCCCCCCACCCCCCCCCTCATCCATTTTAGGTATACAATCTAGGTTGCATTAATTCAGTCAGACAATGTTGTCATTCAACAAAAATACACCAGAAATTCTACTGAGTCCATTCTTTTCTTTTCTTCTCCTTCCATCAACTTAGGTAATGTTTGTTCCCGGTAGGTTTTCGCTATTGTATTTAATGTAAGGCTCCCATACTTGTTCGAATATTTCAATATTATTTCTTAAACTATATGTTATTTTTTCTAATGGAATACATTTATTCATTTCTATATACCATTGTTGTATTTTCAAATTATCTTCCAATTTCCAGGTTGACATAATACATTTTTTTGCTACTATACTTATTTCAGGCATTGCCAATACAACTGACAGAAAAATTCTTCAAAGAGTTAAAGAAAATAATAAGGAGATTTTTATGGAGAGGGGGAAAACCGAGGATAGCACTAGATAAATTAACAGAATGGTATAAACAAGGAGGCTTACAATTGCCAAACTTCAAAAATTATTATAGAGCTGCACAATTAAGGTACCTTTCAGATTTTTATCAAACAAGGGAAAAACCAGACTGGACGAGACTAGAATTAGATAAAATAGGGGAAAAGATACCTGAACACATATTATATAAATGGGACGAAAAATTGGTACAACATAGAACTTCTCCAGTATTACACCATCTCCTCAATATATGGAAGAAGATTCATGTAGAAAGAAATAAAATAAATTATCAAATACCAAAACTAATATTGACGCAAAATAAGCTACTCCCCTTTACAATAGACAACCTTTCCTTTAGAAAATGGGAAAAAAAAGGGATTAAAAGAATAGAAAATTGTTTTTCAGGAAGTAGATTCTTATCCTTTGAACAAATGAGAGATAAGTACAATATAACTGGAGATACAGCGCTGGCATATTACCAACTGAGATCCTACTTGAAAGATAAATTAGGAAGCAATTTGAGTTTACCAGAGGGAAGTAACCTTGAATATGTGATTACAGATACAATGTTAATCAAAAGATTTATAACAAATATGTATATCAAACTGCAAGAAAAGGAGAAAGAGGAAACAAATGGTAAAACTAAACAAAAATGGGAACAAGATTTAAATATAAAGATAAAAAAGAAAACATGGGAGAAATTATGTTCTGGAACGATGAGAAATACAATAAATACGAGGCTGCGTATGATACAATATAATTGGTTACACAGACTATACATTACACCGCAAAAGTTAAATAAATGGGACCCAACAGTATCTGATAGATGTTTTCGATGTAAAAAAGAAAGGGGAACAACAATTCATGCAATCTGGACATGTGAGAGAGTAGAAAAATTTTGGGATGATCTCAATCAGATATTAAATAAAATAACAGAAAACAATATACCAAAGAATCCAGAGATCTTTCTCCTAAGTAACATAAAAAATAAAGAATTTGGCCACACTTTTCTAGCGCAGAACTTGCTGAAGTGCGTATTTTTCTGGAAAAAGTGAAAGAATGCTGTTCTGAAACTGTAAGTACTTATTGTTTTATAACAGTTTCCTTTGTTTGTACATACCTCAGAGAGAGAGAGAGAGAAATGCTGAGAGTGGAAGGGGTGACAGTTCATCAAAGCATTGCTGGTGCCTAATTTTAACTGGCAGCTCCAGTTCATTGAAAGTTGGAGCACCTGGAGCCAGTAATGTGTACTTGATCTTGATTGGCGTGTGGTGAAGTGGTGTTAATGACAGCCAATCATCCTCCCTGACAGAGAAACCCAGCTCAGCGCTGTGTTTTCAGAAAGATTTTCAAAATTAACTTCAGAGAACTGAAGAACTGGCAATCTGGAATAAATGCCGGAAACTCGCAGCAGGTCAGGCATCAGGAACAGAGTTCACTTTTCAGTCAATCGTCCTTCGTCCGAATTGGGGAAAGAGAGAAATTGATTGTTGAAAGAGGCGGCAAGGAGGGTGGGGAAGAGATAGATGGGAGTGATGGGAAAAAGGTCAGATCAATGAAGTCAATAGCGAGAGAGAGAAAATAGATGTGTGTGTGTGTATGTGATTGCAAAGAAAGGTGATTGTGCGTGTGCATGTGGGTGTGTGTGTGTGAGTGTAGGTGAGTGTGTGTTGGTGTGTGTGAGTGTGAGTGTGAGTGTGTGTGTGTGTGAGTGTGTGTGTGAGTGTGTATGTGATTGTGTGTATGCATGTGGGTGTGTGTGTGTGTTGGTGTACATGAGTGAGTGAGTGTGAGTGAGTGAGTGTGAGTGTGTGTGTGTGAGTGTGTGTTGGTGTGGAAGTGAGTGAGTGTGAGTGTGTGTGAGTGTGTATGTGATTGTGTGTGTGCATGTGGGTGTGTGTGTGTGTGTGTGTTGGTGTGTGAATGAGTGAGTGAGTGTGAGTGAGTGTGTGTGTGTGAGTGTGTGTGAGTGTGTATGTGATTGTGTGTGTGCATGTGGGTGGGTGTGTGTTGGTGTACATGAGTGAGTGTGAGTGAGTGAGTGTGAGTGTGTGTGTGTGTGAGTGTGTGTTGGTGTGGAAGTGAGTGAGTGTGAGTGTGTGTGTGTGTGTATGTGATTGTGTATGTGCATGTGGGGGTGTGTGTGTGTGAGTGTGTGTCGGTGTGTGTGAGTGAGTGAGTGAGTGTGAGTGTGTGTGTGAGTGGGTGTGTGAGTGGGTGTTGGTGTGTGTGAGTGTGTATGTGATTGTGTGTGTGCATGTGGGTGTGTATGTGAGTGTGTGTATGAGTGTGAGTTGGTGTGAGTGTGTGAGTGAGTGTGAGTGTGTGAGTGTGAGTGTGCATGTGGGTGTGTGTGAGAGTGTGTGTGAGTGGGTTTTGGTGTGTGTGAGTGAATGAGTGAGTGTGTGTGTGTGAGTGTGTGCATGTGTGAATGTGTATGTGATTGTGTGTGTGCATGTGTGTGTGTGTGAGTGTGTGTTGGTGTGTGTGAGTGAGTGAGTGAGTGTAAGTGTGTGTGTGTGTGTGTGTGTGTGAGTGTGAGTGTGTGTATACGCAGGTGCATGAGAGAGGGAGAGAAGAAGGGAAATGCTGAAGCTCGAAAACACAAGCTGAGTTTTTTGTGAAACTCATACCATGAGGAGAATTCAGGGAATGCCCAATGGAAATCATGACTTAAAAATAATTAGATTTAATTTTTCAATTTTTTTCTCTTACTGTATTGTACTTTTGTTACTTAGTTCTAATGAGAACAATTCCAATATCAAGCCTCACTAGTTAGATCACCATCATAAACACAACCAAAGGAAAATAGCATGCAATTTGTGATAGAAACCAGACACAGTTTATTATTTGTTAACTATCCTCAGGGGAAGGTTGATTGAGTCCATCACACAATAATACCAATATTTTAGCTGACAGATTTTCTATATCCACAATTCCAACACAGGAAACTATTAATTGGTGGGTATCGACCCCTTTGTGACCTGAGAATTGATTAATAAACATATCCATAACCTCTTACATCCCAGAAGCCAAGCAACATTTTATTAATTATTAACAAACTCATTTTTTTGCTTGTCCTGAAGTTTAAAATTTGCCACCTATCAAGGAAATGAGATTTATTTGTGAGCCATTTCTCACCTTGTATCCCCCAAGGACTGTTAAGAGTAATGAAGAAGAGTGTTATGATCTTTCCTTCCAGTTTCAAGGATATAGGTTCTATCCTGACCATGTCCCTGAATGCATGTTTCCCCCATGCGCTCCTACCTCATCTCTCATTCTTCTAATTCCAGCAAGTGTAGGCTGATATTATCTAAACTCAGTATATAATATAAACTCCAATGAATGTAAGGTCATATTATTTCCACTCCAGTATTTTGGCTAACATGAGTTGATGAGGGGTTCCTTCTCGAAACTTCATCCATTCTTTTTCTTCCATTGATGCAGCTCAACTTACTGAGTTCCTCTAGCACATTGTGTGTTGTTCGAGACTCAAGCATTTGAGGTCTCTTGTGTCTCAAATGAGATGAAGCCCAACAGGTGCAGAACATTAGTGATACATTTCCATCAATGGGTTATATTGTATAAATTTCATTTTTGCTCACAACTCACCTTTTAATCAGCCAGTTTCACCACACAATTAATCCAATGAACTTACAAAAAACTACCAATATGTTTTCTTGGGTTATGAGACCAATACTGCATAAAGTAGACCAGGTGAGATCTTACCAAACTCTTGTTTCCTATTGCCTTCTTCCACTGTCCCAATGAACCCAGCATATTAGAACTCACATGTACTTGAGTTTATCACAGAAGCTGCTGTTAGGAAGATTATCTGTTTTCTGCCAACAAGTTCATTATCAGTCTCAGGAAAAAAGAATGTACCTTAAGTGTGAGGGACAGGCACAGCCCCAAAGGAAATAAGGAGAACTCTTGCTATTCTTGAGAAGTTGGGCTATAGTTTGCTGACAACAATAGGCAAGACACGTGTGTGCTCACACGGGTGCGCACATACACCTCTCTCTCTCTCTCTCTCTCTCTCTCTCTCTCTCTCTCTCTCTCTCTCTCTCTCTCTCTCCCCCTCCTCCCCATTTATTTACATCTTTAAAATTTCAGTCGGACTAAACCACTGCACTTTCAATGAAGCACACCTACCACATGTTCACTGTTGTATTGTAAAAGACGCAGCTGCCTATTTGCATACGATTAGCTCTCAGACCCTGCTTCATTTACTAACTTGAGTGAGAAGTGAGTAATGGCAAGGATAGCTTTCTTACCTTCCTTGAGTAATGTGCTGTCCACTTGCAAGAAAGGGCATGGCCTTCAATTTAGAGAAGTCCTCTCCATTCATTCATTCAGAATACAGGAGTGATCAGCAGAGATGCATTTGCTCAAATCTCTTGATTTGGATTTGAATCTGACATCTTCTGACTAGGAAGCAAAACTCTTAACAGCTGAGCCTCAAAGATGGAGAGAAACTGAATATCTTGCTCCATGATGTCTCTGGGGGAGCTGCAGAAGCAAGGAGAGCCCATAGAATGACTGAAAGGCACAAATCATAATTTTTTTAAACCGTGGCATTTGCAGACCAGACACCGAACTGTAGATCAGTGACCATGGGCTATCCTCAGGCCTGATGCAGCCTTTTGCCAAACCAGTGGGAACTCCAATCTTGTTTACCGGCCGAGGAACATAATAGGTATGCGAATTGCATAATTGCAAAGGCAACTGGTAGACATTAGGCAACAATGTCATCATCCATCAGACTAACATCACAGGAGGCAGAAATTACTGAGTCCAAGACAGAATAATAATTGATCTTTTACTGGTCCCAGTTTCCTGTCACAAAGACAGAATTAAAATTGACACCAACATAGCATTCAATTATTGAGCATTTTGTCAGTGAACATCGGCTATTTTGAAAACTAATGTCATGCCAAATTAATTCTAAATATAATTTAACATTTTAATAATTAAATGATCCATAAGCTGTTTTGACAAGATGCCATTATTTTATTAATTAAACAGGGATTCATCATACACCTTCATTGAAGTTAATGTGCATTGAATTTCTAAATTATTAAATGATGATTGCTGTTTGTTTAAATTAAAACCAAGGTGTTACACTGTTTGAGATGTGACAGGGTTCATTGAAATTTAGAATGCACAGTAATTGTTTTCTTTCCGTTGTGTTGCCCTTTGACCAAAATGATCTCTATTTATTTTCAAGTTTGTTTGGAGAGAGTAGGATAAGCTCAAAGTACATGACTGTTATTGAGTTGATCAGTTTTGAGAAAGTGGTGCTTACATTGAAACTTTGAGTGGGAAGGGGGGTGGTTGGGCGAAAATGGTAAGAAGGAGTAGAGTTTTGGCAGCATTCAGTACACTGGACAGCTCATGCTAGGATTTTTTTTTGTCATTTTGTGGTCTTCTTTAAGGTTATGGATATGAGTTTTTTATCATATTATACCCAGTAAAGTGAGAAGGGTTCCTCTGCAATCAGTTTATCAGATTAATTCTAATCTTCATATAAGCTATATAAAGTAGAGCACAGCTTACTGAGTTGGAATGTGTACACTCAGTATCAGGCAAGGGCAGCAAGTTAGCACTGATTTGTGGTTAATACAGGAGCCTGATGGCTTGTGGGGAAGATTAAGTCTGTTTGTGCACATGCTCACACCTTTGAGCCTTCTCCCTGATGGGAGGAGAGAGAAGTCAGTGTGCCTGGGGAGTGATAGACCCTTCAGTATGTTGGCTGCCTTTCCTGAGCAGTAGAAAATGTAGACAGACTCCATGGAAGGGAGGGAAGTTTTGTGCAGTTCTGAGCTGCATTCACAATCATCTTCCAATTTTAAACAGAGAAACTCCCATCCTACACAGTGATGTGTCCAGCAAGTACACTATCAATGGTGTACATCTAGAAGTTATTGATGGACCGGGGGGCATGCTGACTTTCCCTATCCTATTTGCGAGGTTACGGAGTGGAAACATCTTGTCATCAGTGGATTAAATTAGAAATCAATGGTTCAAATTTCAGGTGTCAGTTCTGGAACCATGGAACCATAAAACAATGCAGCACAGAAACAAGCTATTCAGCCCTTTTGGTCTATGCCAAACTATTATTCTGCCTAGCCCCAGTGACCTGAACCCAATCCATATTCCTCCATGCTCCTCTTATCCATGTACCTGTCCAAATATTTCTTGAATATTAAAATTGAGCCTTCAGTCACTATTTCAGCTGGCACCTCGTTTACACTCTCAGCACTCTTTGTGTGAAGAAATTCCCCTTAAACCTCCCCTTTCACCCTTAATGCATGTTCTCTGATTTTTGTATCTGACCTAACTTCAGTGGAAAAAGCCTACTTGCATTTACTCTGTCCATATCCATCATAATTTTAAATACCTCTATGAAATCTCCCCTCGTTCTTCCATGCTCCAGGGAATAAAGTCCTAACCTGTTTAACCTTTCCTTGTAACTCAGTTCTTCAAGGGCTGGCAACATCCTAGTAAATCTTCTTTGCATTATTTCAATCTTATTGATAGATAATATTTCCTGTAGTTTGGTGACCAAAATTGCATACAATCTAAGCCTAATGAGATGAGACAAACAGCAAATCACATCATCCACTATTGGCAAAAGCTGTGTGTATATGATCAGGTGGGCCTAACTGTAAAACCCCTGTTATCCAGAATTCAAGCAACCAGTAGCCTCAAGAAACCAGCAAAAAAACTGTGGAAAATAAATAGGTAAAAAATATATAAGTTTTAAATTGAAGTGCCTCACTATTAATTCATGTATCATGCAAAGTTAATCAACCAGAAAATTCACTTGTCTGCCATCTACCAATTTCCATAGGTGCCGGATACCAGGGGTTTTACTGTACTATTCCGCGATCTTCTCCCTGGCTGATAGTTTATTCCTCAGTAAACCTCACCCAGTAGGAGAACGTTTGGACAATCTTATTTATAGGAGGCTCATTTGAAAGAGGAGATAATGATGCCATTCAGTCTATGCATTCATAAACACATCAACAACAGTTGCTGCTCAGCAGGTTAACACCACTAATTGCTCAGAATTTTCCTCATCCATAGATTAGTGGAGCAACACCTCATATTCCACCTGGGCAGTGTACAGACCAATGGAATCATGTTGAATTTTCCAATTTAAGGTAGTGAGTTCCCTATCCCAAGCTACTTCCCCCTTTTCCACTCATCCCCAGCCAGCCCCCCCAACCCTTTCTCATTCTCCTCCCTCTTTGGTTCCATCCCCTATCACTCAAATTTTCTCCCACTCAACCCCTCCCACCCCCCCCCCCCACCCCACATCTTCAGTTCCAAATGGTCTCTTATTATGCCACTATTGTCACCATTTCTTGTCAGATTCCAGCACTGGCAGCCTTTGTCTCCACTTACCACCCAACCTACTCACTACAACTCATCTTCCATAACCCCTTTGTTTCTCCCATTTTCATTCTGTCTTTGTCTGGTACCTGCTATCAACTCTCCATCATCCTTCACCCTTCCCAGGTTCACCAGTCCCTGTCTAACCCCTATCACCCTGTCCTCAATACAATGGCTATCTCTCCTCTGTTCTCTCAGTCTAGATAAAGCTGGTTGACCCACTGATTTCCTCCAGCAGATTTTGTTTTACTCTAGATTCCTGCATCTGCGGTCTCTCGTGTGAAACCATTTTACTTTATGTATCCTCATTGAACCAGCAGAGGGAGTTGAAATTTTAAAGTCACCTTCATGAAAAATAGATAATAAATCATTCTGCATTTTAGAACATCACAGACTTTGACTGGTCATTATAAGATTCAAGGTTCCTTTTATTGTCATGTAATCATATATAAAAATGTAATGTCTGCTGTGAGACAACCAAAGAGTTGCCATGAGCATTGCCCTGCAGCCCTAAAGAGAAGCAAGAGAGAGTCCCTTCAGAGACATTGAGTATCCATCGATTCACCTTCAGCATTCCTGCAGTCTCTCCAGCCACACAGACTCCACTTCAAACCACTGGGTACCCGAGCTCCAGATCCAAATCTCCAATACAATCAGAAAACCTTCAGCATCCGAGGAACATCAGGAGCCTTTCTAGCACTCAGCACTCTCACATATCCAGGTTCTGATACCTGGTTCTCATGAGCCAGTATCCAGCAGCTCGCAGCCTGGTGTGGGTCCTGATGTGGGCCCTTCAACTGCAAATCACCAGTAGCCTGCAGCATTTGTGAGTCCTTCAACTGCAAGTCACCAACAGCCCACAGCCTGTGTAGGGGGGGAGGTCCTTCAGCTACTAAGCCCCTTGATGATCCATCTTCCCTGTAGGGTCATCTCTCAAGCTTTTCCTTCTCAACAGGGTTGTTCTCCCAGTTTCTGTTGGCCTGCACCAGTTTGCAGCTCCCCTAAAGTCTGCAACTGCTCATGGTGCCCTGCCTAATACAGGTGTCACCATCTTGGGGACAGTCTCTGTACTTGCAGAATTTTTTTTTAAAGATTGTTGGCTCCTCTAGCAGGCCATTTGAAGCCTGTATGGTACCATTGGCATTAGGACTGGGCAGGAGGACCCAGCAGAGCAGTGCTGTGTCTTCATTCACCTCTCTCCCAGGTCAACACCAGCTGCAACGCTGCCAGGTCAAGGAGAGAGGAAACTACTTCAAAATATATTAATTTTTGGATGTGATGAGAATCAAAAGATATAAGGGTCATGAAGGAAAGTGGCACTGACATACTCCAAATGGTGAAGCAGGCTTGAAGGGCTGAATTACTTCACTCCTGTTTCTATTTTAACATTTTTCTAGAAGATGCATCAAGAATTCTAGCTTGCCCTGCTATAGTATTGAAGATAAAAAGTTTCAGTTTGACAAGGTAATATTTATTAAATATTATCATAATTGCCAGTCTTAGAGGATTTGGGTGCTCTAGAGCTGTTCTGTCTGTCTTCAAGAGGTCATGACCTGATCCATCTCTCTATTTTTCTCTTAAGCTTGATTAGAGGATGGGGGTAGATTAGTTTTAGGTTTATATTTCTTTTAGATAAGTGGATTTGTTGGTTTAATTGTAATATCCCTTTTTATAGGTCTTATTAAGATACAATGTAATTTGTTACAGTAGTAATTAATTGATTTATATGTATAATTACCTTAATAATCACAATTAATATTAAGGGATGGAATGTATATGTTATTATTTGGTCTTGCTTTTTAATATTTTGTATATGGATGGTTATGTTAAACTCAATAAAAATATTTTAAAAAGAAAAAAGAAGTCTAGCTTGGAGATTGCTCTGTACTCATTTTGTAATGGTTATTTCTGGCTTTGTGTTTGACCATTTGGAATTGGTCATGATACACTAGATATGGCAAAGTGATCTTTAGCATCACCACTGCAACGTCCAGCAGCATCTGCTCCACTTTTCTTCCTGTTTCTCTGCTGTCCTTTTATTCAATCCATTATCATTTACGTCAGCGACTGAATCCATCGAACCTCAGCAGATCAGCTGCTAACTAGTCGTAGAGTCATTGAATGCCTCAGCACTGAAACAGGCCTTCAAGCCCAACTTGACCATGCTGACCAAGCCACATCTATTTGTTTTAATTTGGCCCATATCCCTCTAACGTTTTCCTGTCCATTTACTTTTCTAAATGTATTTAAACATTACAAGTGTCCATGCACCTTCCAATTCCTCTGGAAACCCGTAGCAGATACCCACCAACCTCCACATGAAGAAGGTGCCCCTCGGACCCCTTTTAAATCTTTCCCCTTTCACTTTAAATCTATGCCTACTAGTTTTTGGTTCCCCTACCCTGGAAAATAGATTGTGATTCGTCAATGAAATTGTCGTCAGCAGTGAGGAGGCAGATATCTTCTGGCATCAGCTCGAGAAAGACTTGTTTGAACGGTAAACATGGCTTATGGCAATCTGCTAGGGTCCGCATCTCATTCATTAAAACCAATGGCACACCAGTCATCCATGTGGAGCAACCTTTCTGCATGCTCACGGTGGGAGAAGCCAAAAGTACGCATCAGGAGCGCTTTACCTGTCCCCAATCAGTGGCTGGTGTAGGAAGTCATGGATGCGGCTTGCTGTTCCTGGTCAAGTGAACCAACCACATAGTAGTACTTTGTGTCACCTGAGGTGATTTGCCTGAGCTGGAATTGGGCATGGATCTCTTCAAACCCGTCCTGTGGCTCAAAGGTCCAGAAAGTCAGCAATTTCAGTGACACTACATTCTGCGTGCTTGGGTCGGTTATCATTGGGCCCAAATGCTGCTTGGACGGTCGGGGTCACCATTGTAGTCGCACTAGACATGGTGCGAGTGAAAGAACTACACAGAGTTGAAAGAGAGTTGAACCAATTGACTTTAATAGAACTCTCACGTGAACTTAAACCCCTCAGAACCCGATGATGCGTGTGACTCCTGTGTCCTGAATGATGCCTGCCACCAGGTTGTGGGCTTGCCCCGCACCCAGAGCTGTCACAGTCCGATCTGCTGCAGACCTTTCCATGAATCCGTGAGCTAGTTCACCTGTTGCATTGACGAGCTGCCGCAATATATATTTGGTAATATGTGGCCATGTCCTCCTTCAGAATGGCCACCCTAACTGAAATCTATTAAGTGATGTGAACCTTATTAAAAACTGCTTTGAAGGAAGCCAACCACTTGGCAAGCAAGCATTTAAGAATGAAAAAAAAAACCAGGATATGACTTTTTGCAAAATTTGCCAAGTTATCAATGAATACTTGGTGTGTGAGAAGTCCCTGAAAAGATATAAATTGAAGTGAGCCATCATTATGGCCACATAAGAGACATTGGTAATCCCAAGCAGAAAGGAGATAATCAGAGAGTTGTGCCTTGATATTGGATTAATGAAATTGATTGGGTTTATTTTAAGGCACATGATATTATCCAACTATCCTCCACTTACTGCATTCTCTTGGGGATGAACTTGCTCCAATTGAAGAAGTTGCCGCAGTTTGTCACTGATTCTGTAAACTGGCCTATTTTATTGGAAAGAATGATTAATTTCTAAAGCACTTTTCACAGCCTCAAGATACCTTCAAGACATTAAAAGCATGAATTACTTCTAGTGGGGTCAATATGTTAGAAAGGCAGCAATCCATTTCCACTTGACAAGCTTCCACATCCTCAATGGGGTTTGACTACACAGCTACGCTAACCTTAACCGGCACAGGTAACATAGTGGTTAGCGTAACACTATAACAAGCCAGCAACCAGGGTTTGAATTCAGCATTATCTGTAAGGAGTTTGTATTTTCTGCCTGTGTTCTTGTGTATCTCAAGGTGCACCAATTTCCTCCCACCCTCCAAAATGTACAGGATTGGTAGATCAATTGGGTTGCATGAATTTCATGGGCTGGAAGGACCTGCTACCTACCATGTTGTATTGTTAATGTTTTTAAATACTCACATTAAATGAAATGAAAGCAGAAGAGGATAGAAATACTGAGCAGGTCAGACTGCATCTGTAGTATGAGATTCATCTGTTCAATATTTTCTGGTTTTATTTCAGATTTCCAATACCTGCATTTCTTTTCCTTGAGTTTCACCAGTTTAATTAATGTTGATTTTCAGATAAATATTGGCCAGGCAGGCAAGAATTCAAAAATCAAAAAAATGCAGATCCTGGAAATCCAAACTTTGAAGCAGTAGATGCTGGAAACACTTCCTGTATCATGAAGCATTTGTAGAAAGAGAAATAGTTATTGTTTCTTGTCAAAAGCTCTTCTTCAGATCTAGGAATGAGAAAATAAGTAAGTTTTACATTTCAGAGAGGGGAGGGGAAGTGAGAAGACACAGGGAGTAACTTTTTTCCGATTTCCTACCTGTTTTTCCCACATTCCCAAAAAAAAGAACTCAGGCCCAAATCTACATGACCTGATAAATTTCTCCACCACTTTTGTATATTGCATTAGACCTTAGTATCGCACATTTTCTTGGTAAGTAACTTTGATAGGTTGAGATCAGAGATGACTTGGACATCTGTTGATGAATGTGAAAAATTCCTACAGTTTTTCAAAATGCTATGTGATCTTGTATATCTTTATTTGTGTACTACCAAATTAAAGTATCAGTGAAAGATATATCAGTATCAGTCAAAGATAAATTCCTAACTTAACAAAATTTGAGTTTTTGATTTCTCATTCATTAAATAAGGGTTTTGTTTCTGAGATATATGCATTGTTGCAAGACACTATGGATAAAATAAATTTAGATAAATCTAGGATTAAATGGGAAAATGATTTAATTTGTGATATTAATCAGGCCGATTGGGAGACGATGTGTTTTGATGGTGTGACTAAATTGCTTAATGTAAGATATAGTATGATTAATTATAATTTTTTGCATCAGTTGTATCTGACCCCTGAGAAATTGAAAAAAATATGGATTTAGTTATTCAGAACTGTGCTTCAGAAGTGGACTATGTGTAGGAACATTTTTACATTCAGTCTGGCTTTGTGATAAGGTTCAATCATTTTGGCAAAAAAATAGTGAATTTCTTCAAAAATTGTTTAAGATCCAATTTTTGCTAGATCCAATTTTTTTTTTGTTGGGTTATACTGCCCCATTTACTGATTTGGGGTTGGACAAGTTTCAGACAGCTTTTCTTCATCTAGCATTGGCTGTAGCGTGTAAATTTGTCGTGACGTCATGGAAAGATGAGGCTGAGGTAAAGGTAATTCATTGGGATAACGAGATCCTGTATTTATATGGAGAAAATAACATACAACTTGCATGATAATTATGACTTTTTTATTAAGATGTGGTCACCTTATTTGAAATGTATGAGCTTAGTAATATGGTTGTACGTGTTTCTTTTATGATGTTTTTTGTTTGCTTCCCTTGAGGAGTTTGCTGAGGGTGGGTGGAGGTGGGGTGGGTTAGTTGTAGTTTTTCATTTTTATATTATGGACTTTGTATAAGTTTTTTCTTGAAAATTTTAAATAAAGTTTTTTTAAAAAGATCTTTTATATCCACTCGTCAGCACAAGAGGGCTTCAGTTTAATATTTCATTTCCTACAGATATATGGCCCATTGTGCTAAGCACTATATATTATTTTCAATGAATTTCACGACTAGACTCAATGAACTGAGTTATGAGTCAACTGGAAATGAACACTCAGGATATTATTTGCAAGTTCTCATCTCCTCCCTCTGACCCTTGCCTTCTACCAGCTGGGAATAAATCGTTAGGTTTCTTCATCAGGTTTTTTTCTGATCTAACAAAATTCATCCGCTTTGGGAAAAGTCAAGTCATCATTTGTTTTTCATTTCCTTCCCTGATACTGCCTGGCATCACAACAATAATAACTTTGAGCACTGAAGTTACACAGAGATAGCTCGGCTATAATTTTACATCACCAGGTGACTTTACTGCAATTTACTTCTAACAATGCTTAAATTGACAAGCTGGATTCAAGATTCAAGATTCAATTTATTATCATGTATTAAAAAACAATCCAATATTACACAAAATTTGTTATTGTCTGCCATAAGCAGAAATTGCCTGAAGTGGCTCTTACATTCAGAGATAGAGAAGCGAAAGAGACTCCCTCAGAGTCACCATGTGTCCACGGATTTGCCTCAAGAACTCCCACAGCCTCTGCGGTGACTTAAAAGTCCAGCCCAAACCATCATCTGCCCGAGCTCCAGATCCGAACCTCTGACACAATCAGAAACCCTTTAATGCTCTCGACATCCTCTTGCACCCCAGTTCCAATACATGGTACCCCCTGTAGCAAGTCTTGAGGCAGTCTCCAGCAGTCCGCAGCCCTATGTGAATCCGTTGACTGCAGTCCATTGCAACCCACAGCATGCACAGGTTCCTCGCCTCAAGTTGCCGGCAGCCCATGGCCTGTGTCTTCTTCAGCCTCTGAGGTACTCACCGCTCCATTGCCACTCTCAGCATCCTATGGTCGTCTCCTCTGAGATTGTAATTAATAAAACCTACAGAATTTCTAGATGATTAAAGCTAATATCAGTGTTTTTAGATTCTTATTCTAATGCCACGTGATCAAAATAATTTTACATATGTAAGCAAAACATTGTGGGTTGAAGGCCTGAGCCTGTTCTGTGCTGTGATGTTCTATGTAATTCAATGTATGCTATTTCACACACCTGTTTTATAGAAGGAGCCTGAATTCTGACATATCTAAGTTCAAGGCTTTTCTTCCACCAGCTCTCAAGCTCTTGAAACTTCCTGTACGTCATTCACCGTAACACTGCACCAAGGTCACTAAAGATCTGCCTTTGAGTCTGTCAGAATTTTTTTTGTATTATTTTCTTTGAATTTAGAGATACAGCGCAGATACAGGCCCTTCTGGCTAAGCCACCCAAATACACCCATGTGACCAATTAACCGACCAACCATGTAAGTCTTTCAACATGGCAGGAAACTAGAGCACCCAGTGGAAACTCACGCAGATACAGAGAGAGCGTACAAAATCCCTATGGGCAGTACCAGGAACCTGAGTCACTGGTGTGATGTTTCTTTTATTGTAATAAAGAAACTTGTGTTCATTTATAACAACTATAACTTATTAGCTTTAAAACTCACAACTTCATGGAGGCATCAATTTTGAATCTACTGCTAGCTGCAACAACTTGCCTCCGTGTCCCTCTAGTGGTCAGGATTATCACTAGCACTCTATCATTACATCACTTTGAGATGTTTAATCTAACAACATGACACACTAATACAGTATTCATTTCAATTTAAAGTTCAACACAAACATAAACACACAAATCAGCAGCACAAACCTTTTAGGTGTGCAGTTCCTTTTCTTTTAGAGATTCAGTCTGTCAAGTGCTTTGATAACATGCGTGGATCTTCTTAACACAGGTGCTTGTGTCGGCTCTGCTGTTCCACTACTGTCTAGCATTAGTGGTGTTTCCTCTGTTGCTGTGCAGGCTGAATCTTCTGCATTTGTCTGTTCCTGCAGTATCTCTTGTATTTTCAGCAGGCTCTTTTGATTCCTCCTCAGTATTTGACCATCCTCTGTTCTGACAGTGTAGGATCTTGGATTTACTTCCTCCAGAACAGTGGCCTTCTTGTCCCAAGTGTTGGAATCTCTGAGGCTCACTGTGTCATGTTGTGTCAATGGCTCTCAGCTTCTTGCTGACTTGTCATAGTTTACTTTTTGTCTCCATTGCAGATGCTTTTGTTTCCGATCAACATCTTTGGCATCTCTGTTCTTGTTTGGGTCTGCAAAGTAGGGAAGTGTGGTGCGTAGTCTACATCCCATCAGACATTCAGTGGGTGACATGCCATTTTCAAGTGGTGAAACTCTGTAACTCAATAGAGTAGATAAGGATCTGAGCACCAGTCTTGTGTTTTCTTGAGCATCTGTTTAACTATGTGAACTCCTTCTCTGCTTTACATTTGACTGTGGGTGCAGAAGCTTGAAGTCACATCAAAACTCATACTCTTCTGCAAAGTTCTGGAATTCTCTATAACTGTAGCATGATCCATTGTCACTGTAGACAATTTGAGGAATTCTATGTCTTGCAAAGATTTATTTCATATATATGATCACACAAGATGTTAATAAACAGCACAATCTCTGGAAAGGTCAATAGATAATCAATAACCATCAGGTAATTCTTTCCATCCATGTGGAACAGATGGATCTTTCTGCCATATTTCCACTGGTAAGTCCGTTGTAATCATGAGTTCCTTTGTCTCCTTTTCGTGATGCTTCAAACAGGTCTCACAGTTTGAAACCATCCTGTCAATGTCAGTGTTTATCCCTGGCAAATAAACAGCAGTTCTGGCCTTCCTCTTGCATGTTTCCATTCCAAGATGCCCCTCATGCACCCGTTTCAGTATCTCTTGTCACAGTGTTTGAGGAATAATTCTGCTCTGTCTCAGCTCAGCTCTGATGTTGTAGAATGACTGACATTCACCTCTAGACCATCCTTCATTCAGATTCTTGATGTCCTCTGTTGAACTGTGGCCTTTTCTGTTTCAACTGTGATCTGCTTGAATTTCATGTCAGCTACGGGAAGAAATTCAATAAACAGATTCACGTGGAGATTCATATCTTTCTCTGTGGATCTCTCATTATGTGCTTCACTCTGCATCATTGCCCTGGGTAATGCATCAGCTAACACAATAAGTTTCCCTGGTGTGTACATCTTCTTGACTAGGCTTAAGTTTTCACATATTTCGTCTCCAAGAAGTGATTCATATCCATTTGGGACTACCATGAACCTAGGGTGGTGCTCTTTATCTTTAACTTTCACCTTGAGTTTACATGTACCTTTTGTATCAATGCTCTACTTGTTGTAGGCTTTGAGCTGTAAGGGATTTGCATGGATGTATGGCTTTATCTTCATTGCCCTGATGTCATACTCATAGATCAAATTGACCTTTGCCCCTGTATCCAGCTTGAAAGGAATATTTGCATGCAATGACACAGTCCACTCAACCTGCTTGAATCTGTTCACACTTGGCTGTACAGTGTCTGTTGGTTTATAGTATTTCTGCACTACCATGACAACAAAGAGTGCATCACTGAGAGCAATTTCTTCTATAGAATGTTTTATAATGTGAATGCTTTCACTTCTGCTTTGTTTCCCTTTGGAAAAATATTGCTTTGCATAATGAATCTGCCCTTTGCACTTATTATAGACTTTTCCATTGGCTAGGCATTGTTTTGCTGCATGTTGAGTGCCACATCATTTACAATTGAATGTCTCTCCATCTTTTAGTTGATGTGTGTGGACATACACTGTGGCTATGTCTTCATCTTCACTGGCTTTTGCATTATCACTGAACATTTCCCAGTACTGCAGAGCTATTTTGTGGGTGTGGGATATCTTCACAGCTCTAGCTAAGGTAAGCTCTGTCTCTTGCAGCAACCTCTCTCTCACTTTCTTATCAATAATTCTGAACATAATTTGTTCACGGATCATTGAATCTTTCAGTGATCCAAAATTGCATGTTCTTTCTTTTAGTTTTAAGTCCATTATCAAAATTCTCTCCCTGCAGCTATGTGCATGAGAAAAACATGTACCTCTTGAATATTTCATTTTTCTTTGGTGAACAGTGTTCATAAAACATTTCGATAACCTTATCAAACTTGTCTTGGTCAGCTGCCTCGGCAAAAACCAATGTGTTGAAAACTTCTTGTGCTTGAGGTTCTGCCACGGTAAGTAGCAGTGCAATCTTCCATGCATCAGGTTTGCTATCAAGTCCAATGGCTTTCAGGTATAGTATAAATCATTGTTTAAACTAATGGTTGACACTTTTAGTCCAATTTACAGCATCAGGTGTCTTTACACTCTCCATGTTTTCTGCTGCTATCAACTGATTCTCACTCTGCACACTCCAGGTGTTTCTTCCATTCCTGGTAACATGCCCACTCCAGGTACCATGTAATGTTTCTTTTATTGTAATAAAGAAACTTGGGTTATTTTATAACAACTATAATTTATTAGCTTTAGAACACACGATCTCATGGAGGCATCCATTTTGAATCTACTGCTCACTGCAATGACTCATCTCTGACTCCACTAGTGGTCAGGATTATTACCAGCACTCTATCATAACAATTGGCTCTATAATAGCATTGTGCTAACTATTACACTTACTGTGCCACCCATACCTCTTTTTTTTTCTCTTTATGATGTCTTCCATATATATAATTTGTGTTGATGTGTTTTACATAACTGGGAGGCTGTAACAAGTAAGAATTTCAGTTCATCTGTGTGTTGTACTTCTGTATAAGACACAAAACTCTCAATGATTCACAATGTAAAAGGTGCATTTTGGGCTTATCAGATCCATGGTGTTTACAGTGAAGTAACTCCATCAATCCCATTCTCCTCTCTCCTCGTTTCCTTGTATTCCGCACTTTATTCCCTCTCAGTCCCCATTTTTCCACTTACATGCACTGAGCCAGTTAATTTGTCAGCACCTCTGGAGGATATCACATCAGCCTTGATTGTTTTAGGGAATATGTTCTGATTCCAGGTAACTGAGCAAACAACTCAGAAAAGATCACACATCCTGTGAGCTAGGAAGATTAAGCCTCATGTTGGATGGTGCCCTCCACAACCTTAAGTGATTTTGCAGACAATTAATTACTTTTGAAGTCTTATCACTCCTATTTCATGGAAAGAGCAGTGTTCGCCCACTGCTTTCTCCCTGTGCTCTGATTATCCTTCCTTAATCTAAAATAGTCATTAACCTGGATACAGCTTCTATTTCTATTCAGGAAGAGTAGTGATCGGCATTATGCTTATGGGATTGTGGGGATGGAGGATGCAGGGATGGAGGGAGGGATAAAACGATGCAAACGCGAATAATAACATTGCTGTGCACTGCTTCTTCAATCCTTGCAGCTGATGGGGGTCACTGATTTAGAATCAGACTCATGCATCAGGAAAACAGGTCTTTCTGCCCTTCTAGTCCATCCAGACCATTGAGCATCTATTTGAGCTAATTTTATGGTAAAACCAAATTTATTCTCCGCAGAGATTGCTCAATTCATCCCACTCCACTCTACCACTTAACTACACACCAGGAGAAATTTATAATGGCCATTTTACCTATTGAACTGTTAAGTACCTGGAGGAAACCAACAAAGTCACAGTGAGAGCATGCAAACTCAGCAAGGACACTACTGGAGATCAGGACTTAACCAAGAGCTTGGAGATATCTGGCATCAAGTCTACTAAATGGTCCCTAAATTTATTTGGGAGATGGTTCTATTCCATTGAACTGGGGTTTCAGGTTCTCTTGGGGGAACCTTTGTCTTTAAATATAATTGGTCATCCGATGAAAGCACAACACAATAAATATTCAAATATTAATATAAATTTGTAGCCTTTCCATTTGGTTATCATAATCTCCTTTTAATTTCTTTACTAGCAACAAAGGCCCAAGCAAAGAAATACCTACCTCTGTGATCAATAAAAAATGGTTATGAATTTATTTGCATGCTTTTACTCTTAATGACAAGAGTTGATGAAAGTAACACTGGTTTTCCAAAAATTACTGATACCATATTTCCCTCACCCATCACCTCCATCTGCAGCAAGCAAGACAATTCAGATCCAAAATACCAAATTGGCCTCGATCCCATGAGTTACTTCAAACTAATCTTTTATGTCATAGAGTCATCGAGTTCTACAGCATAGAAAAAGGTCCTTTGGCCAAACTTATCCACATCAATCAAATTGCCAATAAAAAAATGGTCTCACTTGCTTGCATTTGGCCCATATTCCTCATTTCTGCATGTACCTTTCCAAATTTCTTTTAAATATTGTAATTATACCCATCTCTACAGCTTACTCTGACATCCAATGAGTTCCCACTGTGTTAAAATTAGCTCCTCAGCTCCCCTTTAAATCTTTCCGCTCTCACTGTAAGCCTGTGCTTCTAGTTTTAGACTCCCCTACCCTGGGAAAAAAACAAGTTGATGACAATTCACCGAATCACTGTCCCTCATAATTTTGTATGCCTCAGTGATGTCATCATTCAGCTTCCAATACTTTGGGGGAAAAAGGTCCCAGCCTATCTAGTGTGACGAGCCCAGAGGACTCCAAAACTCAGCACCAATAGATATTCACCAAGACAAATGGTTACTTAAACAAAAGTTGTTTTTAATTATCTTTAAACATGAAAACAGAATCACACTTTAACTTATCACTACTGATTTAACTAACCTAACTTAACCCCCTTCTAATTCTAAGTGCACGTGTATGTAATGTGTGCGTAAGTTCAGAAAAGTTCTTTAGTTCACAGTCGAATCTCACTTCTCATTCCTCCAAGTTCACTGGTTGCAGGCAATTCTTATACTGTGCACAGAATTTAACATTTATAAAGTTCACCAGGCTTTGGTGCTTGAGAGGTAAATGGTTACTGCTCAGGAAGGTTCTTGTCAGTTTTCAGAGAGAGATTTGTATACTAGACACCCACAACTGATTCCTTTTTAATCAGTCACTTCAGTGTCTTGCCGAAGAAACTTTCCCCATCAGGGTTTTCCAGATGATAACCTCTTTCTTTCAGGTCACCATAGAGTTCCTTTTTGTTTCCATTATTTCAAGTGAAATATTAGACAACAAGTCCTCTCCTCTTGCATGAACCACAAGGGTTTTGACCAGGCTGAACTAAGCACTTACAACCCGTCTTCCAAATGAGGTTTTCCACAAGCTTGCCAGCTTGCCCTGTTCCTGTCCCTGCTGCCAACTCTAGCACTGTAGAACTGATCTCTCTCTCTCTCACACACATACACACACACTACTGGGTTCATTTTTGTTTGTCACCTATATCAATGATCTGGATGATAATCTGATAAATTGCATCAGCAAGTTTGCAGATGACACAAAGATTGGTGGACAGCGAAGAAGGTTTCAAAGCTTTCAGCGAGATCAGGACCAGATGGGCTGAAAAATGGCAAATGGTATTTAATGCAGAGGTATTGCAGTTTTTTTGTAAACTTCATTTAATTTTTTTTACAAAATACAAGTATCAAACATAAAATAAACAAAATTTAACAGCCCCCATATAACATCCCCCCACCCCCATCCCTCTCCTAAAAACCCTCCCCTTCTTTGAAGCTCAAATTACATATTTAAAAAATCATAAAAAATACAAAATCAATGTGGTTGAATTACAATATACCACTTCCCAATCTAACAAAAATTACCTAGCATCTAAATTCATACATTCCAAATACAGAGTCCACATTTTCTCAAAAAAAGTGTTGCATTTTTTAAGGAAAATCCAAGAGTTAATGGTAAGACATTGAGGAGTGTGATAGAACAGAGGGATCTGGGAATACAGATAAATAATTCCCTCAAAGTAGTGTCACAGGTAGATAGGGTTGTAATGAGAGCTTTTGGTATATTGGCCTTCCAAAATTAAAGTATTGCGTATAGGAGTTGGGATGTTCTGATAAAATTCTACAAGTAATTGACGAGGCCAAATTTGGAGTATTGAGTGCAGTTCTGTTCACGCAACTACAGGAAAGATATCAATAAGATTGAAAGAGTGCAGAAAAGATTTACTAGGATGTTGCCCAGACTTCAGGAATTGAGTTACAGAGAAACTTTAAACAGCTAAGGACTTTATTCCCTGGAGCATAGAAGAATGAAGGGGGATTTGATAGAGCTATTTAAAATTATGAGGGGTCTAAACAGAGTAAATGTATGTAGGCTTTTCCCATTGAGGGTAGGTGAGATACAAACTAGAGGACATGGGTTAAGAGTGAAAGCGGAAAGGTTTAGGGGGAACATAAGGGAGAATGTCGTCACATAGAGAGTGGTGGGAGTGTGGAATGAAGTGGTGAATGTGGGCTCAATTTTAATTTTTCTTTTCTTTTTAATATATTTTTATTGCGTTTAACATAATTAGTATACATAATAAATGACAATTACATAATAAATCAATTGGAAACAAGCAAATACATACCAAAGTGAGAGGAAAAAAATGAGTAAGTAATAAAATATGCATATCTACATTAATAGTTATTTGTAATAACTCCATCTAGTAGTAAACATAATGAATGCAACCATGTCAAACCCATTATTAGACAGTTATATTAAAATAATAAGGATTAAAAAAAGAAAAAACCTAAAGGACTAAACTAATCTAATACCCTTCCTCTAATCAAGGTTACATTTTTTTGGAAGAAGAATAAATCACTAATGATGTGGAATCACTGGTGACCCCAGGAGAACAGACAAAGAATTATTGGAACATATAATACTTACAATTATTTTAAAAATTCTAAGACTGAGCCCCATATTTGATAAATTGAAATTTTCCATCTTTAATATTATATATGATTTTATCCAAAGTTAAATAGGACATTACATCATATGACCACTGCATATGAGTAGGGGATGCATCTCCTTTCCATTTCAATAAAATAGCTCATCCAGCTATCAATGTAGTAAAATCTAAAACTTTTTCTTGACATTCTGATAGAGGTTCAACTGAGTCGTGATTAACAGGCAGAGTTCCAAGTTAATCTTAAAAATTCCTGATAGAGTTTGAACAATCTCTTTCCAGAATCTCTCTAAATTTGTGCATTTTCAGAACATATGAATCAGTGAGGCATCAAAAATTTGCATTTCTCAAAAAAAGATCAAAGTCTGCATAAAACCAGGTTATTTAAGTTTAGACATATGTGTTCTGTGCACCACCTTAAATTGTAATAAGCAATGTCTTGTACAAAAAGAGGAATCATTAATCAAGCTGAGAGTAGAGTTCCAGTCTTCATCTGAAAAAGTTATATTCCAGTCTCTTTCCAAATCTCTTTCGATCTCAGCCACTGGCTGAATTTGTCCAGTAAATTATTATAAATACGTGCTATTAATCCACCATGAAAATAAAATAGTATGTTAAAAATCAGATCAAGAGTCTTAGTATTAGAAATTCGCAGAAAATCTGAAAGCATGGATGGAACAAAATGCCTAATTTGTAAATATCAAAATAAATGCCTATTGGAAAAATTAAATTTGGCTGAAAATTGTTTGAAAGAAGCAAAATTATTTTGAATAAAATGATCCTTGAAACATTGAATACCTTTTCTATGGCATTCTTTGAAACCTGCATCTAACAAAGACAATTGAAATAGATGGTTATCAATAATTAGACTAGCCAATAAAAAATTACTTAATTCCAAAAAATTTCCTGATCGAAACCCAAATTCCCAACCTATTTTTAAACAACGGATTATTTGTTAATTTGGAAATGTAAAATGGTTAGAAGGATCCTAAAATTACTAACATAGAGGTTTTCTTAGTAAACTGTAATTCCATTTCTACCCAGGAAGGGCAATTCACTAATTTATCCAAATGTAGTACTAAAAGTGAATTATGTATATTAATCACCCAATAGTAAAATCTACAATCAAAAGTGTAGTCCTCCATTTAATGTAGTTTTTTTGAAGATAGGCTTTATTTATATGTGGTGTTTTTCCCCTTGCCAAATATGTGTAGAAATAGCCATATCCATCAAGCTGAAAAAGGATTTTGGGGTAAAAAATTTGTATACTCGAAAAAAATACAAGAATTTGGGTAAAATATTTATTTTAATTGAATTAATATGTCCCACCATTGTAATAGATAAGGGTGACTAACCTGATCCTATCAAACAATACCAGAAATTCTCTTTCAGTAAGATTTTTAAATTTTTCATAATTGTATTCCCTAAATATTGAAACTGTTCTTTCACTACTTTGAATGGAAAATTAGAATGTCCTTCAAAAGTACCTTTTGAGGGCAAAAGTTCACTCTTGTGTAAATTTAACTTGTAACCTGAAAACTGACCAAATTTATCAAAAATAGTTAATATTGGTATAGAAATTTGAGGATTTGAAAGAAAAAGCAATAGATCATCCATATAAAGTGATATTTATGTTCAATTCCTCCTTTAATTATCCCATTAAATTCTGTACACTATCGAAGAGCAACAGCTATATCAAAAAGCAAAGAACATAAAGGACAACCCTGCCTTGTTCCCCTATTGAGATTAAACATGGCCGATTTCTGTAAATTAGAGCAGACTGATGATTTTGGACTTGAATATAATAATTTAATCCATTTAATAACATCAGGACCAAAATTAAATTTACCCTATGCAGTAAACATATATTTCCATTCAACTCGATTTAACACTTTTTCAGCATCTGATAATAAAACACATTTAATTGATGGAGTAGAAGGCATATATAGAATATTCAGTAGTCGATGTACATTATAATAAGAGTAATGATTTTTTATAAAACCAGTTTGGACTGAATGGTGATTTTTTTTCAAGTCTATGTGCTAAAACCTTTGATAAAATCTTCGTAGCAACATTAAAGTAACAATATAGGTCTATAAAAAGTACATTCTGTTAGCTCCTTCCCTTCTTTTAAAATAAGAGAAATACAAGCTCATTAAATGATAAAAGTAATTTCTCTTGTTTAAATGAGTCAGCCAGTACCAAGGAAAAGTGAGGAACAGCTGTTTAGAGAAGGATTTATAACATTCTGCAAGAAATCCATCTGGTCCAGGAGCTTTACCTGAATGTAGTGAGGAAATAGCCACAGCTATATCCTCCAGAGAAATAGGTTTCTCCATACTAGCCCATTTTTCTTGAGAAAGTATAGGAAAATTCAATCAATCCAAGATATCTGACATTGAAACATAATTATTCTTAAATTCAGAAGTATTGTTTATTTGTTTTTTTCACAATTATTCTTTTTAATTGACCATGTAGTAACTTTTTAAACTTTTCCCCATGACTATAAAAAAAAGACTTCTATTTCTCAACAATTGCCATTCAAATGGATAAGTTGCAAGTAGATCAAATTTAGTTTTGAGTTCAACTCTTCTCATAAAAATCAGGATTTTTGTTTTGAAAGAATTTTAGGTCAATTTGTTCAATCTGATTAATTAAATCTACCCTTTCCTTATTGGGCTTTTTCTTGATGTTGGCATATATGAAATAATTTGTCCTCTTAAGTATGCTTTCATTGTATCCCAAAGAATCAAGTTAGACATCATTGGAAAAGAATTAGCAACAAAAAAGAACTGAATTTGCAGTTCAATAAAATTTTTAAATTTTCTATCGACAAGTAGAGTAGTATTAAATCTCCATTATTTTTTTAATAGGGGAAATTATCATAAATATTAAAGATATAATAACTGGGCCATGATTGGTATTCACATGATTTGGTCAGAGAGATTATTTGATAATCAATTAAAAATAATCAATCCTTGAATATGAATGATAAACATTAGATTTAAAAATTGAGTACTCTCCACAGGTAGGGTTTAAAAATGCCAAATGTAAGTAATACCAAAGTTAGATAAAAATAAATGTGTTATGCCATCAGATTTTGAAAGGAAACAATTCTAGAAGAGGAATGATCTAAAGTTGTATTCAAACATCAATTAAAATTTCCCCCCAAAATCAGAGAATATTGATTTAAATCTGGTGGTACTGAAAAAAAAATCTAAATTAGGGGCATAAACATTAGCCATAACTATTAATTAATTAAATATTTTGCCAGTTAAAATAACAAAACATCCTTGTTTATCTAAGATACTGTTATGAAGGATAAATGGAATATTTTTATTTATTAATGTCAAAACTCCTCTTACTTTTGCCTCAGAGTATGAATGAAATTATTGTCTTCTCCAACTAAATATTGACCTATCCTTATTGGAATTGCTTATATGGGTTTCTTGGGGGGAAAAAAAGCAAATATCTGCTTTTAACTGTCTAAGATGTGCCATAACTGAGTCTCTTAATTGTCCCATTCAGATCCTTAACATTCCATGAAACTAAGTTAATCGGAACCATCGTCTGATCATTAAAAAACATCCATTCCAGTCATCTTCCTCTGGCTCCAGGAGCCATTATCTTGGATCCACACGATATATTTAAAAAGTACTGAAAAATGTGTTACAAGCCCAAAGGACTCAAGAACCAGCAGCAACAGAAATTCACCAAGACAATGGCTACTTAAATAAAAATGGTTTTATTTTATTAATACATAATAATAAGTTCAATATTTAACTTATTACTATTAACTTAACCCCCTTCTAATTCTAAGCGCATGTATACATAATGTTTATGTGTCCAGGAAAGTTATTTTTCACTGTCCAATCATCCACTTTTCACTTCTCCAAGCTCCGGTATCAGTCAATCTTCCATACTGTGCATAGAATTAAACATTTATTAGTTTCACCAGGCTCTGGTACTTTAACATAAGTTATTACCATTCAGAAAGGTCTTTGCTGGTTTCAGAGAAATATCCATTGGTTGTTGGACACACTTAAACTGATCTCCTTCAATCAGCCACTGAAGTGTCTTGCCAAAGAAACATTCCCCCTCTTAGATATTTCCAAACAATAACCTCTTCTTCCAGGTTACCACAAAGAGTTCTTCTTTTTTCCCCCTCTTTCAGGAGAAACACAATAACCAGCCACAGCCTCTGCAGTTGACGACAGAGATTTTAAAATACTGAACTCAGAACTCAAAATCTGTCTTGAAATGAGGTCATGCAGCAGGTCTGAAAACTTGCAGTCTTTAACATCCGCTGCTGAAACTCTCAGTCTCTCTCTCTCTCTCTCTCCCTCTCCCAAAGACCATATGACCCCTCTTAGAACAGCAACCTTCAACCAGCAATTTAAACTTCTGGAGCCAGTCTTAGTAGAAAATGATTTTCAATTCTTGAGCCTGGACACTGTACCAACATGTTGATCCATTTACACCTTCTTGTAAAACTCTTAAAAGTACTTTCCCATTGTCTCAGCAAAGCCAATTGGAGACATGAAGTCTACTCCTACATGGCACTTGAGGTGTTTGTTTGAGAAATGTGATCTAACAACTAAATCTCATAATCTTACCCCTTTTAAGATATATCTTATAATTTTATTAACCCATTCTGTAACACTTGAAAGAAAGGTAACCTTGCCAAACTAAATAAGTCCCTAATGGACCCCCCCCCCCCACCCAGCCCTCCCAAACTGATAGACCCCAACCACAGTTGGGATCAGCTCATGTAAAAAATATTTTCAATTGATGGTCTTAAAGCTCCACAAAACCAACAATTTATCAAAGAAAATAAGAAGAATTTTAATTTTTAAGAAGTATTTGGACAGGATTGGAGGGATATGTAAGGTTATGGTTGGTGTGCAGATCAATGGAATGAGAGAGAATAATAATTCGGCACTGACTAGAAGGACCAAAGGGCCTGCTTCTGTGCTGTATTGTCCTATAGTTATATGATTGTGGTCTGGATGTCAGGAAACTTTATAGATAAGACTTATAGGGAAAAAAAGTACATTGCTGTTGGTACATTTCACAGTCTTTGGAAATCTCAAAGCATTTACAGTCAATGAAGTACTTTCCTATAATATGGAATTTATGTCATAATATGTCATAATATTTTATGCCCCTAGAGAGAAGAATGATCCAATTGATAATTGAACTGATCAGGATTGCCATTAAATTTGTGAAACATGCTACACAATCTTTATTGGGATGAATGCATTGGCATTCAATGGCAGGACAGTTGAAATATCTTGAAATTTTCTGATACTATTGATGAAATCACAGTAGAGTTCATTTCTTTCAACAATCAAGATATTTAAGTAGAGGTGTGGGAGAAAGAGGAGGGTGGGTATTAAAGAAAGTCTCTTTCAGTTGATGGAAATACATCACCAGAGGTACAAATTTAAAAGTCAGTCATGATTATGAAAATTCATTGACGTATACATTATTCAAATGCATTGAAATTCTTTTTTGTTTGCTGCAGGTACATAAAATATGCTAACAAACAATAAGTATAAATTAAATGATCACAAAAAGAGAAAATAAATACAAAGCGATAGGTAAATATTCAGTTTGTGCAAAATATAGTGCAGAATGAATGGGTGAAATGGTCAATGTGGATACAAGGAGAAATGTTCACACAGAGCCGGTTCCGTTGAGCATCCTGAAAGGAGGGTGGTCATATTATAAAGAATGGAAGAAATAGGAGTTTAAGTTGTTTGAGTTGGGCTATTCAAATAGATTGTGGCTGGACACTCTGGTTCATTTAATTGACCTTGTCAAGTTCAAGTTCATTTATTATCAACAGACTGTACGTATTTTAAGGTTGTATGTGATGTCATGCATGTACTCTGATAATAAATCTGAACTTTGAACTGTGAACTTTGAACTTTTATAAACAACCAAATGAAACCATGTTTCTCTGGACCACGTTGCACATACATACACAGCAAATAACAACCAGATATATACATAAGATGCAAAATAAGATAAATAGATATGAATATTTTTGGAATAGTTTACTCAGTTACAGGATACCATTTGTCAATCTCACAGTCTGCAGGAAGAAGTTATTTCCCAGCATGTCTGTCTTGATTTTGATGCTCCTTCTTGACGGTAGTAGGTCAAAGATACTTTGTGGGGATCCTCAATAATTCTTTGAACCCTATTTAAGCAATGCTCCTGATGAATGTCATCAATAGAGGAAAGGGATACCCCAGTGATTCTCTGTAATGACTTAAGGTCCGATGCTTTGCAGCTACCATATCAGACAATGATGCAGCCAGACAGGACGTTCTTAATTGAGCTCCTATAAAATGTGGTCAAGTTGATGGCCAGTAGCCTAGCCCTCCTCAGTCTTCTTAGGAAGTGTTAGCACTGCTGCATCTTCCTGACTAATGAGGAGCTGTGTGGATCCAGGGTGGGTCATTTTCCTTGACTTGAACTCTCTACCCCTTCCCAACAGTCCAAACATCTGTCTGCCTTGGTCATTAATCTATTCAATGGTTTAACTTCCACAAAACTCTCCAAAGATTGCTAATCCTTAGTGGGGGGGGGGGGGGGGGGGGTTCTTTCTCATCTCCCTCTTTTTTATTTTTTTTTATTTTTCACACTATGAACCATACTAACCAAAATACACACAAACATTTCCCTCTTTAATATACAGTGTCATTTTCTCCCCTTTATCCCCCCTCCCTCCTTCACCCACCCCCTCTCTCCACCCACTCAACGTTCAACCTATGATACATTAAACCCATTAAACAGTGTCATCACACAATGAAAATAAACAAGAAATTTGTGTCTTCTACTTTTACACACTGGGTCAGTTCATTTCGTCTTCTTCTTCTGTCATTTTCACTCTTCAATAGGCAACTCTTTACACTAAGAATAGAAACACAAGAGAGTGTACAGATCAAGCAGCATCTAGGAAGGGAAACGAGTGCAAACAGCCCTAAAGCAGGTGTCGTGTATTGTCTATTTCTCTCCACAGATTCTGCCTGATCCATTGTATATTCTATTTTAATGTTCTTTAATACTGCATTCATCAAGATAGGAAATACCAAGAGTTGCTTTTTCTTGGAATGATTTGATTCTGCTGCTAAAATGAAAATAAAAATAATTTAGAAAATTTCAATTCAGTTGAGCATTTATGTGCTGGTTTGGGAATGTGAAAAAACATAGAATATAGAATATTGCAGCACAGTACAGACCCTTTGGGCCATGATGTTTGTAGCAATATTAATATTTGAGGAGAATTTATAAGATTTAGAGTAGGTCACATACATTACATTTTAAAACAGATCTTATTTGAAAGACTGAAGAATTCACATTGCAGGGTCTCTTGGAGAATGGAAGGCACCTTTCACAAGTAGGTGTTAATTGAACTGATGTCATAAAATGTTTGACCATTGTCTTGCTGGAGTCATGCTGTCTATCAGTACCCTTTCTGCAAAAGTGCTCACAGAAAGGTCAATTCTGGATTTTGTTTATCTAACAACAGATGGGAGCAGAAGAAAGAACTCCTTGTTTTGTTCAGAAAGGTGGGGGTTTGCAAGACATGAGTCACATGCTCTTTTTGAAGTTACAGTTGGAAAAGAGACAGAGTTGAGTTAACAGCTCAGTCAGTCAGTGTGTGTGTGTGTGTGTGTGTGTGTGTGTAACACTGACAAGTAACTGAAAAGTGAAATCCAGGGAAAACTGTTTGAAACTGATGAAAGCAAGTTCCAGAGCAGTAGATTTCTGGAAGTGCTATCCGTCTGATGTTTCTCTTGAATTAGAGGAAGGAATGGAACTGTGTGGTAGCTTGAAGAGAGAGGTTACCATCTAGAAGACCCTGATGGGCTAAGTTTCATCAGCGAGTCCCTGAGGTAACTAGTGGTGATACCTCAGTTGTGGAAATCCTGGAGCAACAAATATCTCTCTCTGCAAACCCTACAAGAACCTTCCTGAGCAGTTAACATTTACCTTTCAAGCACCAAGCCTGGTGGACTTTATACATGTTAAATTCTGTGCACAGTATGGTGATTCCCTGCAACCCGAGAACTTGGAGGAAGGAGAAGTGAGATTGAACTGTGAACCAAAGAACTTTTCATGAATTTACACACACATTACATACACATGCACTTAGAAATAGAAGGGGGAATTTGGGTTAGTGTAGAGTATAGTATAAGAATAGAGATAAGTTAAAGTTTGATTCTATTTTCATGTTTGAAGTTGAAATAACTTTTGTTTTGAAAGCCACTTGTCTTGGTGAATGTCTATTGCTGCTGGGTTTTGGGGTCCTTTGGGCTCGTTACATATTGTACTGACACATGTAAAACCTACTCAACTATCTAAACTTTCTCTACCTCTCATCCATTGACCCTATATTTTTCTTGCATCCATTGTGAATGTCTCAGAGTCTTTTAATTGTCTCTATGTATCAGCCTCCACCACCATCCTTGGCAGTACATTCCAGGCATCCACCACGCTGTGTAAAAAAAACTTACCCTTGGCATCTCCTATCCCCTGGCTATCCACCCTATCTCTGCCTCTCATTCTTCTTTGCTCCAAAGAGAAAAGCCCTAGCACCATTAACTTTGTCTCATAAGACATCCGGGCCACATCCTGGTAAATCTCCTCTGCACCCTCTCTATAGTTTCCACATCCTTCCTGACTAATGAGGAGGACCAGAACTGAACACAATATTCCAAGTGTGGTCTAACCAGAGTTTTATTTATCTGCCACATTGCCTCACATATTAATATTTGAGAATGCGTAGTGGGTCATTCAGATTTGGCATTCAGTCACAGCTTAATCTGGAATACCATGTTCTCTGTTACTCTGCAGAACACTTGTTATTCTGAATTCGTACGCTGTCTGTACAACGTTGTATTTTTACCATTTTATCTCGGAGACAATGTTATAGATCTCCATACACAATCTGGCAGCCAATTTAACCAAGGCTTTCTGGTCAAAGTGCTCACTGCACAATCCAGATCTCTGCTGGCATACACAGTGAAGAATTGAGTTTGAAATGAAGTTAAAAAAAAAAGGGCAGTATATCAAGAATAAAAATACAATTTAAGTGTGCGATATAATATTCTGGTTGGGCTCTGAATTGCTGGTTTTCTCATTCAGAACACAAAATCTTCTTGGAATGTAATAATCCTGGCACATGAAGGCATTTTTTCCCAATTCATTTGTTTCCAGGCTTTGATCTGACTGATAAAGTGCATTGTCTGTAAGCAGGATCACAGCTGTGATAATCAAATGTTCATGTCAGATTATAATCAGAGAGAATTTGGCAGCATGACCTATACTTGTCAATTTTGAGGACAGCCCTGTCAAACACTACATGAATCCAGCAAGTCTGAAACAGACAATGGTGATTATGGCCCTCATCAGCCCCTTCAAGTCTCCCTGGAGAAGGACATCAATCATCTCAATTATTTATCATTGTCTAGATGTCTCTCCAAATTGAAAAAGTGTCAGCCAGGTCTGCTTCACAATCAAAATTCAAATTCTCATTTTAAAGAAATGAAGGGAGGACTTTTGCAAAAAGTTCAAGTTTATTGCCAGGTCCGCTGAGGAGCAGGGAAAATGTTCATTTGCATGCTATCCAGCAAGTCTCTCCAGACACAAGTACAACAGAATAATCCTCAGTACAGGGAGTTGAGTTACAGATGGAACAAAATAGGAACAATGTTAGTTTACTTCTGAGAGCAGCGGAAAAGAACCTGACCATTAAAAGGGTGGGTCATGGTTTCATATTTTTGAATCCCCTTTCTGATGAGACAAGAGCAGGATTTTTCATGAGTATGTTGTTCCCTTTCCAAATCTTCAGGAGGTGTTGATGGAGCTGAAGCAGCGAAGGGGTTTTGTATGATGGTCTGAGCTGCGTTCTCAATCCTCTCCAGTTTCTTGGAGTCTTGGGCAGAGCAGTTCCCTTTCCATATGGTAGAACCTTAAAATTTTTTACAGCATGGAAGAAGGCTCTTGGCCTTCTAAACTGTACCAAAATGTTATTCTGCCCAGTGCCACTGACCTCCACCCAGTTCATATCCATCCATACCCCTTCTATCCATGTAACTGTCCAAATTTTTCTTAAATTTTAAAATTGAGCCTGCATTCATTATGTCAACTAGCAGTTGTTCCACACTCCCACTACTCTATTGACCCTTTTACACAGCCACCTTGATCTGGGATATTTGCAGCTTTATTACGCTATGCCTTCTGTGTAAAAGGCACAGACACAGAATGGGGTCATTCCAGTCCCAGCTATTTTCCAGCAGCAGAGGTAGTAACAGCGTTGGATCGCTGTCTGTGTAAAAGGAGTGATCTGGCATTCCAGCTCCATGACGGGAAAGGATGTAGAACCATAGAACCATAGAACACTAAAGCACAGAAAACAGGGTATTTGGTCCTTCTAGTCTGTGCAAAAAACATCATACCTCTAGTCCCACTGACCTGCACCCATTCCATAACCCTCCAGACCTCTCCCATCCATGTAAATAGCCAATTTAATTTTAAAACTTAAAGTGAGCCCACATTTACCAAGTCAGATGCAAATTAATTCCACACCCACCACTCTCTGAGTGAAAAAGTTTCCCCTAATGTTCCCCATAAACCTTTCCCCTTTCACCCTAAAGCTATGTTCTCTTGTATTTATCTCTCCTAATTGAATTGGAAAGAGCTTACTTGCATTTACTCTGTCAATACCTCTCATAATTTTGTAAACCTCTATCAAAAATACTGTGAGTATTCAAATTATCCATTTCCCCCATGATTTTATAAACCTCCAGAAGATTTAGGTCCACAGACCTAAAGATTCTCACCAGAAAAATGAAGAGGTTGATGGTCAATGTAATGACATTTATCCATTGACAAAAGTCAAAAAATCTTTGAGATGCTACACCATCCTTTCATCTAATGGAACAACAAAAGCAGAGAACTTGTGTTCCAGTTGGAGGTCAAAACTAGAGTATTACAGACATTTCTCCTCACCTCACTTTACAAAAACTCTTGAGAGGGCTCAGAGATGTATTTGGATGATCCAGAAGTAAGGGGATATTAGACACAAGATTAGATTGGAGAAAGCTGAAGTTGTTCTCCTGATGTAAAGGAAGTTGAGTGCAGATCAAAATGAAGTGAACAAGATCTGCTATTGTGCAGAAAGACCTTGTACATGAATTGCAGAAAGTTAGTTTACAGGTGAAGCAGGTAATCAAGAAGGCAAATGGAATGTTGGCCTTTGTTCCTGAAGGGATTTAACTTAGGATCAGGGAGGTTCTGTTACAACTGTACAGGGTACCAGTGAGGCCTCACCTATAGTACTCTGTGCATTTCGTCTCCTTACCTGTGAAAGGCTTTGGAACCCATGCAGAGAAAGTTCAGCAGTTGATTCCAGAAATGAAGGGGTTAACCTTATAAGGAGAGATTGAATAGTTTGGGACTATACTTGCTGGAGTTCAGAAGGATGAGGGACAATTTATAGAAACATAAAATTATGAAAGGAATAGATAGGAGCATGGACATTATTCCCACTGATGGGTAACGCTGGAACTAAGGGATATAGCCTCAATTCAGTGGAGTAGATTGAAGACAGAGATGAGGAAGTACAGCTTCACCCACAGAGTAATGACTCTGAGGAATTCTCTGCCCAAGGAAGAAGTATAGATAGGTGAATTTTTGAAGAATAGGGAATTAAGAGTTATGGGGAACAGGAGGGTAAGTGGAGCTGAGTCCATGGCCAGATAACCCATGAATTTATTGAATTGCACTGTGAGTTCAACTGGCCTCATTGTCAACTGCTGTTCCTATTTATTATGTTCTTGATTGAATAGAAGCAGCAGGAAATTTGCATCTCTGAATCAGCTGATGGTACAAGGGAACACAGGTTGAAGTTTTGGCTAAGAGAAAGGCATGGGGGATGTGAAGAAAAATGTTCATAACAGTGAGTGGTAATGATCTGGAACTCATGGCTTACAAGAGAGAAGAAATCAGGAACAATCATTGATTTCATTTCAAAAGGAAATGGGATAGACACACAAAAGAAATGAACTTGCAAGGCCATGGATTCACTGAATATTCTTCAGAGAGTTGGCAAGGACAGCGAGCTGGAACAGCTAATAATAATTTCATGATTCTTATGCCAAAACAACTAGGTACATTGGTTATTGAGATAGGCATCTGCATAATAGCTGCAACACTGAAATGGACCGTATAATTAGAAACATTCATCTCCAGACCTGCACATCTGATAAAAAGAACAGAGGTCTTTTCAAACCAAGAGTTAACAGATTGACAACCAGTTCTAATTGTTCGACAGGCTAAAATATCATTACTTTTGCTGCATATTGACCCTTTCGTGCACTTTTGATTTGCTGTATGCTCCTTTTCTGGAGAAATTAAGCAGCGAATTAGCAGGAACCCAAGCCAATAACATGGCCTGTACTGGCAGAGATGCTTTCAACAAGAAATTTAAATCTTTGAAATTTTTATCGCGTGATAAAGCAAACATTGATTACTTTCATTTTCCACCTTTATCGTTAGCTCTGTAATTTCACAGCCAGCACCAAAAGTGAATATAAAAGGACAGAATTGAGATATGGCATCTTTGTATGTCATTCAATACCCAAACTTGCAAGAATTCAAGCATTGTGAATTCCCCATGTATGAACTAATTTGAATTACTTGTTGCTTGCAGACTGAGATACAGTGAAACACTTTGTTTTGTGTGCTATCCAGCCAAGTCAACCAATATTTAAGTTCATCAGTTAGTGCAATATTTAAACAAAAATGCAGGGTGCAATGTTACATAAAATCAAAAAGTGCAGGGTTAACATTGATAAGATGAAGAGGAAAGGTGGGTTAAACAGGAGCATCACCTTTTACTAAGGCGAAGTCCATTCGAGAGAGACATAAATGTGCTGGCAATACATAGTGATGTCAAAAGGCGTACAAACCCCCTTTAGGTGAAAAGCACAAGAGACCGCAGATGCTAGAATCTGGAACAAAAAGCAATCCGATGGAAGAACTCAACAGGTCAAGCAGCTTCAATGGAAATAAAAGAACGGTTAAAGTAAAAACACACTGAAGTGCTTAAGAAACTCAGCCAGTCCTTTCAGCATCTATAGCAGACAAAGATATATTGCTGATATTTCAGGCCTAAACTCTTCTTCAAGGAATAAGCAAGAAATCTTAGGAAGTCTCAAAATTCAGACAATGTCGGCTGGGAGAGGAATCCAGACCAACAAAAGATGGTAATTAGATATGATAATGGAGGAGCTAAGAAATTGTCTTGTTTCGGTTGGAACCCTTCGTTAACCTTCACTGATGCTGCTTGATCCATTGAGTTCCTCCAGTAGGTTATTTTTTGCACCTTTAGATGTGAGCTGTGCAAAGTTAAGATGGAAATATGACCACTCACATAGCAGTAGACTGAAGAAGAATGTAGAAAGTGAGCCCTGGATTTAACTCTTTTTTCCTGAATCTTCTTATAATCCTTCTTATTCTAATTTTCCAAAATCCTTTGCATATATAAGTCCAGGTAAAAGGACTTGAGACTGGGCAGCACAGTGGTGCTGCTGGTATACCTGCTACCTTGCAACATCAGGTTCAATTCTGATCTCAGACACTATCAGTGTGAAGTTTGCATGTTCTCCCTGTCACCACGTGGGGTTTCCTCTCTGTGTTTCAGTTTACTCCCACACCCCAAAGACATATATGTTGCTTGGCCACTATATTGCCCCTGGTGTACAGGTGAGTAGTGACATTTTTGGAGGGAGTCAATGGCAATGGGGAGAGGATAAAAAGCAGGATTGGTATCAGATTGGTGCAAGTGTGTGCTTGATAGTTAGAATAGACTCCTTACAACATAACAGTACAGAAACAGGCCCCTTTGGCCCTTCTAGTCTGTAATGAACCATTTTTCTGTATAGTTTCACTGACCTGCACCCAGTTCATAGCCCTCCATACCTCTCCCATCAAAGTGCCTGTACAAATACTTCATAAATGTTATGATTGAGCCTGATTTCAAAATTTCAGCTGGCAGCTGGTTCTACGCTCCCATCATTTTCTCTGTGAAACAGTTCCCTCCCATGTTCCCCATAAACTTTCACCCTTAACCTATGTCCTCTGGTTTGTATCTTACCTACCCTTAGTGGAAAAAGTTTATCTACATTTACTCTGCCTATCCCCTTCATAATTTTAATTGCCTCTCACAAATCTCCCCTCATTCTTCTACACTCCAGGCAGTAAAATTCCTAACCTGTTTAACCTTTCTCTGTAACTCAGTCCCTGAAGTCTAGGCAACATCCTAGTCTCTGCACTCTTTCAATCTAGTTGATATCTTTCGTGTAGTTAAGTGACCAAAACTGCACACGTTATTCCAAATTTGGCCTCTAATATAACTTTACCATAACATCCCAACTCTTATACTCAATACTTTGATTTATGAAGGCCAATATACCAAAAGCTCTCTTTACAACCCTGTCCACTGTTGGACTCTGGCTTTAACTTACTCTTAATTTAGTCTATGTGTAGTCTGAGTCCAGCGCGTTCTTTGAATGAAGTGATAGGAGAAGGTATTCGGTTCAACAGTCAATTTATTACACAGCACAAGAATAAAACTTAACAGAGCTCTGGGTCAGTCTGTTAGTTCATAGGTCACCTGCCAGTGAGCTACTCCCCGAGACTGACCCGTATTGTCCAGTTGGCACAGTTTATATAGGTCAATCTTATCACACAGAACAAAAGTTGTTTTCCCTGCTAGATCTTTTTGCATAAGGGTTATCACAAGTCATCTCCTGTTTTGCAGATTTCTGGGGTGTAGCATTCCCATGTTAATCCTCCAGGCCAGACTATCCTGTTGTTTAGATCTGAAATTAATTCATCCCCAGATATTTCTAATCACCATTCGGTCCCTGTCTGGCCAATTTCTGCTGTTCTCTTTAACACCTCCTCGTGCCTTAATCTTCCTCCTAGACTGGTTTTCCATTCCCTTTGATTCTTGCGGGCCATTCTTTGTTCTGATCTGGCCTGTGTCTCCTGTGCTACTTCCCACCTCCTTCAGTTGAGCATTCCTCCTAAATCGTTTTATGCATATCCTCTCCCTGTATCTTGGGAGCAGCCAATTTTGTTCAGCCAACTTTGCTCCATGCTGTGACAGCCACTTAGCCACATTCCTCTTTCCCTGACTCATGCAGTCCAAATAAACTTATTGATTAATCATTTATTTCATACTGTTTTAACCCCTAGATTCCAACAGTCCCCCTTTTGGTCTCATGAAAATGAGACCAACCACCAGTTAACTTATTAGATAGAGAAATCCGGGTTACATGCCAGGGTTGGCATTTCTGATCCCTTGTAATCATTACACTCTTGAGAGGGCAGTAGGGACAAATACATGCCTTGGGGTCTGGGGATGTCTCTCTGTGACAGCGCTCGTTGAATGAGGCACTGGAGGCAGGGAAGGATGCATGGGATCAGAATCAACGCCAAAACCACAAATCCAGCAACTAGCACTATAGTATGTATCCATCCCCAGTCTCCAGAGAACAAATTTCCCAGCCATGCGCTGCCCAAGGGTCGCCAGGTCTGAACCGGGACGTGAGCTAATTTGCGAATACCTGAAGAAATCTCCTTTACTGCTTGCCCATTGTCATCGATTTTTAAACAACAATAGATTCTACCATCAACAGTCCCCGGAGTCCAATATGTTCTTTAAAGGGACCCGTTCAGAAAGTTCTTAGTCCGTAGTTGCTCACAGGTTCTCAGTCGCCGCCGTACGAATCTGTTCCAGTGTCCGTGCTGGTGGGTCCGTGGCTGCACACTGACTCCAATGATACCACGTCTCGCCTTTTCCCTGTAGTCGAACCGCGTGGGACGTCCTCTCCACCCCTCGGTAGGGTCCTGTCCACCTGGGCTCCGACCACTTTCTCTTGATGACCTTTAGCAGAATCCACTCCGCGACTGAAGGTATCGGTGTTTCCCCTTCTCTGTTGGGACTTGTGACCTGTTGTGAAAAATCTCCCTCTGTTGAATGGTCACTTGTTGTTATCATCACCCCACAATCGACCGGTGTTTCGTATCTTTTCTTCCGTCACTTCTCCATCTTCATCACGTCGGGGTCACCAAATTGTTGGACTCTGGCTTTAACTTACTCTTAATTTAGTCTATGTGTAGTCTGAGTCCAGCGCGTTCTTTGAATGAAGTGATAGGAGAAGGTATTCGGTTCAACAGTCAATTTATTACACAGCACAAGAATAAAACTTAACAGAGCTCTGGGTCAGTCTGTTAGTTCATAGGTCACCTGCCAGTGAGCTACTCCCCGAGACTGACCCCTATTGTCCAGTTGGCACAGTTTATATAGGTCAATCTTATCACACAGAACAAAAGTTGTTTTCCCTGCTAGATCTTTTTGCATAAGGGTTATCACAAGTCATCTCCTGTTTTGCAGATTTCTGGGGTGTAGCATTCCCATGTTAATCCTCCAGGCCAGACTATCCTGTTGTTTAGATCTGAAATTAATTCATCCCCAGATATTTCTAATCACCATTCGGTCCCTGTCTGGCCAATTTCTGCTGTTCTCTTTAACACCTCCTCGTGCCTTAATCTTCCTCCTAGACTGGTTTTCCATTCCCTTTGATTCTTGCGGGCCATTCTTTGTTCTGATCTGGCCTGTGTCTCCTGTGCTACTTCCCACCTCCTTCAGTTGAGCATTCCTCCTAAATCGTTTTATGCATATCCTCTCCCTGTATCTTGGGAGCAGCCAATTTTGTTCAGCCAACTTTGCTCCATGCTGTGACAGCCACTTAGCCACATTCCTCTTTCCCTGACTCATGCAGTCCAAATAAACTTATTGATTAATCATTTATTTCATACTGTTTTAACCCCTAGATTCCAACACCACCTATGATGCCACTTTCAGGGAATTATGTATCTGTATTCCCAGATCCCTCTGTTCTACCACACTCCTCAGTTCCCTACCATTTACCATGTATGTTCTTTATTAGTTTTGTCCTTCCAAAATGCAACACCTCAAACTTGTCTGCATTAAATGCCACTTGCCTTTTTTCAGCCCATTTTTCCAGCTGGTCCAGATCAATCTGCAAGCTTTGAAAACCTCCTTCACCATCCACAACACCTCCAATCTTAGTATTGTCTGCAATCTTGTTGAGCCAGTTTACTACATTAACATCCAGATCATTGATATAGATGGCAAACAACAATGGTCCCAGCACTGATCCCTGAGGCAACCACAGTCACAGACCTCCAGTCTGAGCAGCAATCATCCACCAGTACCCTCTTGCTTCTCCCATCCAAACATTGTCAAATCCACATCACTACTTCACCCTGAATAACAACCGTCTGAACTGTCATGACTAACTTCCAATGTGGAACCTTATTAAAGGCCTCACTATAGACCATGTAGACAGCATCCACAGCCTTTCCTTCATCAACTTTTGTGGTAACCTCCTCAAAGAAAAGATTGATTGAACACAACCTACCATGCACAAACCAATGTTGACTATCACTAATCATTCCCTGGCTATGCAAATACGTGTATATCCAATCTCTTAGAACACCTTCCAATAATTGACCTTCTACTGACATCAGGCTCACCGGCCTATAATTTCCAGAATTAATTGAGCAGCATTTTTTGCGAGCTACCCACCAATCCCCCAGCACCACACTTGTGGCTAAGGACATTTAAATATTTCTGCCAGAGCCCTTGTAATTTCTACACTAGCTTCCCTCAAGGTCTGAAGGAATATCTTGTCAGGCCTTGGCACTTTATCCACCCTTATTTGCTTTAAGACAGCAAGCACTTCCTCCTCACTCCTTGTTTTCTTTACTTCCCTCAACTCTATGCAAGTTTCCTGAGTGAATACTGATGAAAAAAATACATTTAAGATCTTCCCCATCTCTTTTGGCTCCATACATAGACAACCACTCTGATCTTCAAGGTGACCAATTTTGTCCCTTACTATCCTTTTGCTCTTAATATGCCAGTAGAAATCCTTAGGATTTTCCTTCACATTGTCTGCCAAAGCAACCTCGTGTCTTCTTTTAGCTTTATTGGTTTCTTAGTTTTTCTTGCATTTTTTATACTCCTAACATACCTCATTTGCTCAATGTTGTCTATATCTGTTATACACCTCACTCTTCTTCTGAACCACATCCCCAATATTCCTCAAAAACCAACGTTCCCTATGCCCGCTAACTTTACCTTTAATCTAGACAGGAACATTAAACTCTACTCTCAAAATTTCACCCTTGAAGTTCTTCCACTTATGTCACACATCCTTGCCTGAAAACAATTTATCCCACCCAATCCATGCATTCTGTATCCTTTCTCATTTCCTCAAAATTGGCCTTTTTCAAATTTATAATCTCATCCTTCTCAATAATTAACCTAACTAATGGCATTATGATCACTGGACCCAAAATGTTCCCCTACACATACTTATTTCACCTGTCCTGTCTCATTCCCTAATAGGATATCCAGCATTGCATTCTTTAGTTGGTATCTCTATATATAGGTTTAGAAAACCTTCCTGAACACATTTGATAAACCCTAAGCCATCCACCCCTTTTACAGTTTGGGAGTCCTAGTCAATATGCAGAAAGTTAAAATCTCCTGCTATCTCAACCTTATGTTTCCTGCAGTTGTCTGCTTTCTTTCTACAGATTTGCTCCTCCAATTCTCATTGACTATTAGGCAGTATATAATACAACACAATGAGTGATGTCATATCTTTTCCGTTCCTCAGCTCCATCCATATAACCTCAGCGGTTGAGCCCTGTGGGCTCTCCTGCCTGAGCACAACTGTGATATTTTCACTGACGACCAATGCCTCTCCTTCCTCTTTCAACCCCCCTCCCCTCATTCTATCATGTCTGAAGCAACGGAAGCCCAGAACATTGAGCTGCCAGTTGAGATTTCAGATTTATTGCCAGAGTACATACATAATATCACATACAACCTTTTTCCTGCGGGCACAGCAGAATTACCATTAATTGGTAGTGCAAAAAATAAACTGTACACTGCATAAACAAATAAAAGATAATCTAAACCAACTGATTGTGCAATACATGAGAACAAAGATAATCAATAAAGTGCACAAGTGAGAGTCCTAAATGAATCATTGATTGACTTTATCATTGAGGATTCTAATGGTGGAGGGATAGCAGCTGTTCTTGAACCTGGTGGTGAAAGTCTTGTTGCACCTACACCTCTCCACTGGGTGGTGTGGACCTTTGATGATCGCTGCTGCCCTCCGACGGCAGCATTCCCTATAGATATACTCAATAGTGGTGAGGGTTTTGCAGGAGATGTCTGGGGCTGTGTCCCCACTACCTTATGGAGGGCTTTACACTCAGAGTTATTGGTATTCCCATACCAGACCATGATGCAGCTAGTCATTACACTTTCCTCCACACGTCTGTAGGAATTTGCCAGAATTTCTGATGTCATACTAAACCTCCGTAAACTCCTGAGGAAGTAGAGACACTGACATGCTTTCTTCACAATGCCATTGGTGGGTTGGGTCCAAGAAAGATCCTGTGACATAGTGACTCCCAAGAACCTAAATTTTCCCATCCTCTCCATCTCTGAACCCCCAATGATACCTCTGGCTTTCCTTTCCTGAAGTCAACAATCAGCTCCTTAATTTTGGTGACATTGAATACAAAGTTGTTGTTGATGGTGTACCATTCAGCCATATTTTCAATCTCCATCCTGTATGCCAACTCATCCACTTCCTTTATACAACCCACAACCGTGGTATCATCAGCAAGTTATATAGATGGTGTTACTGAACTGAGCTACACAGTTGTAGATGTTAAGTGAGTAGAACAGGGGGCTAAGAATGCAGCCCTGTGGTTCTCCGGTACTGATGGAGACTGTGGAAGAGATGTTCTTACCAATCTTCACTGATTGTGGACTGGAGGTGAGGAAATCCAGGATTCAATTACACAGTGGAGTGTCTTGGAGCCTGCTGATCAGTTTTGGGGGGATGATGGTGTTAAATGTCAAAATCTAGTCAATGAAGAACATCCTGATATATGCATCTTTGCTGTCCAGGTGCTCCAGCACTTTGTGTAGGGCCAGTGAGATGGCATCCACCACAGACCTGTTCCTATGATGGGCAAACTGGAATGGATCCATGTCACCAACCAGACAGGAACTGATCTGCTTCATCACCAGCCTTTCAAAACATTTCAAACCAGTCCTGCCCCTCCTTCAACCAAGTTTCACTAATGGCCACAATGTCATAATTCCACATGCTCTAAGCTCATCTGCCTTTCCTACAATTTTCCTTGCATTGAAATAGATATACCTAAGAGCATTTCCATCATGTACAACCTGTTGACTTCTAATGTTAGATGCAATTTTCACATCATCGTTTCCTTCCTCCTCTGCTCCATCTGTGCTGCCACCCTGGTTTACCTCCCCCTAAAAATCCATTTTAAACCCCCAGGAGCAGCCCTAGCAAACCTTCCCGCAAGGATATTAATCCCTTCCAGTTCAAATGCAAACTATCCTGTCAGAACAGGTCCCACCTTCCCTGGAAGAGAGCTCAATGATCCAGAAACCTGAAGCCCTCCCTCCTGCACCATGTCTTTAGCCATGGGTTAATCTGTATTATCCTCTACAACCTTGGAGGTCCTGTCCTTCAACCTAGCACATGACTCCCTGAACTCTCCTTGCAGGACCTCATCACCCTTCCTACCCACATCATTGGTCCCTACATGGACCGTGACATCTGGCTGCTCACCCTCCCTCCTAAAAATGACATATCTTGGACCCTGGCACCAGGGAGGCAACTTACCATCCAGATTTCTCAATCCCTTCCACAGAACCTCTTATCTATGCCCATAACTATAGAATCCCCTATCTCTACAACTTGCCTCTTCTCCTCCCTCCCCTTCTTAGCCACAGGACCAGACTCCATGCCAGAGCTCTGATCGCCGTGGCTTGTCCCTTGTAGGTCATCCCCACAAACAGTATTCAAAACCCTCCTCCTACCTCCTAGATGTGATATCATCCCTGTAACTCCTGCCTATCACCCCCTCTGCCTCCCAAATGATCTGGAATTTATCCAACTCCAGCTCCAATTCCGTAACTCAGTTTGTGAGGGGCTGCAGCTGGATGCACTTCTCACAGATGAAGTTGTCCAGGATACTGCTGACTTCCCTGACGACCCACATTCTGCAAGAGGAGCATTTCACTACCCTGGTTGCAATTCCCACTGTCTATCTATGACTAGAGGAAAAGAAATATGATACTGCATCTAAAACCTGCCCTCTCCTGTGCCTACCGGCTGAATCCATTTTGTTCCTCGAATAGGGTGGCCCTTTCTTACATCAACTCCTGTACCACCATCTCAGCCCTCATTCGACGAAGCCCCTTAAGCCAAGCTTTTCCACTCTGCTCAGTCCACTCTGATGACAACTCTTCCCTCAATGTACACTCTGCTACACTGTCCCTCAATTTTATAGTGATGTTTGGGTTACCCGAGCTCAATTCCCCTTCAACAGTTGAACTCGATTTCCCAATTTGCTATTATCTCTTGAGTCTCTCCTTTTCAACCCCCAGAGGGCTCGATGGAGCGAAGAGCCTGATCTCACACTGTAACTCTCCAAGATTCAAAGGCCACCTGAGAAGAAATTCTTCCTCACTTCCATTCTGATTGAGGAATTGTTATTCTATACACTGTCCCTACAAAACTCAATTGTCTTTAACAGCTGTAATACTGGGTGGCCAGGTGATCCTGTCCCATAGAGGCGGAGGGGAGCTAGTGGGAATTGGAGACATAAGATGGGCAGACCTCAACCCTTCTGACTGGATGGGGGAGCAATCGAAGAGATGCTGGTGATGATGAGAGTTTGTTGTCATTTACACAAGAACAATGTACACAGACATTTTTTTACTTGATGCAGCCACACAGGTACCTAAGATGTACCAGCAATTATGCCAAGACAGAAAAGAGATAATAAATGTAAAAGGATTGATAAATAAATAATCATAGTTTCAGGTAGTGCAAGAAAGAAGTGCAGACAGATCTATTGGTGATCCTGGAGTAGTTTATGGTTAGGGTTTAGGTAGTTCAGGGAGGTTCAAGAACCTGATAGCTGTTGGAAGAAACTGTTCCTGAACGTAGAGGAGCTCGACTTCAGGCTTCTGTACCTTCTGCCCAAAGGTAACAATGAGAAGAGGTTGTGACCAGGGTGATGGTGGGGGGGGGGGTGTGGGGGGGGGAATCGCTTATGATGTTTGCTGCCTTCTTTAAGCAGTGCCTCACATAAATGTCTGCAGTGTACAGAAGGTCAGTGCCCATGGTGGATTTGACTAGGCTTTCCACTTTTTTCAGCCAGTATTCCTAGGCACCTGAGTTTCCAAACCAGCCCATGAAGCAGTCATTATATTTTCCACGGGGCACCTGTGGAGGTATAATAGAGTATTTTATGACTTCATATATCCGATGACATCCTAGACATCTGCTGGAGTTTGGGGCGAAGCACTAGCTGAATCCAAAATTTACAAATTCACAGAATAAAAAGCAGAATTACACATATATCCAAAAGGCCTTCAGCAAAGCGAGTTACAAACTCATGGCATCATGCCAGGTGGGTTAAGGAATTATATCATGGGAAAATCATGCAATTATGACCAACTCTTCTATCCTTCTAGGAACTTGCAGTTTATTCATCTTTTTATGAAAGTCTTATGGCCTTTTCTGAAATGCGCTTTCATTCATGCTAAAAATTCAGGAGCATGGGCCTTGTTCCAGATCTTGCTTCCTGTGTATAGCCTGTCCCCATGTGGAGATCAGTCACATTGCAGTTTGGGAGCCCAGTAAAGTTTTCGTCCTGAGATTGCCACAAAGCTGAGTGCTCATTATTATTTAATGAAGATAATTCTGAAAAATATGTAATTATTACATGCTGCATGCATACACATGCTCACATTTGAGGACACACATATCCCCACCCCAACACACATACAGACACATAACAACACATATGCACACACAGACTGCACCCTACATAGGCACACCCAGACCTTCAAAGCACACTCAAATATACTCCTACACACACATACTCACAGATGCTGAACACATACTCAGGCACACTCACACACAGAGATGAATGGACATACATAAATGCAAAAAGATGCAGACATGCATACATAAGCACACCTGCACATGTCCACATATGCAGCTTCATTCAATAGGCCGGAGGCAAGACCATGATCAGGGATGTAAGTATGACTGCTTTGGAGGAGCAGATTGTCCTGTGAGTGAGATGTCAAGAAACAGGAGCAGTGGACCAAGTTGTCCACCTGAGCTTGTGCCAATTGCCTGCCTTTGGTCCACATCCCTCAGTAACATTCCCTATCCCTATACCCATCTAAATATCTTTTAACTGTCATAATTGTGCACACCTCTTCCAATTCCTCTGGTAGCTTGTTCCATAAATTCCACACAAAGGTGACATCTATGATTCAGTTGCAATTCCTTGACTTCCGATGCAGAGGATTGGGCTTTAATTGAAGAGTGTTACGACACTCTTATATATATATATATAAAACACTGATTTTATATATATATATATATATATATATATGTGTGTGTGTGTGTGTGTGTGTGTGTGTGTGTGTGTCCATGCTGTGCCGACAAAATCCCTGGGATGTTTGGTGGCCTTCAATTGTTTTCAGAAGTCTAAGGAACATTTATGATGTTTAACTTTGTTCTTTCACCTTAGGATTCTGGAGCTTCTACAGCATGGAGATCTGGACATCCTGAAGCACAAGTGGTGGCCGAAGACAGCCCAGTGTGACATCTCTTCCCCTTCCACAGCTCATCAGAAAGGCAGTGCCCTTGACCTGGCGAGCTTCGCTGGTGTCTTCTGTATTCTGGCTGCTGGGATAATCCTAGCCTGCCTCATCGCCATCATGGAGAACTGGTGGAACAGACGAAAGGGATCCCGCGTCCCATCCAAGGAGGTAAATCTCTTCAGCTGTCGCCATTTTACACCTCCGATGACTAATAGCAGTCCATCCCCATGCAGTGTATTCAACAACCAGCTGCCTAAACCTACATCTTGTGCACAAGAAAATGAAGGTTATATGCAGTTTCACTCTCAGTATGCTAGAGACAAGGCTACAAGCAGGGCTGTGTGATCACACCTGTGGGAGGAATGGATTGTTTTGTGGCGTGAGATTACATAGAGTGTGATTATTATCTCTGGGGTTCAGAAGAATGTGAGGTGATTTCATTGAGAATTGAAACATGCCCTTCGGTCCAACTCATCCATCCTGACCAGGTTGCCTATCTGAGATAGTTCCATTTGCCTGCATATCCTTTCCTATCCATACACCTCTCTAGATATTTTTTAAATATTGTGATTGTACCCACCTCTACCCCTTCCTATGGCAGCTCATTCCATTTAGCCACCACGATCCGTGTGTCAAAAATTGCTACTTGGGTCCCTTTTAAATCTTTCCCCTCTCCCCCTTCAGTTGTTGCCTCTAGCTTTAGACTTTCATACCCTGGGAAAGTTCTTTCAAGATTTGATGGGTTAGATACTTCTCATGGCTTGGCTGTATAAAACCAGGGTAAGGGAACAATCCATTCAGGACAGTGATGAGGAAAAATTTCTTCACCCCGAACCTTGGAGTTCTCAAACCAAGAGAGCTGTAGAGGTTAGTTGCTAAGTATAAGAGAGATGTCATTAGATGTTTAGATGTGGTTGTAGGCTTAGTAAAGGAAGTTATTCTTAAGATAAGAGATAAATCGTGAACTTATTGAATGGTAGAGCAGGTCCAAGTGACTTTTGACCTACTGTGTTTCTATTTCTTCCAACATACAGTCCATATATCATGTGTCCATTATTAACTTAGCTACTGACTATTGATTACCCTCCATCTAATGGATCCATATTCACATTCTTTGTTACCAGGTCATCAAAACAGCAACAGTATCAAAAAATTGATTCAAAACGATCCTCTTAAATTAGCAAATCCACGCAAGGTACATCATATTGGAGAGAGACATTAGAGTAGTTGTTGGTGCAACACTATTATAGACCCAGGTACCCGGGTCCGAAACTGGCACTGTCTATAAGGAGGTTCCTCCCATGCTTCAAAATGTATGGGAATTGTAGGTTAGTTGGTGTATTTGTGGGAGGGGTGGGGGAATGCTCGTGAGCATGAAAGGCCTGTATGTCTAAATCAGCAAATCTCAATCTTTCTTTTGGCTATGGCCCCCTTAAGATTCTTCTCAAAGTTTATGGGCCGTCTTCCCTGTGAAGCAGTCAAGTTTAGTTGGTTTCCTCTATACCTCTGTTCTACTGACTACATAAAGAACATTTTATCATTTCAGTCCATGGCTGGTGGAGGGGTGTGGGGGGTGAGGTTTATGGCCCCTGTTGAGAATGGTTGGTTTAAATTATATTATCAAGTCACCAAGTCACTAGAGGGTAGATGATCATGCCTTTGAATCAAGCGATAGACTTTAAGGAACATCTCAAAGGCAGGGGTTCAAGGATGGAGCTCTCCAGAGGGTACAGAAAGTGCAGATGTTGGAACCTTGAGTGAATAAAGAGAAACAGGAGGGACTCAGTGGGTCAGGCAGCATCCATGGAGAGAAATGATCAATCAGTATTCTGGGAGAGGGCCTTGACAGCTGAAGGCACAGTCATCGTGTGTGGGCAACAAAGGAGGGACATACCGAAGGATGACATTGGTGCTGCATTGAATTCTCAAAGAGCTGGAAGGGGTGACAGAGTCAGCTGAGAAGAGGGGTTCTGAAGAGGATAGTTTTAAAATTCATCTTATTCTGAGAAGAATTACCCAAATTACAGCATGGTAAATTGACAAACATTTCACCAATGTAACTGGAGAATTATTCATTACACAGAAGTGCTGGAGTAACTCAGCAGGTCATGTAGCATCCGTGGAAACAATAGGCAGTCAACCTTTCAGGCTTGGGCCCCTCAAATGCGATTCTGGCATTGGACAAATGCCCAAATAAGAAGGTGGGGGTTGGAAGAAAGGAAAGGTTTTGGGAGTTGATGAGGGAGGGGACAGATGGGTGAGAAAGATGCTCTTTGATAGGAGAAAGGAAAGGAAGGGGAGTTGGAGGAACAAAAATAGGGCGATGGGAAAGAGAAGAGATAAGGGAAAGTTAAGGGGGGGGAAGAAAAAAGGGAAAGGAAACGGGGGAAGGCGGTTACCAGAAATTGGAGAAGTCAACATGAGGCCTAGGACCTGGCATTACTTGAGGCCATGGACAGACAGGGTCAGTGTGAGAATTGGTGGCTGACCACAGGAAAGTTCTTGGAAAATTGTGCAGACACTGCAAATGCAAATACACCTTCTCTGCTGTTTTATGTTGCGGGGTGGGGGGGGGGGGGTGCGGGGGAAACAAGAAGTCTGTTGATGCAGGAAAACTGAAACACCGCACATTGCTCGAGGAATTCAGCGGAACAAAAGGCATCCATTGGAAGGCAACAGACAGGCAACATTTCGGGCCAAAATCCTTCATCGGAAATAGCAAAAAACTAGGTTGATGGTCTGAATAAAAAAGACAGACCCTCTTCCAAATGGGGAACCGGATGTCAATAAATGAGAGAAGAGAAAGGGAGATCACTGGATTAGTGTTCAGAAAGGGAAGACTAACCCTTGAATATGACATGGCTGGAATTTTCTCTCTGCTCAAGAATACTAATAATGTGATACAATAGTGGTAGCACATTTCCAAAGATCAATGGGACATCATTTCAAAAGAGAAGTTCAAGAAGCTAAATAAAACTGTACAAAAGTTTGGTCATCCAGCATTTTGCTAACAGGCTTGCTCAAGTTCCCTAGATTTCAGAGAAGGGATCACACTGACTGAGGGGCAGTGATTGGGTGAGGGATGGGAGCTGGGTGAGGTAACTACATGGGGTTAACCAGCATAATTGATTAAGCTTCATCTGTCAAGTAAGCTTTGGCTGTAGTATATTTAATATTAAGTATCTTTATACAAAAGTTTTCAAGTTGGATCAATATATCTCATTAAGTTGAAAGAGGTTCAGAAAAGAAGCATTTACTAACTGATGGGAGTTCATTATGAATTTAAGAGTATGCCATGCCTGGAACATTGTGGAGCTGTGGGATAGTATCAACAGGCAGTGTGACACTTCCACTCAAAATGTTGACACAGGAATTTCTAAAGGCTGTCCCACAATAGTGGCCAAACTCCTGAGGCCCAGATCACACTGAAACAGAGAGCTGTGCTATTCCATATCAATGTGGCAAAATTATTTGTAATACCAGTAATTTTAATTTTTTTGGATTTATGTTGCTATTTGAAGACTTGTCCATTGAATGCTGATTATTATACAAATCTTGAATGAAAAATCATTATTTTTATAAACATTTCTTTACACGTTTAATTATTATCCTTTACCATTTTAAAGCCGTTTCTACACAGTGGGATGGAGAACAAGGTCTACAATTTGGTAGGTATCTGGTCATCAGAATCAATAGGTGGTGGTGGTGGTGGTGGGGTATATGGTTTGGCTGTGCTTTGGGGACATTTGCTCTTCAGAGTTTAGAGTGAAGGGTCTGGGTTCTGGGGTGAGGTAGCGCATTGACAATGCTTCAGTGTGGAAGAAATCTGATAGAACATATTGAATGTTCTTTAAAACTAGGAAGAGTTGAGAAGTAAGACTGATGATGAGATGCCCATTGTAGGGTTCTCAGGGGAGGGGAGGGGGTTCAATTCACTATTTTTAAATATGTTTTTGCAATGCAAGCATTGACATCAGGCCAATATTTGTTGCCCATCCAATTGTTGCTGAGAAGTTGATTATCAGCTTGCCTTGCCTTGTGGTGAATGGGTTCCCACAGTGTAGAATGAGTTATGAGAGTTTATTGTCCTATCCATAAGGTCAATGTACAGATGCACCAAAATTCTTACTTGCTGCAACCAAACCAGTACAGAAGGTACACCACCTACAATTGTATCCATTAAAAATACCATCATAAGCCAAGACAGAAAAAGAGATAATAAATATAAAAGGAGAGATAAATAAATATTCTCAGTGGTCGATAATGCAAGGGAAAATTTATAGTTCAATGGTGATGCCAGACAAGTTTATAGTTAGAGTTTGTAAGTCACAGTGTCATAGAATTGGAAACAGGCCATTCAGCCCAATTAGCCCACATCATCAAAAATATCCCACCCACTCCACTCCCAACTGTATGCATTTGACCTTTGCCCTAAACCCATCCTATCCATGAATTTGTCCAATGGTTTTCTTAAATATTGCAATATTACTTGCCTCAACCATCTCCTATGGTATATATACAATATTATGAAATATTATAGTTATAAAACTCCTGTTGAAGAACTCTGGTCCCTTTATTTCTTTCTTTCAGTAGGAGATTAGTATGGGATGTAGGAAAGGGGGGGGAACACTCTAGGTAGATCTATATTCCTATCTTTTTTTCTCTCTTTTTTATTTGCCAAATATATTGGAATTTGAATTATATACTTGTAAAATGAACAAATTTATTGTGGCTTTAAATCTATAAATAAAATATTTTTTTAAAAAAACATCTCCTATGGCCGCCTGTTCTATAAGCTCACCATCCTCTGTGTAAAAATATTACTCTTCAGGTTTCCTGGTAAATCTTTCCCTCCTCACCTTAAACCTGTCCTCTGGTTACCGATTCACCTCCTCTGGGCAAAAGACTTCGTGCGTTCATCATCTATTCCTTTCATGATTTTTTACACCTCAATGAGATCACCCCCCATCCTCCTGCACTCCAAGCAATAAACCAATTATTCCCTCCTCCCCCCCCCCCCACCCGGTTCCTCAATAATGTGCATGAACAGAAATGTGTTTATGACCCATGATATTTTAGTTCCCTAAAGCACAGTTCACTGTGTGAATACTTTATTTAATTGTGATTCCTTCCATTTAACCTTTCAAACATCATTCATTCATTCTTATCTGTTCACAATCATAGTTGAAGGTTTGTGACCCCTTGCAGGGGTAAATTAAATAATTTGATAATAAAAGGAATCTATGAATAGCTGACAAAAATTAGAATGAAAAGAATCAAAAGCATTGCATTACTGAGGTTTCTCTCTCTCTCACTCTCTCTCTCTCTCTCTTTCTCTCTCTCTAGTCTGCAAAGTAAATAATATTTAGATAATCTAAATTAACTCCTGACAGTTGTAATTTAATATTCACTCAAACACAGAACAAGATAATTTATTGTCACATAAATACACTTATATTCTCTTCTATTATACAGAGTCGTGGAGCTCTGGAAACAGACCCTACTTGTTCACGCTGATCAAGTTAACTGTCTGACCTGGTTCCATTTGCTTATTTCCTCCAAACTTTTCTTATCCACATCCTTGTCCAAATGTCTTTAAATGTATCTACCTCTGCACGCACCTTCCTTCAGCAGTTCATTCCTCAAGTGCACCATCCACAAGTCTGATTGTTTCAACTCAACATACAAGATGAGAACAGTGGAACTATCAAACCTGTATGTCCTCATCCGTTACCTACAATCCTGCATAAACAATTGTGAAATTGACCTCTAATGCTGTTCCATCAACAGACAATCAAAGAAAAATGTTCCTTCCTCTCTCTCTCTCTCTCTCCTGACTCTAGGCAAGTAGAGAAACTTGCCCAAATGTGAATACTTATTATTTATGAGTCCCTTTGTGAATATTTATTATTTTTTTCCTCATGTTTCTCTGATGTGTTACAATTTGTGTGTTTTATTAATCTAGAAAGCTAAAGCAAGTAAATTGTTTATCACATCTGTACATTGTAAATATTCATAGTTATCCAAGTGCAAAAAAAATGGTGTTACAATAGTGCAGACAGTCCTATTTTTGTGGTGTTGGAGCACTCCCTAACTATGCAGTCATGAGTGTACCAGGAATAGAAGAGAGGACTAACCACAAGGCCTTGGGGTGCCCTGAGTTGACGGTCAGCAAAGAGGTGGTGGTGTTGCCGATCTGCATCAATTGAGGTTGGCTGATGAGAAAGTCCAGGATCCAGTGGGAGAAGGATAGACAGTCCTTTAGTTTGTTCATAATGTTTGCTGCTATGATGATGGTGAACACTGAGTTGTCATCAATGGACCACAGCCCGACATAAGTGTTCTTGTGGTTTAGGTGATCTAACACAGAGTGGAGAAAGGCTAAACCTGCAGTGAGCTAATGAGAAAGAAAAGTACTGAAAAGTAACTGATTTTTTTCAACACCAATTGCTCAGTTTTAGAAATCATAGCAGGTGAATTATTAAATCAAATTCTTCATTAAAACTTATGTTAACACCTGTTAACTTCAGGCCTCATCTTATAGTTGGGCAAGCAGTTCCATAACATTCAGGGAATGAATCAGACTCCCAGACAGGGATAGAAATCTAGATTGTTTAATGCGATTGAAGCATAATTTTTAAAATTAATCCATCTGTTCATTTTTCTCATTCCGTGTGAAATTACTGTAATCCATTGGAAACTTCAAAAACTATGATTAAAAACAACAAAAGCAGTCTTTACAAACAGAAATTACAATTATTTTTAAGTTTTGCATAATCTTGTGAAGAGTGAAAACTACTTTAAAGTATCCTCTGGCCAATCAAGTAATTTTGGAATAGTTTACAGTCAAATAAATACGGTATATACTTGTGTAATAGTCGAGAATTTTGGACCAAAATTTTGGTTCCAATTTGGTGGGGGAGGGGGGCCAGGGGTTGATTTTTACATGTGTCATCATTTTGTCCACAGTTAGTACCTGCATTGTTCAAGGCATCAGGAGCTCAGATGGATGGGACCAGGTGGTAGGCCTGCATTTAAGGCATCAGGAGTTTGGATAGGTAGCGGCTGGGTCCTAGGAGAGAACCTATAGCCAGGGCATTAGCAGCTATGATAGACAGGGGACTGGAGCCTAGGAGAGAGTCTGTAGCCAGGCTGTCGGGAGCACTGATTGGCAGGCAACTGGGGCAAGGGTCCACAGTTGGAGCATTGGGACTTCCGGAGGTTGAGAGCTCTGGTGGGCAGACAGCCAGGGCAAGGATCCACATCTGGGACATCAGGAACTATGGTGGGTGGGTGGCCAAGTGAAGATCCGCGATCAAGATATCGGGACCTCCAATGGGCGAGCTGTCAGGGTGATGGTTGGGGCATCAGGAGCTCAGATGGGTGGGCGGCCGAGGTGAGGGTTCACAACAGGGCATTGGGAGCTCGGATGAGCAGGCGGGTGGGGCCAGAAGTAGGGGTTGGGGGTCAACATTTACACATGGGGGAGGTCAACTATTACAGTACTATTCAGTACTGTACAGTATATACAGTATTTTTAAAATAATCTGTGTCTTACAGCCATGTAGTAAATATATTCAAACAACATCAGTGGAGATCATTCAGTCCAACATACCTGTGCCAGCTCTTCTTCTTATTTATTTGGTCATAAAGTCATACAGAATTGAAACAGACTCATCGGCCTAACTTGCCCATGCCAACCAAAATGTCCCAACCACATTGGTCCCATATCCCTCTAAACCAGTGGTTTTCAAACTTTTTCTTTCCACTCACATCCCACTTTAAGTAATCCCTATGCCATTGGTGCTCTGTGATTAGTAAGGGATTGCTTAAGGTGATATGTGAGTGGGAAGGGAAGGCTGAGAATCACTATTCTAGACCCAATTGTTATTGAAATATTTTGCTTGAGAAAAATTGTCAGTGGCCCATTTCCTTTGGAGTTATGAAACCGTGTACATAACAAGTCAATTAGGTACGATTAAAACAGTGGGGTTTTTTTTCCACTCAGATAATTAAGCAATCCCTTACTAATCACAGAGCAACTTTGGCATAGGGCATACTTAAGCTGGTATGTGAGTGGAAAGAAAATGTTTGAAAATATCGGCTCTAAACCCATCCTATCTATGCATCTGTCCATTTTTCTTACTCCTTTTGCAGTATATGGCCTTCATTGGGAATGTCAGTATTTATTATCTATCCCTAATTACTGAGGTATATACCAATACTGCTAGTATTAAAAAATGCAGAAAATACTCAGCAAAGAAGGCAGGATCTAGGGAGGAGAGACAAAGTTATCATTCCATGGTGTAAACCAGAACAATGGATCCAAATGTATTTGCATTGAAACTGTGTTTAGTGCACAAACACCACAACATTGAGCATGTGAGGTGAATATCTACCCTCGTGTCAACCTGTTTATTTATTCCAAACAGTTTTTTTTTTCACCATCATCGAACTGAAAATATTTATCATTTACTATTAGTTTTATTTTCTCTTCCTTTAATATTTATTATCTTTTATTTTACTCCTCATTCTGTGTTAAATATAGTTAAACTCTTGTGAATAGGAAGCTGCAGCTTTTATTGCACCTGTGCACAGTACTATGTGTATGATAATAAACTCGTCCATTCATTATAGCTCAGCAAAACTATCAGCATTAAGAAAGGAATGTAACACAGCAAACTTAAAAACAATTAGGCTGGTGAGACTAAACACAATCTGATGGAGGAATTCAATGTGACAAACAGCATCAGTGGGAGAAATTTTGAGCAGAAATACAAGATCAAACCTTGATGAAGGGTTTCAGCCCGAAACAGTGACCCTTTTTCCCCCACTGATGCTGCTCGACACACCCTGCAGATTGTGTTAAACTTCAGAGATCAGCATCTGCAATCTCCTGTGTGTTTCCGGGCTGGTGAGCCTTTTATTTTAACACAGGCAATTATTATTTTGTTAAATGTGATTTAAGAGCTCCCAAACAGTTCTCTATCAGTGATTAGAGAGTTGCACTCTTAAGAAATAATGTATAACCCTCATATTAGGCCATTTATTAACCTCTGGTGCGACCTTGAGTTCACCAGTTTATCTGGCTCTCTGAATAAATATTATTCTGCTGTGCACCCATTAAAACTATTTGGGACACAGTCACAAATTCAGCACTAAGTTGAATTGTTATCTTATTTTGATATGGAGTACATAGAATGGTACAGCATAGGAACAGGCCCTTAGGCCTACAATGTCTCTGAGGAACATGTTGCCAAATTAAACTACATCTCTTTTGCCTGTACATGATCACATCCCTTCTGTAAATCTTGGAAATAGACAGATAGATAACATCAACACTAATGCAGAGCCTCGGAGGTGAATATTATCATCAGTTATTGGTTGCCGAGAGACACGAGATCCAATGGAGAGCTCTCTCTTTGAGTCAGAATGTTGAGGGACTACTAGTAGATGCCAGAGACTTCTCTGGCAGGCAATGAGAAATCACTAGGCCCTCGAATGGATGAGATATTCAACCATGCTTTAATCTTCTTTCTCAGGCAGAGACAAGAGAATACTATTCTGATAAACTAACATCATAAAACATAGGTTTTTTAATCACACTACAATTTCAGGGAACTTGCAATTCCCAAATTGGCTATCATTCTTCTTTCCATATTACAATGAATTCCTTGCAAAGGTTTTTCATTATCCTAGGAAAACATCTTGAGATCATGATATACAGATAAACCCTGATTTACGATATTCCAACTTACGATGTTTTGAAGTTACAATGAGCAGCATCTGTTTTGATTTAAGGTAAGTCGGGGTCTACCTGTATCATGCTTTGATGAACCCAACACTGTTTTTTTTAAAAAAAGGTGATTTGGAATGCATGCAAGGATTGCCGTTGCTAGTGTTAGGTCTGCTTTGTTCATGAATGAGTGAGACAAACACCAGACTGAGTCAAAATCAGGGTTCTTTGTTCTTTATTACCGGATTGTAACACTTGCAACTAACCATGTTAGTCGGAGAATGCATTCTGCCGTTATCAGCAAAATGGTGATTTTTTATACCCTTGGATACGTGCTTAGAACATCATCATATCATTACTTGTCCAATGACTAAAACTGTTGCTATCCTTTCCCTGCTAGCTTCCTGCCTCTCAATCCATCAATGTCTCTCTTATCTTGTAAGTACAAGGATGCATTCACATCTTGTTACAGCCCTGTACAGGGTAACTCCTTACACATTCCCATCTCATGATGTTTTACCTTACACTAGGGAGGGAGAGAGAGAGCGACAGCAATCTACACAAGCATTCCAAATCACAACATAAGTTGTGAGGTGATAGCACTGGCGCCTCCTCAGGGTCCTGTCAGGAGCACAGACATCAGCCTCCCAGGCCAGCAGCAGTGAGGATGTCGGACTCCTGGGCCAGCAGCAACAGGAATGTCAGCTTCCCATGCTGGCAGTGGCAGGGTTGTCAGCCTCCTGGGCCAGCATGAATGGGGACATTGGCCTCCCGGCAGGTACAAGGCAGACTACAACCAGAACAGGTAGACGCCATATTACAATAATTTCACTTTACTTTGCAAGTCCCAGAGCAGAGTAGAGGTCTACCTGTAAAGGTAAATCTGTCCCTGATGCTTCACAACAATCTCAGTCAATTGGAGATCCACACCTTAATGTTAGAAACATAGAACATTACAGCATGGCCACAGGCTCTTAGGCCCTTCTAGTCTGTGTTGAACTATTATTCTGCTTAGCCCCACTGGCCTACACCTGGATCATATCCCTCCATACCCCTCCTATCCATGTACTAGTTCCTTAAATGTTAAAATTGAGCTCACATTCACTATTTCAGATGGCAGCATGTTTCACAGTCCCACTACTCTCTGCGTGAAGAGGTTCCCCCCAATGTATCCTTTCACCATGTCCTCATCTCAGAGGAAAGATCCTACTTGCATTTACTCCATCATAATGTTGACAGCATTCACACCAGTTATGAGTGTAATGAGAGGTTATTACTCTGGCTGTTCATCTCTCTTTCTAACCACAACTATTCAGCCTTAAGAAGCAGCAGCACCCTATGATATCTTCGAGACATTCCATGATGGAGGTGCACAGTAAGGAATTGTTGAGACAAGGAGCAATAGTGGTATCAATACACAAAAGTTCCAGAGAAACCCAGCAGGTTACAGAGCATCCATATGAAGTAAAAAGCAGTCGAAGTTTCAGACACAAGCCCTTCATCAGGAATCTGGAAAACCAGATTCATGACCTCTTGATTCTGGAACTCAATCCCCCCCCACCCCACCCCTATTAATGAAGTCCAGCATCCCATAGGCCTTCTTAACTATCCTATCAACCTGTGTGGCAACCTTGAGGGATGAATGGATTTGGACCCTGTTCCCCTGAATAAAAATCTGGAGGGTTGAAGAGGAGAGGAGAAGATAGGAAGGAAGAAGGGGGAGAAGCACAGGCCGACAGATGTAAAGTAACTGGTGGGTCCACAAGATGGCTGGGGAAATAAGTAGCCAGGAAAGCTGTGTGTCCATGGAAGCAAGTCTGGATGATTACACAAGAAGAGAGGTACTTAAAATTATCTGAAGGATAGACAGAGTAAATATAGGTCGGCTTTTTCCACTGAGTGCAGGTGAGATACAAACCAGAGCACATGAGATAAGAATGAAAGGGGAAAAGTTTAGGGGGAACATGAGGGGGAACATGGTCCAAATCCATTCATCCCTCAAGGTTGCCACACAGGTTGATAGGATAGTTAAGAAAGCCTATGGGATGCTGGACTTCATTAATAGTGGGGGATTGAGTTCAAGAGTCGAGAGGTCATGATGCAACTCTACAAATCTCTGGTGAGACCACACTTACAGTATTGTGATCAGTTCTGGACTCGTCGTGATAAGAAGGATATGGAATCTATGGAGAGGGTGCAGAGGAGATTTACCAGGATGTTACCTGGATTAGAAAATAAGTCTTATGAAACACGGTTAGCAGAGCTGAGACTTTTCTCTTTGGAGCAAAGAAGTATGAGAGGAGACTTAATAGAGTTCTAAAAGATTCGGAGAGGCATAGATGAGGTGGACAGGACACGAATAGCAAACACCAGGGGATATATGTGCAAAGTGAAGGTAGAAAGGTGTAGGGAAACATCAAGGGTAAATTTTTCACACAGAGAGTTGTGGGTGCCTGAAATTTCTTACCAGGGATGGTGAAATATTTGGAACATTTAAGAGACTCTTGGACAGACATATCGATGAAAGAAATTGAGATTATAAGGTAGAACAGGTTAAGTATTTTTTGTTTGTGAGAAATATATAGGGAGGCACAACATCGAGGGCTGAAGGGCCTCTACTATGCTGTCTACTATGTTCTATTTTCTATGTTTTACGATTACATGGTCATAGAGCTTGAGAGCAGCAGGGATAACAGAGGAGGAGTAGTGAGAGAGACTCTCACAGAACTCCCTTTGAGGACTGGAGGAGAACTTCTTCAGGATAGGCATCCCTTGAAGAAACCAGTGTGCAACAGTTGAATGGAGTTAAAGAAGAAAATCTGCAGATGCTGGGGTTGAGACATTTTATGTTCCCGTTGTTGTTTATTGTTGGATCAGCATACTGAGCTTTGCAGAACTTAGAAAGGGTTATAACTCGAGTGAAACATCGCAAAGGCATTTCCCAGAAGCATAAGCAAACACAATTTTCAATTTAGTCACATGTGACTGCTTCATCCTCTCAAATTCTCCTCCCTTTCCTTCTCATCCAATCCTTTTGCACAATAATATGTTTGTGTGCTGAAGTAATTTCCTCACAAAGGGATGGGGGATGTTCCTTAATCTTCCTTTGGCTCTGTCTGCCTCAGTCAAATGAAAATCTTCGGCCCCATACAGTGTGTCTCTGCAAGGTGGAGGTGAGATTTTAGAACCATAGAACACTACAGCACAGAAACAGGCCCTTCAGCCCTACTAGTCTGTGCCAAACTATTATTCTACCTAGTTCCACTGACCTGCACCCAAACCATATCCCTCAATAACCCTCCCATCCATGTAGATATCCAAATTTTCTTTAAATGTTAAAATTGTGCCCTCATTCACCACTTCACCTGGCAGCATGTTCCACAATCTCACTATTCTGGGTGATGACATTCCCCCCAATGTTTCCTTTAAACTTTTCCCCTTTCACTTTAACTGATGTCCTCCAGTTTTCATTTCACCTGCCCTCAGTGGAAAAAGCCTGCTTATATTCACTCTATGCAGACACATCATAATTTTGTTCACCTCCATCAAATCTTCCCTCATTCTGTGCTCCAGGGAATAAACTCCTAACCTGTTTAACCTTTCCCTGTAACTCAGTTCTTCAAGTCCAGGCAATATCCTTGTCAATCTCCTCTGCACTCTTTCAATCTTACTGATACCTTTCCTGTACTTAGGTGACCAAAACAGCATACAACACTCCAAATTTGGCCTCTCCGAAATCTTATACAACTTCACCATAACATCCTCTATTCAATACTTTGATTTCTTTTTTTTTTCTTTGGCTTGGCTTCGCGGACGAAGATTTATGGAGGGGGTAAAAAGTCCACGTCAGCTGCAGGCTCGTTTGTGGCTGACAAGTCCGATGCGGGACAGGCAGACACGGTTGCAGCGGTTGCAGGGGAAAATTGGTTGGTTGGGGTTGGGTGTTGGGTTTTTCCTCCTTTGATTTATGAAGGACAATATGCCGCTCTTTTAACAATGCTATCTACTATTAGCACCACTTTCAGGGAACTATGCCATACCATTTATAGTGTATCTCCTACCTTGGTTTGTCCTTCCAAAGTGCAACACCTCACATCTGCCATTTTGCAGCCCATTTTTGCAACTGATCCAGGTCCCTCTGCAAGCTTTGAAAGCCTTCCTCACATTCAGAGCCACCTTCTCTGTTTAAAAACAGAAAATGTTGGAAAAAGCTCAGCAGGTTTCATTTCATCCAACATAGAGGAATTGGATCAACTCATCTGCAGCAGCTTTCGTGCAGAGAAATAAAGTCATCTATTTGGCTTAGGACCCTGTCAGTCTTGAAAAAGGATTACGATCTAAAATGTTGACTGTCCATTTCTCTCCATGAATGTCGCTTGATCTGTTGAATCCCTCTGACTTCACTTTGTTTGATGAAGTATTAACTGTTTTTATTTCCATAGATGCTGCCTGACCTGAGAAATTGTTCTCACATTTTCTGTTCAAGATTCCAACATCTGCAGTTCTGGTGTTTCCCTGTTAATGATTCAAATCTGGGACCCATCATTGGACTGGGAAAGGGAGAAAGAAATTAGCTTAGGTTTGTTGGAAGGTGGAGGGGGATTTAATCTCTGATAAGCTGGGACTGAGAGATCACTGATTTAAATGGTCAATCAAATCAGCTTATTCTTCTTTTACTGTGTAATGTATTGGTGGCACTGTGTAAACTGTGAAATGTATAATCTGTCTGACTGGGACAAAAAATTGCAAAAGGAAAAATGGATGGCAGGCCAAAACAGCCAGATCTCCTCCAAATGGAAGCATAAAGTGAGTTATCCAAATGTGTAGAAATATTTATTGAGTTCTGAAAGCTGTGTCTTGTGCGATGGTTATCCCTCAAGCTTTAAATGAGAGATTTTACATGACAGCACTGTGTAGTTAGTATCAGGGCAAGGGAGGATGATGGCAATAAGACTTCAGTGCCACCCTACTTCTCAGCTCAAGCTCAGTCCAGATCTCTGACACAGGAACTGCTTGAAGGTGTCACATCACTGATGAAGCTTTCTCTTCTGCAGGATCGCCCATCACTTCTCAAAGTGGCTTAGATGAGCGCCTGCTGACCAGGGATGTGGAACTTCTCATTCCTTACCCAATCCTGATGGATCATTTGACTCTAATCTCTCTCTCTCTCTCTCTCTCTCTCTGTCTCTCTCTCTCCACTTCCTCCCTTTGACAGGATGACAAAGAGATTGACCTCGAACACCTGCACAGGCGAGTCAACAGCCTTTGCACAGATGATGACAGCCCCCACAAGCAGTTTTCCACCTCGTCCATCGACCTGACCCCGCTGGAGGTCGACACCATCCCAACACGGCAAGCTCTTGAGCAGATCAGCGACTTTAGAAACACGCACATCACCACCACTACCTTCATACCAGAACAGATCCAGACTATAAGCCGCAGCCTGTCAGCTAAAGCCGCTTCGGGCTTTTCATTCGGACCAATGCCTGACCACCGAACTGGCCCCTTCCGAAATAGGGCACCCAACGGTGGCTTCTTCAGAAGTCCTATTAAAACCATGTCCTCCATCCCTTACCAGCCAACTCCATCAGCTGTGTACAACCTCAACAATGACCCTGACCGGGGCACCTCCATTTGAATGTCACATTTCAAGCCCTTTACCTTCCAACCTGGACTCAGTTTGTGAGACAATAGATGTGGTAGGACTAACCTGAACATACTTTGTTTTTTTTTGTAAAAAAAAACAAGCCAGGATCTTAGCTACAGCTTTCTCAGATATAATCGCAATAACTCCAGCCTGTATGAAGCAAGTATGTTCATTTCTGCTGCATCTGAGTTCAATGCTCTTGCTGCTGATGTTTCCATGTGGTATCCTATTATGGGCCAATAGCATGACTTGCTATTGAAAATAATGAATATCCAGGCCACAAATTCCAGAATGCTACATCTTATCAGATCGCTTATATATGAAGCCATCATGTGCTTGTAGAGATATTTCTGGCATAATGTTTCAAAGAAGGAAATAAATTTAATGCCTGGGTGAGATCCTTGCATAATTCTTTTTAGAAAGGGAGAAAGATCCAAAGGTTGTACCATATGCAGATGTTTTCTACTGTACAGATTAGATTAAATCGAGTTTTACCACATGCCCAAATGTCAAGTGGTCCTCTTTTTCAGGGTATTAGTAAGTTTACTATTGCCTAATGTAAATGTCTGAATTTCCTTATTGGAGATAGCCTTTGTTTCCAATGCGAGAGAAGGCAAAAGGTTGATGCTGAGTCTCCTGGTTCATTGCAGGGTCCTGGGTAGTAAGTGACAAATATTAACTCTTTAGGTTAGCTGTGCACATTTTATTTAAAATACTCACCAGAACATGGAGTTATACATTAGAAATTTAATTACACACATCTGTATGCTTAGTAAGATTTTTTTTAAATAAGAACACCCTACATTTTGTTTAGATTTGAATTTAAATATAAACTAACCAAAGCTATAAAATCATCGAAGTTAAACTGGTAGTGACCATGTGACCTACCAATACAGATGGAGACCATTAAGCACAGTACGTCAATGCCAGCTCTATGATAGAGCGATCCAAATAATTCCACTCTCCTCCTTCATCCTTAGTGTCTTGGAATTAGAATTGTCCTCTAAGTGGGCTTTGGAATTTCCTCGGAATCTGGTCTTAATTAGATTAATATGGAGCAAACAGAAATTGTCCACACCACCCTTCCAGCTGATTGGTCAGATAGTGTCCCCCCCCCAAACAAAAATTGGAAATTGGGCATTCATTGAATCTTTAAACTAGATTTACTAAAAGGCTAAACCACGCATTTTTTTAACTAATCTTGATATGACACATGCACCGGATCTTTTTGCATTCTGTGAACTGAAGTGAAAGTGTTGGTTAAAATACCCTCACATTGTTCTTGGAGGCGAGCCGCTGTATCTGCTTCATGCATGTGGAAGCTTTATTTTTGTATTAACTTGCAGTTTTAAGAAGTTGGGGAGATCATTAAACAGTCATCAAACCATGACGCTAATACATGTTGCAACTAATGAATAAGCCAGTAGAAGCTGATGGCACTCAATGAGTCTTTGCAAAACATTCAATCAGAATTAGGGATTGTTAGTGTTTGTTCTTTAGGATTAAAATTGCTTCTGGAGATCCAAAATGAAGCAGGATGCACACATGGGGTGCATTAAACTGGAACTAATCACGATGAAGGTGTAGCTCTGATTCAGAGCAAGGTTCATCAGCGATAGTCAGACCAGGTAAATCATTTTGCTAGTCGATATGCAGCTTTAGCTTGTTATTTTGAATCTTTAAACAACAGTGCATGGCTGGGCATGTGCATCAGCATTGTTTAGAGGGATCATCTGTCAAGGGGTTCTTGTTGATTTTTACTAGCTATTGCCACAGTCCCTCAATAAAATTAAGAGTTTCTACTCTTGCTTCAAGTTGCTGAGGGAGTGGTGTGGCAGGTATTGAAATATGAGGCCCTGACCTCAAGGACTCTGCACAAGCCAGTGACTGCTGAACCCTCACCTGGTGAGACAGCATGGCAAAAATGAAGACTGGTCCACCTCAACTGGTCGTGGAGCAAATCTCTTCTTGGGACCTCTAAACAAAAGCAGATGTTTATGTTTCATAAAGCTATCATAACTGCAAACATAGAACAGGGCAAGGAACACATCAACTGTGACAGTCAATGAGACTGTGACCATGAATGTCTTGATGCATTTGGTTGCTTTCAAGTTGGAGCCAGAGGTATTTATAACATCTTAGCTTGCCAGCCACAGTTATACAAGAGAAAAATCCCCATTTAATTTCATTCTTTCCTGCCAAAGGCCAGTGAATGTGAAGTGTACACTGCAAATCTGCAGGCTCCTCTGTGCAACAGAGTTTCATTGACCACTTGCAAAATATTTTGCATTTAATGCATCTCAACTTGCCCTCAATCACAGCAGTAAGAAATTCTATCCCTCAATGTGCCCCCAGTGTTTGACCAGAACCAGTGAACCATGTAGGTATTTGCAGCACACTTCATTCTGTGCTAGCTTATTGTGTGAATTTCAATTTTTAGACACATTTAAGGTGAAGTAGAGCTCCAGGGCAGCTTGGGTGAAGAAATGATGTGAAAACCAACCGAATATATGTATTTCACTCACAATGAGAGTCTGAAAATGAAACAGAGCAGACGCTTCATGTCCACTTCCTGCAGTGGGCAGGAGCCATGCCTCATTCAAAGTGCGGAAGCCCTTATTCGCCATCATCTTCTGCATGCTACATGACCCTACAAACACTGCCCTGCCATCAGCTGGATCCTGAGCAACTCAGGAGAAAATGAAGGGAGGGAATTGCCTCCCTCTAATCCTCTTCCTACCCTGATTCTCCTTGAAAAAAATTCAGTGATCCCATTCCCCAAACTCCAACAATGCTCACCTTACTCTCTCTCTCTGCCACTGGAATGGGCACAGTACAATAGTAAAGCCACTACAAAGTAAACACCATTGATGTACCATCAATAATTCACTAAAGACAGAGTAGTGAAACAATCAGGCTTTTGATAGCTAAAGACTGGAACACTGTCAAACAACCATCCAGTCCCTTGACTGATCAGAGCAAAAGTAAAAGGGTGGCATGCAAGGAGCTATGAGTAGGATTGGTCTCAGGAGGTGTGTCCAGTGGGTAGCAGCCAATCACAATATAAAAGTAGTTTACCATAACCATTATAAATAAATCCTTTTAAATATGAATCAAACAATTTTGTGCATTTCTTTGGCATCTATTTTCAATGTTCCTTTAGCTGCTACACTCTTCCCCCAATGACTGCTCCAAACCTGAATGGGAGACATTGGTAAAGGCAGCAGATAGAAGATAATCTCATTGAGTTATGGGCTGAGAGGGATGACTTTAAGTAGCACCATCTCACCAAGGAAAGAGCAATAGCAGAGATTAGATAGTCAGCCAGCACATGCTGAACAGACTCTCTACCGTTCATCCAATAGATAGATTGGCCCTTAGTACATCTGAGGGCAGATTGCTGCACCAAACTCCTTTGAACCTTCAGTTCAATGGTTCAAAGGGTGCAGCTAAAGCATCTTCATTTGGTTGTCAGTAGCTGCTCCAGAAACTGTGAAACAAGTCATCAGTAAAGGAGAATTCTAATCTCCTGCCAAGGGCCTGTGCCAAGTTGGAATTGGACTCAGGACTCACAAGAGATAGCAGAGGCTGGAATCTGAGCGAGACGCAGTCTGCTAAAAGAATTGAGTGGGCTGAACAGCATCAGTGGGGGAAAATGTATGGTCAACACACATTTACCTAGGCTTGAGTGAAACAAAAAAGTCTACAGTTACTGTGTTTGCTTTTAGTACACTACCTTTATTTCTTGACTAACCTTCCTAATGCCCCAAACACTTCCATGTGCAGACACATAAATAAGCCCTGGCAATGTCTGTTGATGCCTGATCATATTAATGACCAAAGGGTGTGTGCCTGAGCTGCTGGCTGCAAGGCAGATGGTTGGCTTCTCTTCATCACTGTACATCAGAATGGAGAGGGTGAAAGGATAGGAAGCCAGAGGAAATAGGAGATGCATGAGTATGCCCACAGTAATTTGTAAATGAATAGAGAGTAATGTTAGACAGGAAATGGGATGAGAGGAGGAGGGCCAGCTGTGACGACGACGTGGTCGTTTCACAACAGAGCTGGCCACAGCCATTGGTAAAATGGTTATTCTCCTCTTGATCATCATTGTCTTCAGCCCCTTTACAATTTAGCTTCTGCACTCTCTTAGCAAGACAGGGGAATTGTGCAAGTGAGGGCAATGCAGTCAGTGGGTTGATGGCAGCATAGGTAAGCTATGAGGGTGACATGGCCCCGAGTACACGGGAACATGCAGTGGAGCATTTGAATCTTCTGCAAACTGGTAATTATTTTCAGCAGGTGTATGATGGGATGTGAGGCCTAGAGCACTGGAGGCTGGATGGGTTACGGACTTCGAAGTTTCCATCGTTTACCTTGATTTTTCATGTGGGATTGTTGATTTTTTTTTCTGTGTTGCTACACTGTATTCAAATACACTGACTTCAGTTCTCTTTGCCATCTGGCAACCCCTTCCCCAACCACCTCCTGATCTCTCATTCCTTATCCCCCCCACCAAGTCAGAGCCTTAGAATTGCTGTCTCTTGAAATCTTCCAATGAGTTCCAACTCAAATTCACCGCCTTTTACTTAAGAAGTGCAGTCTTGTGCTTGTCACTCACTAATTCTGGGCCCCCGACAGATGATTCCAGCCAATGAACTGCCTGGCGCAATGATCAATCAAATGATCACACCACACACAGTGGCTGCCTACCTGCACTCTAATTAACACTCCTGGTTAAATCACAGGATCAGAATCCAAATGTAATTGGTCTCTTGGTAACTCTGTCAGAAACAAATAATTAATGAGATTCATGGTGAGATTTCCTTTTCTTTTATTAAAAAAAAACATAAAATCAAAAAACTGGTAGGTAGAGAGCAGCGACAATCTTTTCTGTGTTTGATTACAACTTTAGGTGTGCATTAATTTGCATCTGTGACAAACTGAGACAAAAAAAATGGCTCACAGCTGTTTCCACTGAATTATTTTGTTCAGCATAACTGAACAAACAAAAATATATATTTTGATGCTAATTTTTCTCTTTTATCTGTTCTAAAATAGCGTCTGATATAGTTATATTGCTGATTTGTATAATACAACGTCTACAGTGTCAGACAACGCTCATTTTTACCATGGGAGACAGTTTATAGAAAAACACAAGTTGGTGGAAGCATGTTCAACTCTCCTAAAGCCTGTGACTCTCTGTTTCATATCAAAATGTCGTTATGGATTTTCATTTGGACGCAATATACAGGGATGCCAGATTATAATAATTTACTGAGTTAGTAAAAGAACCATAGTTAACCATGAACAATATTTATAAGCCTATTTTGATGTAAGTGTCGCATATAAAGAACACTTCTTTTAAGTGGGTGGTGGGAAGTAGGAGGGTGCAAGTGGCAAAGCTTTCTGTGTATTATTTGGCTAATAAAATTGTTTCTTTTTCTTATGTCGTCTTTTATTCATTATTCAAAGGTCACCATCCTCATAAGATAAAAGCTGGAGATGTCTGAAAACACCCAGCGGGACACACAGCAACTGCAGAGAGAGAAATAGGGTTAACATTGCACATCAACCATCTGTCAGATGAAAGTTCATCAACCTTAATTCTTGTTTCTCTTTCCACGGATACTGTCTGACCTGTTATGTTTTTGCTGCATTTTCTGCTTTTATTTTGGATTTTTGGCATCTGCAACCTTTCTTTTTCATCGAGATTCATAGGATTATAGGCCTCCCAAATTATTATGGTTTTATGAAATGTGATATCCAGCTAGAACCAATAAAACAAGAAAAAAAATCACAGGCATTCAAATATATGGTGTCTGGAAACTGTTTCACTTTCTTTTGATGCCCTTGGCCTCTGACACGTTGTTTCAAGGCTCATTTACATCTCAGATGACTTTTCATAGAATTGGGATAAATCAATAGCACTCCCATTGGAATATTCACAACTGTATGCCTCTCCAGGCTGATCCCTTGGATGCTCTCCCCAAAGCAAACATAGAACAGCTGCAAAAAGGGATGTCATCTAAATGAAGCAGGAGATGGGGCGTGGGAGTGAGTTATCTCATCTTTTGTGTAAGTCAGACTTCTCCTGGACCTATACAATGCTGTGGCCTAGTAAGTCCTGTGCAGTGAGTAGCTCCACACCATTCCAAATTATTGGAACAGGCAACATCTCCAACAACAAACAGGTGGGCATGTGTCCATACCTTCCCAGCTCCCCTTTCGGTTTTCCCTTTGTTTAGCTACATGCCCTGCACGTTTTGCAGCACAGTAGCCTTTGTACATTGGCTGGGCCACACACCACACTTTTTCCAGACATTATAATTCAATAATTTTATTATTGATGAGAGGTGAAGCATGAACAAGGGAGTCCTGGAGGGAGTGGTCCCTACAGAAGAAGGAGAGGGAAGAGGAGGAAAGGGGAAGATGTTTGGTGGAGGGATCCCTTTGTAGGTGGCAGAAATTGCAGAGAATAATAATGTTGAATGCTGAAGATGGTAGAGAGGTAGGATCAGGGAAACCTTGTCCTTGTGTGTCTGGGGGAGGAAGAGGCCATTGCAAATGTATGGGAAATAAAGGCGATGAGGTTGACGACTGAGTTAATAGCAGTGGAAGGGAAGCCATGTCTTCTGGAGGACATTTCCAATGTCCTGGAGTAGATATGGCGGAGATTGAAGAATTGAGAGAAAGGAACAGAATCGTTAAAGGAGAAGGGTGGGAAGAGGGATTGTCAAGATAAGTGAGAGTTGATGGGTTTATAGATGTTGGTAGTTTATTATCAGAGACAAGATAGAGGAGAGTGTCACCAAAGGTGGACCAAAGAAATATGAGGTCTAGGTAAAATTTGGCAGCAAAGTGGTTAAAGTTGACAATTTCATTGTGGGTGCAGTAGGCAGCACCAATGTAGTTGTTGATACAATAGAGAAAGATTTGAGGAGCCTTACCTGTGTAGACTTGCATCATGGATTGCTCCACATACTGCACTATAAAATGTCAAGCATAGCTATGACCCATGTAAGTACCCATGGATATATCTTTGACTTGGACAAAGTGGAATGAGTCAAAGAAGAAGGTGGTACAAGTGAGTGTGAGTACATGTTTGCCAGGTAGAGGAAGGTGGTGGTGGAGGGGGACTAGATAGATATGTTATTAAAGAAGAAGCCTTCTTTACAAGGGATGGAACTGTTTAGGGACCGAACCTCTATGGTGAAAATGAGACGGTCCAGCCCAGGGAACTGGAAGTTATGGAAGTGATAGAGAGCATATGAGGTATCCCAGATGTATGTGGGAAGAGACTGGGCCAGGCAGGACAAAGTGGAACCAAGGTATGATGATACCAGTGTGGCAGGGCAGGAGTATGTGGAGACAAAGGTTCTAAAGAGATAATTGGGTTTGTGGTCCTTGGGTTGGAGGTAGAACCGGGCAGTGCTGGGTTGGGAAACAATTACGGTGGATAAGACAACCTTAAAATAAGACGAGACCTCAACTTCATGGTTTTAGCTCATATCAGTGGTATAAGATGACCCCTCCCCCCAAAAAACATATTGGTACCATATGTGCATTGAGCTAGTGAGTATGGCCAGTAGGTGGGCCACAAAGTGATTCACGGTTCAGTCTGTTGCCAGCTTCTGTCTTAATTTTTTTTAAATCAAATTGTTACCATGGAGTCACCAGCAAAGCGAAGAAAGTATGAAGGAAATTTTAAGTTAAAGGTCATTGAAGTGGCCAAGGAATCTACCAATTGTGTTTCTACAAGGACATTTGACATAACTGAGAAGAAGGTAAGAGAGTGGAGAAAGAATGAAGAAGTTTTAAGAAAAATGCCAAAGAAACAATGTTTGATGTGAAGAGGAATCATTCGTTGGCCTGAATTGGAAAATCACTGCAGAATGGGTACGCGAACAGAGGCAGGATTACTACATAGTCACAAGAAATAATATCAGAGCATATGCACTGAAGTGGGCAAGGTCAAACCCAGAACACAGTAGAAATTTTAAAGGTACAGTAGGCAGGTGCAATGGTTTCATGAACAGGAAAAGTCTGGTCAAACGACAAAAATGTATGAAATAAACGGATGATGAATGCTGAAAAATCCTTTACAGAGGCCGGGCCAAGTGCTGCATCCCTTGATGTGCTGTGTGATTTTGTAATGAAAGCATGGGATAAAGTTAAAAAAAAGACTAATAAAATCTTTCAAAAAATGCGGTATCTGTAGTGCAATAGATGGTACGGAGGATGATTTACTGTGGAACATTGATGACGAAGCAAAAGCCGACTCACCTGATTCAGATTGGGTCCCATATGATGAAATTATAAACAGTGAGGCTCTGGATGCACTTGCCGAGTTCTTTGCCTCGGACGATGAAGCTAGTGATGTGTGTGGTTTTTTTAAATTTTACCATTAAATTTTACCATTCCTTTATTGGCTTAACACCACACTTGTAATGGATTTCAGTGCAAAATAAAAATTCTGTACACTACAGCAGCTTTTTTTTAATATTCCTGTATCTTAAAAATTTGTTGTAGGGTGGGTCTGGGTGGGTTATGGAACCAATCGTGTGGTTGAGAAGAATTTTAAAGTCACTGTTTTTGTGTCTGGCCTATAGGATGACCCCTTTTTTGGGGTGATTCAAGTGTCATCTTATTTGCTGAAATATACGGTAAGTTAGATGCTACGAAGGGAAATTCTGTACTGCCACAAATATGTGGGATAGAATTCAGGGTTTTATTCTGAAAAAAAAACATATTTCACTTGGATAATCCCCTCTGTAGAAGCGTATGTTTCAATATAGAAGGAGGCCATTTGGCCCAGAGAGTTCATGCTGCTCCCCAGAGTACCCCATTAGTCCCATTCTACCACTGCAAGCAGTTCTCTTCCAATGCCCTGCAAATCCCAGCTGATTTAATTGCCACATATGGTCACCTTGGCAATGCGGAATATTACTTGGGTACCCAGGAAAGTCAACACAGATGGAGAATGTGCAAACTCCACACAGATAACTCCTCAGAAAGTCAGAATGGAGTCCACGTTACTGTAGTGATGAAGCCTTCCATGTTGTATTGAGATCAATGGGGGGGGCGGGGGGCCGAGAAGGTTGATGGGACAAAATTAGTTCTACCTGAAAAGAATGACAAAACATTAATGACTCAGTCATGACATGGTTTAGTTAAAACCCTCAATGTAGATATTTGTGAATGCTTCTAAACTTTTGAAAAAATCTTGTAGAATTTTTAAAAAGCAATCTTTCCTTAACAACTTCAGCAATTAGATAGGATCTAATGCTTCTAGATGTTAAGGTGCATCACTGTGTGGTACGGGAATTGCTCTGTCCAAGATGACAAGAAACTGCAGCTGGTTGTGACCATGGCTCAGATTATCATTACACAACCTTTATCTTCACCAACTCTACTGATAACTCCAGCTGCTGTGGAAAAGCGACAAATATCTTAATAGCCTGAAATTGAAGAGGCTATAAAGAAGATTTGTGAGGATGTTGACAGGAATCAGGGGTCTGGGCTATCGGGAGAAGTTGAACAGGTTAAGGCTTTATTCGTAGATTGCAGGAGGATGAGGGGTGATCTCATTGAGGTGTACAAAATCATGAGAGGAAGAGATCAGTTTAACACACAAAGACTTTTTTCCCATAGTAGGGTCATTGAGAACTGAGGAAGACCTTGTTTTAAGGTGAGAGGGGAGAGATTTAATTGGAAATTGAAGGGTAATTTGTTTTGCACTGAGGGTGTATGGAACAAGCTGCCAGAGGAGGTGGTTGAGGCAGATATCTTTGCAATGTTTAAGGAACATTTGGATGAATATATGGATAGGATAGATTGAAAGGGATAAGGACTGAAAGCAGGCAGGTGGGATTAGTGCAGGTGGGACATTTTGGTCAGCATAAAGAAGCAAGCAGAAGGGACTGCTTCCATACTTCAATGGATCTATGACTTCCATCGCACTCTGGCCACATTCACTCTTCTCCCACCCACCAAATCAGGAAGAAGATTCTTATGGCTACAGCAAGTAAGAATTTCAATGCAAGCAATAAACTCATCATCATATCCAATCTATGAGTGTGAGATCATGAACTATCAGATTCAAGGACAGTTCCTTTACCACTATTATCAGACTTCTGAATTAACCTCAAAATTTTTAAATGTTATACCAAATGATCTCTCATGGTAACCTTTCAATTTAGTGTTAAGACATGTTGATCTGTATAACATCATAAGATATAGAACCATAGAACACTACAGCACAGAAAACAGGCCATTCGATCCTTCTAGTCTGTGCCAAAACATCATTCCATTAGTCTCACTGACCTGCACCCATTCCATAACCCTCCAGTCCTCTTCCATCCATGTATCTATCCAATTTATTCTTAAAACCTAAATGTAAGCCCACATTAACCACATCAGATGGCAGTTCGTTCCACACTTCCACCACTCTCTTTGAGTGAAGATCTTCCCCCTAAACCTTTCCCCTTTCATCCTAAAGCCATGTCATCTTATATTTATCTCTCCTAATCTAAGCATTTTCTCTCTATATACCTCTCATAATTTTGTAAACATCTACAAAAACACCCCTCATTCTTCTACACTCCAAGGAGTAAAGTCCTAACCTGTTTAATCTTTCCATGTAACTTAACTCCTGAAGACCTGGCAAAATCCTAGTAAATCTTCTCTGCACTCTTTCAATCTTACTGATATCCTTTCAGTATTTTGGTGACCAGAACTGCACATAATATTCCAAATTTGGCCTCACCAATATCTTATACAACCTCACCATTACACCCCAACGTTTGTACTCAAAACTATGATTTGTGAAGGCCAAGATGCCAAAAGCTTTCCTCACATCCCTGACTATCTATGTGACGACAGTTACAAGGAATATATATCTATATTCCCAGATCGCTTTGTTCCTCCACACTCCTCAGTGCCCTACCGTTTACCGTGCATGTCTTTCCTTGGTTGAATTTGTTATGTTTCTTTTATTGTAATAAAAAAACTTGGGTTCTTTTCAAACAACTATATTAGCTAAAGTGCACAAGACTATGTGGAGGCATCCATTTTGAATCCAATTGAAGCTGCAACCAAACTAGTTTCCATCTCCTTCTCAGGAGGATCACTAGCACTCTATTACTACATCCCCTTTCCTTGAGATGTTTAATCTAACAACATGACACACTAATACAGTATTCATATAGGAGTGGAAGTAGGTCATTTAGTCATCAAGTCCACTCCACCACTCCATTGTGAGCTGAATCATTCTCCCACTCAGCCTTACTCCCCTGGCTTTTTCCCATAACCTTTGATCCCTGACTATTCAGATACCTATCAATCTCTGCCTTAAATACATCTGACATCTTGACCTCCACAGCCTCCCATGGTAGCAAATTCCAAAGGTTCACCACTCTCTTGCTAAAGACATGTGTGCCCTTCAACCTTCAATCCTGAAGTTGTGCCCTCTTATGCCTTTGAAAATAAGTTTCCACATCTTCTCTGTCCAAGCCTTTCAACATTTGAAATGTTTCCATAAGGTCTCCCCTCATTCTTTTAAACTTCAAGGAGTACAGTCAAAGGTCCGCCCAAATGTTCCTCATATGCTAATCAATTCATTCCATGAATCTTTCTTGTGAATCTTCTCTAAACCCTCTTCAATGCCAGCAGATCCTTCCTTAAATAAGGAGCCCAAAACTGTACCCCGTAGTCCAAGTGAGGACTCACCAGTGCCTTAGAAAGCCTCAACATCACATCCATACTCTTATATGATATTCCTCTAGATATAAATGACAACATTGCATTCACCTTCTTTGCCACCAACTCAACCTGAAGGTTAACCTTTAGGATATCCTGCACAAAGACTCCCAAGTCTCTTTGCACCTCTGAATTTTAAATTTTCCTCCCATCCAAATAATAGTCCATCCTTTTATTCCTTCTGACAAAGTGCATGACCATACACTTTCCAACATTGTATGTCATGTCCCACTTCTTTGCCCAATCTTTTTATCTCAGTCTTTCTCCACCTTTCCATTTCTTCATCACTACCTGCCCCTTCATTTATGTTTTGTATCATCTGAAAGTGATACAAAGGTATGGTTTTATAAACATATATGAGATGTCTACTGGTCTGTCCCAAAGCAACCTCTATCACTGCATCTTGGTACATCTGGCAATAAACTTGAACTTGAACTGGCATTTACCTCAGCCTTTAGTTGTTGTTCCTTTCAATGTGAAGGGAATAGGTCCTTTCAATGTGGACAGCAATATGCACAGCAGGTAGCGCAGGAGCCTCACAGCTCCTGTGATCCTGGTTTGATCCTGACCTCCAGTACTGTCTGTGTGGAGTTTTCCCCCACTCCCTGTGACTGCATGGGTTTCCCTAGATGCTTTGTTTTCCTCATACTAGTTGATAGGTTAACTGCTCTTCGTTAAGTGGATGACAGGACAATTGGGAGTGAGGAGGTTAATGAGCATGAGTGAGGAAATAGGGTACAGATAAATACATGAAGGAGAGAGAATGATGAGATTGCATAGAACAGAGAAGTATAGTAAAGTACAGGCCCTTCACTTCATGATGTTGTGCTATCCTATGTACACCTACCCCACAACAATTTCACCTTTCCCTATCACCCATAATCATCTACTTTTTTTTACATTCATGTGCCCATCTGAAAGTCTTTTTATCTCCTTATTGAACCAGCCTCCACGACCACCACCAGATTGTCCTCTGAGAGCCAGCATAGAGATCAAAGGGCTGAATGGTCTCCCACTCTATCAAGTGGAAAAACGAAACACAAGGCGTAGCTTCAAGCCACATTCTTCTCGGTGGGTGTCAGTAATCCGTGTTTCCACTTCCTGAGTCCTCCACATGGAGAGCAGCAACTTCTCGATCTTGGGGAATCAGCTGTCAGCTATCTGGGGACAGGTCGGCCCAATCCCATCCATTTCACCAACATCCATGCCTGTGGCTCCACAATCTAGGCATTGCTCCAATGCAATGCTGAGACGGTGCTGCACAGCCCCCAACCTGAAGCTCCATCTGCTTCTTCAGAACAACAGACTCAATCAGAGCCTCACATAAGGACTTCTATTTTTACATTATATATTGTTGAATATTTTTGCTGTATTTACACAGTCAATTTCTTTCTTTCTTCACATTTCTCTCTTTTGCATAATATATTTTTCTTGAGTGCAGTTTACATTACCAATAAGTAGAGATTCTGCCTGGCCCTCAAAAAAAAAAGAATGTCATATATGTACTCTGACAATAAATTTGAACTTTGACTTTGATACGACCTCAGACACCAGATAGAAACAGAATAGGTGATTTGACCTACAGATATACTAAAAACTATAATTGTGCCTGATCTCTCAATGCCAATTTCCTGCTCTAACCACTCATCCCTTAATTCCGTTCATACCTAAAAGTCTATTGATTTATTAGGCTGTGCAGTTAGCATAGCGGTTATTATGACATTTTTACAGCACCAGTGACCTGGGTTGGAATCTGGCACTGTCTGTAAGGTGCTTCTACATTCTTCCTATGACCTACGTGGGTTTTCCCCAGCTGCTCTGGTTTTCTCCCACATGCCAAACGTATATGATTGTAGTTTAATTGGGTGTAGTTGGGTGGCATGTGTCTCAATGTTGGAATTGGCTTCTATCGTGTTGTTTTTTTTTCATTTTAAAAAATTTTTTAATTTAGATTTTGTGACTGAGCCTCCATAGCCCTCTTACATAGAGAATCCCATTGAATCTCTGGGTTACAAGATGTCTTCCCTTCTCTGCCCAGAATTATCATTCCCTTTTTTGTCACTACCATTTCTATTCTGTACAAACCAGACCTGAGACGAAGATTCTGTCCACCCTATCAAAGCCTCCCATGATTTTATAAACTTCCCTCAGCCTCCCAACACTGCAAAGAAAATTACACAAGTTTGTCCAACCTTTCTCCATAACTCCTACCCACCAAACCAGATGTTCTCTTTCTAAAACCTCCACATGCTTCCAGTAATGGTGACAGGTAAAATAGATGGGGGAGAGCCAGTGGATGTGGTGTACCTGGACTTCCAAAAGGCCTTCGATAAGGTCCCGCATAAATGACTGGCTTCCAAAATCAAGGCTCATGGGATTGGGGGCAAAGTATTGATGTGGATTGAGAACTGGCTGGCAGGTAGAAGACAGAGAGTTGGGATAAATGGCTCGTTTTCTGAGTGGCAGGCGGTGACCAGTGGGGTACCACAGGGATCTGTACTGGGACCCCAGCTGTTCACAATTTACATTAATGATCTGGATGAGGGGATTGGATGTAATATCTCCAAATTTGCAGATGACACTAAGCTAGGAGGGGTTGTGTGCACGGAAGAGGGGGTCAGGTAGCTCCAGTGTGATTTGGATAAATTGAGGGACTGGGCAGATACATGGCAAATGCACTACAATGTGGATAAATGTGAGGTTATCCACTTTGGTAATACAAACCGGAGGGCAGATTACTATTTGAATGGCAATAGATTAAGAGATGGGGAAGTGCAGAGAGACCTAGGGGTACTTGTACATCAGTCTCTGAAGGCGAGCATGCAGGTACAGCAGGCGGTTAAAAAGGCAAATGGTATGTTGGCCTTCATATCAAGAGGGTTTGAGTATAGGAACAAGGATACCTTACTGCAGCTGTACAGGGCCTTGGTGAGACCACACCTGGAGTATTGTGTGCAGTTTTGGTCACCTTATCTAAGGAAGGATGTTCTTGCAATGGAGGGAGTGCAGAGGTGATTCACCAAGCTGATACCTGGAATGGCAGGAATGACTTATGAAGAAAGATTGCGCAAATTGGGATTGTACTCGCTGGAGTTTAGAAGATTGAGAGGGGATCTCATAGAGACATATAAAATTCTGGCAGGACTGGACAGAGTGGATGCAGATGGGATGTTTCCAATGATGGGAAAATCCAGAACCCGGGGCCATGGTTTGAGGACAATAGGCAAACCATTTAGGACCGAGATGAGGAGGAATTTCTTGACCCAGAGGGTGGTGAATCTGTGGAATTCATTGCCACAGAGGGCAGTAGAGGCAGGTTCATTAAATCTATTTAAGAGGGAATTAGATATATTTCTTCAGTCTAAGGGTATTAAAGGTTACGGAGAGAAGGCGAGGACGGTGTACTGAACTTTAAGATCAGCCATGATCTCGTTGAATGGCGGAGCAGGCTCGAAGGCTACTCCTGCTCCTATCTTCTATGTTTCTATGTTTAATGGGGTGAGCAGATTTGCACATGACTTTTTCCCATTTGCACTCAAAATATATAAATTGCTTTTTCTAGGCTTACATTTTGAGGTGATGAGATCTTTAATACTGGTAGGACTTATATAGGATTATCCTGTAATACTTACTTGAGGAACTGTCCTAGAACATAGAAAATTGACCTCAACAAACCACACACATGTTTATTAGTGTGTTTTCATGCTATCCCTTTAATGTACTTCCCCTTAACACCCATTTACCAGTTTTATCTGGGTTGTTTCATGGTATTCTGGGTCAAATGCTGACGATATCAAGCATAGTCAACCTCACCTCACCTGTCAGAACAATGATATACTAAACACTTGCAAAGGTGTCATTCACCTTTCAATCATGGATATTCACCTCTACTCACAATTAAAGCCCACTTTATCTGCATTAGAGACCAATATTACATTGTTAGATAATCAATGTGCAAGTATCATTGCACAAGTATCTGCAGAAGAGATTTGTTATTTGATAAAGTATCATTGTATTCAGTAAAAGAGAAGGCCTTTTTTAGTTTCTAAAGCAAATCCCTTTAGTGTCCGCCCACTTGTGAACTGGCAGCGCTAGTTCTATTATTTGCATTGTTACAGGCCCAGACGACCCCAAATTCCAACAGCAATAGAAATTCACCAAGACAAATGGTTACTTAAACAAAAGTTGCTTTGATTTTCTTTAAACATAAAAACAGGATCAACTTTAACTTATTACTTTTAACCCCCTTCAAATTCTAAGTGCACATGTATGTATTATGTGTATAAGTTCAGAAAAGTTATTTAATTCACAGTCCAATCTCACTTCTTATTCTTTCAAGTTATCTGCAGGCAATTCTTATACTGTGCACAGAATTTAACATTTATGAATTTTCACCAAACTCTGGTACTTAAAGGTAATTGGTCACAGTTCAGGAAGATTCTTGTTGGTTTCAAAGAGAGATTTGTTGCTCATTGGACACAAACTGATTCCCTCCAATCAGCCACTTCAGTGTCTCGCTGAAGAAACTTTCCCCATCAGGATATTCTTTTGGAGGTCACCACAGAGTTCCTCTTGTTTCCCTTGTTTCAGGAGAAACACTCTAGCCAGCCGTTACTTCTTGCAAGAACTATAAGAATTTTTCAACAGGCTGAACTCAGAATTCACAACCCATCTTCAAAATGGGGTTTTCAACAAGTTCCAAAAGCCACTGCATAAGTCATCTCTCTCACACACACACACACACACACACACACACACACACACACACACACACACACACACACACACACACACACACACACACACACACACACACACACACACACACACACACACACAGAGAAAAGCCTGTTTGGTCTTTTTCTCTCTCTGCTTGCAAAACCACATGACTCCTCTTAGAACAGCAAACTGCAATCAGACAGATTGCAGAACCGGAATCCATTTCTGCCTGGGCATCTGTTGCTTTCAAAAGAATAATCCATTTACTCTTCAAAGTTTCTGTAAAGTCACTGTGGACGTGAAGTCTTTCTTTCTGCAAAGCTCTTGCATTTTAAATGAGATGTTTTTTGTGAATTTTTACTGACTTTTTGTGGTGTCCTACACACTAAACCCTCCTCAATTTGTCTCTTTTAAAGACATATTAATATAAAATATAATATACCCTGTAACAGCATGCATTTTGTGTTTTTTATATACCAATAATATATACAATATATAATCAACAGCATATTTTTATTCTGTCTCAAATATTTCAATAATAATTTGTGAATTCTCTTGAAGAAAATTTGTGTTACTTGAACTCCTCATTGTGAGGCTACACTGTACATTCATACACATGCATTACACTCAAATACATGCTCACATATGCATGCAGCATGTTCACTCCTTCTCACACATAATCTCACATCGTATCTTTGCCTGCATACTCTCAATCACTCTCTGACATAAACATTTGAAGACCATATCAAGACATGGAAGTAGAAATAGGTTATTCAGCCCATCAAATCTTCCCCATCATTCAATCATGAGCTGATCCATTATCCCACAACCCCATGGCCCAGCCTTCTCCCCATAACCTTTGATGTCCTCGCTAATGAAAAATCTATCAATCTCTATTTTAAATACATCCAATTACATGCCCCCCACCCCATGCTTGTGGCAACAAATTCCATAGATTTACCACCCAATGGCTGAAGAAATTCCTGTGCATTTCTGTTCTAAGATGATGCCCTTCAATCCTGAAGTTATGCCCTCTTGTCTTACTTAGTCTCTTCCATCATGGGAAACAACCTTTCAAAATCTACTCTGTCCAAGCCTTTCAACATTTGAAATGTTTCAATGAGATCCACCCTCATCCTCCTAAATTCCAATGAATACAGGCCAAGACCTGTCAAACACTCCTCATATGATAAACCCTTGCATTCCTGGAATCATCCGAGTGAACCACCTTTGAACCCTCTCCAATCTCAGCACATCTTTTCTTAAATGAGGAGCCCAAAGCTTCCCACAATACTCTGTGAGGTCTCACCAGTGCCTTATAAAGCCTCAACATCATATCCCTGTTCTTATTTAAATGTAGATATATGGCATTTTAACAGTCCTTTATGGACCACAAGCCCGTGCCAGCCAATTGTTTCCATTAACCTACAACCCCCATACATTTTGAGAGAAATATTCTATTTCTTTTGAAATGAATACCAGCATTTGCCTTCTTTACCACTGTCTCATCATGCACGTTTACCTTCAGCCTATCCTGCACAAGGACTCTAAGGTCCCTTTGCATCTGAGTATTATCTCCCCATTTAAAAAATAGTCTGCCCATTTATTTTTTTCTACCAATCATTTGCCAATTCTCTGTCTATTCTATCAATCTGTCTAAGTCCTGCAATCTCTGTTTGCTTCACACTATATACCCCTCCACCCACTTTTGTATTATCTGCAATTATTGCCACAAAACCCATTCATTCCATAATCAAAATAATTAATATACAACATAAAAAGAAGTTGTCCTAACACCAACTTCTGTGAAACACCACTAGCAACTGGCAGCCAATCCACATATGATCCTTATATTCTGACTCTCTGCTTCCTGCCAATCAGCCAATGCTCTACCCACATTAGTATGTCTCCTGTTATACCATGGGTTCTTATCTTGTAAAGTAGCCTCATGTGTGGCACCTTGTCAAATGCCTTCTGAAAATCCAAATACACAATATCCATTGCATCTCCCTTATTCAATCTTCTTGTCACTTCCTCAATTAATTCCAACAGGTTTGTCAACCAAGATTTCCCCTTAAGGAAACCATGCTGACTTTGGCCTATCCTGTCATGTGCTTCCATAACCTCATCCTTGACATCAACTCCAACATCTTCCCAACCACTGTTGTCAGCTAAACCAGCCTATAATTTCCTTTCTGATGCCTTACTCTGAATAGTGGGGTGACATGTGTGATTTTCCAGTCCTTTGGGACCATGCCAGAATCTATTGATTCCTGAATGATCATTACCAATGTCACCACAATTTCTATCACTACCTCTTTCAGGACCCGAGGGTCCAATCCATTTGATCCAGGAAACTTATCCACTCTTAGATCATTCAGCTCTCTGAGCACATTTTCCCTTGAAATAGTAACTGCACTCATTACCTTTCCCTGATACCCTTCAACATCTGGCACACTGCTAGAGACTTCCACAGTGAAGACCGATGCAAAATATATTTAGTTACTTTGCCATCTTCTTGTCTCCCATTTTTCTCTGATATCATTTTCTAGTCGTCCTATATCTACTTGCACTTCTCTTTATATACTTAAGAAATCTTTTGTATCCTCTTTGATATTATTTGCTAGCCTACATTCATATATCATCTCCACTGAGTGAGAAGTCAGAGGAAATGGGGGAAATTTTGAATGATTTCTTTGCCTCGGTATTCACTAGGGAAAAAAATATTGAACCAGTTGAGGTAAAGAAAAATAGTGGGGAGGTCATGAAGCATATAAGGATAAACCGAGGAGGTAGTGATGGCTGTGTTGAAAAAGATAAAGGTAGATAAATCTCCGGGACCGGACAAAATATTCCCAAGAACACTCAGGGAGACTAGTGGACAGATAGTGGGGCCATTAACAGAGATATTTAGGATGGTCACTAGCCACGGGGGTAGTGCCAAAGGATTGGAGGGTGGCGCATGTGGTTCCACTGTTTAAAAAAGGGTCTAAATGAAAACCTGGGAATTATAGGCCCTTGAGTCTGACGTCTGTGGTGGGCAAGTTGATGGAAAGTGTTCTGAGGGATGGTATTTACAAATATTTGGAGGTACAGGGATTGCTAGGGAGTAATCAGCATGGTTTTGTCAGGGGTAGATCATGCCTGACAAACCTGATTGAGTTCTTCAAGGGGCTTACAAAAAAGGTTGATGAAGGGAAAGCTATGGATGTTGTCAATTTAGACTTTAGTAAAGCTTTTGACAAAGTTCATCACAGGAGGTAAGGAAAAAAGGTGGAGGCATTAGGTATAAGTGAGGAGGTAGTGAAATGGATTCAGCAATGGTTGGATGGGAGGTGTCAGAGAGTAGTGGTAGAAAATTGTTTGTCCAATTGGAGGCCGGTGACTAGTGGAGTTCCTCAGGGATCGGTCCTCGGTCCACTATTGTTTGTTATATATATTAACGATCTGGAAGCAGGGGTGGAGAATTGGATAAGCAAGTTTGCGGATGATACAAAGATTGGTGATGTTGTGGACAGTGAGGAAGATTACCGTAGATTAAAAGGTGATTTAGGAAGGCTGGAGGTGTGGGCTGAGAAATGGCTGATGGAATTTAATACAGATAAGTGTGAGGTGTTACATCTTGAAAAGGCACATCTAAATAGGTCATATGCATTAAATGGTAGGCTATTGAGATGTGCAGAGCAACAAAGGCATTTAGGAGTTGTGGTAAATAGTACCCTCAAGGCTGATACTCAGGTAGATGGTGTGGTGAAGAAGGCATTTGGAATGTTGGCCTTCATAAATCGGAGTATTGAATTCAAGAGTAGGGAAATTATGATGAAATTGTACAAGGCATTGGTGAGGCCAAATTTGGAGTACTGTGTACAGTTTTGGTCACCAAATTATTGGAAAGATATAAACAAAATAAAGAGAGTGCAGAAAAGGTTCATGAGAATGTTGACAGGATTTCAAGGTTTGAGTTACAGGGAAAGGTTGTGCAGACTGGGGCTTTTTTCTCTGGAGCGTAGAAGATTGAGAGGGGACTTGATAGAGGTGTTTAAGATTTTAAAAGGGACAGACAGAGTAAACGTGGATAGGCTTTTTCATTTAAGAGTGGGGGAGATTCAAACTAGAGGGCATGGTTTAAGATTGAAGGGAGAAAATTATAAGGGGAACATGAGGGGAAATTTGTTTACGCAAAGGGTGGTAGGGACCGGGTGCTGGTCAGTGGGACTAGGAGGGTGGGGATTTGTTACGGCATGGACTAGTAGGGCCGAACTGGCCTGTTCTGTGCTGTAAGTGGTTATATGTTTATATGGTTATACCTCTTCTCTCCTTGTGAGTTTTTTAGTCACCTTCTGTAAGTTTTTAAGAACTTCCCAATCCTTTATCTTACCAGTGATTTTTGATTCCTTGTCTGCCCTCGCTTTTGCTTTCACATTGGCTTTGACTTCCTTTGTCAGTCATAGTTGTGACAGTTTTCAATTTGAATATCCCCTCTTTTTTGTTATGTATTTATCTTGCACCTTCCCCATTTTTTGTAGAAATCCATTGCTGCTCTGCCTTTTTCCCTACTAGGGCCCCCTTCAAATCTACTTTGGCCAGTTCCTCTCTCATGCCTGTAATTTCCTTTACTCCACTAAAATACTCACTCATCTGACTTCATTTTCTCCTTGTGAAATCTCAAATTATACTCAATCGTATTGGGATCACTGCCCCCTAATGGCTCCTTTATCCTTGGCACTTAATCACCTCGAGTGCATTACACAATGCCCAATCCAATACAGCTCCAATCGCCTCATGGCCTCATCAACAAGATGCTCTAAAAAAGATCTCATAGGCTTCCTACAAAATCTCTCTCTTGAGATCCAGTCCTAGCCTTGTTTTCCCAATCTACTTGCATGTTAAAATCCCCCCATTGCCCTTCTGACACACATTTTCTATATTCTGTTGCAAATCGTTGTCCACATCTTGGCTACTGTATGGAGATCTGCACATAACAGCCAACAGTGTATTTTTATCCTTGCCATTTCTTAATACAACCCACAATGATTCTATGTCTTCTGAGCTTATGTCACCTCCTTCTCATGATTTAATGTTGTTCCTTAGCAACAGAACCATACCACCCCCTCTGCTTACCTGTCGATACACTGTAATCTGAGATATTCAGTGCCAATTACATCCATCTTTCAGCCTCGAAACCATGATGGCCATTACATCATTCTGTCTGATCTGTAGCTGTACTACAAGGTCATCCACTTTATTTCTTACGCTATGTCACACATGTCAAACTCAGGCCCGCGGGCCAAATTTGGCCCGTGATATAATTATATTTGGCCCACAAGATCATATCAAATATGTATTAGAGCTGGCCCGCTGGCCACCGCGCCAGTATAGCGCATGCACAGCTAATACTACAAATCGCAGAATGCTTTGCAAATGCGTTGGCGCCGGCCCGTCAGCCCGCTAATCGCCCCCACCTCCTCTCTTTACTTCCATTAGCATCTGCGACCTGTCGCCCAACTCACATGTAATAAACCCCTTACGAAAAATGGCCAAATGAAATACAGAAAACAGGACCTTTCAAGACAGGTGGGAGGGAAACTATATGTTCATCATTTTAAAAGACAAACCTGTTTGTCATTGAAGCAAGTTGTTATTTTTTTGACTTGTTGGCTTGTGAAAAAAATACATTTAAAAGGAGCTTAAAGGCTATAGAGAAATATTATTTATTGAATATTTTATTTCTCATTTGTTAATGCTTCTTCTGGAAAGAGTTTAACCAAAACTATTATTAAACATTTATTTTAATAAGAAAAAGTTTAACATTACATATGTTGAAAGAAGAGAAAACATGCAGATGTTGTTGAAAATTTTCAATAAATATTTAGTTTGGCCCTCTGTGAATTTGAGTTTGACACCCCTGCGCTATGTGCATTTAAATTCAAAACCTTTGGCCCTTTATTTGTAACATTATAATGCATCCCCATGGCTGCAACTTTGCACTATCTGCCTGTCCTTGCACACAAACTCCCTACCAGTTGTCCCTACTTGTGCACCAACCACCTCTTCCTCTGCTTCTTCACTTTGGTTTCCATTAGCATTAGTAAACCTCCCTGCCAGGATAATGGTACCCCTCCAGTTCAGGTGCAGCCTGTCCCACTTGTACAGGTCTCCTCTTCCCCAGAAAAGGTCCTAATGATCCAAGAACTTGAAACCTTCTCCAGGCACCATCTGACCTTCCCTTGCTTGTGGCACTGGGAGTAATCCGGAGGTTATCACCTTGGAGGTCCTGCTTTTCAGCCTCTTTCCTAACTCCCTCTTACTTACTTTGCAAGACCACTACCCCACTCCTGCCTATGTAATTAGTACCAATATGTACCACGACCTCTGGCTGGTCACCCTCCCCCTTAAAAATATTCTGCACATGCTCAGAGACATCCTGGACCCAAGCACCTAGGAGGCAACACACCATCCTGGTGGCACTCATTCATAAATACGGTCACAGAAATACAGATGACTCAATTTAAGCCGGTTAAATTGGATAAGGCAGAACTAATAACTACAACAAAGTAATTTGTCTTTTTGATATCTCTAAAAGTTTATTATTCCATTTACAATGGAAAATAATGAATTAAGGATTTTACAGATCAAATAATAATCAAATCAGCACAAAAGATTGTTAAATGCCATTTATAATGTACCTGTTCTTTTTTTTTTTTAAAATTTTTTATTTTTCACACCATAAATCACAATAGCCATGATATACACTTTTTCTTTTCCACACATTTACAGTGACTTTTTCTCCCTCCCCCTCCCTCCTCCCAAGCCACCCCCCCACCCCCCCCCCCTCTCATCCATTTTAGGTATACAATCTAGGTTGCATTAATTCAGTTAGACAATGTTGTCATTCAACAAAAATACACCAGAAATTCTACTGAGTCCATTCTTTTCTTTTCTTCTCCTTCCATCAACTTAGGTAATGTTTGTTCCCGGTAGGTTTTCGCTATTGTATTTAATGTAAGGCTCCCATACTTGTTCGAATATTTCAATATTATTTCTTAAACTATATGTTATTTTTTCTAATGGAATACATTTATTCATTTCTATATACCATTGTTGTATTTTCAAATTATCTTCCAATTTCCAGGTTGACATAATACATTTTTTTGCTACGGCTAGGGCTATCTTGACAAATCTTTTTTGTGCATCTTCCAAGTCAATTCCAAATTCTTTATTTTTTATGTTACTTAGGAGAAAGATCTCTGGATTCTTTGGTATATTGTTTTCTGTTATTTTATTTAATATCTGATTGAGATCATCCCAAAATTTTTCTACTCTCTCACATGTCCAGATTGCATGAATTGTTGTTCCCCTTTCTTTTTTACATCGAAAACATCTATCAGATACTGTTGGGTCCCATTTATTTAACTTTTGCGGTGTAATGTATAGTCTGTGTAACCAATTATATTGTATCATACGCAGCCTCGTATTTATTGTATTTCTCATCGTTCCAGAGCATAACTTCTCCCATGTTTCCTTTTTTATCTTTATATTTAAATCTTGTTCCCATTTTTGTTTAGTTTTACCATTTGTTTCCTCATTTTCCTTTTCTTGCAGTTTAATATACATATTTTTTATAAATCTTTTGATTAACATTGTATCTGTAATCACATATTCAAGGTTACTTCCCTCTGGTAAACTCAAGTTGCTTCCTAATTTATCTTTCAAGTAGGATCTCAGTTGGTAATATGCCAGCGCTGTATCTCCAGTTATATTGTACTTATCTCTCATTTGTTCAAAGGATAAGAATCTACTTCCTGAAAAACAATTTTCTATTCTTTTAATCCCTTTTTTTTCCCATTTTCTAAAGGCAAGGTTGTCTATTGTAAAAGGGAGTAGCTTATTTTGCGTCAATATTAGTTTTGGTATTTGGTAATTTATTTTATTTCTTTCTACATGAATCTTCTTCCATATATTGAGGAGATGGTGTAATACTGGAGAAGTTCTATGTTGTACCAATTTTTCGTCCCATTTATATAATATGTGTTCAGGTATCTTTTCCCCTATTTTATCTAATTCTAGTCTCGTCCAGTCTGGTTTTTCCCTTGTTTGATAAAAATCTGATAGGTACCTTAATTGTGCGGCTCTATAATAATTTTTGAAGTTTGGCAATTGTAAGCCTCCTTGTTTATACCATTCTGTTAATTTATCTAGTGCTATCCTCGGTTTCCCCCCTCTCCATAAAAATCTCCTTATTATTTTCTTTAACTCTTTGAAGAATTTTTCTGTCAGTTGTATTGGCAATGCCTGAAATAAGTATAGTATCCTTGGAAAAATGTTCATTTTAATACAGTTTATCCTTCCTATCAGTGTTAGTGGTAGCTCTTTCCAATGCTCTAAATCGTCCTGTAATTTTTTCATTAGTGGATTGTAATTGAGTTTATATAATTGGCCTAGATTTTTGTTTATTTGCACACCTAGGTATCTTATTGCCTACGTTTGCCATCTGAATGGGGATTCCTCCTTAAATTTTGAGAAATCCGCGTTATTCATAGGCATTGCTTCACTTTTATTTACGTTTATCTTGTATCCCGACACTTCTCCATATTCCTTCAATTTCTTATATAGTTCTTTTATTGATAGTTCTGGTTCTGTTAAGTACACTATCACATCATCCGCAAACAGACTGATTTTATATTCCCTGTCTTTTATTTTTATTCCTTTTATATTATTATCTCTTCTTATCGATTCTGCTAGTGGTTCTATAGCTAGCGCAAACAATAATGGTGATAGTGGGCATCCCTGCCGCGTTGACCTGCTTAAGTTAAATTGCTTTGATACATGTCCATTTACTGTCACTTTCGCTAACGGTCCCTTATATAATGCTTTAATCCAATTAATATACTTCTCCGGTAAACTGAATTTTTGCAATACTTTGAACAAGTAATTCCATTCTACTCTGTCGAAGGCCTTCTCTGCGTCTAAAGCAACTGCTACTGCCGGTGCTTTATTTCCTTCTACTGCATGAATTAAGTTAATAAATTTACAAATATTGTCTGTTGTGCGTCTTTTTTTGATAAATCCAGTTTGGTCTAAATTTACCATTTTTGGTACCTGTTCTGCTAATCTGTTCGCTAATAGTTTAGCTATTATCTTATAATCTGTGTTTAGCAGAGATATTGGTCTATATGACGCTGGTGAGAGTGGATCTTTCCCTTGTTTTAGTATCACTGTACTTATTGCTGTTTTACATGAATCTGGTAAGTTTTGTGTCTCATCAATCTGGTTGATTACATCCAGGAGGGGCGGTATTATTAGGTCTTTAAATGTTTTGTGGAATTCTATTGGGAGTCCATCCTCTCCTGGTGTCTTATTATTTGGTAAATTTTTTATTATCTCTTGTATTTCTACTGTTCCAAATGGTTCTGTTAATTTATTTTGTTCCTCTATTTGTAGTTTTGGTAGTTCAATTTTAGTCAAAAATTCATCTATTTTCCCTTCTTTCCCTTCGTTTTCGGTTCGGTATAATTGTTCATAGAATTCTCTGAAGTTTTCCTTAATTTCTTTTGGATTATATGTAATTTGTTTGTCTTTTTTCCTTGTTGCCAATACCATTTTCTTAGTTTGCTCTGTCTTAAGCTGCCATGCTAGGATTTTGTGTGTTTTTTCCCCTAGTTCATAATATTTCTGTTTTGTCTTCATTATATTCTTCTCCACCTTATATGTTTGTAATGTTTCATATTTTATTTTTTTATCCGCCAATTCTCTTCTTTTGGTTGTATCTTCCTATAATGTACCTGTTCCATGGAACATGATTTTAACTATTTCTTTGGAAATGGTTGTCCTGTCAAACAGTTTCATTTTCATTTCCACTGAATAACCAGGCTGCTGTTTCTTTGAGTATGCATTTACCTGCATTTTTACCCTATTACCTGTGGTGGCGCTCTGGTACCATGAGTGAGACCAGACTACTGTACTGGTGAGCCAAGTAAAGAAAAGGGGAGATTTGCATTCCTGCATGGCCTTTCTCTTTCAATCCTGCTGAGTTTCACAACTGATTCAGCACTTTTTGAATTTGCAGAAACATCTACTCCTGCAAGGCAAACAGAGGAGAGAGTTAATGCAAATGAGAGCAATGACCTCAAGTATAATTTAGATTCAGCAGAAGGCAACCAGGATTTAAAAGGTTAAGTGGGGACAGGTTCCATAGGCTTGGTTTGTATTCTCTTGAGCGAAAAGAACAAACTGCAAGTCAGGCAGCATCTGTGGAGGCAGAGGGGTGCAAGATCTTGTGCCAAAATTTAGACCATCCTTCAGGAGCTTTCCCCCAGCACTTGGTTTTTACTTCAGATTACAGCAGTTGCAGTTTTTCTTTGAGAGATCAAAGGATGTGGGTTGGAGTTCAAGAGAGAGAAAAATACTTTTATTTCTATAGAACCCCTTTCAACTTCAGGATTTCTTGCAGTTAGTAAAGTTATTTTGAAATTACAATGTGGGAAATCCAGAAACCAAGTTAAATGAAATAAATGATAATGATAGCAAGTTTATTGTCATACATGTTGTAATTCTTACTTGCTGCAGCTGAACATAAAAACTCGAAGCATAAACTAATTGAATTAAACTAAGAGACAATAAATACATAAGATGGAATATATGTATTCAGAGTAATCCAATAACAAAAAAAAATGACTTGCAATGATGCAACAGTACATAAGTTCAAGAGCTGTTAGAAAGAAACTGTTGTTGAAGCTAGAGGTGCTTGTATTCAGACTTCTGTACCTTCTGCCTGAATGTAGCAGTGAGAAGAGGCTGTGAGTTGTGACCAGGATGCTGGGGTCCTCAGAAAGATGCCTGCAATTGATGGGAGGTTTTAAATGAATGGTTTAAGTGAGGAGCCTATGATTAATGGATTCAGTAGGACCAAAGCCATTTCCATGTTGGAAAATCCAAAACAGACTCAAACTTACAAATGAAGACAGATGATGCCCAAAGGGTAAAAAGGCTTGGTAGAATCAGGGATACAATTAGCCATTTCAGTGTGAGGAAGGCTAATGGAGTGATATTGTTTATTACTTGGGATTATGAATGTAAATGCAGGGAGATAATGCTTTGGTTATTGAGGACACTAGCGAGTCCACATCAGGACCACTATGACCAGTATTGGTCTCTTTATCTAAGAAAAGATTTTAATGCTTTAGGAAATGTACATAAAGTCTACCATAGTAATACCTAGATTGGACAAATTGACCAATATGAAAAGATGGAACAGGCTAGACTTGCACTTGCTGGAATTTAGAAAAGAAACTTGATGGAAACATAAGATTTTTATAAGTACAGGGAGAAGGATTCTTCTGCAAGCAGACCATCAGGTTATCTCTTTCATTCAAACAGCCATTCAAACTGCAACACAAAGAAAGATAACACCAAGCAAAGGCAGCATGAGAGTACTGTTAGGGGGTTCATTCAGGAACCTAATGGCTGTGAGAAAGAAACTGACTTTAGCTTGTTGATATCTGTGTTCATACATCTAAGCCTTTTATCTGATCAGAGGAGATAGAAAAGAGTGTGTTTGGAGTGCTTTTCCCAGGCAGGGGAGGTGTAGCTGGAGTCTATGAGGGGGGGGTGACTTCAGGTGATATTCTGAGCTGCATTCACCACTTTCTGTGGTTTCTTCCAATTTTGAGCAGAGCAGTTCCCTGACCACGCTCTGATGCATCCAGCAAGTCTGCTTTCAGAGGTGCAGCAGCAGAGGTTATGGAAGGACAAGGTGGACATGCCAAACTTCCTTGGCCTTCAAAGAAATTATAGGCATTGGTGAGCTTTCTTGACCGTCGCATCAACGTGATTGTCCCAAGTCAGGTCAGTGGAAATATGTATTCCTAATATCTTGAAGCTATTTACTCTCTCAATTTTGTCTGGTAAGGAGTGATACTATACTCAATATGTTTTCATTATATTTGCCAAATGCCTTTGCTCAATGATAATTGTATGGATTTGACATCTAATTGATTATCTGGTATAATTTTCTTCTTGGGCATGAGGTTGAATTGCATGACAGTGACAATTCGGGTCTCCAGCTCCACATCTGATGTAACTTGTTTCTATTCAACCTTCACAATTTACCAAATGTAACTTCCAGTCCCAGTTCCTAACACAAGAGCATTTATTGAAAATTTTGGATCTTTGATTGAATTTATTCACCATCAGCTCAGACAGCCTATGGACAAAATGATAGTGACTCCTGTATATTCTCTCCAATAAATTGTAACCAACATTCACAGCACAGGTTACCAGAAATTAATGGCATATATATTGGTGCTATCTGGTTGGGGGCAGGCAAGATATAATATTTTAAAATGACACTAAAGCTTACAAATCTAGACATGTTCTCAGCCACAAGAACTAGAATGGTAACAAGTCTTATGAGAGCACCACCAAATGCAAGTTCCTATCCAAGCTGCAGAGCACCCAGACCTGGAAAGAGATTCCCAGTCCATCGTAGCTGGATCTAAATCTCCCAACAGAACATTGAGATTATACTTCAGTGGTTCCAAGAATGGTGGTGGTTCAAGAAGGATGCTCACAAACTTTATGGATGGGCAATAGGTGTTGATGCTGCCAGATCACTCAGATCCAGAAAAAATATATAAAAATTCCCTCTCTTTTGATGTAGCGATTGGACTACATTATGTGTATTCTGACCGCATCATTGCAGTTCCATTAAGACAAAACTTTATTTGCTACATTGTATTTCATCATCAAAGATGTTCCATTGTGTCTGACATTTATTGTCAAAGGGAAATTAAGGTCTAATTATGCAACACAGAAAAATAGTGTCCCATATTTAAACCGTTAGAGAGGGTCCAGAGAAGTTCCCAATAACTTTTGAAAACCAAGGCTTCCTACAGTTTCTAACCTTTCCTTTTATCCTCATGGGGACAGACCAACTCTGTACTCAGAACTTCTCCTTTGAATATCCTCCGTTTATTAGCTACATTCTTCCCTGAAAATATCTTATCCCAATCCACACCCTCCGAATCTTTTTTTCATCCCCTAGGAATTTACTTTCTTCCAATCAAGAATCTGCACCTTTGGCCCACCTCTATTCTTTTCCATTACTTATCCTAAAACTAATAGTATTCTGATCACTAGACCCAAAGTGCTCCCCAACACAAACCTCTGTTACCTGACGTATCTCGCTCCCTAATAGGAGATCCAATACTGTGCCTTCTTGAGTCAGTTCCTCTACATATTGATTAAGAACATTTTCCTGAACACTGGGCATCCCAGTTTATGTTCGGAAAGTTAAAAATTCCCACAACTACCACCTTGTGTTTATTACACATATACACAATTTCCTTACAAATTTGCTCCTCCAATTCCTTCAGCCCATTTGGTGGTCTATAATACATTCTCATTAATGTATTCATGCCTCTGTCATTCCTCCATTCTACCCAAATAGCCCCACTGGATGATCCCACCAAATCATTCTGGCACAGCACTGCTCTAATGTTCTCTCTAATAAGCAATGCAACTCCTCCATCTTTTAACCCCACCCCCCTGTTCTATCATGCCTAAAACAACGGAATCATGGCATATTTAATTGCCAAACATGCCCTTCCTGCAACCAAGTTTCACTGATGGCCACAATATCATATTTCCATGTGGCCATCCATGCCTTAAGCTCATCCTCCTTATTTACAATGCTCCTTGTATTAAAATATATGCACTTGAGAGACTGTCCTCCACATATACTCCTTTTGTTACAAACTACCTTTACCTTCTTCCCTCCTTCATTTGTTACATTCTATTCCCTCCATTCCTTCCAGTCCAGGTGTTCTTCCTCACTATCCTCCGTACTCTCATTCAGATTCCAACCACCCCCACCCCCACCCTGCCAAACTAAATGGGCAATTAAATGCTGTTCAGCCTGCAAAGACAGAAAGGAGAAAATAATAATCAGAGCTTATATTGTTCCTCACAACTTATTTTGGGATGTAATTTGTTCATACTTAATGATTCTACTTTTACCTGCACTAGACTCCATAGTTGGCATTTTTGATACTCCACTTTCTTCTTTGATATGAATGTCTGCATCACATTTTGGACAATGGTATTTATTCAAATCTTGACCTATCTCCAACTTCCATCCCAGATTGACAGAGAAAATTCTAATTGTCCTCATTGTTTTCAGGGTCTATTCCATGCATAAGTCAATAGGACAAGGCAGAATAGTTTGGCACAGACTAGATGGGCTAAATGGCCTGTTTCTGTGTTGTATTGTTCAGTGGTTCTATGATTCTATGCCTTCTTATCACCTTTTCCTTTGCATTTATGAAACACTTCTGTGGTTTGATGATGTTATCTGTCAATGTGTTGACATGCACCATTTTTTTGCTTTCCTGATTTCTTTTTAAGATACCCCTGCAATCTCTAACCTCTTTCAGACTTTGTGAAATGAGAGTTCTCCGTATCTGTAATAATTTTCCTTCTTCTTACTGCTCAAGGTTTTAGGAAAGATCTGATTACTGGGCATTTCCATCAATATTTTATAAATATCTGACACATTATTGTAATATTGTGAAGTAACACGAGGTGAAGTTGGATTTTTGTTAAATTATTTGTAATGCATGGAAATATTTTAATGGGAATATATTTATAGCTCCAGTCACATTAACTCCCATTAAGATTGTAACATGTCTGTGTATGCAATGTGACAGAAGTATGCAAGGGTTCTCAAAGTCATGCCAAGAAAATTCTAAATAAATGCACAATGAAATGGATCGGATAGAACTGCATTATATCCACCACAAGGATACTTACCATTTTTTTTTCCAATAAGGCGCCATTCATTCCAAAGAGAGAAACAAAAGTAAACACACATTTCGAACTGCATTCTCATCTGAGAATGAATTACAGAAGCACCTGTCACAAGTAACATTGATCACCTAACAGATTTGGTTCTCACTCTATGGGTGGCAAGGTGTTTTCTTTATATTATGACAGATTATGTTATATTTTATATTGTAAATAGATATGTTTTAAATGAGATAAATAGTGGAAGGTTTTTTTTAGTGCAGGTCACAAACAAAAACATTTCACAAAACAGATCTCATTTAAAATGCCAGAGTTCAGCTTAAGCCAGACAGTCCAGGCTCCGAGTGCCTTTGCAAAAACTTTGAAGAATGCCTACAAGGACTTCACAAATAGGTGTTAATTGGACATGATCATTGTTTTGGAAAGGATGAATGAACTTGGAAGATTAGGTCTGGTGCCGCAATCTATTTGAAGGCATTTTGCTGTTCTAGGAAGGTCATGTGGTTTGCAATCAGAGAGAGTCAAATGGGCTTTTTTCTCTCAGCGAGAGAGAGAGAGAGAGAGAGAGAGAGAGAGAGAATTCAGTTCTACAGGTCTGCAGTTCAGCAGTTGGGACTAGAATATGAGAAGCTGACAAACTTGTGGAAAACCCCCATTTTGAAGACAAGTTGTGAGTTCTTAATTCAGCCTCTTCAAAGCCATTGTGATCCATACATGAGGAGATGGCTGGCTGTATAATGTTTCACTTGAAATAATGGAAACAAAAAGGAACACTGTGGTGACCTTAAAGAAAGACAATATCATCTGGAAAACCCTGATGGGGCAAGTTTCTTTGGCAAGACACTGAAGAGGCTGATCAGAAGGAATCAGTTGTAGGTGTCCAACGATCAACAAATCTCACTCTAAAAACTGTCAAGAGCTTTCCTGGGAAGTAACCATTAACTTTTCAAGCACCAAAGCCTGGTGAAATTCATAAATGTTAAATTCTGTGTACAGTATAAGAATTGCCTGAAGATAATGTGGAGGAATGAGAAGTGAGATTGGACTGTGAATTAAAGGACTTTTCTGAACTTACACATGACATAAGTGTGCACTTAGAATTAGAAGGGGGTTAAGTTAATAGCAATAAGTTAAAGTTTGATCCTGTTTAAAGATAATTAAAAGCAATTTTTGTTTAAGTAACCATTGACTTGGTGAATTTCTATTGCTGCTGGGTTTGGGGGTCCTCTGGGCTCGAAACAGTATACACACTGTATGTATATCTTCCTCTTTGGAGAAAGACGTAACTGAAAAATGAATTCAAGGGATTTACTCTAAAATTTAAAAAACCGAGCAAAATAAAGATGTTTTATATTTCTGTTTTCAATCATTTTTCCGTATCTAGATTTCATAATTATTTTCCTTTCGAAATTATAATAAAACCAGTTTTATGAATCTTCCATCAAAAAAAATGTTCAACAAGTGAACGATATCATTCATTTTCATATCGAAATTCAAACAAATTGCGGGGGGGCTGCTCTAATGCAAGTTGAGGTCGAAGAGGTGCAGAATTAAGTTCACGTCAGCAATTCTTATGTTCCGGAGAGACCAGGTTAACTAAATAAGGCAAGGAAGCACGCGGAGTAAGTAAAAAGAAAGTGGGAGTTCGTTCGCGATTTTAATTGGCAGATAAAGTGCAGTTTTTGATCATTCACAACTTCTTGTTGAGAGGGGGGGGGAACGATTTATAATTTTCCCCTCCAATACCGCCCCTGTATTTTGACTCCTGATTTGGGATGTTTCTATGTGAGGGAGTCGGGACTGCGATTGCCATAGAGACCGCGCTGTATTAACTGGTATCCAGACTGAATAATGTGCAGGGGGAACATTTTCCCTTCGCACTCTATAAGGAACAAGCAGAGCGTGGCCAATGGGACACAGAAAGCCATTGTGCCGAGGACACTTTAATAATCCAGAGTTACAATGATCAACCTGGTGCTTGCTCTGGGGTTGGTCTCTCGAACGCATCAGTGAGGGGCATCGATTCACAGTTGTTGGAAAGTCCCGCCACACTTCAACATAGCACAAACATCGCTGCTGCAGCACAAAACTTCTGCGCTCATTTCCCCACTCGGGCAGCGAAATGCATCTGCAATAAAACCGCCCACAAAACGTGCGGTCGTTTCGTTCATGACCCGCATCGCCAGCTCGTCCGTCTCCACCGCACCATCTCATCTTTTCTCGGCGAGGAACCCCTTAATTATCATTTATTGGGGTTTTTTTGTTCATCGGGTTTCCCATGCATTTCTTTATCCTCTGCTTATGCGTCGACCTTCGAGAGAATGCAGATGCAGGAATTTGGAGGGAAATAAAACACTGCTGGAGGAATTGAACAGGTCCAGAAGGATCAAGTGGAGGGGCAAAAAAAAATTGTCATTTGCTTCGGGCCGAAAGCAGAATCAGAATTTATTGTCAGGAAATTCGGTGTTTTGAGGCAGTATCAAAACTGCATCATGCATCAAGACGGAGATTGCAGAGGGGAGAGAGTCCTCGTTCCACTACCTCCCCTCTGCGCTCTCAGCCTTAACGAAGGATTCCTGCCTAAAACAATGACCTTTTTTTTGGCAGAGTGCTGGAAAACCTCAACGCCAGCGTCTGCAGATTTCCTTGTTAACCCCCATTTGGCTGCTCAGATGTGAAGTCTCTTCGAGGGACTTGTACCCTGAAGAAGTTATTTTTCTCCCACCGAGTTCCTCCAGCAGATTTTTATTTTGCTGTGAATTGACCTGGTTTTGAGGGTTCCATTGCCCACAGCCGCCGTGTGTCTCAAACTCCCAAGACACCTGAAAGGTCACAGCGCGCAACCACTCTTTTGTCCCTCTCCTGAATCGTTTTACATGTAAACCTTCTGCAAAATAAAACTTTCGCCCAGGAGTGTAAATTAGATTAGGCAAGCGCGTTGGAGGGCGGGGATGCTGCCGAGTGTAAAGGGGGCTTTTAATTGTATTTATTCGTGATGTTCGTTCATGCCACAGCGGTTAGCGCAGAGCCAGTGAGCTGGGTTCGAATCCGGGGCTGTCTGCCTTGAGTTTCTACATTCTCCCAGTGTCTGTATGGGTTTCGTCCAGGTGCTCCGGTTTCCTCCCACCCTCCAAAAAACGTATGGAGATTGTTTTGGGCATCACGGGCTCTTGGGACAGAAGGGCCTGTTACCGTGCAGAACTGTTTCTTTAAATTAACATTAATAATATATATATGCAAACACGCCAATATGCCAGACCTATCTCATGAATAGAGATACCAACCAGCTGTAAACGTGAGCTCGTGAATACAGATGTGAGGAGTTTTTTTTTACACAGTGAGTGGTGGTACCTGCCAGCAGTACTGGTGAAAGCAGATACAATAGTCACGTTTCAGAAGCTTCGAGGTCGGCACATGAATATGCAGGGTGCCTACCAAGTTTAATTTGGATGTCACGTTCTGCATAGACTAGTGAGCCGAACGGCCTGTTCTGTGTTCCATAAAAATCCAAAAACTGCAAATGTTAGAAATCTGAAATAAGAAACAGAAATTGCAGCAATTACTCGATAGCCAGCGTCTGTAGAGAAAGAAAAAAGGGGTAACGTTTAACTCTTAGGGCTCTCCGCCGGCGTGAATCGTTCAAGTCGACTCATCGCCATCATCTGAATGCACAATAAATGCTGGCCTTACAAATGGCACGGATAATCTGTAGAGATGAGCAGAACATGATATTTATATACATTTACGCACATTTCATTTATAGATTCACGTGCATTCGTTTCACACATGCACACGTTAAATGTACGCATGAAACAATCTTTGACACTTAGATATCAGAAAAGCGGAGGCGGCTTCCCAACCACAGGAACGAGATGAGTGATTCGCGTTGTAGCAGTCACCCAACCCGGGCGTGCCGCGAGCAGATCAAAAGAGTGAACTTGTCCGTATTGAGAAAGGCAGGAAACTCAAGCGGGGGGGGGGGGGGGGGGGGGGGGGGGGAGGGGGAGAGAGAGAGAGAGAAAGATTTGTAAAAATGGCACGGATTTAAACAAGCCTTACACCTCCCATATCAGGGGGAAAAAAAAATCAAAATATCGCTGCTCTAACAAAAGGGATAACGCTGCTCAAACGATGGACAATCCTGGTTACATTTTTATTGCCCAGTGCAAATTCCAACTTGTTTGAGTCGGTTGTTCAAAGAAAAGCGGGTTGTTTTTTTCTCTCTGTAATTTGTAGATTAGGTTAGAAAACAAATTCGAACAACCTGGGAGTGTTCGGGAGCTGTGAGGTTAAAGTGATACTCTACAGTGGAAAATAAAATTAATACCACTGCTGAGCCGGTCGTAGCAAAATAAAAAGAATACTATCGTTAAAGATACCTGTTACTTTGATCTCAGACGCACCACCTGGATGTTTGGTGCGAACTGATTCGATCATAAACTTGAAATAAAAGAATGAAAATGTTGTAAAACTTTATGGAGGGACGTCGGAAGTGTGTGATTGGCCGATTGATTCTGTTTGATTCAGGGCCCTAAGTTTCAACCACTCCATAAACGGCTGCAAGTATATGTAAGTTAACCTTGGCTAGTAGCTGTCGTTTGATTTTTGATTAAACAAACGGTCAATGTCTCCTTAAAACATCCAAGTCCACATTGTCGCTCAGACACTAGGGGCTATGGAATATGAGAATTGCGGAGAAAATCCACGGTTGAGACTCCGTGCTGAGCAAAAACAAAATATTGGATAGTGTTTGTTTTAAGACAATCTACAGAGTTAATTAGCGTTATCTTTCAAGTGAAAGGAGTGGATTTCTCTCCTCGATATTTTCTCTCGACAGGCTCTCGTGTACTCCCGTTAACACGGCCTTTGTTACAAAGAGGAAAGATCTGGGCGTTGCAGACTTTCAGACTAAAAAAAAACTCTTCTGTCAATCTAGTTCATGCACAAAGAAGCAGTTATCTCATGGGTTGTCAAAAGACAGGACGGCACAATAATGCATTTCTTGAAACCCCACGGAAGGGCCCCCTTGAACATGGTTTAACTGCAAAGGGAAATGTTCTAATTGATCTTTCTTTTAAAGGAAAAGCAGAATCATTCAGGAGTGTTGCACTCCTTTGTTAAATTAATGAAAAATTGGTTGAACCAAGGGCTAAAGTAGGAAAAGTGAATGCTTGCTGCGACAATGTAGTTCTAAAGTAAACATACCGCAGTGGGAGGTTAATCCTTTAATAGGTTTAACACGGTGCTTCTCTGAGGCACGTTTCTCCACATTACAGTACAATGGTTTTCCAGTCATAAAATCCTCATGTAGATATGAGTCACCATGAATCTCGGCTTTAAGTTGCGAATTGGAACTGCCCAACACGAGGTGCGATTGATCGCTATTATATAGCATATAAAAAGTAACAGAGTCCACTGTCTACTTAACCCCCCGTCCCGCTTACGTTGCATTTGATAAGGTTTGGAACTGGTGGCATGAATTGAAATGTTTGAACGTTTAAGACAGAACTCAAGTCGATTGGATTGTTTTGCGTTTTAGTACGGGGATGTGATTGGAAGTTATAAAATAAGCTCGAAATGTGTATTACAGATGATGATGGGAGGTGGGTGCGAGAGAGTGTGAGTGTTTCTTCCATTTCGAAATGGTTGTCTGCAGTGCTCACCATTGGCAATTACACCACCTGATTTAAATGCATCAGGTAAATTATTTTGGGCACGTCACAAAAGCGAGGAAACCGAGCTTCCCCGTGGCGAATGGAGTGTTTTGGAAAGCTATCTTTCCCCGTGCTCCTCGCCAACATCCCTCGTTACCATCTCTGGAACTGATTGATGGAAATCAGTTAAATAAGGCGGTGATCAATGGCCCTGCAGAGTTGCACTACATAGCTTCTCCTGGGAAACTTAATGAAGATCAACCTATTGCGTGAGTTTCTCGTTTGAGGTGACATCGAGACCTCTTAAACTTTGCAAAGCATTTTGCCTCCAACTCCATCCTTCCTTTTGCGGAATTATGAACGTTGACGAATGCCTCCTCCGACCTTCTTCCGCCTCCCGTGGCTTGAAACCGCGTTACCTTTCCCCAGCAGCATGCGTGCAATCTGTCCTCCTCAGTGGCAGGGGTGCAGGGGGTTAAACGGGTGAATGAGTGGCTGAGTAGTCCGGAGAGGCGAAAGTCCCCAGGTGTGCAGACAAGGAGACAGGCGCGTGGCTGGCGTGAGGTGCGGAACGGCCTAGGGATTGGGTTAAGGGGGGAGGGAAGAAGAGCTGCCTGGGGCGAGCAAGAGCCAATAAGCGCTGCTGGAAGGGGCGGGGCGCGGGGGAAACCAGCGTGGCCGCCCTTCATTGATACAAAAGAAGCAAGTCGTAGTGGTGGGGGGCCGAGAGGACCTGGCACCCGCACGCGTAGCCACGCCCACCATTGTCTCCGATTGGGCGGACTCTCACCTCGATTTGCATGGCGGCCCCTTTTCATGTGCCCTGCTTTAATGAGCGCAGGGTGCCGCGTTCGCCCATTCGCTGGCCGCACGCGCCGGCTCGCGACCCGATTGGTTCTCAACACGCGACCGGCGCGAGCACCCCCCCCCTTTCACACCCGGCAGCGCAGAGAGAAAAAAAAGCGGTGCTTTGATCCCGGCGGCGCGTGCCACATTTAAAGGCGGTCGCGGTCCGTCTGCAGCAACAGGAGAAGATTTACCTGCACACTTCTTGGAGGTGCGTGCCAGAGTGCCTGTGCGGACAGTGTTTGTTGTGCAATTGTAGTTGACCTGCAGACACGCGAGAACCAAAGGCACCAGCGCTTGAAGCAGTAACACAACTTTCTGCGTTTATTTTTCTCTCCCATTTACTTAATTTGAATTTCTTCCCTGCTCGACTCTTTACAATAATTAGTTTGTAATGAGCCAGATGCATTCGGAAGACTGGACGGGAATGAAGGAGCTGGTGGCTGGCAGGTGCGTGCAGCAGAATGCTCCAGGTTATCCACCCCCGGCGGCTGTGGCTTCGCTCTCCCTCCTGGATACCGACCCGAGAGGTTGGCTTGCACCCAGTTTGCAAAGTACCTGCCCGGCTCACGGGGACTACCTGGCACCTGGACCGTCGGACGAGTTACTGCTGCTAGGGCCCAGAGTGGAGTTGGAACCGCCGCTACCGTGTAAGAGTCCACAGCTCAAAGTGCGGGAGCTTTGCAAACTGAAGGGCGTGGGTTTGCAGGAGTTGGGCTGCAGGCAGCGGGCGCCGCCGAGCAGGCATGTGAGCGGCGTGCAGAAGCAGAGGAGGCTGGCGGCCAACGCGAGGGAGAGGAGGAGAATGCACGGCTTGAACCACGCCTTCGATCAGCTCCGAAACGTCATTCCATCGTTCAACAACGACAAGAAGCTCTCGAAGTACGAGACTTTGCAGATGGCGCAGATTTACATCAGCGCCCTGGCGGAGTTGCTGCAAGGAGGGAGCGAGCCGGTGGCCAAGGGCGAAACTTCGTCCCGGGCTCCAGGCATCGCTACCCCAGGCTGCAGGCGTCACCCGCATCCCGGCTTCCCCGTGCAATTCTCCTTTCAGGAAGGGGGGCCCCTTGATCTGTCACAGGAAGAATTGGCCGCCCAGCACAGCAGCAAGACGTCCCCCAGCTCTCACCGGAGTGACGGCGAGTTCTCCCCGCACTCCCACTACAGTGACTCCGAGGACGTCCCGTTGGATCTGCAGAGCGAGGACGAGGAACTCTCTGGACTGCGACAATCCCAAAATTACCAATAAATGCAACAAGTGCAAGGGGGGGGGGGGGGGAATAATCTGTCTTCCACGACTCTGGGGTTTTATTTTCGTTTTGCTCTGATCCTCAATGCTAATAGAATATTTTTGGGGTTTTAATGTAAAAATGCTAATTTTATACGAATTCCATATGATGTTTCTTGCAATGCACGCACTTTATATAAAAAAAACAGCCCGAGAAGTGAAACTGCCAATTTCTATCGTTGAAATATTTAAGTAGCAAACTTGCATTACGGTGTTTTATATATAGATTATATATATATATATATATGTATGGTTCGCGATGTGTTCAGCATTTTGTCTTCCGGTCGTTTTCTGTGTCTTGGCGGCTGGAAATATAGAATTATTATTTATTGCTAATTGAAGTGTGTATTTTCGATCGCTTGTTCCGTTCAATTACGTGTGTGTGTGTCTGTGTGTGTGTGTAAATAGGAATAATTATCCCCAAAAAATCCAAGCGCGCAGATGGAAAAATGCATCGTTTTAAATGAAAGTTTCGTTTAAATTTAGCAACCCTTCGCCACCGTTTGTGTACTGTTGCTTCGAGATTTTTTAAAAATATGAAATAAATGAATCTGAAAATACGCATTTGGAGTACTTGTTATTTGCTTACCATCTTTAAATGCATGTTAGCTGAGTAGTTTGTTGCTATGGAATTAATTATCGAATAAATGTAGGGATTTTGTGTCATTTTTAACCACGTGAGTCAGATTTTGGGAGTGACCACTGATGAGAAGTTGTCCTGATTCGGGATGGCCACCATGAATAAGGTGGGCCGAATAGCCGTTTTCCAATCTTTGTACCCGAGAGAGGCAGTTGCCACTGACAAAGCCCGTGTTTATTCCCAAGAGCCACGGGTCGGTCTGGAATCGCATTTCTAAAGGATCTCTGTCCGAAACGTTGATTGACCATGTCCCGCCATGGATGCTGCCTGGCCCATAGAGCAGCTCCATCTGCTCTTCGTTAACTCGAGCTTCCAGCATCTGCAATTATTGAGAGTTGTCCTTTACTGCCCCGGAAGATGCTTGGAAGTAAACTAATAAAATGCTAATAATTACACTCAAAAAAAATTCTGCATTCTAATTTGAATTGAAACAGGGTTTTTTTGGAAGTCACAAATGGTAAAATTAATTTGAACTCCTATAACTATCTACCCATTGCAGATAACAGTGTGTGTGTGTGAAAGAGAGAGATGCGACGAACAAGTCGCCGGTGATCCGCTGATCGTAAAGGGGAACCTTGCACCTCCCATTTTAGTTCAGTGTTTTGCACGGATTGGATCAGGCGATGCATTTGTGCATGGAAAATAAAACCGCGCAGTTACTGGATACCTGAGATCAAAACAGCAAATACTCAGCCGGTCAGGAGGCACTTGTAAAGGAAGAAATGGTGCTAATTTTTCACGTCATACTTGCTCACTGGAGAAGCGCAGGTTCAGACGCAGGTTGAATGAAGCGGAAAACGCTCCGCGGTTAGGGCCAACTTTTCTGAAGACTTCCTTCGCAATTTAATCCTAAAATTAGCCCCGGGGTCCAAATTTTATCGTGACCTGAAGTTGACTGACTTGTTCCAGTGGTCTTCGCTTTGCAGGTGAATTCTCTAACTTGTTTAAAGGTGGTATAAATAAGTAAATACGCCGCATTAGTCACGCAGAGTCGATTGTAATACACACCGAAATGTGATATCGCGGATGATGCAAAATTCAATGTGCTTAAAATTGCATATTTTGCTATTTTACGAGCAGATTTTTTCGGGCAGTATGAGCGCGTTTCTAAATCCAGCATGTCATTGCCGAAGTTTGCAAGCTGATTAATTTTGGAACGCTTCGGTCCAAAGTTCAACAGTTAATTGTTGATCGAAAATATAACTACCCCGTTAAATATTAATGCACTTATTTAATTATTGAATATGCATCTATTAATATTCCGGTCATTTTGGGTTTATTTCGAAATAAAGTCACCATGAAAAAAAAACTATGTTTGAAAGGGGATTTTTTTTTTAGTCGCGACGCAAGAATTCTGACATAAAAAGGGACAACCAAGCGTGCGAAATAAACAGAAGTTGATTAAAGCAAACTCTCTGGAATCAGGCTGGATGACAGGAAATTTGTTCACCCGCTTCTCGCGTTTTCAGTGGTTCTGCTCCACACTCCCTGCAGGTAACTCGAACCTAAGGGTTCGTTCGTTCTCCAGCCATGGTGAGTGGCAGTTGGGGAAACACTGAACCAACCCGCCGATGTACCAGGGGTATAAAGAGCAGTGCCCCCCTGCCGATCAGAGCACACACTGGTGGATTCCCAAAGCCCGCAGTCCGAAATAAAACCATTGCAGTGCAAGGAGAAACGAATTTAAAGTTTCATGTCAACTACCTTTTATGTGCTGCATAAACCCAGTCAAGCAATTCTGTAATTGGATAGATGTAAAAGAAGATCGCCGTGACTTGATTTTGACCACCAATGTTATCTTTTAGGGACTGAATTAACTTCATGTGGTATCCACACGCGTCCAGAGATTCCCAGCCTCAGACATTCCCTATCCAACATTCCAATTTCACAATTCCGGCATATTCTCAAATTTGAATTTTGGCAAATATTCACTTTGGTATTTTAGACTAATAATTATTAAAATAACATGTAAATATCTATTCAGGTATTGAGTGTTCTGTAAGGTAGGCTGTAACCATTCAGGAATAGACTGTTTCCTGGAAGGCTTGGGGGTTGGGTTTGTTTTTTCAGGTGTTGAAGCAGGTTTCTGCGACTTTCTCTTACTTTCCGATCACGTTTGACAACGATAAACCTTTTGGTGTTCTCTTTGGTTGCTTCCCGCCATTGAGGAAAGGGCTTCTAGGTTCTCCAAACTTCTATACTTAATTTCGGTTCCTCAATGTTTTCTGTGTCTTCTGGAGTCAGTCTGGAATTTCAAGCAGCTGTGATGAATTTCATCATGAGGTCTGTCTTCACTGAGATGCCTCCCAAGTTATGGACCAGGGGAAACTGCTGACGATCAAAATTGTTGGGGTCCTCTTGCTTGGGTGGGTGTAGGCCCTTTCTTTCTTTCTTTCTTTCTTTTTAGATGTTAATTTCAGTGAAAGAATAAATACTATTTTTGGAGTAAGTATGTACCGTAAGCGTTCTGGAGGGAGAGAGAAATAAAGTTTATTGCCACAAACACATGTTTACAAGCATGTTCTGCTTACTTGAGTGAGAGAGGGGGGGGGGGGAGAAAAAGAAAGATTATTGCCACAAACATGGACAGATACATGTTGCAATTTCCCAGTTGCGCAAAGGACACCAACAAGACTTGAAATATAATTAACCCATTAGATGCCAGGAAGAGAATGGTAATTGATTTCTGAGAGCAACAACCCAATTCCCAATCCGGTTCCAAATAATCTCTGTAATCATAGGGACATGTCCACCACATCCTGAACTCCTTCCAGCTTTTAACCCAGCATGAACTCCACAGTCCTCCAACACTAACCCCTGATGAAACCCTTACTAGGCCTTATCCCTTCACAGGAAAGTAGAGGCACTGAGTTAAAACCTCCACTATATTGTTTATTGCTCGTGAGAAAGGTGTGAAAGTGTATTTCTGCTTCTATTTCTTAACTTTTTTCTCTTCTAATACTCTGTGTTTATTATCTCTGCTCTGAAAGTAGAAGAGTCTAATTGCTGAAATAGGGAGTTTTTAATCCAAGAGAGTAATGTGATGTATGACTCATATACACGTACACATTTTTATTCCAAGTGAGAAAAAAAATCTGTTCCTTCGAAATCACCAAGTCAAAACCTTGGACCACTCTCCCCATCAACATTGTGGATGCACCTCACCCAAATGGACTGCAACAATCAAAAAGGGTTGGACACAATCACCTCCTCATGGTTCATGAAGGATGGGCAACAAATGAGCGAATGATATGAAACTAGGATTCTCAGCAGGATGGGTAGAATCTGTGGGGGGGAAAAATGGTCAATGGGTTTTGGGTTTGGACCCTTTGCCAGGGTATTGAATGCTGATCAAGCCATTGAACTCCACACATTGCATTTTGAAATGCATTCTGTATAAGTCTCAGATGGGCTAACTCTATTGAAAATATATTCAAGTCAACTTTATTTATCATTCATACCATGCTCGCATGGTAGGACAAGATAGTATTTCTGTGTAGACTTTAGACTTGTGTCTAATATTCTGTAAACTTGACTTCAATTGTTAACTTATAGAACATAAAGCAATACAAGAACAGGCCCATGATGTCTGGGCTCATCATGATGCCAGTGTTAAACAGCACACCTGCCTGCTGTGGTCTACAACCCCTACATCACCTATTCATGCATCTGTCCAGCTAACTCCTAATGCTGCTGTCATTTGTTCTTCCACAATTTTAAGGAAGCACATTTCAGGCACGTGTAGAGGGAAAGCAAAATATCTAAATGTTTTATGAAAAAGTATAATTTATTTATAATATATAGTCAAAACATGTCTTGTTGTACCATCAATGACATACATTTTCTTATAATGCATCAATGCCACATATTCCCAACATAGACAGCACATCCATGAAGTGCTTAAAGAGCTGTTTACACAGGCCTCAGACTCTTAATGTCCAGTCATAGCAGGTCCCAATGCCATGGTCCTTCCCCACATAAATACTGTGGCCCCTACATTGAGCTTCAGTATGCCCATCATCACATGGCTCTGGAATATGCTAATTGACACTATCCTTGTCCTAGGAAAACTTTAATGCAAGTCAAAACTGCAAGTTTTCAGGAGACCAAAGGAAAAGTGATGCAATGCACACGCAATTGCAAAGTTTGTGGTCTGATGCTCAGAGATGTACTATTCTGTTATATCATACAATATATACAATTGCATATATTCTTTGCAATTTATTGCAGCCCTCTTTATTATTGCAAGTGTCTTGAGGCAACTGGGAATATCACAGTTTGTTTCCTTCTCCCATTTCTAAAAAGAATTAAGTTGACAAGACATTCTAAAATAGCAACAAGGCTGAATGATTTGTGGAAGGAGGTGGAAGAATAGTAGGATGAAAGAAAGAAGGAAAGAAAGAAATAATTGGATAGAAGGGGAGAAGATTATTGGACCCCAGTATCTACTGCGCCATTTTTCCTTCATATATCAGACATGGTTCCACTCTGGGCCTGAAGCATCAGGGTTGGTTGATGAGACTGATTGGGCAGGTGGGAGGGTAATTTATGAGGTGGTGCACACCTTCTGCCGTTATGTACGCCCGACGCATAGCTTCCAGATTTCCAATCCCACCCCAAATCATCCTGAGCTTTGAGCAGTCATGAGCCGGAGTTCCCAAAAGTCAGGGGAATTCCAGAATTCTTTGAGCTCATTCTTTAACCCGTCCCTCTGTCCTCCTAATGATTTCTTCCCGTGACGGAGCTCGGAGTGGAGGATCTTGTTCAGGAGTCCAGTAGGAAGGATGAACATAGCCAACCTGACTGAGGGTAATTGGGGCCCCAATGCTCTTCCGCGATCATTCCTTTACCTCAACTTGACTTTCCTGCACAGACCCGGTATCACTCCATCTCGACTCACCTGCACTAGATCCCCATTGTAGCGGGATTGACCAGATGATGCAGGTGAGAGAAGGAGTTTTAAAGGGATATTTTTCGCAGAGAGTTGGGAACTCGCTGCCAGGTAAGGAGGTGGAATCAGAAATTATTGCAATGTTTAAGAGGCTTTAAGCAAACCCAAATAGGTCAGGAAAGACAAATATGGGCCTACAGCAGGCAGATGGAGTCAGTGTCCATGGGCAAAAAGGGGCACAGAAAGTGCAGGAGAAAGAAGTGGGCCGAAGGTCCTGTTTCAGCGCTATGACTATAATTTGATTTTATCCGGGCATTATTACCATTTAATAGTTTGAGAGAGAAAAATGTAGCTTTGGGGAATTTTGAAAACAGAATGGGTCATCCAGTCGTTTATTTGTCTTCGTCCACAAGTGGGATTTATGAGGAACCACTCCGAGCCGAGCAGGGCCGAGGCAGAGGCGGGCTCAGGGTCGCTGTTCCTCGGAGAGGATCAAGCCTACGTCGTTGGGTTAGCAAGGTCGACCGCTCATTTCAAACCCTTCATGTGGCCAGACCAAATCCGTCGAGTCGACGTTCTTGTGATAATGTGTTAGCTCCAAGGGACCAACAATAGAATGGTTTCGGCGGACAGAGAGGGTGAGAATGAATTCCTCCGATTTTTACTACTGGGATCATTCCATTTTGACGGCGATGACTTCAAATCTATAAAACCTACTTGTAGGGTTTAAACGGGCTTCGATCGTCTTGTCCCTTGGCGGTGATATTAATAATACGTTCACGCATTGCAAAAGTCCCGAACGTTTCATGGATGGAATAATTTGGGGAAATAAAGATCTTCATTTTCATGGCGCCGTTCACATGCTTATCAAGCCGCGGAAGGCGTCCAACATTTATTTTTGCAACAATTTCGTGCCCCTGTACTTCTTTTTATTTAAAAAAAACCCATAAGATCGAATTAAAAAAACAACTGCACTCGGCAGTTTTCAAAAACGAAATTAATTTTATTCTCGTTCCCAGAGATCCCAAGAGTTAAAAGGCCGATAAAGTTGAAAGATAAATTATGCGAACTTGCGCCCAACGTGTCTCACGCTCAGGCAGGCGGAGGGAAACGTGGTCTCCGCACAGACAAACCACTCCACTACTTTCTCCCGATGCTGAATGACTTCATCTCCGTAAATTTTCTAAACACGTGAATATTTCATTCATATTTTTTTTCTCTGTATGGCTTTTAATAATTCACGCCAAGAAGTATAAACAATTAAAACTTATGCTAGTTTCCCCACAATGACTGGAATATCTCGGGAGGTATTAATAGTCCTTTCCCGAAGTCACTCCAATGTTAAAGACAGAAATCCAGGAACCCATCATCACAGGCTTTCGAATCACTCTTTCAATCCTGCAGCCGATGAAGTTGGATGCTGGCGTCAGCCATACTTTAAAACACCTACAAGCCCACTTGAAAGGCCGAATTTTTCTGCTCCACTAGCAAGCTGTAACCTTTGTTGCAGCCTGTTTAATAATCTCATTAACACTTTGGAGACTTCAAACTTGTGTGGTGCGTGGAGCACATTTACCATATGCCAGACCACTGATGCCCCGCTGACTGCATCCTTTCTCCCCGATATTTCTAATTAGCTCGAAGCTTCTAAACTCCATGGCCAGGTAGCTAGGATACAGGCCAAGAAATCGCCGATGTTCGGAATCGCGTGGATACACACGCGCGCGCGCACACACACGCACACACTCAATCACACAGACACAATCTCTCCCTCACACATAATCACACAGACACAATCTCTCTCACACATACACAATCTCTCTCTCCCTTTCTCACACACACACTCAATCACACAGACACACACAAACACAATCTCTCTCACACACACAATCACACAGACACAATCTCTCTTCCTTTCTCACACACACACACTCATACACACACACAATCTCTCTCCCTCTCTCTCACACACACTCAATCACACAGACACACAAACAGACACAATCTCTCTCACACACACACAATCACACAGACACAATCTCTCTCTCACACACACACTCATAAACTCACACACAATCACACAGACACAATCTCTCTCCCTCTCACACACACAGTCAATCACAGACACACACACACAGACACAATCTCTCTCTCTCTGTCTCTTTCTCTCTCTCACACACACACACACACACACACACACACACACACACACATCTCAGCAACCACGAACGCTGGCTTCCCACAGCCTCCAATCTTGAGTTGATAAGAGATAATTCTCTTCTACTCTAATAGGTAGCATCCTCAGCAGTCTTAGAATATACAAGATTAATTGTGTCGGCGAACTATTATCGAGCAATGGTTCGATAACAAAATTATGCACGAAACAAAATTATTCACAAGTTCGCAATTTCTTCGAAAAATAATGCAGGTCCTTGCCTCATGGTTGGGAAAGATTTCACTCATTGATATTCATTGCTGTTTTATGTTATTCGTGAAAAATATATTACCATGGAATTATCTGAATAATTATTTGAACATCGTGATTTATCCGGTGGATATTTCGAAAATAAATTGACTACGTTTAATAGTTTAAGCTCAGAAAACCCCAAACCACCTTGATGGTGTTTTATATTTATTTCTGGATGGGGAGTGTGATCGAATTGAAATGTGTGGTCAATCTCGCTTGCAGACTGCTGTCAGATTCAGCCTGCAGAGTGTGACTGAAAGTAAGGTTATTAATTAAGCCAAGGACAATGGGACGTTGGCATTTGTGCCGGTTTTAGTGTGTATCCGCGCAGTGTCTTTAGGAACTGTTCTGAGCCACGCGTCGTCAGCTGGTGAGCGCAAGGGACCCCCTCAGACCCCCGCATATCCCCTCGGGAAGTCTGGGACGTGGAGGAAGAGATCATTAAAAAAAAAGAAGACGGCTAGATCTAACTTGAGAGGTAGCGCTGCTGACAAGGGCCGACGCCGAACCACCTCCCCTCAGTCATCACAGGTTTGAACAACATTGAGAGAGGAGTTCAAAGTTGTAACACAAAGCCATTACGGTGGGGGCGGGTGGGACATGACAACACTTTCCTCGTGGGCGCTCATCCCTGCTAAATGAAGCTTGTGCTGGCGGATATTCAACTGTTTGCGACACTAAAGTCATAAGAACATGACAAATAGGAGCAGGGTCAACTATCTGAATGGTCTGTTTCACCATTCAAGAGGATCATGGCTGATCTGGCTGTGGACTCTGCTCCACCTTACCCGTCTGTTCCCTGGAACACAAGGCCCCAAATTATTCGAAAACCTAACTGTGTCTTAAACACATTCAACGAGGTCACCTCCACAGACTCCCAACTCCCTGGGAGAAGCAGTTTCGCCTCGTCCTTTCTAAATCTACACCCCCTAATCTTGCGGCTATGATTCCTTGCTTGGGTTCTTGTACCGCCGCACGATTTAATCTCACACCGGTTTACTTTCAACCGGCATACGGTATAACCATGTCCCCTCACTTTAACCAGGGAAGCTAGACAGAAAGGGAGCCACGTCATTTCACATTAGGACCACCCCGATGTCCCACTCACTTTACTCCATTTATTTAATCTATCGGCATCTCTCCTCGATCTTTGAAACAACCAGAAATCTTTGCACGATTCTCGCTAACATAACGATTCCACGGAGTTCTCATTGAAATCTGGTCTGTAGGAACGTTTTCCGTTTTGCACCGCAGCGGGTTTAAATAACCGTCCTAATTGTTCCACCTCGTCCCCTTTTCTATTACCGCGGGACGCGATAGGTACAAGTCAGTGTGGAGAAAGAATGTTGATATTAAAATTAAAGTGTTCCCCCCCCCCCTCTCTTCCCCCAATCCCCCCACCCTTCCCCCGGTCAAGACCGAGCCCACCCCCCGGGTTTTAGGCCGATTGGGTAAGTGCTTTTTGATCGTTTGTGCTTGAAGACTATGGGGCTCGGTATTGACTCCCGCAGATTGGCTCGCCCGCGGGACTGGAGCGCGGTCTTCAATCGGGTGACTGGCTTATTGGCGGATCTCTGTGTATGTTCACTGTAACTGTGTCGAGAATGAGAATTACGTCCAAGAAAACAGGCTCCCGTGAAAATCCAGGCTCCCCCACGTTTCTGTTTTGAGAGTTAACTCAACAGCAGATTAAAGAGGGTGCAGATGGTCTACACGGAAGGGAGCTACACGCTGACGCCAAAAAAAACTCCATGTTAGTGCCATGGACGCAGTTTAACCCAGCTGGAAGCTGGTGATCGCAGGTTCCTCTTTGGCAGATGCTGTACAGCTTTTCGGAACGAGCTTACTTTAAACACAGATCTCCACCAAGAACGCCACATCTAATCTAATCTTCACCGCTCTGGTCGTGTGGCATTAATGTTTCATGTATCATTTATATTTTAAAAATCGTTTGACGTTTAAACGCGACCCATATTTACAAAAGAAGTAGATTATGAAAGGGATGAATAATAAATAGACCGGGGTGATAAAGCCCACGTCCAACCCTCCCCCCCCCCCCCCCCCCCCCACGTTACCTGATCTCTCTCACTTCCAACATCTGGAGAGCGGGACAGAGCTCTAGAACGGTGCTATATTTTGACTCGGATGCAAACCCTTCCCCAACACCTCTCTTTGCGCTACCCTCTTCTCTGTTACCGGCGAACCGAATTTCCCGTCGATAAACCCCGCTCTAAAGGAAAGCACGAAGTTTTCATATTCGCAAATAATGAGAGGACATGGCAACGAAGGGTTATGGCCAAGAAGGGGTCGTCTCTTTAAACCGTGTTGTTGAGCAGAAGTGTTATGGAATCTCCTACAACTTTATGAACCTGTTTTTCAGATACTCTAAACAAACGGTGTTATTGGCTCAGAAACCCAAGAAATTAAGGATCTTGATAGAGGATAGGAGGCGAGAGATAACAATGGGAGATATCAGTGACCGCTTTTCACATTTGCAGAGGAGAAAAAAAATGTGCAAGGATCTCTGGGAGGCTGAACTCAACTGGTATCATAGCTTGACATGATAACCCGTATTTCGTTTATTCCTGTGTCGGGGCACTTTTGGGACAATCGTCTCCTCGCTGACAAATTCTTTCAGTCTTGAATAACTCTCAGTGCCCAGCCACGAACTTCCCTAAATAAACTTCCAGCGTTCTCCACGTGGACAAATGCTTCTTAAAACTCTTCTGGCTCTAATTGTAATATGTTGTTCCGGGGTCTCCTACGATAGAAACATTAACCCATTTACCTCCTTCTATGGTGATGAAGAGAAATTGAGCAAAGAATCTGGTGTGCGTTTCTATTCCTTCATATATGTGTGTGTGTGTGTGTGTGTGTGTGTGAGACTATATGTGTGTGACTATGTATGTGTGCGTGTGTGTATACATGCATGTAAGTGTTTTCCACTCTAGTATGTGAGGCTTTTACCCTTCTGTACTAACCATTCTGTGAACTGATGTAAAAATTGTAGTTTAAGTGTTCTCTCCTTGAAGATAAAATCGGTAAGAGACACTTACAAAAGGAGGCTCATCAGTTGTATTCCCATCTCCCTTTTTCCATATCCCCCAGTCACTTATTCTCCCCCAAACAGGCTCATCAATTCTCCCTTGAAATGTTTTTGTCATTCATCTTCACAATTGGTCTAATTTACAGTGGCCAATTAACTTACCAATCAATATGTATGGATGGAAACCCACAGTAACAGGGAGAATGTGCAAACTCCACACAGACAGCATAAAGTCAGAATTGAATCCAGGTCTCTAGCTCTGTGACTAATTGAGTCATCACTGTGCCAATTGAATAATTCCATCCGAATAGGAATTCATTGTTATGGAAATATCCACAATCTAACAAAACCCTTGACCCGTACCTTTGATTTCATTACACCCTGAGATCTGGTCAGAGGTTAAGCATACTGCACCAGCTGATGCTTCTGTTTCACAGCAGAATAAAATTCTCCGTGAAGTCTACACTTCTGCTAAATAGCACTGGGTGCATTCCAGAACTGAACTGGCAGAGTAACTCTGAACAGTGTAACTGAACCTCTTTGTGTATGGCTGAAAAATGCTGCTTGAAGGAATCATGTGCTGAGGTTCTACCTGTTCATCCTATCTTGATGAAGGTTAAGTATCTTATCTTTGCTATATAAAGTACACTTTTTGATCTGCTGAGTATCTCCAGCAATTGTGTTGTTTCCTCAACCACAGTGTCTGCAGACTTTTGTGCTTTACATGTCCCAGATGTTGAGAGAAATGGGCCTGGTCCTGTTGCCACACAATGTCCCAGTCAGCAGGACTTTGCCATGCCTCCTATTCATCAGACAATGGTTAACATGCAACATCCTGGAGACACTGAGAGACAAAGACTTAATGAACACAGTGGGGTGGTTCCTTGAGGACACTGTCCAAGTCATCTGAATGGCTCATTGTCAGTGATTACAAACAAGTACCAGGACTTAGCCTGGCTGCTGGTGAGAGGAGCCCTCCCAGTGACATCCTTCCTGTTCAATGAGAACATCAATATGACCAAGGTGGAGAGGAGACAGTCGCCCACCTCTTTGCAGAATGGAGATTCACTAAGCATGTGTGGAAATGGATGCAAGGGTCCTTGTCATGGTTCATCCTCAAAAGCAGTGTGACAGAGGTCTCTCTGATTTACAAGCTATCACCAGGGATGCACTCAGAGTCAGACATACTGAAATGCTGGAAAATATTAACATAGTGAACAACATCCTTTGGTCTGCCCGAAACCTGTTGGTCTTTCAGCATATAGAGATGTTGGAGAGGGAATGCTGCCAACTGGTATTTTCCAGGCTGCAGTAATACGTGCTCAGGGACCCACTGAGACTTGGCATAGCCAATGTGATGGTACTGTGGGGCTGGACCACAGTCTAGAGCAATGGATCTTAACCTCTTTTCTTTTCACATCCCTCCTGAAGTAATCCCTAACTAACTGATAATGCTGCTAAATAGAAATTAATGCAACAATGTACAGTGATGGAAATGTATGGATACCACAATGTAATTCTGGATGGTGTAACTCTAAACAGCATAATTGGATAGTGTACACTTTAACTCTGTAATTCTGGACAGTGTATCTCTGGATAGTGTAACTCTTGTGATGAATTATATCATAATTTATATTGTATATAGATTTGTTTTTGAAGGAGATAGATTGTGGGAGTAGTGTAGGTCACAAACAAACATCCTTCACAAAACAGATCTCATTTAAAATGCCAGTGCTTTGCTCAAGTCACGCAGTCCAGGTTCCGAGTGCCTTTGCAAAAATCTTTGAAGAATGCCTATAGAGACTTCACAAGTAGGTGTTAATTGGACATGCTGTGGAGTAATGGATTATTGTTCTGAAAGCATCAGATGAACAGACTCATAAAATTGGGTCCGGTGCCAAAATCTGTCTGAATGCAGTTTGCTGTTCTAAGAAGGTCATGTGGTTTTGCAAGCAGAGAGAGAGAGAGAGAGAGAGAGAGAGAGAGAGGGGGGGGGGAGGGTAGACTATAGCCACTCTCAGGTGGCCAGAATACCCGACTTTAAAGCTGCCTATTCTACCCCAATGCGGCTGTCGGGTGGCCACCTGAAAGTAGAGAACCCAGCCAGGAGGAGCACTTTCCTAACCCTTCTCCTGTAAATATATTCTCCAGCTCAGAGAATCCCCCATTGCACCTGAAAGCAGCAGTGGGACTAAGGTCACAGTCCACAGGAGCCGGCGTTCACTAGGACATGGCTCTCCTTCAGCCAGCACATTCAGGTGACATAAAGGAATCTTCTCCACGGCCACCTGAACTTCCCAGCTCCACTCCTCCAGCCATGTCTGTCAGCGCATTATCTGCATCCGAGTACCTGAAAGCAGCTAAAAGCAGCCTTTCTCTAAGAGAGAGAACATGTTTCTGCAGCATGGCAAGCTAGCAGCTTGTTTAAAATCCCATTTTGACAATGGGTTGTGAGTTCAGAATTCAGCCTATTGAAACAACCCATGTGGTACATACAAGACGAAATGGCTGGCTAGAATGTTTCACCTGAAATAAGGGAATCAAAAAGGAACTCTGGTGTCCTGCAGGTTATCATTTAGAAAACCCATGATGGGCCAAGTTTCTTCGGCAAAACACTGAAGTGGCTGATCAGAAGGAATCAGTTTATGTGTGTCCAATGAGTAACAAATTTCCCTCTGAAACTGACAAGAACCTTCCTGAACAGTAACCATTTAAGCACCAGAGCTTTTTGAAAATTCATAAATGTAAATTCTATTCACAGTATAAGAATTGCCTGATACCAGGGAACTTGGAGGAGTGAGAAGTGAGATGGACTGTGACTCAAAGAACTTTTCTGAACTTGCACACATTACCTACACGTGCGCCGAATTACAAGAAGGATATAAGCAGTATAGAGAGAGTGCAGAGGAGGTTTACGAGAATGCTGCTGGGTTTCAGGGTTTGAGTTACTGGGAAAGGTTGAGCAGGCTGGGACTTTATTCCCTGGAGCGTAGAAGGTTGAGGGGTGATTTAATAGAGGTATTTAAAATTATAAGGGGGACAGATAGAGTCAATGTGGATAGGCTTTTTCCACTGAGAGTGGGGGAGATTCAAACAAGAGGGCAGGACTGAGAGTAAAAGGGGAAAGGTTTAAAGGAAACATAAAGGGGAATTTCTTCACGCAGAAGGGGTGGGGGCATGGAATGAACTTCCGGCAGTGGTGGTAGAAGCGAGATTGATGTTAATATTCAAGGAAAGTTTGCATAGGTATATGGGCGGGAGAGGTGTGAAGGATTATGGGCCAAATGTGGGTCAGTGGGACTAGGTGGGAGAAGATGTGCAGCTCAGACTAATAGGGACAAACTGGCCTGTTTCTGTGCTGTATATGGTTATATGGGTTAAATTAGGTTAAGTCGTTAATAGTAATAAGTTAAAATTTAGTCCTGTTTTTATGCTTAAAGGAAATTAAAAATGACTTTTGTTTAAGTAACCATTTGTCTTGGTGAATTTCTATTGCTGCTGGGTTTTGGAGTCCTCTGGGCCCATAACACTCTAGACAGAGTAACCCTCAACAGTTGTGACTGAACAGTGTAAATGAACAATATAACTCTGGATAGTGTAACCCTGAACAGTGTTACAGTGAACAGTGTAACCCCTGACTATAATCTGCTCACCATGTGCTCGAAAGATGAACAGTGAACAGTGTAATCTGCTCACCATGTGCTCGAAAGATGGAAGGACCCTCAACTGGGTGGATTGAGCCTTTGGTTAACAAATGACGTCCTTACCCCATGTGAGAAAGAGTAGTGTTTGAAGACCAACACAAACAATGTCAGTAAGCAGAATCCATTTCTCTAAATTCAGTGTTAACACGTAGTGGAGATGTTCCGGTCCATACCTTTTCCTGTGTGATTCCATTAAACATTTCCTTAGAACTTCAGTATAGGACTAATAACCATATCTTCGAATATAAAGATGATTACATCCTGGGAACAATGATCTCCAGTAGGTAGTTCAACATTGCTATTAACATAGGTACAGTGTAACTCTGGCCCCTTCAAGCCTCAGTGGAGAATTTACAAAGTTTACAAGCTGGAGGATGAAATATATTATTTTGGGGAATTCTAAAGCATGAAGGGATAAAGATTCTTGCCCTAAGGTCCAGCCTGACAGGCAGTTAGCTGTGCATTTGTTAAATGCCAATAAGACACCTCAACATATTGGTCAGAACTTGAGCATAACCAAATCCACCATTATTTCCATCAACAAAATGAAAGCTAATAATAAAGTATCCCATCAATTTATATTTAGCATTACAAATTTGGCTGTTGATTCTCTATTCATACCTCTAATTATGAGATGCCCATGCAGCAGTACATCTAGTTGCAATCAGCATTGCTCCAAAATAATTAATAATGTCAATAAGCATTTAATAATATTTTCTTTTTCCTTGCAGAACTCTCTACTTTTAATTTACTAACTTCCCAAAAGACTTACATATCTCTGCCTCCTATGGATGCTGTAGGACCTGCTGAGTTTCTCTGGCAATTTTATGTATTTACTACAATTACAGTGTCTACCAACTTTGTTGTTTCACTTGAACACTAACTAAGAATTGTTGTTGTTTCAAGGTTGGACATTGTTTGTATTTGCTATTTTAAGTAAGACCTAGTTGTAGTACATCCTACTTAAGTGAATTATTAATTTCAACTGAAAAATTCCAGTTAGATTTTTAATTCAAGGAAATGAACTTGAATAGAATAAGAAAGGATAATTTAGAATATTAGAACAACTTCATAAACCAATCATATCCTTATGGATAACAATATTTGTTATAAAGACCAGCAATCGAAGTATGTGAGCTCTTTGTAAGCCTTTTAATTTATGATGCTGTCATGAAGGTGATTGTGGCAAATTTTCTGTCTGATAAGGCTACTTTGCAGAGGCAATAATATTCAGCTAAAAAAAACACGGACAGTAGTGAAATCAAAACCCTAAATATTATCAAATGTTCTATCAGGAGTTTATTGCAGCAAAAATGAAACTTTAAAATGAATTAGATAAAGCTTTTCAATTTGCTTAACAAATTAAACTCGATCAAAACCTTTTGACTGTCATAAATCTAACTAGTTTTGTAATGAAAAGGAATTAAATCACATAGAAATCGCAACCTATTTAAGCATCAATATTATCAGTAAATCTGCACAAAAAAATACACCATGCCTGTCCAATTCAAATAATGAGTGTAACAATATTTATCCCAGTAATGACTAGACTCACAGAGTAGTATTTATTCTCTGGGCAATTATGGCTACATAGTTTATAATACTTAAAATGTCAAAGTGCATAATCAGTGTTTATAATGTTCATTATCTCATGGATCATGGGATGTATGTTATCTTGAACACTAGTAAATATTTTATTAGGGACAAGCCTTGATCCTCCTCACAATCCTGGTAAGGAGAAGCTGCTCAATAAAGCAACCAGATAAATATCCGTTCTCTGCAAATGAAAATTGTTTGTTAGCAGGGAAGGGGGTAGGGAATGGAGCACAAAGGTGAGCCTTAGCCAGCATCTGTTGTCTCATATGTCTATAGGAATATTCTATCATAAGTAATGAAACACAGGGAGCTGGTTTACTTTGTTCCGTTCTACCCATGACTCAGTCTGACAAAGGACACCACCTACCATGTCCATCTTCAACACTGAATTCCTTTGTAGCTTTGTGGTAGATGAGATATATTGGGTCTTAACAATTTAATCATCATTTGCTGGATCACATTAAAAAAAAGGCGATTTGGCTTACCAATTTAATGCTAATCAGTGAGCACTCATCTGTTTTAATCCCACCTTCCAGCACTAAGCAATTCAAGTCCATTTCTAGATAGTCCTTAAATGCTGTAAATGATACTGCCTCCACCCTTGTATTCCAGGGGTTCACCACCTTCTGAGTGAAAACAGTCTTCCTCAGAACTTCTCTAAATCTCTTTCCCCTAAATCTGCAAACACAGGAATGCAGAAAGTGGCAGACCTAGCCAAGTCCATCACTGGCACTGACCTTCTGTCTATTGAAGACACGCAGGTGAGACGGCTCCTCCAGAAGACTGCTAACATCATAAAGGGCCCCCATTACCCCTGGTCACAACCTTTTCCTGCTGTTACCTTCAGGCAGAAGGTAGGGAAACCTGATGTTCGGAACCTCCAGGTTCAAGAATAGTTTTTACTCCAACAGCTATTCAGGCTCTTGAACCTCCCTCTACCACCCTAACTCTAATCATAAACTCATCCAGGACAACCAAATGATATATTTTTTACTGTTGAAGAATCACATTTTTTCTTGCATGAACTGAAATTGTGAATATTTGCCTATCTATCCTTTTATTATTTTTTGGCATATTGTAGGAATTTAATATATCCTATTGTAGTTGGTGTATCTTACATACAGTACATGTTTGTCTGCAGTAAGTAAGAATTTTGGTGCATTGGTGGATTGTACATCTGTACATGACAATAAACTCTTAATACGCCTGTGAGTCCTCGAAATTGTGCTAAATCCTGTCAAATAAAGCCTCAAGGGGCTCAGTCTGCACAACTCACAAACTCTGTAGAAAGGTTTTGTTAGATTGAATCACAATTGTACAATGATCATGACTAAATCCAATAAAGAATTCAAGAATTACATTTTTATGGGTGAACTTGGAAAATACCACCCGAATGGAGTTACTGAAATGAATGGTGTGGACATCCCAGTGAAAAAAAAGAGGCAAAAGTATAAAAGTTGTGGACTGAAGATTGAAGTAGAGCAAAAATGCCACATAAGGGCGAGTATGTTGTCTATCTCTTTGTCGATCCTTGCATCAGATGAAATGGTGCAGCCACAACAATATAAGACCTTGGTAAAACCCCACTTGGAATTTTGTTCAGTTTCGGTCACCTCATGACAGGAAAGATGTAGATGGTGTAGAGAAGATTTACAACAGTGGTTCTCAACCTTTATCTTTCCACTCACATACCACTTTAAGTATTCCCTATGCCATAGGGTCTCTGTGATTAGTAAGAGATTGCTTACAATCATATGTGAGTGGAAAGAAAAGGTTTGAAAATCATAGATAATTGACTCATTAGGTGCATGGTTTCATAACTACAAAGGAAATGGGCCAATGACCATTTTTCTCAAGCCAAATATTTCAGTAACAATTGGGTCTAGAGCAGTGATTCTCAACCTTCCCTTCCCACTCACATCCCACCTTAAGCAATCCCTTACTCATCACAGAGCACCAATGGTATAGAGAATGAATAAAGTGGTATGTGAGGGGTAAGAAAAAGGTTGAGTACCATTGATTTACAAGGATGTTGCCTGGATTAGAGAGGATTTCTTCTGAGGATAGGTTGAGTGATCTTGTTCTTTTTCTCCTTGGAGTGACAGAGGATGAGGGGTGACTGATAGAGGTATACAAGATGATGAGAGGCATCGATCGTGTGGATGGCCAGAGGCTTTGACCTAGGGCTATAATGGTTATCACAAGATCCATTTTAGTAGAATTTCTGAGATACACGACAAGAGAAAATATGTGTACATGGAGGTGAGGGGGTTGGAGGTTTATTGGCGGTGAGCGGGAGGTTTGACCTAGTGGAGTTGTTCTAATGAACCGGTGCGGACTTGAAAGGCCGACATGGCCTGTTTCCGCTCCATAAATGGTTATATGGTTATATGGTTATATGGCTTTAGGGTCCATATAATGGAATCCTCATCAAAAACTGTCTTCTGTTTTTGCTACAGTACATTACATTTGGTTGTAAAATATTGTAGTTTTTTTGAGATAATCCTGACATGCATTAATATTCAATGCTGTAATTGAATAAAGTAATTGAAGTCATTTACTATGGTTTATAAGAGATCAATTGAGTAATCCACAAATTGTACAATGGTTTCTTCACTGTGCTGCTTTAACAGATTCCTCTTCATCTCCAAACACTGCCACCAAGGGTAAGACCAGTCAGAGGTCTATCTGTTGGTTCCCAACAAAGTTACACACAAGCCTTGTTTGGAAAATACATTTCTATTCCTTCATTGTTGCTTGGTTTAAATCTGGGTCTGGTTCGAGTGTAAGAGCTAGAAGGAGAGATTGGACAGACTAGGCTTGTTTTCTCACCATTTCTGCTACCTGCTCCACCTTCTTCAGGGACTGCTCCTTCCGCGACTCCCTTGTCCACTCCTCTCTCCCCATCAATTGTCCACTCGGCACCTAACCCTGTGACTGCAGGAGATGTTCCACTTCCACCCACATCTTCTTCCCTCACTACCATTTGGGGCCTCAAACAGTCCTTCCAAGTGAAGCAATATTCACTTGTGAATCTGCAGGAGTCATCTGCTGTACCTGGTGCTCCTGCAGTGGTCTTCTCTACATCTGAGAGACTGGGCATGGACTGGGAGATTGCTTTGTTGAGCATCTTGGCTCTGTCTGCTGCAATAGTGTGAATCTACCAGTGGCCACCCCTTTCAATTTCCCATCCCATTCCCTTGCTGACATGTCTGTCCATGGTCACAAGCATTGCCAGATTGAGACCTCCTGCAAATTGTCAGAACAACACCTGTTCTTCCACCTAGGCAACCTCCAGCCAGATGGAATTAACTGACTTTTCCAGTTTCTGTTAAAACATCCCTCCCTTTCTCCTTCCCCCATTATCTTTCTCCCAGCTCTGTCTGTCTCTTTCCCCTTTTCCCTCTGTCTTCTTTCACAGAGCCAAAATCAATTCTCACCTCTCCAATTAACATTTTTTATGCCTTCTCCTCATAACCCTTGATACCTTTTATTAATCAAGAACCCATCAATCTCCACTTTAAATATACGCAATGACTTTGCCTCCACAGCTGTCCATGACAATGAATTCCAAAGATTTACCAAAGTTTGACTGAAGAAATTTCTGCTCATCTCTATTCTAAAGGGACATTGTTTTATTCTGAGGCTGGAGTGGGAGAACAGCCTCAGAATAGGACAAAATTCTCCACTCTATCCTGTTCTCTGCTCTTTTCAGCTCTGTGGGTTGTTCCTGTTGTTGTGGGTGGATGTTGGATTCTGGGAATTTTGGTGGAAAATTGGTGGTGGAGTGGGATTGCTGCACGATCCAACAGGAATTGCTGGAAGACTCCTTATTTAACCAGTAATTCAGGCTTCTTTGCCCATGCACATTAGAAATCAGCCAATTGTGAAAGGGTATTTTACTAATGCTATGCTTCAGTTTGTGAGTTTGTTCCAATGCACAAATTGATTATCCCCAACACACATTGACTATAATTCAGCAGAACTGAATTGATCCACAAATGATTGGTTTTGAATGTTTTGAAGTGGTAAAACACATCTATATAAATGCAGATCATATTTTTATTGCAGGCCCACAAGCCTTCTTTTCATACATACAGAATTTAAACTTAAATTTAGACTTGCAGCATGGTAACAGGCCTTTCCGGCCCACGAGCTTGTTCCTCCCAAATACACCAATTAACCTACCACCCCCATTACCTAATTTTCAAACCAGCTTACAAGATAATTGGTGCCATAATAATATTATCACAGAATGCAACTTCAGAATACTCACAAGAAACTTCACATTCACTTTTCCCTCACCAACTACCCCACAAACCTTCACATCCAACATATCCTTCTCTGCCATTTCCGCCACCTACAATGTGATCCTGCCACCAGACACATCTTCCCCTCTGCTGTCTTCCATAGGGTCTGCTCCCTCTCTGACTCTCTCACCCACTCCTCCTTTCCCATCAATCGTCCCTTGCCAACTACCACTGTGACCACAAGAAGTGTTACATTTGCACCCACACCTCCTCCCTCACCACAATTTGGGGTCTCAAACAGTCCTTCCAAGTGAATCCTCAGGGATTATCTACTGCACCCTATGCTTCTGTTGTGGTGTCCTTTACATTGAAGAGACTGAATTGGTGATTGGTTTGCTGAGCACCTTGGCTCTGTTCACTGCCATCGTGAAGTTCTCCAAGTGGAAACTCATTTCAATTACTCACCCCTTTCCCATACCAACATGTCTGACCATGGTCTCATGTATTGCCATACTGAGGCCACCTGCAAATTGGAAGAAGAACACCTCATCTTCCATCGGGATGGCATTAACATCGACTTCTCCAGTTCTTCAATTTCCCCACTTTCTATCCCTGTTTCTCCTTTCCTCTAGCTCTGTTCGTCTCTCTTTCCTTTTCCCTCTATCTCCTTTTCTCTAGGTCTGCATTCACAGAGCCTCACCCAATCAATTTCCACTTTCCCCATCCTGTCCTTTTATCCATGTCCAGTTATCGCCATTTGCCTGTTGGTCTGTGTTCCCCTCCTTGCCCTTTCTTTTCTTCTCCCCAGTCTTTTAATTCAGGAACCTGCCAAATTTTTACTCATTCCTTGAAGACGGGTGCAGGCTTGAAATGTTAGTTATATATCTTTACCTTCCATCGATACTGCAAGACCTGCTGAGATCCTTCAGCATTTGTGTTTTTGCTACAGTCATTGCGTCTGTAGACTTCTATGTTTTACTTCATACTCCACATTCTCATCATTTCAAACAGTTTATATTGTATATTGTTATGTGTATCAAGGTACAGTAAAATACACAGTTTTGCATGCTATCCAGGCATACAAATTTCTAAATATTACATAGTAATATAAGAATAAAATAAAAAGGAGAGAGGATAGGTTTACAATAAAACAAAACAAAACTAGATTTGCTCATCTCACTTGCCTGTGTTTGACCCATATTCCTGTAAACCCACCCTATCCATTGCAATAGTACTTCCTCTGGCAGACTATTCCATGCACCCACCACCCTCTGTGTATGAAAATATCCCTCAGATTCCTGTTAAATCTCTCACTCCTCACCTTAAACTTATGTTCTCTGGTTACTGATTCCTTTATCCTGAGCAAAAGGCTCTATGTTTACCCAATCTCTTCTTCTCAATTGTGGATCAAATAAATTCTGGAATGATGGAGAGGACAAAATTGCAGGGACTATAACAAGGAGAGGTAGTAGACTAAAGGAAGAGTCAAGGTCTTGGAAAGTTTTGAAAATTTGTGGGGATTTTAAAATCAATAACATGTCATGGAGGTAAGTTACAACCTACACAGAAGAAATTTTGATTACAATTTGCAAAGATTAAGGAGAGACAGAGAACAGCATCCTAACCTGTGCTCAACATGGACATTGTACTCAAATGATGGAGGGACAAATAAATAAGAGAATAACATTAGCATACAACATATAGTTTGTTTGAGGCATAATGTTAAAAAGAAATTAAGCAAGTTTCATAACTACAGCTTAGACCAGGACTTTTGCAATATCCGAATAAAATCTGTGACAATTAAATCAAAAGGGTCACTACTATGAGTCTTCCATTTCCAGCTTATGGCTAAGTACACTTACATACCCTGTAATAAACTCTTTTCTTCATTTATTACCTCACTAGAGTGGAGTAGTTTATTTGCTCAGATGCAGGAGAGATTCCAAGTCATTTAAGCAGATAGACTTTGTCAAGGTTGTGCTAATAATGCGTGACTGTGACAGGGTAAACGGAGGTGGCATAATGAAGGCTTGTTTCCCGTATCTACCACACAACAAACCCAGCTCTGAATCACCCTCCAAATTGGAGTACTGCTTGTCCCTGTCCAAATATTGGTTAGATTTGCAATGCCAGAATTTTAAAAAATGGGGGCTAGTTGTTTTTCTGGTAGAGGTGAAATATTTAAACTTTTGAAAAGGTATGCAGGTCACATTTACCTCTATGAAGATAAGGTGGTGTTGAAGCACATGTGAGTCTACGACTTGAGTTCATTCAGACTGTTCAGGAGAAAGGTAGCTTTCCTCTCGACGTTCTGAAACCTATCCAGATTCTGCTCAGCTTAAAGGATAAAAGCCTTCTTTTGGAAATCAGGCAGTAAATTGCGTGAAGTCCATAAATGGAGCAGCTATGATTTTTGAATGACAGAATAGGGTTGAGTTTGACCCATCAGGTTTATACTAGCCATTTAGATCAGAGTGTCCAATTCTTGTCCTATTTCTCATAATCTTTTATTTCTTTCACTGCAAGTCCAATCAAATGATTGGCATAAACTTGCTGCACTTCATTGCTAACTTATGAACTAAGGCTTTTACAGGTACTGTTTTAAGAAGCAAGAAACACAATCTGCTGGAGGAAATCAGGGTCAAACAACATCAGTGTAGAAGAAAAGAAATGAATGGTTGATGTTTTGGGCTGAAACCGTTCTTCAAATCTCGGTGACAGTGTGTGAAGAAAGGTTTCGACCTAAAATATTGACCATTCTTTTTCTCCCACTGATGCTCGATCTACTGAGTTCCTCCAGCAGGTTATGTTTTGTTCCAGATTCAAGCATCTAAAGCTTCTCATGTGTCTACAATTTAAAGGATTTCCATCAAGATAGAGGATGAGTGGCATCAGTTTTTAGTGCATCCCTGTCATCTCATGTCAAACCTACTCATGGAATGCATTCTTTTTCCCTCTGTGTATTCCATTGCAACTATGTTTAAACTGCCATTCAGATTGCTTGAAATCAATTGTTTATTGTCACATGTAATAAGATACAGTGAAGAAGTGCATTGTCTGTAGTGCAGGCAAGTCAAGCCATAATTCAATCCAAGGGGCGATACAAAATAAAATTAAAAGTGCAGAGTGCAGTATTGTGGAGAAATAAAACAGAGAATAAAACATTTTATCATTAAGAGGTCCATTCAATAGTCTAACAACATGGAAAAAACTGTCCTTGGTGCATGTTTTCAAATTTGTGTACCTTGTGCCCCATGATGACCTGGGTGGGATGGTTCTCTAAATGTTTGCTGCTTTCCTGTGGCTGCGGGAAGTGAAAACAGCATCCTGTATTTCATATGAAGCAAGAACGTCTGCCCTAACCCATTTACTGGATTGTGTATTGTCTGTAAGATGCACTGAAGTGAAGCACTGAGCTTCTTTAACAGTCCCCCAGATCCATAACCCGCAGTACCAGAATGAGACAGGCAAAAGTGCATGAAGTATCACCACTTCCAATGCATAAATTGTTCCAGCTTGGGCACATAAACTTGATGCTGAAAATGCTCCCCTTTCCACCAACAGTGCAACAATAATCACCCTTGAATGAAGTGTCTAACTAGATAAATATAAAATGTAAAGATTTTGTGGAAGCTATCAGCACTGACTGGATTTGAACTATTTGGTTCCAGTACACTCCCCTCTTAATCAGACATCCCATGATGTACAAAGCAGTTCAACCATGTGGAAGACAGTACAACAATAATATGACACTCAGTTACTGCTGGCAATCAAAGATGGAGTCATAGAATCATGTAGACTCTACCCTCTACATGCTGAGCACCAAAGATTCAACATTTAAGGGGATGTGGCAATGCGAAAAACTTAGATAGATGTATTTTGGTTGAGCACTAAAGGGAGGAGTTTTTCTTCTTCCAAAAATTCTATGGGCATTTTTTTGCAGGCGTTCGGGCTCTATCTATACGTCATTGTTGGGGCAGGGACATTGGGTGCTTTTCTTAAAGGGGAAGGATCACTTTATTATTAAAGAGTCAAAGATATTTTACTGTTGAAAATATTGTTTTAAAGAAGAATATGGATAGAACATTAAAATATATTAGTTTTAATGTTAATGGAATTAACGGAACTGTGAAGATAAAATGGGTCTTGGCATTCCTAAAAAAAATTAAAGGCTGATATAGTCTTTTTACAAGAAATGCATCTTACCAAATTGGAATATGCAAAATTAAAAAGAGGATCGTGGGGCAAGTAATATTATCTTCATTTGGATCAAAAGTAAGAGGTGTAATCATTTTAATTAATAAAATATACCAATAATAATAGAAGCAGAATCATGGATGTTCATGGACATTTACACCTCAGATTATGATGATGAAGTCTTTATGAATGATATCTTTTTAAAAACCACAGGGGGAAGACAAATTACATTGATTGGTGGGAGATTTCAATTTTTCTTTAGATCCAATATTGGACAAATCAGCGAGAACAGTAACAAGGGTGAAAACTGAAAAAATGACATTATCATTTCTGAAAGATTTACATTTACTTGATATATGGAGGCAACTTAACCCCTTAGAAAGAGATTACTCATTCTACTCAAGGTACATGATTTACATTTAAGGAATGACCTATTTTTAATGTCTGCTCAGTTACAAAGTAGAATGGTAAAAATGGAGTATTTCAAAAGACTTTGATCAGACCATTCGCCATAACTATTATGATAATGGAAAAGCAAGAAAATATGTATAGATGGTACCTTATCACTACATTATTAAGGAGGAAAGATTTTTATGAATTTATTAAGAGACAGATAAAAATATTTTGTGAAAACAATCTTCCTTCCACATTTCAACAGTGTTCTAATATGGGATACACTTAAAGCTTATTTGAGGGGACAAATTATTTTCTTATACTAAAAATTGTAAGAGAGAATATGCAAGGATATAACAAAATTGGAAGAAGAATATCAGATATCAGGAACACAAGAAAAGTAGAATGTTATGGAATAAAACATTACAATATAATACACTACTAACATATAGAACAATAAAAACAATAATAAAAACACAACAAAGATATTAGGAATTAGGAGAATGGGCACAGAAAGTGCTATCTTGGCAGGTTTAGAGCAGAGGAGTCATCCAGAATCATAAATGCCATAGAAACAGAAGCTGATACTATAACATATAATCAAAAAGAAATAAATAGTACATTTAGACAATACTATTTGAAACTATATAAATCAGAATTAGTAGGAGATGAAAACAAGATGGAAGAATTTTTAACAAATGTTGAACTTCCTAAACTAGAAGAGAGAGAGAAAAAAATGATTTGGATGCACCTTTTACAAGGAAAGAAATAGAGAAAGTTCTTGGTATTTTACAAGCTAATAAGTCCCTGGGGGAAGGTGTGACCCTTCTAACCACCTGCCCCCTCAACCCCCACCCCATCCCTCTCTTTCCCGATCCCCTTAAGTGTCTTTTCCTCTAGCGCTCTCCACCTTTCTCTCTCTCTCTCTCTCTCTCTCTCTCTCTCTCCCTTTCCTCCAGCTCTGAATTCACAGTCACCCCCCCTCCCCGCCCCGATCTATAGTCACTTTTATCTCCTGTCCTCCTATCCAAGACAAATAATCACCTTTTGTCTGTTTGCCTGTGCTCCTCCCCCTGCCCTTTCTTACCTCCTCCCCAGTCTTTGTATTTAGGCACCTGCCTATTTTTGCTCATACTTTGATGAAGGGCTCATGCCCAAAACGTTGTCATATATCATTACCTCCTATGGATTTTGCTCCAGCATTTTTGTGTTTTTACTACAAGCAAATTATTTTTGCCTCTGATTCCAGCTTCTGCTTCCTTTTGTGCAACTAATGTGCCAGGATATTCATTAGAGAATAATGCTACAAATAATGGATTTTGACATTTAGAAAGCTTGAACAACAAACAAGCCTCAAAGGACTAGAAATTGCCACTGAACAAGTGTTATGTGAAGCAATGGCATCCAATCAAGGGTCCAGGTTTCTCAAAATCATGGCATAAAAATGATTAGGGAGTTCATTACAATTATTCACCCATTAAAATGGTTTGTGCTGGTTTTCCATTAACAGCTGTCATGACTTCTTGTGGGAAGTGAGTCTGATGTATGAAGTACACTCTCCACTACAATCCTACTCCTACAGAGGGAAAGAAGAGTGGGTGGAGAAAGCAGATATGGTAGTTGGCAATGCATACTGATGTGATAAACTGATACAAAGAGTTCCATGTCACAGGTGTACTCAACTTATTACCAGGGACAAGTGGTTCTGAGAGCAATACTGAAACTGCAGAAATGTCACTTATTTTTTTCTTGTACTAATTGCAACTTTGAATATTTATTTTTTGCTCCTTTTCTATAAGACAACATAGCTAGTCATGTTCTAAAGGACTGTTCAGATTAATTGACAGAGGTCTTTACGAATATCTTCAACACCTCACTTCTGCAATCCATTGTCCCCACAGGGTTTCAAGTCAGCCACCATCATCCCGGTACCAAAGAGGGCGAGAATAACAGGACTCAATTACTACCACCCTGTAGCACTGACATCCATCATTACGAAATGCTTCAAACGTTAGGTGATGGAACACATCAAAGCACATCTCCCAGAGATGCTGGACCAATTTCAATTTGACTATAAAAGAAACCATTTCAAAGATGATGCTATAGCCTTGTCCCTTCACTCCATCCTGATCTACCTGGAGATTGATGCCTCATAGGTTGACTTCAGCTCAGCATTTAATACGATCATTCCCCAGAGAATGGTGGAGAAACTGTCCTCACTGGAACTCAACATCCCTCTCTGTAACTGGATTCTGGACATCCTAATGGAAAGACCAATCTGTCCAGGTCAGTAGCAGAATGCCAAACCCTGTCACGCTGACCACATGTATTCCTTACAGCTGTGTGCTCAGCTCGCTCCTGTTCACATTACTGATCCACGACTGCATTGCCAGATCCAGCTCCAACATTGCTCTTAAGTTTGTAGATGACACAACAGTAGTTGCCCTCATCAGAAACAACAGTTAGTTGCACTACAGAGAAAAGGTGGAAAATCTCATGATATGGTGTGAGAATAGCAAATTGAGTCTCAACGTGGACAAGATGAAGGAGATGATTGTGGACTTCAGGAGGAAAAGGAATGACCATCCTCCATTCCACATCAATAACTCTGTAGTGGAGAGCATAGAGAACAATATGTTCCTTGGAGTTCATTTAACTAGTGACTTGATGTTGACACACAATGCCTCTTCTCTTGTCAGCAAGACACAACAAAGACTGCACTTCCTGAGATGACTGAAGCAGGCAAGACTACCATCTACCATAACGTCAACCTTTTCTACAGGAGCTCTATTGAGAGAGTCCTGGCTGGTTGCATCACAGAGTGGTACAATGATTGCAGAGAAATGGGTTGGAGGTCAATCTACAGGACCATAAGAGTGGCAGAGAGTCTCCCTTTCCCCATTGATGTGTGTTATATCTGGTTATGTGTCTGCATGTTTTGCACTGAGGACCGAAGAAAGTTGTTTCGTCGGGTTGACTTGACTATATTTAACATAGAATATAACAGCACAGGCCTTTTGGCCCTCGATGTTGTGCCAACCTATATATTCCAATAAAACAAAAAAAATACTCAACCCTTCTGACATTGTAGCCCTCTGTGTTTCTTGCCTCCATGTGCCTGTCTAAGAAACTAATGTTTCAGCCTCCACCACCATCCTGGCAAGGCATTTCAGACACCACAATTCTGTGTAAAAACATACCCCTGATGTCTCCCCTAAACTTCTCTCCCTTCACTTTGTAGAGATGTGCCCTGGTGTTTTCTACTCCTGTCCTGGAAAAAATAGTGGTGGCTGTGTACCATGTCCTTGCCTCTCAGAATCTTGTAGACCTCTATAAGTCTCCTCAAATGCTTCTTTGCTCCGAAGAGAAAAATCCCAGTTCTGCTAAATTTGCCTTATAAGATATTTTTGAATACAGGTAACATCCTGGTAAACCTCTTTTGTACCCTCTCCATAGCTTCCACATCCTTCCTATCATGAGGTGACCAGAACTGAACACAATATCCTAAGTGTGGTCTCACCAGAGATTTGTGGAGTTGCAACATGACCTCTATTCTTGAATTCAATCCCCCTGTTAATGAAGCCCGGCATCCCTGAGGTCTTCTTAACTATCCTATCAACCTGCGCAACAACCTTGAGCGATGTATGGATTTGGATCCTGAGGTCTCTCTGTTCCTCCACACTGATATTTATCTGACCATTAACCTTGTAGTCAGCCTTCTGGTTTGGCCTTCCAAAATGCATCACCTAGATTGAACTCCTTCTGCCACTTTTCCGCCCAACTCTGCATCCTGCTTATTGTATCCTAAAACAACCTTCAGTATTATCTACAACACCTCCAACCTTCGTATCATCCATAAACATACTGACCCATCCTTCCACTTCTTCATCTCAGTCATTTATAAAAATCACAAAGAGCAGGGGTCCCAGAACAGACCCCTGCAGAACGCCAGTAGTTACTGACATTCAGGCGGAATACTTTCCGTCCAATACCATGCTCTGCTTTCTACATGCAAGCCAATTTTTAATGCACGCAGTGAAGTTTTTGTGGATCCCATGCCCCATGACTTTCTGAATGGGTCTCTCATGGGGAATCTTGTCAAAGGCCTTATTAAAATCTATATAGACCACATCTACCACCCTACCTTCATCAATTTCTTTTGTTAGCTCCTCATAAAACTCAATTAGACTCCTTTCCTTCACAAAGTCATGCTGACTATTTGTTAGTAGACTGTACTTCTCCAAATACTCATAAATCCTATGCTTAAGAATCTTCTCCAATAGTTTGCACACCATTGGCGCAAGACTCACCAGTTTATAATTCCCAGGATCTTCCGTAACCTTTTTTAAAAAAGGGGATCACATTTGCCATTCTCCAATCCTCTGTCACCTCCGTTGTGGCCAAGGAGGAGTCAAAGATCATAGCCAATGCTCCAGATCTCTCTTCCCTCATTTCCCACAGCAAGCTGGGGTATACCACATCTGGCCCCGGGAACTTATTCATCTTAATGTTTTTAAGAAGATTAAACAATTGCTCTTCCTTAATCTCAATGTTATCCAGCACACAAACCTGTTTTATTCTGACCTCACCCTGATCAAGGTCCTTTGCTCTGGTGAATTCCAAAGCAAAGTATTCATTTAGGACCTCTCCATCTCCTCCACCTCCAGGCACATGCTGCCTCCTTTATCCTTTAGCAGCCCCATCTTCATTTTCATCATTCTTCTGTTCTTCACATATGCATAGATGCCTTAGAGTTCTCCTTAACTCTACTTGCCAAAGCATTTCTATGTCCCCTTTGAGCTCTCCAAGTCCTTTCCTGGGCACCGTATAATTCTCATGAGCATGTCCTGTTACCTGCTTCCTAAATCTAATGCATGCTTCCTATGTCCTCTTATCTAGCTGCCCCACTTGTTTTGTCAACCACGGTTCCCTTTCCACACTATATTTTTCTTGTTTCGGTGGGACAAACCTATCCTGAACCCGGTACAAGTGGTCCCTAAACATCCTCCACATTACTTCTGTGCTTTCTCCTGTGAACACCTATTCCCAGTTTACTCTTCCTAGTTCCTGCTTCATCCAATTATAATTAGCCCTTCCCCATTTGAACACTTTCCCACTTTGTCTGCTTTTATCCTTGGCCATAGCTGTGTTAAAGCTCAGGCAGTTGTGGTCACGATCACGAAAATCTTCCCAATGCTCCCCCACCAAGAGGTCTGCCACCTGACCAAGTTCATTATCCATTACTAGATGCAGTATGGCCCCCCTCCTGTAATTTGCTGTTTAACATACCGTGTCAGGAATTCTTCTTTGACACATCTGACAAATTTTGCCCCATCTAACCCTCTTTCAGCCAGGAGGTATCAATCAGCATTAAGGAAGTTGAAGTCTCCCATGACAACAACCCTGTAATTTCTGCATCATTGCAAATTCTGCCTGCTTATCTGTCCCTGGTGTCATTGCCATTATCTATTCTTTGTTTATATGTGTAGTGCTATCGATTAACCACATTAGTCAGAGAGTTGTGATTAAAAGGCTTTAATCACCTTAAGACATTAACACATCTCACATGTTGCTGGCTTCGTTCCAAGGCAGGTACTGAGGGAAGAGTGTGAGCTTAACCGCCTTTATGGGGATTTCCGAGAGGGAGGAGTTACAGTTGCAGGGGGCAGACCAGTTCATACAGTGCATACATGCAGACAGTGCTAATAGCTATACAATGGTTACACCACATTCACCTCTCCTTTTTAAACAAAGTCTGGCGGGGTGAAGTGAGTCAATGTCCTTTACAGGTTCAGCCTGTCCGTAGTCTCATCTGTCATTGTGACCGTCGTAGGGTTTGCTGTGGTTCAGCTGCTGGTTCCTGGTCAGTGTCTTGCGCGATAGGCTGTGCCTCCGATGGCTGAAGGGGGTTTAATAGGACCATGGGGTTGCTCGGTCTGGGGCAATTTGTGGGGCTGACTGTCTGGGGTAACTGTGAGGAGATTTGATTGGCTGGTCGAGGGGTTCCCCTGTATGCGCCAGGTCTTGGATGAAAACCATGTCCTGCCACCCATCCTGGTACTCCACGTAAGCATATTGGGGGTTTGCATGGAGGCTTCTGGTATGCCTCGGGAGCAGGACGGGCCCAGGGGTCATCAGCCAGGACGGCAATGTGGTTCATGATGCCAACTTCCTGTGGAAAGAAAAGAGCCTTTCATGTGGTGTCGAATTAGTAGTGGTACAGAGGAGGGACCTGGTGACACGGAGCACCTCAGAGAGGACGTCTTGCCACTGGGAGATGACCGCTAAGAGGACTGTCTTCCAGACGGTGGCGTTCTCCCTTTCTATTTGGCTTTTCCCCCAGCAGCTATAACCCATGGTCTTGCTTGTGGCTATGCCTTTGATCACTATGGATATATCAGGGGTATCCAAACAGAGTGAATATGTTGCACAGTGCCTTTATGACTGTGGCTGTGGTCATGTCTGGGCATGTGATGGTGAAAGGGAAGCTAGACTATTCATCGATCCTATTCAGGAAGTATATGTTCCTGTTGGTGGAAGGGAGGGGGCACTTGAAGTCCATACTCAGGCATTCGAAAGGGCGGGTGGCTTTAATCAGGTGAGTTTTGTTTGGCCGATTGAGTTAGGGTTTACATTCGGCACAGACTGGGCAGCTCCGGGTCAGTTCCCCAATATCTTCAACCGAGTAAGGAAGGTTGTGAGCTCTAACAAAGTAGTAGAGCCTGGTGACCCTGGGTGGAAGACTTGGAGGTGGTCCAACTGCGTGTTGGTGCATGTCCTCCAGGACAAGTCATCAGGAGGCTTTTTGTGCTTCCAAGGCCAGTACAAGATCTCATAGTTGTAGGTGGATAGCTCAATTCTCCACTTCATGATCTTGTCAGTCTTAATTTTTCCCCACTGTTTGTTGTTGAACATAAAGACGACTGCTCATTGGTAAGTCGGCAGGGTGAATGGTTTTCCGGCCAGGTAGTGTCTGCAGTGGCGCACAGCTTCCACTATGACTTGGCCTCAAGTAGATGGCTGAGTGCTTGAGTTTTGGGCCCTGGAGGGTTCGGGAAAAAAGTGCCACGGGTCTACCCACCTGGTTGATCATGGCAGCCAGGGCAAAATCAGACACATCACTCTCCACCTGGAAAGGGATGAATTAATCCACAGCATGCATCACCACCTTAGTGATATTGCTCTTGATGCACGTGAACACCAACGGGGGAAGAGTGGTTGATTTCACCAGGGAGCAGTCTCTGTCACAATAATTCAAGACTCACTGGGTATAATATGAAAAGAACCTCAAGTCCCTTTTCAGGGCTTTGAAGGTATGGGGCAATGGGAGCTCCAACAGGGGGCACATGCAGTTAGGGTCGGGCCCAATTATTCCATTCTCCACTACACAACCAAGATGGTCACCTGTGACACACACTTCTTTTGGTTGTATGTAAGGTCTGGAGCATCATGATCCTGCTGGTCATGGCCGCAGATGGTTACATTGTCCAAGTAGGGAAATGTGGCCTGTAGTCATCCACTATTTGATCCATCTACTTTGGAAAACAGAGACCCTATTGGTGACCCTGAAGGGGATTCAAAGGTAGAGGTAGAGGTGGCCGTCTGCATCGAAGGCAGAGTACGGGCTGCCTCCAGGCAGATTGGGAGTTGGTGGTAGGCCGACTTGAGGTCAATGGTTGAGAAGACCCATACTGTGAGATCTTGTTCACCATGTCATCGATGCAGGGGAGTGGGTAGGCATCCAGTTGGGTAAAACAATTTATGGTCTGGCTGTAGTCGATGACCATGTGGTGTCTCTCTACACTCTTAACAACCACCACCTGTGCCCTCCAGGGGCTGGTGCTCGGTTCTATGATCCCTTCTGCCAGGAGCCATTTGACCTGCTTTGATGAAGGCTCTGTTCCCGGGGCTGTAACCGCTGCTCTTGGTAGTGACAGGCTTGCCATCGGGGATGAGGTTTTTGAACAGGGGCAGAGGTGGGACCCGGAGGTTGTGCTTGGGTTGGGGAGGGGTGGGGTCAGGTGGTTTAAACATTGGTAGTCAGGTGGGGGGGGGTGTGGGCTGTCAAACTGCATTTGGACACCCTTTAGCTGGCACTGAAAGCCCAGTACCAGTATGACTGGTGTGTAGAGCTGTGGCGTGATGAGGAATTTAAAGTTCTTGTACACAGTGTCCTGCACAGTCAGAGTCACGGTGCAGCTGCCGTGGATCTCAGCCAGAGAGATTTTACATTGTGCCGGGGTTACCACGAGGGTGTAGCGCTGCACTGTGCCCAGATGAATGAAGCTCTCCGTGCTCCCTGTATCAAATAAGCAGTTTGTGATGTCATGTCCATCATGGCCCTGGCCAATTCATGTGGGCTGTTCTGATCCAGGGTAATCAAGGCCAACATTTGGTCGCTGTCTGAATGGCCATAGTAGTACTAGTTTGGGGACACTCTTCAAGATGATTGCACCCATGCAGTGCACACATAGCTGCTCCTCAGCTCCAAAAGTGATGCCGGCAGTGGTGCCATCCCGCCGCCCCCATGGTCCCGCCGAGCTGTTCCCTGCGACCGGACGTGACATCAGAGTGCCGCAGTCCAAGATGGTGGCAGCTGCCGGCCTCACGTGGCACTGCTGGAGGAAGGTTGGGACCTACATACCTTCCCTTAGTGTCCCTTCTTCCTGTAGGTGGGGCATGTAGCACTTTGGGCCAGGCAGCTTCTAAGGGGATGTTTTGCGTGGCCACAGAAGTAACATTTCAGGTGCTCGATGGTGTTGGTGGTGGCCTAGGACCCACGGCTCAAGATGGTAGCACCCGAGCTCCCCATGTGGTGGCCACATTTCCCAAGAAGAAGATCTCTGCATCCAGCTGTGCTGTCTTGAGCGCTTTAGCCAGGACAATGACTTCTTGCAGGCTTCAATCACCCTTTTCTAAGAGTTTCTGCCTGATGTGATCAATCTTGAATCCAGCCACACATGCACTGCGCATCCATTCCTCTAAGTGGACAGCAGCAGAGACATCCCTGCAGGCGCAGGCTCACCCCAGCTCCCACAGGACCCACATGTATTCATCCACCGACTCACTAGTCGCTTGTCTATGACTGCCCAGATGGTCCCTGCCATAGATAACATTCGTCGGGGTCTGATACTGTCTCCGCAGGAGCTCCATTGTGGCTGAGTAAGTAGTGCAGTCCCTTATTTGAAAAACGCGATGGCCGACCTGAGTGAAGAATAGATTTTGTTTGTCTTCCTCACTTGCATGTCGTTGTGTTCATGAAAGCCTTTGAGGCTTTCAAATTTGACTGAGGCCTCTGGATCTTTAGGGTCAGTGTCCAGTTTATCTGCATGGCCCATGGCCCAAAATTTAAGGTGATTAAATTGCAGTGCTATCGATCAACCACATTAGTCAAAGAGTTGTGATTAATAGGCTTAAGACTTTAACACATCTCACATGCTGCTGGCCCAGTTCCAAGGCAGGTACTAAGGGAGGAGTGTGGGCATAACAGCCTTTATGGGGAATTTTGGGGGGAGGAGTCACAGGTGCAGGGGACAGGTAAACTCATACAATAGAGACAGTGTTAATAGCTATACAGTGGTTGCACCATAATATGCAAAGATCTTACTTGGCTTTAGCTTACTTGATGAAGCTTGTCCTCAGCCTTTGCTTACTGAAACCTCTCGAGCCAAAGCCTCAAAGTCCCAGTCCTACACTGTGCCACTCACAGATTACCCACACCTCACTGGCGTCTCCTCTACATTGTTCATTTCTTTAATGCTGATGCTCCACTTGAACTCCTGGTCATGTGATCATATCTCCTCCAATCACCTGCTTGCTAGCTTCAACTGACTCCTATATTCTCCCCTGAAGAGACCCCAAGGTCATATGATCACAACTCCTCCATTTATTTTCTCTTTTTCTGTATTGGTGTATTGTGGTAATTTAATTTAACCGTGAAGAAGGTACACCAATGTTTCTGCATTCTAAGAAGTTTGAGGAGATTTGGCATGTCATCAAACTTCTACAGGTGCACTGTGGAAAGTATATTGACTGGTTGCATCACAGCCTGTTTTGGTAATTCAAGTGCCCAGGACTCTGACCTTCCATTTATTGAAGACATCAGTGAGAGGCACTACCATGAGAAGGCAGCCAACATCATAGAACAACCAACATCCTGGTCGCAACCTCGTCTCACTGCTACCCTTGAGTAGAAGGTGCTGAATCCTAAAGACTGGAACCTATAGTTTCAAGAATCACTAATCGGCGTCTGCTTTGTCACCATAAAAGAATACCATTTTGATTTTCCTGCATAGTTGTAACTGAATATTTATTATCTATCTTTTGTTTTATCATTTTTCTTTAATGTAATTAAATATGTACTATTGACTATTGTAGTTGCTTGATTTTTTTCCCCTTTATAAAATATCTGTTAAGCTGCAGCAAGTAGGAGTTCTGGTGCATGTGTACATTGCAAAATGTGTATGACAATAAACTCGTCATCACCATTATCACCATACTGTTGCAGTTAGTGTATATAAAATACCCGTGTAGTTGCGACAATTAAGAATTTTGGTGCATCTGAACATTGTACTTATGGAAATAACAATAAACTTTCATTTAATCTTGCATTAGATCTGTGGTTCTCAACCTTTTTCTTTCTTACACTTTAAGTATTCCTTATGCCTTAGGTGCTCTGTGATTAGTAAAGGATTGCTTAAGGTGGAAAGTTTGAAAACCACTCTTTTAATCATACCTAATTGACTCATTATGTGCATGGTTTATTAACTCAAAAGGAAATGGGCCAATGACAATTTTTCTCAAGCAAAATATTTCAGTAACAATTGGGTCTAGATTTTCAACCTTCCCTTCCTGCCCACATACCAACTTAAGCAATCCCTTACTCAACACAGAGCACTGATGGCATAGAGATTACTTAAAGTGGTAGGTGAGTAGAAAGAAAAATGTTTTGAACCACTGCATTAGATGCAGAGTGCTGTGATCTCTGCCAGATACAGTACATCTGAGAACAAAAATCCAGCAGAAAAATAATTGAGACTGAATCAGTGGCACAAATATTTAGTTTGCATATTGATGTCAATTTGTTGTAAGGTTTGTTTCTTGTTTTACATGAGGTAAAAATGCAGGTCATAGGTTGCATATTATTGCTCCAACTTCCCTTGGTTGAGCTTGCGATGAACTGTTGTGCACATGAAAGATCCCATTGTGTTTATTAATGATCAGTAGCCAACTAGGATGAATTGCATCTGGCAAGATGCAATCCTCTTTGGTAAGGGTGAGACTTCATCTCTCATGCTAGATTGTGACCTGAACAATTTCTAGATGTGCTTTGCATCAATGGATCCAAAAGAGCCAACAGATGATTTGAAACAGATGGGAGAATAATTGAAAGAATGGCAGGTTGTCAACAGACAAGTACGGGTCAAAACCTCAGAGACAGTTTTCGGATAAGATTAAGGAATGTGAAAATATCTAGAAGGCACACAAAAAAAGATACTGAAACCTGGAGAAAAGCACAATCTGCTGGAGCAACTCAATGAGCCGAGCAGCATCAGTGGGAGAAAGAGAATGGTCAACATTTCAGAACGGAACCCTTCTTTATGGTTCCAATCTGAAACATTCACTTTTTTTTTCTCCCCCCCCCCCCCTCCCCTCACACACACAGATCTGCTTGACTTTGGTAATTTCCTCCAGCAGGTTGTTTTTTTCAGTGACAATATGCAACTGTGGCAGTGGGAGAAACACAGCCACCACATTGAGGGTCATTCACAACTGTGTTTATTCAAATTCAGGCCACCCCTTTAAGGGTAGCATGAGCTCAGTTACCTGGTGCATTGTGACGTCATAATCGCTGCCCAGGGTGCGTGCTGGAAGGGATGCTGGAGTCAGAGAGAAACCTCTGACGACGCCATTTCCCCATGGCTGTCCCGCCATGTGGCGATACAAGCGGGGCCGGTTTGCCATCAGGATGTGCGCCACCACACAACAATAAATGTTTAGAGCATTTTTATCAAGACCTAGAACAAAAGAATTGCAACAGAAGCAGGTATAATGCAAATAGAGCATCTGTAATCTCAGAAAATAGAAACTTAGTAAATCAAACCACAGTATCCATAACTACTGTCATGTGGAGTCTTTAATATAATATAGCCAATCAAATGGACTTACGAGGCCTAATAGCAAATGTAACATAAATGTAATAAGGCCAAGTCAGGAGGTATCAGAGCACATAATCAACAAATTGGGGGTGGGAAGAGGGTGGTTAAAGTGGTTAAAGATAATTGTCTCAGAGAGACAAATAACAAAAAAAAATGTAAAGAGATTCCAGAGCTTTGGACCAGAGTAGGTGAAAACATGCTGACCAATGATGGGAGGATTATACTGGAGAATGGTGAAGAGGCCTTTCTGGTGGTTTACAGACAATTTAAAGAGCTGCAGGGCTGAAGGGCATTGGAGCAACAAAGTTCAAAGGTCAAATTTATTGTTAATGTGCATACATGACATTACAGACAACCCTGAGATTCTTTTTCTGTGAGCCAGGCAGCATTTTTATTTCCGCTAACTATAATTGTATTCAAAGAAAGAAAGAGATTTAAACAGACTGACTCCAAATGCAGATGTAGGGTCAAATATACAGTCATAAATAATGAGTCCTTAAATGTCTGCCTATTGTTCATGACTCTGATAGTTGATGGGCAGCAATTATTTGTGAACCTGGAGGCATCTGTACCTCCTTCCACATGGGATCAGTGATCACTGATGCTAATCTCATAGGGATGGGAACCTGAAAATAATAGTGGATTGATGTTTGAGCAGAGCAGTACATACCTGAAAGGCCTGAGGTTTATGGCATGTGTCGGTTCCAAAGAGCAGCAGACTTAACCTACATTCGCACAGAGAATTTTCATCCCTCAAAAGTCATAAAATATGTTAGCATGAGCTAATGCCTAAAAATCCACACGCCATCACGTTCATCTTGTTTGAGCATGGTTCACCTTGGGAAATATTCTTTCTAAAATTTGATTTTCATTTAATGGCATAATCTGACTTATCCAAACCTGGCTGACATATGAATAGTGGACAGTTGATGTAAAGTCCTGCAGAAAGCAATGTTACTCACATTGATCCATCCATTTGATAAAATTGCAAGGGGATTCAGAATCGGAATCAGGATTTATTGACATGAACAAGTCATGAAATTCGGTGTTTTGTGGCAGCATCACATTTATATTATGAACCATCTTACAACATTACTAAATTTAAAAAATAGTTGTGCTGTGCACGAAAATTTAGGCAGAATCTTCTGTTCATTGATCATTCAGGAATCTCATGAGAGCAGGGAGAAAGCTGTACCTGTGCCGCTGAGTGCTCATCTTTAGGCTCCTGTACCTTTTCCCTGATGGTAGCAGAGTGAAGAGGGCATGGCCTGGATGGTGAGGATATTTGAAGATAGAGGTTACTTTTTTTAAGACACTGCCTCATGTAGATGTCCTCAGTGGAGTGAAGTCTGGTTCCTGTGATGTTGCAGGTTGAGTTAACAACCCTCTGGAGCTTTTTTCTTGACATGAGAGTTGGCACCTCCATACCAGGTAATGATGAAACCAGCCACAATGCTCTCTAAGGAACATCTGTACAAGTTTACGAGAGTCTTCGATGACAATACCGAATCTCTTCAGACACCTCACAAAGTATAGCCACTGGCGAGTCTTCTTTGTGATTGTATCAACTTGGATGTTTAAAGTTTTAAAATTCAAAGTCAAAGTTCAGATTTATTGTTAGAGTGCATACATGATATCACATATAACCCTAAGATTCTTTTACCTGTGGGCCATGCAGAATTTCTACTTATCGGTAATGTAAATTGTAATCAAGAAAAAGATACCTACACGAGAGAGAGAAATGTAATCAATGAAAGAAACATAAATGAATTGACCATGCAACACAAAATATATATATATATATTTAGTAATAAATAATGTGCAAAGAAGAAGTCCTTAAATTAGCTTCTTATTGAGTTTATTGATTAGGATTCTGATGGTAGCAATTGTTCCTAAACCTGGTAGTACAAGTCTTATGGCACTTATACCTCTATCCTGAAGTAAGATTATACACCTCTAGATTTCCCTTCCTAAAGCCCACAATCAGCTCCTTGGTTTTGGTGACATTGAGTATGTGATTGTTGTTAGTACATTATTCAGCCAAGTTTTCAGTCTTCCTCTTATGTGTTAATTCACCACCTCGTTTTATGCATCCCACTACTGTTGTTTCATCAGTAAATTTGTAGATAGCATTCTTGTCATACAGGAATAGCACTTGTAACAGACAGATACATGCTTCCTTGACTGGTTTTATGATTATTTAAGGGGAAGCTGAGAAGCCATGTTTGGGGTTCCCTTTGTATACAAGTCCATACAACCGACTCCTGTAGATGCCAGCGTAAACTAGAGCAGTGGCATATGATCTTCAGATTGGTGTGAAGATCAGATGTGTTGGGAAGATCAGCAAAAATATTGACAATCATATTTTGGACGACTTCAGAAAATCAAAGTCATTGAACATTTATAACACAGAGGAGACCATTCAATCCATACTGCCTGTACTGGTCAACAAAGGGCCACCAAGCCCGACAACACCTTCCTGAATGAGGTTTGTAGTCAAACATCTCACAGTTCTTGATGAACATATCAATGATTATTTTAATGTGATAAAGGTTTCCGTGTTTGCACTCTTTCAGGCCTTGAGTTCCAGACCCCTTCAAACATTTAGCCAAAAAGATTTCCTCACCTCTCCTCAAATCCTCCCATCAATTATTTTCACTCTATATCCCTTGATACCTCAGGTCAAGAGCTTTCTCTAATTTACTCTATTTTAACCCAAATAATTTGTTTCCCTACATTCTGCTCTGTTCTTGCGATTATCCAATTTCCTGAACTTCACTGAGAGGTCATGTAAAATAACTAATTTAATATATTATTGCATCATTATTATTGCAGACTTCATTTGGTAGAGTCATGGGAAAAAAGCGATGTGATATCCAATGTAGATGAAAATAGAAAGGAAGAAGGAAAACTCCAACGAGACAAAGAATCCAAGGGAGAAGGCTGCAACTGATATTATCAACCATTAATTATTTATTCAGCCTACAATAGACAGCTATATTTTGTCTATATTATGATGGGCCTAATTGATATAACAATGAGGACATAGAAAATGGAAAAAAGTGGCAGCAATTCATGAACTTAGTTTATGAAAAAATGTTTAATAATTAAAGACTTTCATCAAAGTTAATCCCTCTGAACTCTATCACCAGAGTTTCACATGTCCTTCAGATGTGAAAATTGTGTTCATGTTTTTGCTGAGCATGCCTGAAAGGTGATCAGGCAGTCAGCATCTCAATGTTTTGTTCTGAACAAGACCTGGTGAACAGCTCAGCTCCCTTGTGGCAGTCACTAAGCAAAGCTGGCACATTTGGTTATCACTGCAACTGTTCCAGATCTTTATGAAACTTGGTATTCTTTCTCTCTCATGCAATGGAAGATTGGCAACCGGATTAAGTGTATCGGACAGCTGGGAGAATAAAGCAGGGCATTGATGGTGATCCTGCGTGCGTTGTGTGTGTGTGTGTGTGTGTGTGTGTGTGTGTGTGTGTGTGTGTGTGTGTGTGTGTGTGTGTGTGTGTGTGTGTGTGTGTGTGTGTGTGTGTGTGTGTGTGTGTGTGTGTGTGTGTGTGTGTGTGTGGGCGTACGAATCCATGTAGACTGTAGAAATTATTCAGCATATTAAATTTAAAGAACACGTTTGTCCACTTACAGTGTCCCTCCAGATAACATTAACATCGACCTCCAAATTCCATTAACCCCTCTTCCGTGTCTCTCTCTTTCCCTATCCCTTAGTCCCTTTTCCTCCAACTCCCCAATCCCTTCCCTTCTCCTATCAGAAAGATACTCTCTGCCCTCTCCCCATCACTTCTTAGCTTTTTTCTCATCTACACTCCTTCTTGTACCTACCTATTACTTCTTACCAGTGGGCTTGTGCTGTTCCCCTTCTCTCTTCCTCTCCTCTCCTCCTCAGCCCCAACTTTTTTATTCAGGTACCTCACTTCTTTTTTCTTATTCTGGACAAAGGACCCAGACCTAAAACATTGGTTACCTTTTACCACCAATGGATGCTGCATAACCTGCTAAGTTTCTCAAGCAGATTCGTGCATTGAACTTCTCCGCAGATTCTGCAGACTTTCTTGATTAACACCACAAGAAACTGCAGAGGGTTATGAACATGGCTGAGGCCATCAAACATCCTCTTCCACTCCATTGTGTGATGACATTGTTTAATAGGTTTATGGTATTGTATATGTTGAATGTTTAATGGGTTTGGAGGGGGGTGGGAAGGAGGGAGGGAAGGGAGGGGGGAAAAGGGGAGAAAATGAGTATATTCATGAGGGAAATGTTTGTGTGTATTTTGGTTAATATGGTTCATAGTGTGAAAATAAAAAAAATGTTAAAAAATCCTCTCCCACTCCATCGACTTTACCTATACCTACCTTTGCCTGCCTGACAAGTGCAAACAAATATTAAAAGACTCATTTCTCCCCTACAAACTCTCTTCACTTCCTCCCAGTCAGGAAGAAAGTTCATGAAAGTGAGCTCATACTCCACCAGGTTCAATGAAGTTTCTTTCCCATCATTATCAAATTCCTGAATTAACCTAAAAATTGCCCGCAGAGGTCATGAAATGGGCATATGCTAGTTGTTACAAATCTATATTGGATATGGATTAGCAAGATTTCAATGTGGATTAGGCAAGAAATTGGAATCAATTCCATGTAGATTAGGTGTCAGTTGAACATACTGCTATTGGGGGTTCATTTATTGGGGGTTCATCCCTTTGCTGTAAGATCATCTATCCAATTACAACAGAATATAGAACAGATTCAGAGTTGGATGGAAAAGTGTTCAGACAGAGTTCAATCCAGATAAGTGTGAAAGTGATGTATTTGGAAAGGTCAAACTTGTCCTCCATTCTGGTTGCGTCATTACACAAAGGCCACGGAACCTTGAAGAAGGTACAGCGGAGATTTACCAGAATGTTGCCTGAATTGAAAAACTTATCTTGAAGCAAGTTTGACAGAACTAGGGTTTTTCTCTTTGGAGCAAAGAAGGATGAGACATGGCTTTCTAGAGGTCTACAAGATTATGAGAGGCATAGATACGGTGGACTGCCAATGCATTTTTCCCAGGGAAACAGTAGCAAACACCAGAGAACATCTGTACAAGGTGAGTGAAGGAAAGTTTAGGGGAGGCATCAGGGATAAGTTTTTTTACACAGGGAATGCATGGCTGGGGGGTGGTGAAGGAGGCTGGCACAATTGGGGGATTTAAAATACTTAGAAAGGAACATGATTGAAAGAAAAGAAAAAGGTAAAGAAGGTTTTGATTGTTGCGTAGGTTTATATTTGTCAGCACAACATCATGGGTCAAAGGTGATGTTCTATGTTCAATTTTTTTTGTCAATCTTCTAACATTTTTCAACAAAAGATAGTGAAATGGTTGAAGAAAAAGATGTTAAGTCTGCAGACAAAGACAGGAATAGAAATGTTGAGTATGGTGGATTAATGTTCTGAATTGTGTCTGTTTCAATGGAAGGAGTATGGTAGGGAAGGCAGATGAGCTGAGAGCATGGATCAACATGTGGAATTATGACATTGTGGCCATTAGTGAGACATGGTTGCAGGAGGGGCAAGACTAGCAGTTCAATGTTCTGAGGTTCCATTATTTTAGACGTGATAAAGAGGGAGGAATGAAAGGGGGGAGGGTGGCATTAATGGTCAGGGAAAATATCACGACAATGTTCAGACAGGACAGATTAAATGGCTCATCTACTGAGGCTATATGGATGGAACTGAAGAATGAGAAAGGGATGATCACATTATTGGAATTATAGACCTCCAATAGTTAATGGGAATTGGAGGGGCAAATTTGAAGAGCGAGAGAAGAAACATATTAGTTGTAATATCAGGTGATTTTAACTTTCTACATATTGACTGGGACTCCTATGTTATAAAAGGGCTGGATGGGTTAGAGTTTATCAAATATGAAAGTTTCCTTAATCAATATATAGAGATCCCAACAAAAGAAGGTACAATACTGGATCTCCTATTGGGAAACAAGACAGGGCAAGTGACAGTAATGTGTGTAAGGTAACATTTTGGAGCTAGTGAACATAATGTTATTCATTTCAAGATATTTATGGAAAAGGATGCAGGTTAATGCAGTGTCTGCAGACTTTCTTGTTTAATTGCCGGTTCATGGGACAAGATGGAAAAATAGTTCAGCATAGACAAGAAGGGGTGAAGGGTCTGCTTTTGTTTTGAGTGTTTGATGCATACAAACAATCTTGTAAGGTTTTGGATTAGAATACATTTGGGTTCTTACCTCTGATGAGAAGGATGAGAGATGATCTATTGAAGACCTTAGACATGTGGAGGAGTTCAAAAACGAAGCCAATAAATGTAATAATTCAGGAGAAATGATTATTTGCCGAAAGGTTAGATTATAGAATCTCTCCAACAGAGACAAATTCAGTCAGATGCAAGCCTAAAAAGTTAAAGTAAAAAAGGAAGAATAACAAATGATTTGAAAATTACATATTTAGCACCCTTCTTCAGAAGGAATGATTTAAATAAGCCAAGGAAAATACAGAGGATACCAAAATTGGAAAAAAAAACCCTCAAAAGCTGCACCTGTTGAAATACCAAAATGGTTGCATTGCAATGTCAATTAATAAATTATCTTGAGTTAGAAACTGGTCATATGGATTTTTAAAAGCAATTACTTGAAGAGAGAACAGACAAAAGTGCTGCTGTGGATCTGGTGTACTTGGACTTTCAATAAAGTAACATGTAACAGAGTCCTGACAAACCTGGGCCATATGGGATCAGGGAACAGGCACCAGAATAGATTGAAAGATGATTATGAAACAAGAAACAGGAGATAATTTGAGGTAAATTTCTCAGACTGGTCAACCATGGGAAATAATGTCCCACTGGGATGAATATTGGAATCAACGCTCATGGATCAGAACTCAATGTTTGTGATAAGGAGTCCAGGTGTCACAGAATTAGTGGCTGGAGCTGATTACCAGAAAAGAAGAATCTATCATTATTCTTGGGAATGTAAGAAACTAAATTAGGTGGAGCAAACAGATTTCGATCCAAGAAATATTTTTTTTAGAATGTCCCAGTTCATCCCATCACCTTCAAATATCGCATTGCTCCAGTATCAATCTTCATCTCCTGCAATGGCGGCATTGTACTACAACATTCTAAGACAGGCCATGAAGCACCTTAAAAGAAATATGAAATTGGAACTTCCTTTGTACAGTTTGCAAACACCTCCCACCATCAGAACAACAAACTCAATCAGGCACTCATTTAAGCACTCTTACTTTTGCACTTTATTTGGTTTTTTTTTAACACCCCTCTCCGTATTGCGCAGTCAATTGTTTACATTTATTTATTTGTTTACATGTTACATTGTGTACAGATTTTTTTTACACTACAAATGAGTGGTGATCCTGCCTGGACTGCAAGAAAAAAGAATCTCAGGGTTGTATGTGATGTCGTGTATGAACTCTGACAATAAATCTGAAATCTGAAATGAAGAATAAAGGCTATGTGAGATTATCGGTTTCTGCAAATCTTAGCCCATTGCTTCAGCAAGGGAAATAAAACAATTTTGTTAATGAGAGAACATAAAACTTTGCTGCTTATGAATAAATTGGCCCTCATTGGAGAAAAGATCAGATCAAACTAATCCTATTATCAACAGTTTTGAATACTTCTTTTTTCTTACAGCCTCAACCAAGATCAAATCCCTTGATGTTGTTGTTGTCAAGCTGATCTCATTGATTGGCTGAGGTATCAACCATTGTTGCTGCCTGACTTTGAAAGTCAATTTCTTATTCATCTATTACAACAGCCAGAACATTTGGGAAGCATGTGTACGATTTCCATTCTTGTATTAGTCAAGGAGCTGGTGCGGCTAGAAAAGAGAAGAGAGAGAGAGAAAGAGAGAGAGAGAGAGAGAGAGAGAGAGAGAGAGAGAGATGGATAAAGTGACATGTTTACTTTCGGCAAGCTTGTTAAGTCAGCTTTGAATTTTTCATGAGGGCCTTGGTAACCTGTAACTTGCAAACTAAGCTCTTGGGGATTTCCAGCACAAAGAACTCCATCAACCCTCACTCCCCATCTGGCACAGGGTGTGAAGGACAAGCTGGAGATCCTGGAAACGTGAAGATGTTCGGCATTGTGTATATTTTTTTTATTGGCAAGAAGCTGTTTCCATTTTATGATTCCTTCTCGGTACATGTCCTATTTGTAGGGTTACAGTGAAACCAGCAGAATCCATCGCAATGGCCTGTACGTGTGTAAATCAAACGCCAGACTTATTCCAATGTTTCATCACCAGCGTGATAAGTGGCAGCTTTTTAAAACTCTGTTCATATCATCTATTTCTAAGTGAAGGGGATAGGGAAAAGGGGATTGGAGGTTGGTGGGGTTGTGAAAGGAGAGCTCGGAAATGTGAATAAATTGCATGGCCTTTGTAAATTTAAGTGTACAAGCTTCAATTGGGCCATGCTCCAGGTATGTACCCTCTTGTGGATTTTACAGGACTTGAATTACCTATATCCAGCACTATCTTTTCACTAATGTGATAAGCTACATTGTCTTCAGCGACTTTATTTTCACTCCAGATAAGGAAGGCAACAAAGAAAAACAAATAAATGGAGGAAGGAACTTAATATGGCCCATATTCTTCTGATATTCTATATTGGTGCAAAGCTGCTGAGTTCTCTTTTAATTTTGATTTAACAGATGACTTCAGGCCTGTCTTAAACTGATCGAGTGACTTAAAGGAAGAGTTTGCTGTCACCACTCTTCCTGAGACTATTGTCCGTGACTGCTAAAATGCTTATTATTATTCAACAGGAGGCAAATATACCGGAACCAATCAGTTTGCTGGCGTTACTTGGATATTAGATTGTTAAGCTTATGTTTGTTGGCATTGACATAAAGAGCACCACAGGCCTTGCAATGCCTCACTTTGTAGTTTTACGCTGAGGTCTGGAAAAGTTTGGTAAGTTTCTGAAAGGAAAAATTAAGTTAGTTTTTCTCACCTTCAAAGAATATATGCATCTGTTCCTAAAGGCTCTCAATTTCTTTGGCATCTACTGTTTCTGAAAAGTTGGCATTCTCCTAAAAAGTGATAAATGCAGACATGACTAAGTTGACTAAAATAAACTGGTAAAGCCATGTATATATACACACTGTGTGTGTGTGTGTGTGTGTGTGTGTGTGTGTGTGTGTGTGTGTGTGTGTGTGTGTGTGTGTGTGTGTGTGTGTGTGTGTGTGTGTGTGTGTGTGTGTGTGTGTGTGTGTGTGTGTGTAGTGCATATAGATATATATTAAAAATACACACACACTCACACACACATACACAGAGGATTGATTTTCTGCACCTGGTGCTCCCTTTGTGGCCTTCTCTACATCAGAAAGACTAGGCACAGACTAGAAGTTTGCTTCGCTGAGCATCTTCACTCTGTCTGCACCAGTAACAGGGACTCCCAGTGGCCAACTATTTCAGTTCTGTGTCTCACTCCCATACTCACATGTCTGGCCATGGCCTCGTACTATCCCACCAAGACCACCTGTAAATTGGAGAAACAACGCCAATTTTCTGTCTGGGACCTCTCCAGCCAGATGGCATTAACATTGACCTCCAGTTTCTGCTAATCTGCTCTCCTATCTCCCTCCTTTCCCCTCCTCCTGTCTTTTTTTCCCTATGCTCTCCACCCCTTCATTCTCTATACTCCTAGCCACCCCTCTTCACCCTGCTTGTTGCTGTGCCCTCCTTCCCTTCTCCACCTATTACCTCCTGCCTTTGGGATCATGTTCTTCTCCTGACACGTTCCCCCCCCCCCTTACCTTTTCTTTCGGACACCTGCAGACATTTTTCCATACCTTTCCAAGCCCAAAACGATGGCTAGGTATCTTTACCTTTGCTATATAAAAGATACTGTTTGACCTGGTGAGTTTTTCTAGAACTCTACAGCACAGTTTAGGCCCTTCAGCACACAGTGTTGTGCTGACCTAATAGCCTACACTAACAACTGCCTAGAATTTCCTGCTGCCTTACCCTCCATTTTTCTCAGTTCTAAGTGACCATCTAATGGTCTCATAAAAGGTCCTATTGTACCTGCCTCCGTCATCATCGTTGTCATGGTTATCTCTCAAAGTAGAGGATGATGGTCTTCATTCTGTTGATCTATTTATGGGATCTTAGGGGGCTTATGAGTCTAATCTTGGCTTTGAAAGTTCTTCCGCATTCAGGACAGGTAGTTCCAGATGTCAGTCTGGGCTTTGGATGTTGCTGCCTCTCTTTCCATTAACTTCTCTTTTCTTCTAGTTCTGCACATCTGTTGGCTTTGAAAGTTGTTCTTCCTTCTCGGATGATGGTTTGCCAGAGTTTCCTGTCCTTGCCATTGGTTTCCCAATTGTTGATGTTGATGTTACGTATCTTCATGTTGGCTTTTAAGATGTCTTTAAATCTTTTCTGTTGCCCACCTCTTTTACATTTTCCTTCTTTAAGGTGGATGGGAGTAGAAGACTTATTTTGGCATATGTTCGTCTTTCATCCAAATAAAATGACCTCTCCATCTTAGCTGGTTCTTGATGATGTAGGCTTCAATGCTTGTTGTTTTTGCTTCATTTAGCACACTGACATTAGATCTTCTATCTTCCCAGCTGTTAGTTAAGATGTTTTGAAGGCAGCAATGATGGAACTTTTTAAGTACCTTTAAATGTCGCTGGTATGGTGTCCAGGAATCTGATGCATACAGGAGTGTTGGGATCACCACTGCTTTGTACACTAACATTTTGGTGTCCGTTCAGATGTCACAATCATTAAACACTCTTGTTCAGAGACATCCAAAAACTGTTCCAATGCATTTAAGATTATGTTGGATCTCATCATTAAGATCAACATTGGAGGAGCTTTGACTTATAAGATACGGAAAGTGGTCCACTTTTACCAAGGATGCTTCACCAAGTTGAATTCACAGTTCTATCTGATTTATCTCAGTTGGTAACGGTTGGTTGATGATCTGAGCCTTCTTGGAATTGATGGTAAGTTCACGTTTTCTGTATGCATGGTCAAAGGCAATCAGAATCCATTGTAGGTGGTATTCTGAGAGAGCTACAACACTGTTATCATCTATGTATTGGAACTCGATGAGGGAACTCATGGATGTCTTGTTTTTGGACTTAAGGTGGGCAAGATTGAAAAGTCTGCCATCTGTTCTGTAAACAAATCCACTCCTGGGGGTAGATCATCCTTGATGATGTGGATGATTGTAAACAAGGTTGAAGCAATCACACATCTGCTTCCATCACGTTGGTGACAGTGCATTCCAAGCACCCACCACTCTCTGTGCAAAAACATATCTCTTAAATCCCCCCTGGACTGACTTCCAAGCACTTAAAACTATGACCCCTCAACTTCGCCATTTCAGCCCTGGGTTAAAGCTTCTGGCTATTCACACAATCATTGCTTCTCATCATGGAGGAAGTGAAATTCCCAACAAAGGTCACTGCAAATAAAGTCAAACCTTTTAGGGCTCAAGGCCAGCAAGAGAGGCAATCAGTGACAGCAAAGAGAAGGGCAAGAGAAAGAAACGTAGCTGTGGACTTATATGCAGGTTATTTTGAAGTAGTTTGCACATTTAATTTCCTTGAATCATCACACATATTAATAAAAAGAATATCTTGAGTACCATTGACTCCAGTGAACTAGTATTTTTTTTCATCAGCCAAAAATGCTGGAAACACTCTACAAGTCATTATCGATCTTACAGAAGTATATAAGATTATGAGGTTCTTAGATAGGGTGGACAGCCAGCAATATTTTTCCTGGGGCAACAATTACAAATATCAGAGTTCATCTGTTTAAAATGATTGGAGGAAAGTTTAGAAGAGATGTCAAAGGTGAGTCTTTTATGCAGAGAGTGGTGGGTGTCTGGAATGCATTGCCAGGGGCAGAGTTGAATGGTGGTACAATAGGGGCATTCAATAGTCTCTTATATTGGCACATGGGTTTAAGAGAAGTGTAAGGTTATGGGTGTGAAGTAGGGACAAATGAGACTGTTGTGGAGTAGGTTTGTGTAGGTCAGCACAACATCAAGGGCCAAAGGGCCTGTACTGTACTATAATGTTCTACGTTTTATATTCTATGTCAGGTAAAAATTGTCGAAAAATAGTTAATGTTTTGGGTCTGCAACCTTTCATGAACAATCTGCTCTCTTTCTTAGGAGACTTATTAAGCATCGTTATGAATCAGTATAATTTCTTACTATTTAATTATGCTCAATGAACAAATTGATACTCCTTAATGAACCTCACATGGTAGTATTATGTCATCTTTGGCCTGTACTAAGTGATCTCTCTCTGTAACTCTGTGCATGTGTCCCACATCCTACTTGCAAAATTTGGGGTGACTCACTGGACTGTTCATAGAACTACTTTCTCACTGCACTTCAGTACATGTGACAATAAACTTGAACTTGAGGAGTGTGTTATCCCAACCTATGCAGCCCCTCCATATAATTTAAACCCCCCTGTCCTAGTACCATTCTTATCGATCTTTTCTGCACCCTTTCCAGCTTAATGTTACTTTTACTATAGCAGGGTGACCAGAACTGTGCACAATACTCCAAGTGCAGTCTCACCAACACCTTTAATAGTTATAACATGTTCCTGTAGTGAATGCCCTGACCAATGAAGGCCAAACTCCTTCTTCACCACCTTATCTATCTGTGTTGCTACTTTCTTGGAACTATGTACATGTACCACAAGTCACTCGACAACATCCTCCAGAGCTCTAGCATTCACTGTATAACTCCTGCCCTTGCTACCAAAGTGCAACACCTCACACTTGTCCTACTTAAATTCCATCTGCTGTTCCTTGGCCCATTTTCCCTGTTCATCTAGTTTCTGTTGTAATCATAGATAACCTTCCTCACTGTCCAGAACAACACCAATTTTAGCGTTATCTAGAAACTTACAAACCATGCCAACAGCATCATCATCCAAGTTGACCCAGTAGTGGACCCAGCCACAATCTCTGGAGCACACCACTGGTCGAAAGTCTCCAATCTGAGGAACAACCTTCAAACACCAGCCTCTATTTCGACCCATCAAGCTAACTCTATATCTAAATTGGCCAATTCACCCGTAACAATCCTCATTTGCTCTATAGTTCTCCGTCTTCATATTATTTTACTGCTTTTGTGTCACGTTTGGCTTATTTCGACACAAAACAGAAACTTTCATTCTGACTCATTTTTGACAGGCACAACTAGGTCAAGGCTAATTCTCCTGTTGGTAGATCATATCATCCTTGAAGCTTAGAAATAAGGAAAAGCAATGGAAAATGATAATGAAGATATCTGAAGATAGAAACAGTGCCTTGAAGATACAAGAGAAGTGGTAGGAGTAATATTAGGAAGGAGAATGGAAACAGGAACAGGAAAGGATGGAGTTACACCACTGACTATATTATGAGGTTGCATATTAATATCTGTGACCCTTAACGTTCCTTATAAACTTCGCCTAACTTTGGGAATCACTGGCTGTTGATAAAATTACAATTATTCTTTCTATTTCCTCATTAAAGATTTTGCCAATTTTATGATTGTGAATCAGTGTCATTTACAAGGACTAATTGATCTTAATTCCTATCCTCTCCATTTAAAACTCAAAGCAAAAAATACTGTATATGCTGGCAGATAGAAACTTAAAAATGTCACCCTAAAGTCAGGGTTGTTATATGGTAGGTCTAAAATCTGAACCTTAATGGTAAAGTCTCAACATCACTCCCACCGGCTCCAACACAATCTTGCACATATCCTGTTAATTGTGAATCACATCTCAGCGCTTCTCTGTGGGGTCCATCTACCCAGTTCAATTGCCGTCAGCTCTGCAATGGCTTTAAATGGCCTGTACAGGAGCTGACCTGGTTTATTTTAAAATATACCCCAAAAAATTAAAACATTTACAGGGTAATTTGGTATTAAAATATTGTGATTTGCTTTTAATAGCATCCACTGGTCAATGGTAAGTGCCAGGTTTGGAGGGTCATCTTATACAAAGGGTATCACTCAGAAATCTACATTTTAGATGGAAATTCTGTGGTCATTATATACACTAGTCATCCTATATGCTGGCATAAGGTAACTAAAGAATTTATTTAAAGTTGGAGCCCAGTATTTTAGAAGGATAAGGTTAGACTATCATTGTTTAAGTATTTTAAATGTTGATCATTCACCACCCTTTCTCGTATCACTATTGGTATTAGTTGCCGAAGAGCTTCCAATGTCGAGTGGCGGTACCCAAGATGTACTTGCATTGGTCTGATTCTAATAACCCCATCTGGTGGAAGCAGCTCGTCAGAACAGGATGAGCTTCACCAGCCAATGTATTCCTTTGCATAACAAATAGAAGTTCTTTGAAGATTACCCCTTTACTTTTCTTTCTTCATTTACAATATTTTCACTATAACTCTGAAGAGTGATTGCAATGTTTGGTCATTCATAGTGAAGGGTGATTAGCACATTTTAATTAAAGAAGGGATTATAAGATTATGAGAGAAGAAATAGCAATCTTGAAAACATGTATAACTGAGGCTTATTTTGTTTGCAGAGTCTGTGGTTAAGCCTGCTGAGGAAAGGAGGGTATAATTGATTTTTAAATCATTATGTTATTGGCAAAGCAGTTTCTGATGACACGTTCTTCAATATAAATTTTGTGGTAATTTTCTTGAGAACAGTTGAAATGTTTGCAATATTCATTCATAAGTATTATTGTTGACAAGGCAGGTAAAAACTGCGATGGTTGGACTCTGTTTGGAGAAGATAAAGGTTGCTATTTAATAGGGAAAATACTTTGGGTGGAGAATTTTGTGTGTATTGCAATGAGTCCTGCATTGGGAAATTAATCCATGTAAAACAAACACTGAAACAACAATAAATTGCATTCAACTGATGAAAATAACAGTGGGATCCCATAAAGTGAAATGAAAGGGTGGATGCTATTAATTGTTACTCTTGAATAAAACATTGGACCGTTAACAACCAGTCAGGACAGTAGCAGAAGTTTGGAATTGGAAACTGACTACACATATTAAAATAGGAGGAGCAAAGAAATAATATGACAAACTTAATCCAATAGGTTTGCCCTATCTTTCAATAGAGGAGGAAACTTTCCTTTGAATGAATCCATTTGAATAGAGAGATTAGCCAAGAGAAGAATGGTTTGATCTGGAAGACTCCTGAGCAAGGTATTAAGGGTTTCAGCAACTGGTGAACTAAAGTCTGATACAAATCCTCCTCGTCCTTGTTTTAAAATATGCCATCCTTCCCTTGGCCATCACTGTTACTGATAATAGAAATTGGCAACCCTTGTTTAATTCAATGAAGAGAGCCAGCATTTCTGCATAGAACACCTGTCATTGCATTTAAGGCTAATTGCCATGCTTTGTAGTTTACTTACTAAAACATTTATAGGTGCACCCAAGTCTTCTGCTGCTTTCAAACTGATATCAAGTTAAGTTTATGATCACATTAAGTTTAAGAAATTGAGAAGTGCTCCAGATGTACAGTGATATCATTTTGAGGATGGGGGAGGGGATGTGGAGGAGGCACAGTGGGATCCCATAAAGTGAAATGAAAGGGTGGGTGCTGTTAATTGTTACTCTTGAATAAAACATTGGGCCATTAACAACCAGTCAGGACAGTAGCAGAAGTTTGGAATTGGAAACTGACTGCACATATTGAGTCAACCCTCATGGCATCTTACTTATACTGACCCCTTGGGTCAATGGTGAGTCAGGGGAGAAAGCCTATCAATCCCAGTCACACCCTGCTTACTTCCGCTGCACCCTACAATTTATTCTCTCTCACTCACAACACCCTTTGATTGTCTTTGCCATTATTCTACATGTGCTTGAAAACATGAAACTCCAAGTTCAAGGACAGTTTCTTTCCATGCACCATTTATAGGAGGTAAAGGATAAACAATGTTTTGGGCCTGTGGCCTTCGTAAAGGTATGAGAAAAATCAGGTAGGTGTCTGAATAAAAAGGTGGGATGATGAAGAGGTGAGGAGGGAGGAAGGGGCAAAGGGAGGTGTAGAGGCTAACAGGTAAGAGAGTGGATATGGGTGGGCACTTTCTATAGATGGTGACCAGTGGGGTGCCACAGGGATCTGTACTGGGACCCCAGCTGTTCACAATTTACATTAATGATCTGGATGAGGGGATTGGATGTAATATCTCCAAATTTGCAGATGACACTAAGCTAGGAGGAGTTGTGTGCATGGAAGAGGGGGTCAGGAAGCTCCAGTGTGATTTGGATAAATTGAGGGACTGGGCAGATACATGGCAAATGCACTACAATGTGGATAAATGTGAGGTTATCCACTTTGGTAATACAAACTGGAGGGCAGATTACTATTTGAATGGCAATAGATTAAGAGATGGGGAAGTGCAGAGAGACCTAGGGGTACTTGTACACCAGTCTCTGAAGGCGAGCATGCAGGTTAAAAAGGCAAATGGTATGTTGGCCTTCATATCAAGAGGGTTTGAGTATAGGAACAAGGATACCTTACTGCAGCTGTACAGGGCCTTGGTGAGACCACACCAGGAGTATTGTGTGCAGTTTTGGTCACCTTATCTAAGGAAGGATGTTCTTGCAATGGAGGGAGTGCAGAGGCGATTCACCAGGCTGATACCTGGAATGGCAGGAATGACTTATGAAGAAAGATTGCGCCAATTGGGATTGTACTCGCTGGAGTTTAGAAGATTGAGAGGGGATCTCATAGAGACATATAAAATTCTGGCAGGACTGGACAGAATGGATGCAGATGGGATGTTTCCAATGATGGGAAAATCCAGAACCCGGGGCCATGGTTTGAGGATAATAGGCAAACCATTTAGTACCGAGATGAGGAGGAATTTCTTTACCCAGAGGGTGGTGAATCTGTGGAATTCATTGCCACAGAGGGCAGTAGAGGCAGGTTCATTAAATCTATTTAAGAGGGAATTAGATCTATTTCTTCAGTATAAGGGTATTAAAGGTTACGGAGAGAAGGCGGGGACGGGGTACTGAACTTTAAGATCAGCCATGATCTCGTTGAATGGCGGAGCAGGCTCGACGGGTCGAATGACCTACTCCTGCTCCTATCTTCTATGTTTCTATGACCTGCTGAGTTTCTCCAGCACTTTTGTGTATAGCATTACAATCACAATGTCTGCAGATTTTTCTGTATGAGTTTGACTTATTTTTCTTTAATTTTATGAAGTTTAATGACCTTAATTTTAAAACAACTTTTTTTTCCAGTCTTTAATTATTTTTTAAAATATTTCAATTTATTTCAACTATTTAGAAATCATCAGATACATTTGGAAACAGCTAAAAATGTCTTTAACAGAATAATAATAAAGGTCATCAAGGTGGTCCAAGAGCAGGGTCCAGGATCTGCCACCCATCTCAGACCTGGTGATCCAGTACAGATGCCTTTGTTTCTGGGATAACTGCAACAGTGAGGTCTGGCTTTTGATTTCTATCCTTGCCCCTCAAAGATTTAATGCATCTGCAGGGATTGAACAGAGTGCAGTGGAATGGACCAAAGTGAGGCATGGACCAGCTTAAGAAAGATCTGGTCCTTACATGGAACTTTCATGAATTAAATGTCTTGCACTTCTTGAACTGAGATGGTTCAAAACCATGAGTTTAACATATCTTCTGTTCACTGGCTTAAGAAAACAGAAGGTATTAAAATGCTTATCAAACTTCCTTCTTTAAATGGTGACCAGGACAGGACAAGATTGGGAAGGTTACTCTGAAGATCTTTAAAAATCCTGAAAGGTCATAAAATCCTGTTCACGGACTCAAAGGCTCCCTTACTAATTCTATGTTCTATGCCTCACACCTTGGAAAGGATCACAATGTTCTCCAGATTCTATGGATGGCAAAATTGTCACCTGAGGAGAGACTGGGTTGCCATCATGCATTCATTAGGATTCAGCAAAATGAGAAAAGTTTGGATTGAAATGCACCAAATTCTGATGAGGTTAAATCTTCTGGATACAGGGAGAATGTTACCCCTGGGTGGAATGGTGGGGTGAGAGTAGAAATTTCAGGATTCAGGATACAAAATTTAGGGACCAGAATGAAGAGAAATTTCTTCCCTTGAAGGATGGGGAACCCATGAAATTCTCTGCCTCTGAAGGTTGTTGAGCTCACACAGATGAATGTATTTAAGAAGATGGATAGATTTCTCAACCCAAGGGTTCTGAGTTAAGCATCAGCCATGAACATAGTAATGCAGGATGATGTCTGCCCCAAGCATAATGTCAAATTAAACTAAAGCTCTGGCACTTGTATATTGATACATTAATGATTTCCTTCTTATTCATGTTTTCATCCAGAAGCCTCTTAAACTCTGCGATTGTATCTGCTTCCATCATTACACCTGACAGCCTCTTCCAGGCATCTACCAATATGTGCAAACTATCCTCTCTCAATTTAAATGTCTATCCTTTAGTGTGTGATACATTTACTCTGGGGAAAATAAGATTCTGACTGTTGACCCTCTCATAATTTAATAAGGTTCAGTTATATCTCCCCTCAGCCTTCAACACTTGAGTGAAAACAACCCAAGTTTGTCCAAACTCCTGCTCATCCCCTCTATTCCAGGTAACATCCTGGTAAATCTCTTACCAAAGCTTTCACACCCATCCTTCATGGGTCAACCAGAATTGTTCACAATGCTCCAAGTGCAGCCAAAACAAAGCTTTATTTGCCTGCATCATGCCTACATAAATGTTATGCTCAATACCTTTACAAATTAAGGTAAGCATGCACTGCAGATTGGTGGGGAACATGGTGAGATTTTCAGTGTATATGCAATGCATAAGTGTTTCAGTCTTCATTGAGGACAGATTGGGTTGCAAACAACAATGTGCCATGACTCAATCCAATTATGTCTTCAGTTCTACCAGTTGCAACTCTGTTTACATTCTTTGCTTGATAATCACTTATCAGCTCATTTAGCCACACACTGAACATAAGAACACAAAAAAAAAGAACATGAGTCAACCATCCAGCCCGTTGAGCCTGCCCCGCCATTCAATAAGATAGTGGCTGATCTGGCCATACATTCAGCTCCACTTACCTACCTGTTCCCCAACACCCTTAATTCCCAAATTAATCAAAATTCTACTCTCTGTGCCTTAAGTACTTTTAATTAAGCAGCCTTCCACAGATTCACAGATCTCTGGGAGAATTAGTTCCTCTCATCTCAGCCACTGCTGACTTTCTATGTCCCCAAGCTCACTGGCATTGGATATTTACATGAGAAGTGCTTCCTTATTATTTTTCTTCTATTCCCTTCCTCCTCTTTTATTGTTTTCTCTCTGCGATTATAATTTTCCAGGGATTCTTGATGCCTCTGCACTTGTCTTTGCAGCATGCCTCCCATTTGGCCTTGAGCCAGCACGTTGAAGAAGCTCTTGACATGAGCCCCTTTGATGTGCGTGCCTCCTCGGCACTGCAAGATGCCAGCGTTATGTCCTCATCCCTGTAAGTCTTGAGCAGAAAACTGCCTTTGGATGCCACCTCACCAGCTGGCAGCTGTGGCACCAAATGTGCCAACAGAGGGCAGGTGGTCATGGGCTTCACTTGGAGATTGTCATTCTCCGTCAGAATTCTCTGGGCTAGGTTCCATGTGCTGACTAAATATGACAATTCAGAACAAGGAAAACAAAAAAAAACAACTGTTGCCACCATAACCCTGGCTGGGACTCCATAAATCTGAATGTAATAACATTCCAGTCAAGAGTCCACACTAAAAGTCACAAAAACATTGGTGAACATAGTTGGAGTCTAAAGCTGAAACATTTGCAGTGAACGTGAGTTTTTCCTTCTGCCTGCTGTCACTGTACAAAATCAACAAAAGCAGATTTTACTTCTGATTCACAGCATATGAACTTTAAAACATGCCCATGCATTTGCAGAAGATTCAATGAAAAACTGACTCTACTGTACTTTCTGTTTTGGATTCAGGTAGTTACATTGTAGGGAGCAGAGAACAAAATGAAAGTATTCTAGTCAGCTTATAAGCTATCCCACCCAAGATTCATAGACAGTCCTGCTGTGAAAGCGAGCACTGTCTTATACTGACGATCTACCTATACCTGTGAATGTTTCCAGCACTGAAGTTACTTATCTTTGGTTGGCTCTGCAGCATTTTTCCTGATAGACAAGAGAAGCATGAACAGTTTTTTTTATATACTGGTCTATAAACTTTAGTGTCCTGAGATCTCTGCCAGTCTGGATCCTTGTAAATCCCAGTTTTCACTGCTCTCCCATTGGAATGTTCCAGCTGCTTGCATCCTCAGCTTTGACAATAAATTATTCTAGCTCTTTATCTCTTTTTAAAACGTTCCTTAAATGCTCCTGTATAAACAATTGTCCTAAATAGCTTCTTACATTTGCTGATGTTCTAGTAACCTTTATTGGAATACTTACTGATGTTGAAGACATTGTTAGAATTGCGTATTGTTGCTTGACGGGATTTACATCTTACCCCCATAATAAGCCCTGCTGGTACAGCACCTGTGTCCTTGCTGGTCTCCTCCACAGGTTTCTCTTTATCATCACATCAATTTAAGATTCTTAATTTTTGCTTGAAACTCCTTTCAAGCCTCACTGCATCTCCTCACTCCAGCATTCCCTCAGTTATACCACCAAGTTGACAGCTTCTAACCTTCCTTTGGGGTTGCCCCAGCATTTAAAATGAATGTTTGGCTTCTGTCCCCATTGCCACTCACCAGCTGCCTTGCTCTTTTCATTTCCAGTTGTTCCTGAGTTCCACAGAGCCAGGAGACAGCCAATAATTTACGTATTATGAGTTGCATCACAGTGCCTTGTAGGAGCTCCTTTCATTGACACCCAGGATACCCATAGCTCTTCTAAACAAGGCCCTCTCACTGGCTTCCTGGAACAAGGTCAATTTTGTTCTTATGCAGGATGAATGTGAAAACATGCACCTAAACCCACACAGCGTAAGATCCTTACTATACCCTGCCTCACCAGGGTGAATATGCATGCTCTTGAACAGGTGGTTCTGAACTGAGAAGCGAAATAGTTTCCCTGCAGTTTCACTGAGAGCTAATCCATGGATTTAAAATATGCCATCCCCCTTCATTCCCACCCCCCAGCCTTATTCTTTAAGACAGTTTGAACGTTAGAATTGGCATTAATGAAGCGATTAATTAGAGAGATCCTTTAATCTCCTCAGATTTTGATGGACAGGCAATGAACATCCAGCTGTAAAAATTGAGCTAGATCCAATCTTTTTCTTTTATGATCTTGGCAGCAAGCTTCCTGAGAAATTCACATTATGATAGGCAAGTAATTATGGTGGTAAACAGCTGTTTATCAGAACAGAGGAGAATGCAGTTGCGTTAACTACTGATGACTCAGAGTTGGCAGACTGAACTTGGTTTCATTGTCTGCATATGACATGAAGGTGAATAAAATAGTAAACTCTAAGAAGGATGGTGGCAAATCTAGAGGGCATAGATGATCAGAAGAATTGTGGTAGATAAATTACATGCCCCACATTCCAAAGACGTATGGGATTAGTGGGCTAAGTGGTCACATGGGTGTATTTAGATGGCATTGGCTCATGCGCCAGAAGGGCCTATTACTACAGTATATCTCCAAATTAAATGAAATATTAAATTAAAATTATTGCAGAGAATTATGAAGACAATAGGGAAGGCTGAGGGCATAATATAATTAAATAATATCAGGGATCATGCACACAAACTATTAAGTATGGCAGGGCAAATTGATAAGGATAAAAAGTTGCCAAGGTCTCTGGCTTTATTACAAGCTGGAATGATTTCCCATAAACTCTCTGTTATCCTATCTTCCTTTGATCTGCATGACTCTACCTTACAACACAAAGGTTGGGGGGGACACCACTGGAGATCAGACACTGGCATCTCTGACCTATCGACCAAACACTGTCCTCGCCATGCCTCTGCATGCACTTCACATCTGGCTCCTCACATCAGGCACTTAATCAGCTTCCCCAGTCAACTCATACAAAGCTTCAATAAAAACTTTTATTGCGCTTCATGAAAACGCTGGAAAAATTCAGAAGGTCACGCAGCATCCACAGCAAAGAAAAGCAGCGGGAAAAAGACTTTTAGATGTTTTTCAATTCTTTCTTTATTTATATTTTTGAATAATTAGCAGTAATGTTACGCTTATAAACTTATTTATGCTTGGTAAATAATTGTTTTTATTATTACTTGAGTCCATTTCAACCGCAGCAATCTGTCAGAGACATTGATGAATGTTATCCTATAACCTTGGGTCTCTTATAAGTGAATATTTATTTACATTTATTTTACATTATCATGCACAGTGTGAGAAATGTATTAATTGTACCTGTGTGTGCACCTTGTTCCAGAGAAACATTGCATTTCCTAGTTGTATGTGTACAGTCAGATAATGATAAAATTTAACTTGAAAGCATGCTTAAAGACAGTTTTTTCCCTGCAGCTCTCAGACTTCTGAATGAACCCAACATTAGTGCCATCATGCTGCCCTTGCTTGCTACTAACTGATCTGTCTTTTCATTGTAACTATATACTCTGTAAATTGTTGTATGAATGTTGGAGATAACTTGTTAGTCTCGTCATAGAATGATCCTTCCCATTGCACTAGGCAATCTCTATATAACAATGAGGTCTAAATGATCTAGACATGACCAATAAATTTAACCAACTCCTCTCAACACATGGTGCACTGGATTTCAAGTGGTGTAGATAATATTTGCACATAATACTAGATTAGGTTTACTTTCATTTATTATTCTCATATGTGCAGTGGAAACCTTTCTTTTGTTTGGTGGGCAAAGGCAAGCAACAAATCTCCATATTTGCATTGACTTCTTTCCTTTACAGTTGCTTGGAGGATATCAGTAAAGTTGTTGTTGATGTCTAGGACTCATTCAAACAAATTTGTACTGAAGTTGAGTTGAGTTTTCCAAAGCTTATTAAATGATATTAAACATTGTTAATGTTATTATCAGTTGCTATATAGTGTTACAAGCCATTAAAACATTTAGACAGTCAATAGAAATTGCCCAAACTTCTCCGATCCATCAATTTCACAGAACAAAAGAACTAAACTAACACAGGTAATCTAATCGCTCAAACATGGCCGGAGAATCCAGTTGTAACCTTGGGTCTAAGATGTTGCTAGGAGACAACATCCAGAAAGCCACAAACAGAGCTGCTTGCAAATCTGCAATCCCTTACAATATTTGTGTATTATCTTGTTGAAAAAAGGTAGGAAAAGAAAGATATTACTCAGAGGCAGAGAGTGGGTATAGTGGCCTTAAGGTGAGTTTCTTCCTCATTTTTACGCAGTGTCACTATTGGCTTGCTAATAATATGAACGCTTGGCTTCGATATCACAAAAGAGTAGATTACATTATTAAATGCAATTCCACATATGCACATCATTTTAGCTCCTGTGGTTAGAAATCACATCGTTAATTTTGTTTTTGTTCTCTGCCTCTGCTTCTCTTTCCTCTTTCAGGAGTATTCCTAATTCCTACCTCTTGATCACATTTATGACCACTCACACTTGTGTCTTCCTTTGCAGTTTGGTGTGAGTTTATTTTTATTATGTTAACACCCCTGTGAAAAGTCCAAGGACATTTTGTTTTATTTTATTAAGCCATCTGCCTGATTTTAGGCACTCCTGAAGAAGAGCTCGGACCCAAAATGTCAACTGCCTTTTGCCAACTGCCTGGATGTTGCCTGTCCTGCTGAGTTTCTGCAGACACTGTCCTTTTGTTTTTCGTATAACTATAAATGATTGTGTTTGTCATAAACATAAGTGCAATCTCCAGATGAACTGAAATTCTTTAATGTAAACCAAAATTCTCGAAGGAGCTGGATAAATGGAAGTTTTGCATTACCCAGCATAAAATGTTAAAAGGCTGGAGTTACACTCAATTTTTGTGCGGGAAATTAAAATAAATGACTGTTTACAACTGGGCTTTGAACCTACATCCTGCTACGAACCATCAACATTTTCTCCTTGAATATGCTTTTTATAACTTCCATGGCCACACTCCTACTGTGCTTCTACTGTTATGAAATGCTTTAAGAACTGGTCAAGGCCAAAATTAACATGTACCTAAGCAAAGGAATGGACCCACTCCAATTCGCCTAATGTCAGAATCGATCCAGAGCAGATACAATATCGCTGGCTCTCCACTCAGCTCTGGATCACCTGGAAAACTCATACATACTGCTGCACTTCATTAACTACAAGCTCAGCCTTTAATACCATTATTCCCTCAGTTGACTTCCTCTTCGGAAAACTAGTCAGTATGAATTGGAAACAATATCTCCTCCTCCCTGATGATCAACAGAGGTGCACCTCAAGGATGCATGTTTAGTCCACTGGTCTGTTCTTTATATTACCCATGACTGTGTGGCCAGGCACAATTCCAATGCTATCTACAAATTTGCCAGTGATACCACAGTTGTCAACAGAATCATAAATGACAATGAGGAAGTGTACAGGAAGGAGATAGATCAGCTCGTTGAATGGTGTCACACCAATAACCACACACTCAATGTAAAAAAAACCAAGGGTATGATTGTGGACTTCAGGAGGAAGTCAGGGGAACATGAGCCAGTCCTCACTGGGGGCTCAGTCGTGGAGAGGGTCAAGAACTTCAAATTCCTGGGTGCTGACATCTCTGAGGATCTGTCCTGGACCCTCCATGTTGATGCAATCATGAAGAAAGCTCGCCAGCAGCTATACTTAGTGAGGTGTTTGAGGAGATTCAGAATGTCACCAAAGACTCTCGAAAAATTCTACAGGTGTATTATAGAGACATTCTGGCTGGTTGTATCACTGTCAGGTGTGGAGGTGCCAACTTTGTTGATAAGAAAAAACTCCAGAAGGTTATTAACTCAGCCTATGACATCACAGGCACCAGACTTCACTCCATCGAGGACATCTACATGAGGGAGTGTCTTAAAAAAGCAGCCTTTATCCTCAAAGTGTCCCACCACCCAGGCCATGTCCTCTTCACTCTGCTAGCATCAGGAAAAAAGTACAGGAGCCTAAAGATGAGCCCTCAGCAGCACAAGGACAGCTTCTTCCCCACTGTCATCAAATTCTTGAATAATCAATGAACCAAAGACACTGCTTTACTTTTTGTGCACTTTTTAAAAAATTTATTGTTGTAAGGTGGTTTATATGAATGTTTGCATTGTGATGCTGCCACAAAACACCACATTTTGTGATTTGTTCATGACGATAAATTCTGACTTCACTCAGTTGGAATTTTCTCTTCAAAATACACTATTTTTAGCAAGGTGTAACATTTCACAAGGAAAATGGCTATGAATGCTCTTTGAGTTATACAATGTACAAAGAAAGTTGACAGTGCTTGCCAAATAACTACTATCCTCCACACCCTCCAAGCCATTTACCTTAGGTTTATTAATCCTTCTGTTCATTTGAAATCCTTCTTTATGATGAAATGCTGAAAATCTACCCACTAAAAAAACGTCTAGAACATTTAGGAATTCTGGTTATATAAAGATCGCCAGACTACATGCTATTTGTGGATAGAATTTTGCAATATGCAATGATAATGCCAGTTTGCTTTCTTCGTTTATCCCACACAGTAGCGTCTCTGTACAGATATGGTTTCAGATCTAAGCACAAGTTTTTGAGTCAGGTACAGTATTTGGGCTTTGTTTCCCTGAAGTTCTTTGAACGTCCGATTCCCTGCACTTCCCTTGGGATGGTGTCTCTCAGATAACTAGTGGGTGGAGGAGGCAGTTCACTTGGTTCAAACAGACAAGCATATCGCTTTCAGTTTATTCACTGTTCCACCCCCACCTTTCCAATTAGAGCAACATGCCTGACCCCATGCATTTCAACAAAGATAAGGGCCCTGATTTCAAGATCAGAAGCTGCATCTAATGCTGGGAAAATTTGCAAAGGAAAGAGTATATTTTACTAGGATCGGTGTGTTATGACATTTGTCTTTTGATCCCCATGTTTCCACTGTAATAAACCTATTTCTTCTCCTCCAGAGAAGCTTAATCTTTTAACATGGAGTGGAAGAGAAATTTGCAGTTCATTTGATGTATGAACTGTCTGTCGAGATGTTTAAAACTTTCTTATTTTCTTTTTCTGAATGAGCATCAGGTTTGTTCCCAGTTTGGGCTTCAAGAATAATGCACAAAGTTGCAAAGACTATTTGCAGGGATATATTTTTTTAAAAATTTAGACATACAGCACATTTTGGCCCAAGAGATTGTGCTACCCAATTTATATCCAGTTAACCTACACCCCCAGTATATTTCGAATGATGGGAGGAAACTGGAGCCCCTGGGGAAAATACACAGACATGGGGAGACCTTACAAACTCCTTACAAACAGCGTGGGATTCGAACCCCGGTCCCGATCGCTAGTGCTGTAAAGGCATTGCACTAATTACTATGCCAACCATTCCACCCCCTATTGCCGGGACTTGGGGAGCTGAATTAGAGGGAAAGTTAAACAGGTTGGTATTTAGTTCCCTGAGGAATGTATACAAAATTATGAGGGTGAAGATGGGTAAATGCATACAGGCTTTTTCCACTGAGGTTAGTTAAGACAAGAACCAGAGGACATGGGTTATGGAGAAGGATAAAATGTTTAAAGGGCATATTTGGAGAACCTTCTTCATGCAGAGAGTGGTGAGAGTGTGGAGTGAGCTGCCAGATGAAGTGATGAATTTGGGCTTGATTTTGACATTTAAGAATTTTGGATAAGCACATGATGGGAAGGGTATGGACAGCTATCTTCCAAGTGCAGGTCAATCAGATTAGGCAGAATAACACTTCAGCATGGACCGGGGGGGCTTGTTTCTGTGGTGTCGTGTTCTATGGTACAATGAATATAATCTCCAGGACACACAAACTGTATCTATTAGTGCAAGGTCATGCCCCATAAGACTTAGGAGCAGAATTAAGCCATTCAGCCCATCAAGTCTGCTCTATTCTCCTCCCTTTTCTCCAAATATTTGACACCCTAACTAGTCAAGAACCTACCATAGGCTCATCTCTTAACCATTGCCATTATCTACAACTACTGATATGTTTGACACTGAGAAAGAGTAATTCTGCCCTTTATTGACAAAGCACAGCCACTGCAAAAAATCCTACTGGTTTTACCATGGCAAGTGTTTAAAATGTATTTAATCTTCTAGGATGGGTATAATTACTGTGGAAAGTGTCTGTGTCTGGGTTGCATCTTAAGAGTTAAAGGCTGAATGAAAAGATTGTGCAGTTTGTGACTTGTTTTTATTTTTTCATCCTTGCTGGGGCAATTGCTCCCAGATCTCACAAAAATCTGATCTCCGCTTTGCAATCCCTTCAGATCTGTGAAATCCTAATTACTGCTGATAATCTCAGCTCTGTTAAGAAGAATTCTCCCTGCTCCTGGTTATAGTTTAAAAAAATGATCAGGAGTGGTTAAGAGTCACACAGTCATGCAGTTGTAGAGCACAGAAATGGGCCCTTCAGCTCAAAATGTTCATGCTGACCTCGTCTTCACTTATTTCATTTATCCCTATAAGAAACATATACCCTGCTCTGCTGATTTAAGTGTATGTCTAAGTGCCTCTTATACATAGTGAATTATCTGATTCCTCCACCTCCTCTGGCAATGAGTTCCAGATATCAACCCCTCTGTATTTAAAAATGTATCAGTGATGAAGGACTTCAGCCTGAGACCATCTGGTGCCTTCCACCAATGCTGCCTGATCCACCAAGTCCCTCCAGCATTTGGGGCTTTGCTCCAGTTTTCAGCCTCTGCAGTCTCTTCTGTTTAGGTACCCCTTACTAATCTTTCTCTTTAAAAGCTGCCCTCTTGATTTCAATTCATCTATCAGGACAATATTTCCTATCTATAACTCTCATTGTCTCGCCTACCTCTATCGGATCACCCCTCAGCCTCTACTCCACTGAACAAAACCCAGCTCTCACCATTAATAAAGTCCTCCAGTCTAGGAAACATCCTGGTGAATCTCCTCTGCACACTTTCTCACACAACAGGAGTAAATCATCCCCAAATATTTATTTTAAATTATATCTTTACCTACATCTGTAACTATTATGTGCTGTGTATTGTGTGTGTATGTGTGTGCACAGTGGTCTGGAGAAATGCTGTTTCGTCTGGATGTAAATCAGATGATAAATATGAGCTTTAACTTGACAGAGTCATGCAATACAGTAACAGGCCCTTTGGCCCTTCATTTCTGTGTCAACCATTGTATGCATCTATACTACTCTTATATGCCTGCATTTAATTTATAGCCTTCGATGCATTGGAAATTCAATCATCCAAATGTGTCTGAAACATTGTGAGAGTTTCTGCTTCGACCACCTTCGATGGGATGAAAGGTGATAAATCCTCCAGACCTAAACCTTCATCCCAGAAATTTTAGAACAAAGGGATTTCATAGATTACAAAAGGATATAGGGAAGATGTAGAGTTTGGTGGAAAAGTGACAGATGGGAGATCAATCCAGAAAAGTGTGAAGAGATACACTTTGGAAGATTGCGTTTGAAGGTAAACAATAGGATTCTTAACACTGTGGAGTTACAGAGGAAGCTTGGGGTCCAAGTCAATAGATTCTTCAAGATTGCTGCACGTTGATGGGGTGGTTAAGAAGATGTATGGTGTGTTTGCCTTCATTAGTCGGGGGAATTGAATTCAAGAACAGTGCGCAGTTCTAAAAAACTTTGGTTGGAATATTGTATTCATTGCTGGTCCCCTCATTATTGGAAGGATGTAGATGCTTTGGAGAGATTGCAGAGGAGATTCACCAGAGAGTGGTGGCTCTCTGGAACAAATTACTGGGATTGGCGATAGAGGCTGATGCAATGGGGACATTTGAAAAACTCTTAGATAGCAGCATGGAAGTAAGAAAAAATGGGGTTTATGCATAGTGAGGGAGGGTAGAGTTATGGAGTAGGCTTATATAGGTCAGCATCACATTGTGGGCCAAAGGGCCTGTTCTGCGCTGTAATATTAACATTTGAAAATAGAAGAAGGAGTCAGTCACTCAGCCAACAAATCAATATGATCATGGCTGATCCCTCCCAAGCTTTATCTCCCCATCTGTAGCATTCCACGTCATCATCAATTCCCCAGTTTTCAAAAAATATCACTGCTATCTCTTTAAATATCCCAACGATCCAGCATCCACACCCCTCAGGGGGCAGAATTCCATAGTCTCACTGTCTTCTGCACATTGCTGTTTTAATTAACAGTTCCATGATCTTCCAACCATAGCACCTCATCTGAAATTCTCCTGTGAGTGGAACCATGTCAACATCTACTCTGTCATGACTTCCTCCCCACTACAAAAATCTTTTTGATCACCATTCATTCTTGTAAGGTCGAAAGAATATAGATCTTATGAAGGAAATTGTCAAGGATGACTGTCACATTCTAAAATTCCATGAATTCTAGAACAACATTGGTTGTTAGGTTGTTTTCTGTCAAAAATTGTTTGAAATTTATTTCAGAGTTTGACATAGTAGGTGGACCATTGGTATTTCCTCAGGGTGGGTTGTCTAGAACTAGGGGCCACAAGGTCAAGGTAAGGGTGAGATGTTCAAAGGAGAAAAATGGGAAAAGATTCTCCCAGAGAATACTGAATCCTTGGAACTTACAGCCCAGGAGGCGCTCTGTCTACGAATATACTCTAGTCAGAGGTAATAGATTTTTAGTAATTTGGATAACCAAGTGGATAGGATTCATGCAACAACATAGTACTGAGGTAATGGATCAGCCATGAACTTACTGAAACCAGAGTAGGCTGTCTTATTTTCAGGTGTTTGCACATCATGTGTCAAGGAAACAATGAGAAACTGGAAGAACTCAAAAGGTCAGGCAGCATTCATGGGTAGAAATGGTCAATCAACTTTCAGGTGCTTCATCAAGATTAAAAGTATGGTGGAGTAATATCAACAAGGAAAGAAATGGGAGGGAGAAGGAGCTGGGGTGAGGCGGCAGGGGATTGGACAGAAGGTGAGAGAGGTGGAGAGACAGATCGAAGGAAAACCTTTGGGGAGGAGGGAAATTAAGGAGAAAAGTAAGAACAGGAACAGGAAGAGTTGGAACCAGAGAGAAAAATTAGTAAAATCGATGTCCATGCTGTTGGATTTAGGCTGACCAGAAGAATATGATGTGCTGCTCCTCAAGTTTATGTTTGGTCTTACCCTGGCAATGGATGAGGCTGAGGACAGACATGTCTTAATGGGAATGGTGAGGGGAATTGAAATGGTTGACAACTGGGAGCTTAGGTGTAGACCCATTGACAAAGCGCAGGTGCTCGGCGAAGTAGTCATATGCTCTCTTTGTTTGGTCTCACTGATGTAGAAGAGCCACACCGAGTACACTGATTGCAGGAGATTAAGTTGGATGATGTGCAGGCCTCACCTGGAAGGTCTGTTTGTGGCCCTGAATAGAGGTGAGGGGCAGATGTATGACAAGATTTGCACATACTTCAATTACAGCAGGGATTGCCTTGAGGCAATACATGCAAGTGTATGTGTGCCTGAACATGTGTGTGTGTGTGTGTGTGTGTGTGTGTGTGTGTGTGTGTGTGTGTGTGTGTGTGTGTGTGTGTGTGTGTGTGTGTGTGTGTGTGTGTGAGAGAGTGTGTGTGTATACATCTGTATGGTCATGAGCTTGCACAATTATATGTAAATAATGTTTTTGTTCAACTCTCTTATCATTCATAAGTATCAATTCTTTTGTCATTGTTTAGAAATGAAAAGTAATCTTGTGTTCCGATGACTTGTAAATTTGCTTGTAAGTTGTGGCCTAATACTACAAGGTCAGATATTTATCAGAATAACTCCAGTGATGTGCAATAGTGTTAAAGGAAGCCTGTGAGGTGAAGTGAATGAACCAATATTGCATGGACATGATTGAATTTGTAACTGACAACTACTAGAACTGATTAACTCCCTTTATTCAGTTATAGAGAAGAATGTTTGCTCAGCTGCCACCCTGAGATAATAGAAATAAGTAAATATTAGAAACTTTGCTGCTATTTCAGAACAAATTTAAATTTATGAGGCTATACTGACTAAACTTTGATCTGGCTCCAACATTCTTAAGGCCTGCAAACTCTATTTTTATTTATCAATATAAAACATTCAGCCAATGTCAAATGTAAAAATGTCTCTAAAGGAAACAAGATCTACAAACTGCTCAGTGCCATTGAGTAAAGGTTAACAGCAAGTAGGAAGCTCCTCTATGGTTTGAGTTGAATTAACATCCTCCAATCAGGAGATCAATGGGCTACAATGAGCTTTAGAGTCCTAGAATAGGGAAAACTATCCAGTGTTTTGTGTCATGTACTGTCAATGTGAGCAGTCATGCATGCCGTTGTGTGTCTGTGGGCATGTAGGCATAAGAATTTGTGTTTATGTTGTGTACATACAGTAGATATGTGTGTGCATGCATGCAAGATCATATGCATATGTGGAACTGAGAATATGACTGACATGAATATAAGAATGCTATTGTCAAGTAGCCTCCCAATACTCTTTCGGCTTACACCTGTAGCATCTAATTACAGTGCTTAGTTTAAGTTTGTTTGTTGCTTTATACTGAGTACAGTGAGAAGGGTTCTTCAGTGAACACTCTAACAGGTTAAAGAGTACAACTTCCAGAGTATAGGATTACAGTGAAGAAAAGATCAATTAGTGCTATTATGGGGTTCATTCAGGGGCTGATGGCTGTGGGGAAGAAACTCTCTTCAAGCTTGTTGATGTGTGATTTCAATATCTTAAAGTTTTTTCTCTGATGAGGGGAGGTAGAAGAGAGGGTGTCTGGGATGTGATGGGTCTTTCAGTATGTTGGCTGTCTTTCCTATTCAGTGGGACATACAGATGGAGTACATTGAAGGGGAGGGAATTTGTGTGATGTTCTGAGCTGATTTCACTGGCAACTGCAGCTTCTGATATCAGTGAAGTGCATTCTCCAAGAAATGTTGACTTAAGATATCACTTCCTGAAGGACTCACCTGCTGGATCTGGTCATGGCCAATAACCATCCACAATGTCCTTAACAACTTCCTTAGCAGTAAAGGATTTAATTGGTGTACCACGAAACAAGCATGCAGAGGAAGGTTCAAAGTACACAGGTGGTTCCTGGAGAGGAAATCCTACTCCTTCTAGCCAAACAAGGGAAAAACATATGCGATTTTTTTATTTAAGAGACACTCAGAAAGAAACATATCTGCAGGGGATGGAGGGATATGGATCATGTACAGGAAGATGGAATCAATTTAATTTGGCATTGGGCCAGTGTAGATACTGTGGACAAAAGGAACTGTTCTTGTGCTGTGTTGTTCTATGTTTCAAGTTCTATAAGATCTTTCCTCTTGGAAAGACAATTTTGGATCAGTTCCACCACAGCTTTCCAATTTCAATAAATGGCTCAAGCTTGGTACTGACATCAATGGGTTCCGTCAATGGAATTTGAGGTAATTAAAGAGATAATTCTGCATAGACAATTTCAGAAGTATTTTGAATCTGGGTAAACAAGCATAAAAAAATACATACTATTAACCAATCAGTTTTGAGTTGTATTGTCATGGATCTCTACAGCATGGAAACAGAACATTCAGTCCAATTTGTCCATGCTGAACAAATTAGTTACATTTGCCTGAATTTGGCCTGTGTTCCTTAAATTATTTCCTATTCAAGCATCTATCTAAAAGTCTTTTGAATGTTCCAATTTAACCTACCTCTCTTACTTGCTCTGGCAGCTTGTTCTATCACCCTGAAGAAATCACCCTCAGGTCCCTCTCACCTTAAATCTCAGCCCTCTGCTTTTAGATTTAGTGATTACTGACCCTGTGAGAAGGCCAATCACTATTTACCCTGTGCCCCTCATGATTTTATAAAGCTCGATTTGGTCTCCCCACCCCCATCGCCCTCACCCCCACCCTCCCACCCCCACCAGCCACCTACGATGCAGGAAGAAAAGTCTCAATTTGTCCAGCATTTCTTTATTAATGAAATTTAGAAGCGTATCAGTCCTGGAGGACAAGCCAGGTTTCTTCCTTACTTCTCTCCTACTGACTACATGAAAAAAACCAAGAAAATATATTTATGTTATGTGAGGTGAAAAGAAAACAATAATTTTACAAAAATGTGATGTGGCCTCCTAGGCGGGGTGGGGGGGGGGGGTGGGGGGGGTCCTGTGGAGCCCCTGTTGTATTCTTAAATAACCTTCTTCACTGTCCATTATACCACCAATTTTGGTGTCACCCGCAAACGTGCTAATCATGTGAATTAAATTGTCATTCAAGTCATTAATATTATGGCAAACAGTGGAAACAGCACAAATCCCTGTGGCAGACCAATGATCACAAGCCTCTAATCTGAGTTACCACCCTCAATTAGTCTCCTGCCATCAACTTCTACGACCAATGAGCCACCTCACCCTGGAACTCTTGTGAGCTGACCTTCTTGACAATCCTTCCCTCTGCAGTGTTGAGCCTCAACCAAGGAAGAATAGTTAGAATGTTTAATTCAACATTTGTAGTGGCACAGATGGCGTAGCGGTTGGCGCAATACCTTTACAGTGCCAGCGATCAGGACCAGGGATTGAATTCCTTGATGACTGTAAGGAGTTTGTACGTTCTCCCAGTGTCTGCGTGGGTTTTCCCCTAGAATCTCCAGTTTCCGCCCACCATTCAAAACATAACAGGGCTGTATATTGGGTGGCACGAAAAGGCCTGTTACCGTGCTGTATGTCCAAATTATAAAATATTTAAATCATATAGAAAGTAAAATGTAGAAAGAGAGAGAGAGAGAGAGAGAGAGAGAAAGAGAGAGAGAGAGAGAGAGAGAGAGAGAAGAGAGAGAGAGAGAGAGAGAGAGAGAGAGAGAGAGAACAATGGAATCCTTCAGTAAGAAAAAAAGGCAGAAAGCAAAAGAAAATATTTTGTAAAATCTATACGATAATTAAAATTTCATTTATAAAATTTGGCTTTCCTTATCAGAGAGGTTATTTGACAGTGATTTAAGTTATGTCATATATGAAAGGAATGCTTACATTGGAATCTTCATGCCTTCTATTTCCTAAGGAATTTATGTTCTATTTTTGAGCTAGCAAAGTGTTTGATAGGTCAGATAAAATTACAATGCAGGAAATTCAGACTACCATTTCCTCGTTTCCAGCTGCAGTAGATATAGGTTCCCATGGAATTTCAAAACATGTAAATCAACGGTGTTTAGACTGATTATTATTTCTACCATAAATTCTGGCTCACTAACAAGGAGATTTGACAGTATTTGTGAATATACGCCTGTGTGCATTTAATGACATCACGTATGACATCATCACGTATTGTGCACCATCAGGAACCATTTTAGTTTAGTAATAAAGAATGAAGGACGCACCACATCTCCATTTGCTAGTGTATTTATATACCTAGAATACACAACAAATAGGCGACGAAGATCAAAATGAACTTTCTCAATGATCTGAACATTGGAGATACGATTTAAAGAGGAAATGCAAGGCTACCACACAGCAGAGGGCCCCACAGGCTCAAACACAGAGAGCAAAGGAAAAGAGCCAGAATAATAAACTCAAAATGGCTGAGGGAAAATTTAGAAAATTTGTAGACTCAGAGGAAGACTGGTATGTAGACTGGTATGTAGAAAGATTTGATCAACACTGTCTTGCCCATAATATTACTGACACACCAGTTTTGTACTAAAAATATACTAAAGTGGTATGTGAGTGGAAAGAAAAAGGCTGAGAACCACTGTTCTAGGCCCTAAAAAGGGAATTCCAGTGCTAGCTGCATCAAGAATTCAAAGGTGGATCATGCAGCTCACTGCATATGTTTACAATTTGAAACATAAACCAGCAAAACAAATCGGCCATGATGATGTTCTCTTTTGTTTGCCTCTAACTGAAACTGAACAGAGAGACAAGATAATTAAATGGATGGCAAAGGCTACATCTATTAACCAAGAACAACTTCATTCCTTACCAATCAAAGCAAAGACTATCGGCAAAGAAGTATGGAAAGAAGCTTCACTATCGAAGGTTCTATATTTTACATTGAATGGATGGCCCAAGGTCGACATTATTACTCCCGAATTGAAACCTTATTATACACAATGTAATGAAATATCAATTGAAGAAGGTTGTTTATTATGGGGATCAGGACAATTATTCCTACGAAATAGCAACGTACCATGTTATCAGAGCTCCACAACAACCATGCAGGAATGGTCTGAATGAAAGCTTTGGCACATATGCAAGTCTGGTGACCATCAATGGACTTCGATATTGAACAAACAGTGAGAAGATGTTACATTTGTGAGGAGATGCAACCTAAAGCATCTCAAGCTGAAGCTAACCCATGGAAATGGCCATCGCAACCATAGCACAGGATTCACATAGATGTCGCTGGTTCCTTTATTGGAGAAAACTTCCTTATTGTTGTCAATGCACACTCTAAATGGCCAGTCGTGTCACACATCAAGACAATAACATCAGACCAAGTGATTGAGAGACTACGAAGTATGTTCACATCATATGTAATAACAATATACGACATACCATATCAGCACCTTACTACCCAAGCATGAATTGGGAAGTGGTACATTTCGTGTAAACTTTTAAAAAGGCCATGAAAACTGAGAAATCCCTAAAAATATCATGGAATCACAAACTTGCAGATTTTCTAATAGCATATAGAAACACGCTGCACTCTACTACCAAACGAACACCAGCAGAACTGATGTTTGGGCAGTTCTTAAGGTCAAGACTTTCCACATTGGCCTTCGGATCGAACAATCCAAGTCTCCAAGTTAACCTACTAGATATCTGGAAGTAGGAGAACAAGTACTGGTATGAGACTTCCAGGACAATAGAAGGCCATGGACTAGAGGTGTGATTCTTAAAAAATGGAGTCCCTGTTCTTATTCCATACTGATGGGAACTAAAATATGGAAATGTCACATTGACCAATTAAGAGCAGTGGACACACCTGCTCATGACCCTGATAATTTTCCATTTTGGGCTCTTTCCAATGATGAAGTTCCAGAAATATTTTCTGAAGATGATGTCCCCTTGATGTCAACAGCTCAGCACAGCAGACCTACATTACGTTCTGCTCAGCAGACCAGTCCGACACTACATCTGGCTCAGCAGAGCAGCCCTCCGCAATGTCCGAATGGGATGCACCAAAAACAAAGTTCACAGTCCTTACCACCATCCAAGGAGGAGGTACTGCCAAAAAAGCCAAAGAGTCAGGAGAAGTCGCAGTCTCCCAGTAGATTCTACCTCACCAAGAAAATCAAAAAGGAAAGACATCCTCCAGAACACTTAAGGGACTATGTACAGTGTCTTGGGTGTTTAACATGTTACACTTATAAAAGACAAAGGAGAAAAAACCCAACACCCAACCCCAACCAACCAATTTTCCCCTGCAACCGCTGCAACTGTGTCTGCCTGTCCCGCATCGGACTTGTCAGCCACAAACGAGCCTGCAGCTGTCGTGGACATTTACCCCTCCATAAATCTTCGTCCGCGAAGCCAAGCCAAAGAAAGAGAAAAAATTGTAATTCACACTCATAGTCCATGTACCAAGTAGTTATCGGAGTTTAGTATAATTGGCGACTATATGTTTCTTTCATAAAGCATTTATTTTGAGGGGGGGGAGACATACACCTGCATGCGCATAACATCATCACATATGATGTCATCAATTATATATTCTGTACTGTTGGGTACCATTTTTAGTTTAGTAATAATGAATGAATGAAGTACCACATCTCTGTGTGCTAGTGTTTTTCTATGCCTAGAATACACAACAGTCAAAGCATAGAACATAGAACAGTATGACACAGGAACAAAATCTTCAGCCCATGTAACTTTACCGAACCTGTTGTCCAAATCAAACTAAAACTCTGTTAGCACCTGATGGCTATCCTTCTTTCCCCTTCATATTCATGTGTCTGCCTAGAAGCCTTTTACATGCTACCTTGTATCTGCTTTTTGCAGCCCGCCACTCTCTCTGTAAAATATTTGCCCTGCACATCTCCCTTAAATTTCCTCCCTTCACCTTAAAGCATGTCCTTTAGTCTGTCTGTCTACCCTAACAATGCCTCCGATGACTTTATACACCTCTGTCAGGTCTCATCACAGCCTCCTCTCCAGAGAAAGAAACCTAAGTTTGTCCAATCACTCCCCAAAATTCATAGCCCCTATGAATGATTGCCATAATTTTTCCATACCGTGATGAAGAGCTTAAGCCCAAAATGTTGTTTATGTGCCTTTATCTTTCCTATATAAAGGGCATTGTTTGACCTGCTGAGTTTCTCCAGCATTGTTTTTACTTCAATCATACTGTCTGCAGACTTTGGTGTTTACTACTAACATCTTGGTAAACCTCTTCTGTACCCTTTGCAAAGCCTCCACACCCTTCATGAGCTGAGGTGGCCAGAATTTCACACCGTTTTCCCAGCAAAGCCTGACCAAGGTTTTATATATTTTAGTACAACTGCAAAATTAGGTGAATAGGAGTTGTGTTGCAATGGAAAATTTATACAATTTTGTCGAATCATTTTAGCAGTCAATGTAGCTACAAGCAAATTTGTAAGTCCTGTGCATTAGTTGAGAAATTAATTAAAGATGTAAGTTTTAATTTTTTTTAAATTTAGAGATATAGCACAATAACAGGTCCTTCCAGTCCATTAGCTTGTGCTGCCCAAAGACACCTCTGTGACCAATTAATTTAATAACCTTATACATCTTTGAATATGGGAGGAAAGCCATGCAGACACAGGGAGAATGTACAAATTCCTTACAGACAGTACCAGATTCAAATTCAGGTCACAGGGGAGGACATATGACCTCCACACAGGCTTCACCAGGTCAGGATTGAACCCAGGTTAGAAACTGTGAGGCATGGAACACCACCACCTGTAATAGCATTGGGCTAACCATTACACTATATTACACAATTCCCTAGAATGCTACAATGAATGCTAACGAGAATGAACTCATTATCTTTCGCATTAATTTTGCTCAATATTATTGAAACATTATAGACAGAAACTTGTTAAGAGCAATTATCTTGAGAAAATTTCAATGGTAGGTTTACTCGATGTCCAAAGCTTAGACGGTAGACTGGTTTTAATTTCTCGTAGATTAACCAGTCAACTCATGGAGAGATAAACAGTGATGGAGTGGACCATTCTTGGCAAATAGCTTCATACTGCTCTTCCTCTCTTGTCTCTCGCCTGTAGGGTCAACACAGCCCAAAAACGGAGAAACAGGAACAGGTAAAACAAGACAAAACAAGTGTATTCCGTCACCGCAACACTTCACCCACACAGCAAGAGTGCAAAGTTCAACAAATCAGAACTGTTGGGTGAGAGTAAAAAACCACAGGAGAGTATGGTTCCAGGTGAATTAATTCAATGGGAGCCTGTAGAAGGCTACTAGTTAAATTGGATAGAGGAGTAATAGTTTCTCTATAATTGAGCTGCTATCATAAGTTTCATCTCCTAAATGAAGGTGGTGGTGTTCCATGCCTCACAGTTTCTAACCTGGGTTCAATCCTGACCTGGTGAAGCCTGTGTGGAGGTCATATGTCCTCCCCTGTGACCCAATGGGTTTCCACTGGGTGATCCAGTTTCTTCCCTCATCCCAAAGGTGTTCAGGTGGGTTTGCTGATTGGGAAGTATAAATTGTCCCTGGTGTGTGGGTGACTGGTAGAATGAGTGGGGAAGTGATGATATGGAGGAGAGTATCATTACGGTGTAGGATGAGTGGAAATGGGTGCCTGATTGTCATCATCCACCTGATGGGCTGAAGGGCCTGCTTTCACATTGGACTACTCCATAACTTTCAGATAAACTGGTATTCTGCTGAAAAAAAGGGCTGAGAAGACAGGCAAGGTGTCCCATCCACATTCAGAAGTCAAACATCCTGTCTTTGTTTATCTAGAAAACCAGGGTTGTAGATTTCAAGCAATTGACCGAAGATGTGAAGGGAGGGCAATTAAAATATTTTTCACCAACAAAATCTGAAATTTATTGTCTAACAGATGACAGAGGGAAAGACTCTCACCACATCACATGACCTTGAATAGGTGTTACCTTCAGAGCTTTGGATCAAGTATTGCGAGGTAGGATTAGGCTGGGTGTAATTTTAACTTACAATTTAGACACATTGGGCAAAATGGCTTGCTTATGTTGATCAGCTCAGCTCAAGGTTATTGTGACATATACTGAGATACAGTGAACAGGTTAGTTTTGCATACTATATAGCAAGTCAAGCCATTCATAAGTACAGCAAATAAAACACAGTACACGGAGCAGAGTTACAAAGAGAGATCAGTTCGAGTGAAGCAAGGGCAACATTATTTTAACCATGTGAGCATTGTTCAGGAGAAAGTGAAATCACTAGTGAGTGTGGTTGGCTGGGGTCCTTTACTATGTTGGCTGCTTTTCCTAGGCAGAGGAAGAGTCGATGGAGAAGAGTGAGGTCTCTGTGTTCATCTGCTCTGTGCATGTGCAGTATATTTTGTATGCTCCTATAATTTTCCATTACACATTTCATGGAACCTTATCACTTCCTAATTATAACGTTCTTCCAATGAAATAAATGTGAAAAGCTGGGGGGGGGGGGGGCAGAAACATGTTGTGGAGGACATTAATATATTTAAATGTACATGGCAAAAGTACCTGTTTAAAGATAAAACAACAATATGGTAATTGGGGAAGCATAGATAGTGTAGCAGTTAGAGTAACTCTATTATGGCGCCAGAAACCCAAGTTCGAATCTGCCGCTGTCTGAAAGGAGTTTGTACAGTCTCCCCTTGTCTGAGTGGGTTTTCTCTGGGTGCTCCAATATCCTCTCATATCAATGGTGCACTGAGTCAGCAGGTTAATTGGCCACATGGGTGTATTTGGACCACACAGGCTCATGGGCTGAAAGGGCCTGTTACCATGCTGTATCTCTAAATTTTTATCAGTATGTGTGCATATATGGTGACACACATGATTGTAGAGGCAAACTGGCCCCACTTGTCACGCGCGGTCAGCAGGGCAGCCGCGGCAAAGTTGGCATCATGAGTCCTTCTCTTATGGTGCAGACTGGAAGAGTATGACATGAGTTCTGGAATGCGGGGGGGCGGACACAGGTCACTCCTCCAGCGTCCCTATGAGGGACCCTACAAGGTGTTCCAAAGAAATGCATCCACTTTCACTCTCGACATTGGGGGCAAAGAAGAACTTTTCACACTGGACCATCCCAAACCAGCCCATCTGGACATCAGAATCAGTAAAGGTCCCCCCCGCCAGTACATAGAGGTGGGCCACCAGAGCAGCAAATCTCACCCACGACGCATCATGAGACCACTGGTGTCATTTCTTGGGGGGGGGGGGGGATTGTGTGGCAACGCACATGATTGTAGTGGCAAACCAGCCCCACTTGTCACGCGCTGTCAGCGGGGCAGCCGCGGCAAAGATGGCATCGCAGGCCTTTCCCTTCCAGAGCAGGCTGGAAGAGCATGTGTGCACTTACATCAGCGTGACGTGAGTTCCGGAATGCGAGGGGTGGGCTGAGGATTGGCAAAGTAAACCAGTTGCGCTAAACGAGCTCATGGCCTGTTGCCTCTGTCTTTTTGCTGCGCTCACGGATGATGCAAAATTATTTCCAAGACAAAAAAGATCTTACAGCATCCATGGGAAGTGAAGATATATAACCAACATCTTGGGTTTGAGCCCTTCTTCAAGGAATATACCAGTTCCTGAGTTCCTCCAGCATTTTAGCGTGTTTTTACTAGAAACACAGTGTCTGAAGACTTTCATGTTTCACTATAACTAATAAGCAGTTTTATTCAAGTGAGTGCATTGAAGAAAATAGGTAATAAAGCACATAGCAACATTATAAAGCCTTCGTTTGCAATACACTAACAATCTATTAAATCTCTCACAAGGATAAGCAGGAAAGCACAAGTCTATGACTGTTCAGCCAATAAATAAATACACTCTCTTTTATTTGTGAGAGGATTATTGCAGTTCTGTGTGTTACTTCTGTGTCACACTATGGGGCTTAGGTGTATAGGCTTTCTACTTTTGTGTTGCAAGCCATTGCTGTCAACAAGTGTTACAATGTATACTGTGTACTGAGTTTACTGTCCTTGTTGGGGATTCATGTTTCACCTTGGTGCTTAGTGATGGGTAGAAAGAGAAGGGGCAGTCATGTGCCATCTTTTTTTACATAACCTCGTCACCATAGGAACAGTCGCTATTAGTAGGTGGTGTCCTTTTCATCACGGCCTAAAGTTCTAATAATTCTAAAGGATAAAACAGAATGCTGTAACTTTATCTGACTTGATCTATCACATGAAGGAATTTCTCAGAAACTTGATCAGTATTTGAGACAACAACCTTTTTGGGGGGGAAAAAAGGCTTTGAAAAATCTATTCATTTTTGCAGACTGATAATTTTATAATAATGAGTCATAAAAACTGAGAAAGAAACAGCATCCACTATCTTCATTTGTCCGACTGAAGAGATGACAAAGCTCGCTGACAGAAACCTGGTCAGTGTGAATTTGCAACAACTCTATAAAGCACAGAAGTAAAACTAGGTGTAGCCCTGTTATTAATGGTTTCAGCTTGTCACATCTTTGTTATGCAGTTACCTCTTGGGTAGTTCATCTTTTTATGTGACATTGCCACCCTAGTACTTTCCATCAGTGGTAGTCAGTGAAATATTAATCAAATCAGGATTTGCAAACAGGAGTTTAGCACACTCCAGTGATGCTTTGACACGTATTTTCACAGTAGCAATATCATGGTTGAAAATACAGAGTCCCTGCAATAATAATAGCTCCGTTCAACATTTATTGCTTAAAGAGATGGTGGCAACATCTGTAAATTAAAAAGAAAACATGCTGAAAACACTCACCCAGTTAGTCAAAAAGGAGAATCAACTCTCCAGTTGATGGCCTAGTCATAGAGTCATACAGCTTGGAAACAGGCCATTCAGCTCAACTTGTTCACCCTTATCAAGATATCCCACCCACAATAGTCCCGCATGTTGGTAGGTTAATTGTCCACTGTAAATTGCCCCCATTGTTTCGGAGAGAGAAACAATCTTGGAGGAAATTGATGGGAATGTGGGTAGATTAAAAAGGAATTGGTAAAGTTACTGCAATGGATGATTGATTTAGATTTAGACATACAGCATGGTAACAGGACATTTCAGTCCACAAATCTGTACTGCACAATTTACATCCAATTAGCTTATATCCCTGGTACATTTTGAATGGTGGGAGAAAACCGGAGCTCCCAGGGAAAACCCACACTGGCACGGAGAGAACGTAAAAATTCCTTACAGACAGCGAGGGATTCGAACCGCGGTCCCAGTTGCTTGCGCTGTAAAGGTGTGGAGTTGGTGGATCTGTAGGCCCGTCTCTGTACTGTATGGCTTGATTAATCTAGTCCTCTTTGAATAAAGAAAATACTGGAGCATTTACAACACATCACAATCTTGATAAATGCTCACAGACTTTTCACTGGATAAGTCATGCACAGGTTCCAGAAGGCCGTTCATTTCAAAGGAGAAAAATATTTTTTTAATTGTTTGCATTTACAGAAATGTTTATAATTATTGAAAAGTGATTAAAGGTTTTAATTTGCATTTTTCAAATTATTTCATTGATTATTTCACTCTTAAATTCAGAAATATTTGTAATTCTAACAGTGTCAACAAACTGCAAAGCTGCGAGTCAAGCTCAACTGACATTCAGAATATATTCAATGGTTTGGCAGACCTGATCTTCTGAAACATCCATAGGAGATTGCTAATTGGGTTAAGGATGTTCTCTGTCAGCATGTGTACCCTGAAACCTACAAGCAAGGTAAAACACAGGGGAATTTGGAATGGTGACATTCTTAAGCTACGACAGTTATCAGATCACCAGCATTGATGTGGAATTATCCAACCTTTTCAGGGGAAATTAGGATACTTTCCACATAAAGAATTCCTCCAGTATTTTCCACTTCTTGTTGCTAAAAAAAACCCCACATTGTTGAAGGTGGTGGATTTTGATTGAAAATCAAGTTAAATATGGTATTGAGGAAGGGGAAGGTGAAGTTGTAAATAAGATGGTCTAAAGAGGAATTTAAGAATGGCATGGCAACTAATGGCAACTAATTTCTGAACCAAGAGGTCACCGATCATAAGGCTTGTGGGACATGTCTGGAATGTCAGAAGTCTAAAGGGACCTGGTGCAAGATACCCATATGGTTAATTTGTAGGTTGAGTCAGTAGTAAGGAAGGAAAATGCAATGAAAGGGCAGCCTGGTTGGTGCAGCAGTTAGCGCAACGCCTTTACAGCACCAGCGATCGAGACTGGGGTTCAAATCCCGCGCTGTCTGTAAGGAGTTTGTATGTACTTCCTGTGTCTGCGTGAGCTTTCTCTGGGGGCTCTTGTTTCCTCCCACCATTAAAAACATACCAGGGGTGTAGGTTAATTGGGTATAAATTGGGAAGCACGGACTCAGTGGCCAAAATGGCCTGTTACCGTCTTGTATGTCTAAAATTCAATTTCAATTTAAAATTTAAATTTTAAAAAACAAAAGCAAGGATGCAATGCTAAGGTTTTACAAGGCATTCATCAGACGACATTTGGAGTATTGTGAGCATATTTGGGCCCATATCTAGGGAAAGATATGCTTGGATTGGAGATGGCCTAGAGAAGGTTAGCAGTTGATTGGACAATCGAGTTCAACAGTTGAAGACAAAGGGGTTGAAAAACAGGTAGCAATATTTTGGGCAATCAAGTTCAACAGTTGAAGACAAAGGGAAGAGCGGTCATCATTAAAGTGGGCTGTGTCAGAGTGGTGAGGCTTTGGGTCAACAGACTTCAGCGAGAACAGGTAAAAGGCAAGGAATAGTAAGAGTTGAAGTCAGAAAGGGCCACCCTATTCAGCAGGTAGGCACAGATATCATATATTTTGTTCATCTAGTCATAGAGAGTTGGAATGGCAGCCAAAGCAGGGAATTCTCCTCAGGGAAGTCAGGGAAGTCAGGGAAGCCAGCAGTATCCCTGATGACTTCATTTGTGAGAAGGGCATCCAGCTGCAGCTCCTGATAAGCCAATTTAAGGAATTGGAGCTGGAGTTGGATGAACTCCAGATCATTCAGAAGGCAGAGGAGGTGATAGACAGGAGTTCCAGGGACACTATCACACCTGGAAGGCAGGAGATGTGTAGATGGGAGACAGTTGGGAGAGGGAAAGGGAACAGGCAAGCAGTGCAGGGCACCCCTGTGGCCATCCCCCTCAATAACAAGTATACCATTTTGGATGTTGTTGGTGGTGAGGGAGGGGGGGAGCTACCAGGGACAAGACACAGTGATCAAGTCTCTGGCATGGAGTTTGCCCCTGTGGCTAAGAAGGAAAGGGAGGAGGAGGTGAGCTGTAGTGATAGGGGATTCCATAATTGGGCTGACAGTTAAGGGCCCAAGATATCTTAAATCAAGTTCATGGCATTCTCAGGAGGGAGGGTGAGCAGCCAGATGTCGTGGTCCATGTAGGGACCAATGTAGGAAGGATGAGGAGGTCCTGCAAGGAGAGTTCAGGGAGTTAGGAGAAAGATTGAAGGACAGGATCTCCAGGGTAGTGATCTCAGGATTACTACCTGTGCCATGTGCTAGTGAGGTTAGAAATAGGAGGATAATGCAGCTTAACATGTGGCTAAAAACATGGGGTAGGAGGGAGGGCTTCAGGGGTTCTGGATCATTGGACTCTCTTGCAGGGAATGTGGGACCTGTTCCGATGGGACAGTTTACATCTGAATTGGAAAAGGGTTAATATCTTTGCAGAAAGATTTGCTGGTGCTGCTTTGGGGGGGGGGGTTAAACTAGATTTGCAGGGGGAGGGGAACCAGAGTGCCAGAGCAGATAGAGGAATGGAGGAGGGAAAAGATGATGATAAAATTGCATGCACCATTAGGAGTCAACGGGTTGTCTGTAGTAGAAATGTTCTCCAGTTCATCTATATTAATGCCAGGAGCATTGTAGGAAAGGCTGATGAACTTAGAGCATGGATTTGCATTTGGAACAATGACATTGTGACTATTCGTGAAACTTGGTTGCAAGACGGACTTCACTTCCATTGCTTTAGATGTGATGGAACATATGAGATGAAAGGGGGAGGAGTGGCATTGCTAATTAGGAAAAATATCACAGTTGTGCTCAGGCAGGACAGACCAGAGGGCTCGTCTTCTGAGGCTCTATGGGTGGAGCTGGGGAATGGGAAACATATGACCACTCATGCTCAATAGTCAGTGAAAATTGGAGGAGCAAATCTGTAGAGAGATAACAGACAGCTGCAGGAACCATAAGGTTGAGATAATAGGAGATTTTAACTTTCCACATGGACTCCCATACTGTAAAAGGCTGAATAGCTTGAAGTTTGTAAAATATGTCCAGGAAAGTTTTCTAAATCAATATAAAGAGGTGCCAACCAGAGAGAGTGCAATATTAGGGAACAATGCAGGACAGGTCTCAGAAGTATGTGTAGGGGAACATTTTGGGTCCAGTGATCACAATGCCATTAGTTTCAAGTTAATTGTGGAGAAGGATAGGGAGTTTGAAATTCTAAATTGGAAAAAGGACAATTTTGAGGAAATGAGAAAGGATGTAGAATATGTGGATCGGGATAAGTTGTTTTTGGACAAGGATGTGCGAGGTAAGTGGAGGACATTCAAAAGTGAAATTTTGAGAGTACAGAATTTGTATGTTCCTGTCAGGATCAAAGGCAAGGTTAGAAGGCAAAGGAAACTTTGATTTTTGAGGGATATTGGGGATCTGGTTCCCAAGGTGTATAACAGGTATTGGCAACATAGAGCAAATAAGGTACTTGATGAGTAAAATAAATGCAAGAAAAATCTCAAGAAAGAAATCAGGAAGGCTAAATGGAGACATGAGGTTGCTTTGGAAGACAATGTGAAGGAAAATCCTAAGGGTTTCCACAGGTATATTAAGAGCAAAAGGATGATAAGGGACAAAATTGGTCCCCTTGAAGATGATGATAAAATTGCATGCACCATTAGGAGTCAACGGGTTGTCTGTAGTAGAAATGTTCTCCAGTGCATCTATTTTAATGCCAGGAGCATTATAGGAAAGACTGATGAACTTAGAGCATGGATTTGCATTTGGAACAATGACATTGTGACTATTCGTGAAACTTGGTTGCAGGACGGACTTCACTTCCATTGCTTTAGATGTGATGGAACATATGAGATGAAAGGGGGAGGAGTGGCATTGCTAATTAGGAAAAATATCACAGTTGTGCTCAGGCAGGACAGACCAAAAGAGATGAAGCCAAAAGAGATGTGAAAGGTATTACATTTTTTTTTCATCAGTATTCACTCAGGAAACTGGCACAAAATCATAGGAAGTAAGGAAAACAAGCAGTGAGGTCATGGAACTGATACAGATTAAAGAGGAGGAAGTGCTTGCTGTCTTAAAGCAAATAAGGGTGAATAAATCCCCGGGAACTGACAAGATATTCCCTCGGTTCTTAAACATGGGTGTGGTGCCAGAGATTGGAGGGAAGATCGTGTTGTTCCTTTGTTTAAAAAAGCCTCTAAAAGTAACCCTGGAAATTATATAGGCAGGTGAGCCTGAGATCAGTTATAGGTAAATTATTGGAAAGTGTTCTACAAGATCAGATATACAATTATTTGGATAACCAGGGACTGATTAGGGATAGCCAACATGGCTTTGTGCATAGTAGGTCATGTTTAACCAATCTTATAGAGTTTTTAGAAGAGGTTACCAGGAATGTTGATGAAGGAAAGGCTGTGGATGTTGACTACATTGTCTTTAGTAGGGCCTTTGACAAGGTCCCTCATGGGAGGTTAGTCAGGAAGATTCAGATGCTCGCTGTTCATGGTTAAGTAATGAACTGGATTCAACAATGGCTGATTGGGAGAAGCCAAAGAGTAGTGGTGGATGATTGCTTTTCAAACTGGAGGTGTGTGATTAGTGGTGTACCTCAGCATTCAGTGCCGGGACCATTGTTGTTTGTCATCTATATCAATGATCTAGATGAGAATGAGGTGAATTGGATCAGCAAGTTTGCAGATGACACTAAGATTGGAGGTGTTGTAGAGAGCAAGGTTTTCAAAGCTTACAGAATGATCTAGACCAGCTTGAAAAATGGGCTGAAAATGGCAGATGGAAGTTAATGCAGTCAAGAGTTAGGTGTTGCATTTTGGAAGGACAAACCAAGAAAGGATGTACATGGTAAATGGTAGGGCACTGAGGAGTGAGGTAGAATAGAAGGATCTGGAGATACAGATACATAATTCCCTGAAAGTGGTGTCACAGGTGGATAGGGTTGTAAAGAGAGCTTTTGGCATATTGGCCTTCCTAAATCAAAGTATTGAGTATAGGAGTTGGGATGTTATGTTATAATTGTAGCAGACATTGGTGAGGCCAAATTTGGAGTATTGAGTGCAGTTTTGGTTACCTGACTACAGGAAAGATATCAATAAGATAGAAAGAATGCAAAGAAGATTTGCTAGGCTGTTGTCTGGACTTTCTTCCTAGTTGTATATACACATGTACTTAAAACATTAACAAACAATAAGTATAAATTAACAAAGTGCTACAAAAGAAAAAAAAAACTATCATAAATATCAAATAATAAATATATAATTGTTTGTCATTGCATAATGTGCTGATTTAGTAATGGGGACAGATCTTTAGTGGTCTTGGAGCAATGTCATGTTTAGGGTAGTAGAGAAGTTCAAAAGCCTGATGGGTGCTGGGGAAAAAAAAACTGCTCCTCAAGCTAGAGGTTCTGGTATTCAGACTTCTGTACCTTCTGTCTGAACATAGCAGTGAGAAGAGATTGTGACCAGTGTGATAGGGGTCCTTTATGATGTTGGCTTCCTTCTTGAGGCAGCATCTCTCATTGATGTCTGCAGAGGATAGGAGGCCAGTACCCATATAACCATATAACCACTTACAGCACAGAACAGGCCAGTTCGGCCCTACTAGACAATGCCGTAGCAAATCCCCACCCTCCTAGTCCCACTGACCAGCACCCGGACCATACCCCTCTAGTCCCCTCCTATCCATGTAACGATCCAGTCTTTCCTTAAATGTAACCAATGATCCCGCCTCGACCATGTCTGCTGGAAGCTCATTCCACATCCCCACCACCCTCTGTGTAAAGAAATTTCCCCTCATGTTCCCCTTATAATTTTCCCCCTTCAATCTTAAACCATGTCCTCTAGTTTGAATCTCCCCCTTTCTTAATTGAAAAAGCCTATCCACATTTACTCTGTCTGTCCCTTTTAAAATCTTAAACACCTCTATCAAGTCCCCTCTCAATCTTCTACACTCCAGAGAAAAAAGCCCCAGTCTGCACAACCTTTCCCTATAACTCAGACCCTGAAATCCTGTCAACATTCTCGTGAACCTTCTCTGCACTCTCTCTATTTTGTTTATATCTTTCCTATAATTTGGTGACCAAAACTGTACACAGTACTCCAAATTTGGCCTCACCAATGCCTTGTACAATTTCATCATAACCTCCCTACTCTTGAATTCAATACTCCAATTTATGAAGGCCAACATTCCAAATGCCTTCTTCACCACACCATCTACCTGAGTATCAGCCTTGAGGGTACTATTTACCATAACTCCTAAATCCCTTTGTTGCTCTGCACTCCTCAATTGTCTACCATTCAATGTATATGACCTATTTAAATTTGCCTTTCCAAAATGTAGCACCTCACATTTATCTGCATTAAATTCCATCAGCCATTTCTCAGCCCACACCTCCAGCCTTCCTAAATCACCTTTTAATCTACGGTAATCTACCTCACTGTCCACAACACCACCAATCTTTGTGTCATCCGCAAACTTGCTTATCCAATTCTCCACCCCTACATCCAGATCGTTAATATATATAACAAATAATAGTGGACCCAGGACCGAACCCTGAGGAACTCCGCTAGTCACCGGCCTCCAATTAGACAAACAATTTTCTACCACTACTCTCTGACACCTCCCATCCAACCACTGCTGAATCCATTTCACTACCTCTTTATTTATACTTAATGCCTCCACCATTTTTCCTAACCTCCTGTGGGGAACTTTGTCAAAAGCTTTACTAAAGTCCAAATAGACAACATCCACAGCTTTCCCTTCATCAACCTTTTTTGTAAGCCCCTCGAAGAACAGGTTTGTCAAGCATGATCTACCCCTGACAAAACCATGCTGATTACTCCCTATCAATCCCTGTACCTCCAAAAATTTGTAAATAGCATCCCTCAGAACACTTTCCATCAACTTGCCCACCACAGACGTCAGACTTACAGGCCTATAATTCCCAGGCTTGCATTTGGACCCTTTCTTAAACAGAGGAACCACATGCGCCACCCTCCAATCCTTTGGCACCACCCCCGTGGCCAGTGACATCCTAAATATCTCTGTTAATGGCCCCACTAACTGTCCACTAGCCTCCCTGAGTGTCCTAGGGAATATTTTGTCCGGTCCGGGAGATTTATCCACCTTTATCTTTTTTAACACAGCCATCACTACCCTTGGCTTGGCTCGGTTTGCCATTTTTTGCAACCTTCTGCATTCCAAGGCACTTGAGTTACCAAACCAGGTTGCAATGCATTGAGCAGTACACTTTCCACAGTGCACCCGTGGAAGTTCAATAGACTGTTTGAGAACATGGTGAATCTCCTCAAACACCTTGGTGTGCCTTCTTCGTATATATTGCATTGTTATATTCTCACAATGGGAGCATCCTGCCTTGTATAACCTGCAGTAGAATCATAAACATGTAATTCGATGCACCCCACATTTTTGGAATCTCTGTGAACAGTCCCAAGTGAGATGCACTTTATTTCCAGGCCATTTGGTAGGTTTTCGAATGAGTGATTTTAAATGGATGAGTATGAATATTACCATTTAATGCAGAGTACTGACACAGATTCTATATTTATCCAGCTTTCTCATGGGTTAGTGTGTAGGAATTTGTGAGACTCGATCTCCCACACAAAAAGGCATGCTGTCCTTCATTAATAAGCCAATGTTTTTTTTTCAAATGCCCTTAAGAATCCTCTCTAATATTTTCCCTGGTGCTGATGTAAGGCTCAATGCTCTATAATTTCCTCAATTATCCCAGTTGCCCTTTTCAAACATTTTCCCAGCCTCATGGAACCTCATCTGTCACCAAGTAGGATACAAAGATCTCCCCCCTTGCACCCCTCAGTTCCCTTGGATAGATATCCATAAAATCCTTGCATCAAAATAAATGCACTTCAGACCACCATTTCCATAGTGTGCATTAACCTGGCCATGCCTGTCCGACCTATTGGACTTACTTGACAATGTTGATCTTTTCTTCAATCTCTCCACCTGCTGATTTACTGCTCTAATTCCCACTGCTGCAGCCACATTAATTTAAACCCCCCTCCTCCCATACCCCACCACCCTCCTGAGTAGTAACAATGTATCACCCTGCAAGGATATTGGTGCTCCTCCAGGTTAATAGCTCATTCTTCTTGTATAGGTCCCACCTGCCCTGGAAGAACGCAATGATACAGGAATCTGTGGAACTGCCTCCAACACTGACACTTTAGCCATGCAATCAACTGTACGGTCTTTTTTTTATTTTGCCTTGAATGCTAGCAATGGGCACAGAGGGTAATCTCAACATTACAATCCTAGATGTCTGCTTTGTGAATTTCTACCTAGCTCCCTACATACCCTTTGCAGGACCTTATCCCTCTTTCAGCCTATATCATTGGTACCAACATGGACCAAGACCTCTGACTATCCAGCCTTTCCTTTCAGAATGTCCTGTGCCCACTCAGAGCCGTCCATGATCCTGACACCAAGGAGGCAACATTCCATTGTAAAATGTTGCGCAGCTACAGAAGTGCCTCTCGTGGCCCCTGACTCTGGATCCCCTACCCTTCACTTGAATTTTTACCCTCCTTGACATACCACAGAGCCAGCCATGATGCCACTGATCTGACTGAGAGGCCATCTTTCCAGTGGTATCCAAAGCATGATTGCTTGTTTGAGAGGGGAAAAGGCACAGGGGCACTATTTGTCTCCCCCTCCTGTCAGTCACGGCTGAACAATTTTCCAGAATGCTTTAATTCTGTTTCACTTAGAGTCATTGTCACTTTTACAGAATTCACTGAGAGTCATTTTGAAGCGGATTCTTGGCAGAGAGGTGCCCTGAATCCTCATTATATTCAAGAGCAAATTTAAACACTGCTACCAGAATATCCCACAGGTATATTAATATATATTAGCAAACAGATGGATTCCTATATATTGATTCCTTATACATTGGTAACTTTACACTAAATATTTAACCCCAAGATGAATTAGTTGCAATAAAAATTATCTGAAAACATAATATGTGATGCAATTTGGACAGAAGCTGTGGCCAGAATTATGGTTATTTAAATTCAGTTGATAAAAACTAAATTATCCTGTGTTTTACAGGGATTTTTAATGTTCAATGTTAGAGATGCAGCACAGTTGAAAACCCTTCTGGCCCACGAGCTTGCGCCACACAAATACACCCATGTGACCAATTAAACTACAAACCTTGGAGGAAACTGGAGCACCTGGAGGAAATCTATAAGCTCACAGGGAGGACGTGCAAACTCCTTTCAGTCAGCACTGGATTCGAATCTGTGTCACTGGTGCTGTAATAGCATTGCACTAATCGCTACACTAACTGTGCTGCCCATTTTAAATAGCTTTGCAAAATCACTTCAATCTCAGCAACCAAGTTTGAACTTTGAGGATGTTTTTTTGTCTGCTCAACTTGATAAAAAAAAGTGTTGAACAATGAGCTTCTATCTAAGTTGGCTCTTCCATTGATCCACCCAGAATCTACTGATTAACATGAGATGGAGAAGTTCACTTCATTACAAGGAACTTAATAGAGAATCAAAGTTCTGCTAGAGAATAGGCCTATTTCAATTCTAGCCTCCCTTGGGTCCTGCTGAGAGATTACATCCATACATCCATAGAGGGAAGCCCTTGCTAAAGTTAATGTAGCAGATTGTTTTACACCGATTTTTAGTTCTTTTCTGACCTACCAGAAATGCCCCAGTTGAATGCACAGGCAGGCCAATGGGAAAAATCCCACCAATCAGCACTTGAACGGGGTCTCAGAAAGTTTAAAAGGGAAGTAAGATTTTTTTTTTTAAAAAGTGTATTATGAGATCTTAACAGAGTCAAACTCCCAATAGAGCAATTGGATATTTTCCACCCTTTTATTTGTTTGATGTGTGCGTGTTTTTCTTTAACAAAATAAAGGTGGTTTGACATTCCCATTGAGCCTGTGTCTCAAAGATGAAGGGCAAAGGGCAGTTGTACTTTAGTTGAGCTTTTAAGTGATGTTTATGAATCAATCTTTGTGTGTGGGCTCATGTGAAGCTGGTCAGCAATACAGCTGACTGATAGTGTGTTTGACACACAACAGGCTGTACAAAGCTTGCAATTACTGAAGGATCCCATGATATTCACCCCTGTCTTATCCACAGTGGATTAGTCTCAATCCAGAACCCATCCTGACTTCTGCTTCTACCTAATTCTAATTTTATGAAGGCTCGTGAAATTGTGCCGATGTACCAAAAATATCTTTCTGAGATTCCTCCTTTCACTCTCTCTGTTACTTTACAGATTTTGATGATGTGTCATTGACTTGACATTGTTATTCATTCTTACACCCTCCCCAATAACTTGCATTCGCAAGTCACCTGGTGATCCAAGGTTAAGATTCTCCTCCCTTAATTACAATCATTCCATTCCATTTAATTACCCCTTTTCTCTCCTCCAGCTTTCAAATCCTGGCATCTCAGCTTTTATTTGTCTCCTTAAAAATATAGAAATACAGTAAAGCTCCATCGATCATGGAGATCAAAATGTATTGATCTAAATGGAAATGTAAGAGGTAAGTTTTTGACACAGAATGGCAGGTGCCTTGAAGGGGCTGCCAGGGGCAATGGGGGAAGCAGATACAATAGTAGTGTTTAATAGGTTTCAAGATAGAACATGCAGGGAATGGAGGAATATGAACCATGTGCAGGCAGCAGAGATTTTGCTTAATTTGGCCACCATGTTCGGTGCACTCGTCATGGTAGAAAGGCTTGTTCCTGTCCGGTACTGTTCCATGTTCTAAATTCTTTGGTCTCTAACCTTATACATCAGGCTTTCCATCCTCAGACCTCTCTGTAGCCAAGTACTGAGATTATTTTGATGACACCTAATGCTTCGTTCTTTGGTTCAGTGTATGTTTTCTCCAAGATCCTTTGGAGGATGATACTTTGAAATTAGGATATTAGAATAAGGAAAGTGTTGTCCATATTTTGATTCAAAGAAAAATTTCTCATCCTCATGTTTTCTCCTCCTACCTTTGCTTCTCTGGATTATAAATGGGATTGAGGTTATTAAAAGGAGTCAATGAAACATGCTGGGATGCAAGCTGGGTTTTAAATTGGTGGCACAGTCTGTACAGCAGTTAGCGCAATGCTATTACCTGGGTTTGAATCCTGTCTGCAAGGAGTTTGTATGTTCTCCCTGTAACCTGCCTGAGTTTTCCCTCTGGCTGAATGCAGAGGAATTAGCAACCATAGGATGTAGGTTTGAGGTGATGGGGGAGAGATTTTAGAGGGATCTGAGAGAGAACTTTTTTCACAGAGAGGGTTGTGGGTATATGGACGAGGGACCAGAGGAGGTCGTTGAGGCAATGACTATTGCAATGTCAGAAAAAAAATTGCAAGGTTTAGAGGGAAGTAAGCCAAATGAAAGTAGGTGGCGTGAGATATATTGGACAGTGCGGGTGTTAGGACACAGGGCCTATCTTCACGCTGTGTGACTGCACAACTCTCGTAGTTTGTCTGCTTGGGGGTCCGTTCACCTGCATCTTTCTTCCAAGTCTGAATACACCCAACACATGGTCAAGAGAGCACAATATATTACAAAGTATTGGTTGGGGCTGAGAAAGGGAGTACAGTGAGTAACACTGGACTTTTCCTCTCTCAGAAACAGGATAACATTGAGTCTGACTTTCTCTGGAAGAAGAGCTGGACATATGGGAAGTCTAAAGCTAAAGGCTATAGATTAAGGTGAGTGGGAAAATATTTAAAAGGGACTTATTCAGCTGCAACAAGTGAGATTTTTGATACAAATGAATATACATTGTTCAATGTGTATGACAATAAAGTCATTACCCCAAATTACATGGAACCAGGCTCAAATGACAATTTCCCTAGTAACCTTGCTCACTCACCCCATCCCAATCCCACACTAGAGTTGTTTATGAGCAACTGAAAAGTTACTGAGATGGAAGGAATCCAGAGTCACAGTCAAATTGGCCATGATTTTAGTGAATGGCAGGCAGGTAAGAGCATATAATATCTAACAGGACAGTTCAGGCCTTTCAGCCCATAGTGTTGAGCCAACCGAATAACCTAGTCCAACTGCCTAGGATTTCCATACTGCATCACCCTCCATTTTGCTCAGTTCTATGTACCCACTTAATAGTCTCTTAAAACATCCTATTGTACCTGCCACCACCTAGCTTGCTGTCAGCACATTTCATGCACCCACCAGTCTCTGCGTGAAAAACATACCTCTTACATCCCACATGTACTTACTGCCAGGCACTTTAAAACTATGCCCCTTTGTATTTGCCATTTCAGCCCTGGGAAAAAGCCTCTGTCCCTCCACAAAATTAATGCCTCCCATCATCTTGTATACCTCTATCAAGTCACCCCTCATTCTCTGTCGCTCAAAGTGCTTAAAGGGAAAAGTGGTCTCCTTGTGCTCCACCTTTGCACATTCATTTGTATTCTTCAGGCTGAACACCAATTTGAAGAACTGTCAAATCGTCTTCAGGAGGGAAATCAAGGAGGAAAAGCTCGACTTGAGTCTAAAATCCATCTTATATTTCAGGTTTGCCTGGTTTTCCAGCAATGGCCTCAAGTTTCAAGTTTGTTTTGATTTATATTTTTTTAAATTTAGACAGACAGTGCACTTCTGGCCCATGAGCCCATACTGCCCAAATACACAGGTTAACCTATAAACACCCTCCATTTTTGGAGGATGGGAGGAAACTTGAGCACCAGGAGAAAACTCATGAAGATACAGGGAGAACATACAAACTCCTTACAGACTGTTCTGGATTTGAATCTAGATCGCTGCCAAGATGCAGTGATTGAGGTTTCTTTGCGAGCAGTCCAGTGGACGTCTCAACCACTGTACGACAAGTTAGACAGTACAGAAGTGCAGAATTACATAGAGAGATCAGTTGGTATGGAGCAAGGGCAACATAATTTTACTATTTAGGGTTCATGAGTCTGATAAAGGTGGGAAAGAAACTTCCTTTGAAACTGGTGGTGCATGGTCTCATCTTCATGAAGAGTGTGCCCAGGGTGGGATGAGTCTTTTAATGTGTTGGCTGCTTTTCCAAGGCAGCATCAGTTAAGGATGGGGGTCGATGGAGGGGATGGGTGATAAATGTTATGGTCTGAGCCTAGTCACAACCCTCTGCAATTTCTTGCAGTCTTGGGAGGAGAAATTTTCCAGTTCATCAAGTAGTACAGAGATAACTGCTTCAGTCAAGAATAACAAGGTAGTCCAAATAGAGATCTTGTGCAAAATTCTTGCTTTGAAATATGGCTTAAAATATCATAAAGTCAACACATGATTCATTCACATGACCCATCAATCCAGGACTAAAACTTAAATGAAAAGTTCAAATGCCTTTTGATTTTCACATTAGTATTATTAAGGGGTCTGGCAAAACTCACACATGCTGTTCCTCTGGTTGGGTCATTATCTTGTTTTCATTGAAGTGCTATTGAAATCCACTTGTTATTGACACAAGAGTGACAGGTAAGTTCCTCTATTTTGTCACCAAGTTAACCATTTTGACCTATTAGCTTTTAGTGTCTGCCCTTTAACTGATGTGGTACGCCACACGCAGATGTCACTTTGAGACCTCAGCACAGTTAATAGACTGGCCCACCAATGTCAAGATGCTGTCTCTGGAAGGGATCTAGTCCAACTACAAGAGACAGCTGCATATCAATTAAAAAACAAAGGGTGCTTCCATAAAAGCAAATGTCACCAACTATCCTGTTCTGGAAACAAAAATTTTGAATTCACATCAACACCCTTGTGTTAAGCGATTGTGATTTGAGAAAGGGACGCACTGAACAAAGGAAAAATTGTGTCTCAAAGCCACAAGAAGTTGGGATAAGTGATCCATTACAACCTGCTGTAAAGGTGTCATAACCTCCTAAATATAAGGAATAAGAGCTTCCTTATGAACCTGTGAGCAGTGGTGTTCTGCAAGGATTATATTGCTCACCCATAAAGGGAGCACAAGTGGATGAGATAGTAAAGAAGGCAGATAGTATACTTGAGTATACAAAACTCAACAGGTCACGGACCATCCATAAGACAAGTTTCTCCAGTTCATGGTGCATTGCACTTGGCCCCAGCATCTGTAGATTTTCTTGTTTAACTCCATCTGGCAAACTTCATTGGTTGGGGCATCGAGTATAAAATGAGGAAGTCATGATGCAGCTGGATAAAGCTTTGGCTAGGCCATATTGTGTCCAGGAATGGTGTTGAGGCTTTGGAGAGGGTGCAGAACAGTCCTTGTCCCAATATCTGGTTCCCACAAGCTGGCCTCCACCAGCCTGTGGCCCAGTATGCGTCCTTCAACATCCAAACTACTTGCTGATCTTCTGCCGTGGCCTCCTTCTTTGTAGGATCCTTTCCCATCTTATTCTTCTCTGGTCCACTGATCTTCCAGAGTACACAACACTCATGGACTGCTGCTAAGTATGGGTGGTACAATCTTGGACATGGAGTTCTTTGGGTTCACTAATGTTATGACTCAGTTATTTCACTTAGTTTAATAAATTAAATTGGGAATTAACTTGTCTATGCTCCAGCTGCCAGAGCCAAAGTAGTACTGAACTTGAGGCCTTGCTACTGTGTATTGTACTGGATTATAAAAATTTGGGATTTTGGTAAGATTAGTGGGTTACGTACATATACACATTTTAAAACAGATCTTATTTGAAAGACTGAAGAATTCATATTCAATAACATTGCAGAAAGATTGGAGAATGCTAAGCACATTTCACAAGTAGGTGCTAATTGAACTGGGGTCAAAAAATGAAAGACCATTGTTTTGGAGGTGACAAACTGGCTACAAGTACCTTTCTGCAAAGTGCTCACAGAAAGGTCACTCCTAGGTTTTGTTAATCTAAAGGCTTCTTCAGGTGCATTCACCACTAAGAATGCGCCTGAAGTAGAGGAAGCGGCCCTTTGAATTGTCGTTAAAGTGGCAGCGCTAAAAGCGCAGTGCTGGCCACCTGAAGGGACAGCTGCACAGGATGTGCCTCTGAGTGGACACTGGCTCCTGTCCCTTCGGGCTGTCAGATTTGAGATGGCTGGCTGTCAGAATTGGGACAGCCAGTATGGGCTATCAGCACAGGGGCGTCCTCACACTGATCCCACTACCCACTCTCCCAAGAGTCTGATATCAGTCCCCACATTGTGGGGCAGCCAGCATGGGCTGCAGCAGTTGGGGCGGGCAGTGCGGGTGGAGTGGGCTGTGGAGGTTTCGGTGGCTAGTGTGGGCTGTAGAAGTTTGGGCGGCCAGCACCAGGGGGCAGGGGCAGCTGGGAGGGGAGCTGTCAGGCACTATCAGCTGTCTGTCATCCCCTTAGCAGCCGTTTTCAGGTGGCTGCTTTCAGATGGCTGGGGGAACAACTGTGCTGAGACGATTATCTCTCTTGGAGGAGGGTTACAAAGTTCACCTCGCAGGCGCCTCCTGCGCATTCAAGTGGCCTCCCAACAGCTGCATATTGCCATAATATGTGGCTTTACATGCAGGGAATTTGGCCACCTGAACGTGCCTTAAGACAACATCTTAACCAACAAGAACTCCTGTTGTTTGCTGAAGAAGTTGGGGGTTTTGCAAGAGAGAGAGTCACATGGGCTTTCTGGCAGTTGGCAGTTGGAGAGAGAGAGAGAGAGAGAGAGAGAGAGACACACAAGTTTACAAGCTCTCTCAGCTAGTGTGTGTGACACTAAAGGAGCTGAACAGAACAAGCCAGGAAGATCTGGTTGGAAACAGAAAGTTCCAAAGCAGTGGATGGCTGGAAGTGCTATCTGTCTGATGTTTCTCTTGGAATAAGTAGAACAGAAAGGAACTCCGTAGAAACCTAAAAGAAAGAGGTTATCATCTGGAGATCCCTGATGGGGGAAGTTTCGTCATCAAGACATTGAGGTGACTAATGGTAGTACCTCAGTTGTGGAAATCCTGGAACAACAAATCTCTCTCTCTGCAAACCTCCGAAGAACCTTCCTGAGCAGTAAACATTTACCTTTCGAGCACCAAAGCTTGGTAAACTTTATACATGTTAAATTCTGTGCACAGTATAAGAATTGTCTGCATCCAGAGAACTTGGAAGAAGGAGAAGTGAGAATGAACTGTGAACCAAAGAACTTTTCTTAAATTTATCATACACGTGCACTTAGAATTAGAAGGGGGTTAGTTTGGGTTAGTTAAGTATTGAGATAAGTTAAAATTAGATTCTGTTTTCATGTTTAAAGCTGATTAAAAATAACTTTTGTTTTAAAAACCACATGTCTTGGTGAATGTCTATTGCTGCTGGGTTTTGGGGTTCTTTGGGCTTGTAACATTTTTAGCCTGAACCATATCAGGCAACCGAATTTCAGCATGATGGATATGTTTAAACCGATCGGAGTTGTGCACATACAGAGAGCTCAGTGTGAATACAAAAGCAATGTGCATTTATAGAACATCTTTGGTTAAGGAAAGTCCAAGGAACTTTGCACAAATTTTATCAAAAATTATTTGACTTCCAACCACATTAAGATTAAGGTTCCTAGGATTTATCATCTATTGGTTGGAATACCACTATCTATTTGTTTGTCAGAAGAAAATTCACCTTGATATATTCCTAAAGCAATTTGAAAAATCTAAGAACCCCAGTCATTCAGTTTGTTTAAATTCTCAGTGCACTCGATATGTTACATCTTCACATGTAAATTACAAATATGATTTTGTGTAATTCAATATCAATAAGAGCTAGAATGAAAGAAATATTGTTCAATATTCTTTTTCTTTGAGTCCCGAAAGGATCATGCATACACGGTGACATTGGTAGGGAATGCATGTTCTCACACAGTAGACAGCAAAGCCAAGCAGCACAGACTGCAGCAGAATGCCCAATGATTTGTACATGTTGTTCTCGCTTCGAATAGGAAGGCAGCAGGAAGGGGACATCCACATCAATTCCTATAGGCAACATCACACCCATGGCCTCTCCTGCTGAAGTCGGGGTGAACCCATGGAGAGCGACTAGCCCAGACAGAGTTCTAAACTTCAGGATCTAAGCCTCAGCTTCAGGGTCGACACAGGTTTAAAAATCTTCTCTGCAGCTAACAGGCTCCTGAATGAACCACACTGCCAACAGCCTCCTAGGATTCTGGGACTAGAGAATATTCATGAAGGACGAGGAGGGAATCTTGGATCTCATAAACTTATGAGAGAAATAGATAAGATAGCAGCAGGGAAATTGTTTCAACCAGTAGGTGAGTCTAGAACTAGGGGACATAGCCCCAAAATTTAAGGGGAATAGATAAGGAGAGAGTAATTAATCTATGGAATTCTCTACCCAAGGAAACAATAGAGACAGCCACATTAAATATATTTAAGACACAGTAAGAGCAATTATTAAATAGTTAGGGAATTAAGGGTTTTGTAGAATAGACAAGTAAGTGCAGCTGAATTCATGGCCAGCACAGCCATGGCAGAGCAGGGTCGAAGAGGAAGAATGGCCCACTCCTGCTCATATTTCTCTTGTCATTATGTTCTTATTACCAAGCTGCCATTGGTATATGACACCATTAGACCTTATCTTTTCATCCTGCCTTTAAATTATTAAACTATGAGAAGAATCATCTGCTTCCAAACTTGTATTGCCTCTCCCCCTGCACACCACCTTTCCTAGAATAAATTGGAATAATTTGAAAATGGTGATGTTGGGATATCGGTGAAGTATTTGTGACTTCAATAGCATTTTGATAAGATTGACTTTGGAGAGATTTCTTCACTTTCAATATTTACACACAAGTATTCATTGTTTTGTAGCCCAGAAACAGGCCTTTTGGCCCAACAACCAAGTTGCCTACCTGAGCTAGTCCTATTCGCTTGTGCTTGGCCCATATCCCTCGAAACATTGAGATGCTGAAGAACTCAGTGGGTCATGCAGCATTCAAGGGTGACATCCTATCCTACTTTGTCATGGTGCCTACAGATTTTTGTGATTTACTCCTTTCCTACTTTAGTCTCGATAAAGGGTCCCAACCCAAAATGTCAACCATTTCTGCCCAGAGATGCTGCCTGGCACATTGATTCACTCCAGCATCTCATTGTTTGTTCAGGATTTCAGCACCTGCTGTTTTTGTGATTCCCTCTAAACCTTTCCTAGTCTTTTAAACATGACTGCCGTATCCACCTCTACAATTCCCTCAGTCAATTCATTCCATATACCACCACCCTCTGTAAAAAAATTGCCCTCTAGGTCACTTTTAAATCTTTTCCCCTCACCTTAAACTATGCACTTTAGTTTTGGATTTCTCTACCTTGGGAAAAGAACTGTGGCCATGATGCCCCCATTGGTTTTATTAATCTCCATTACATCACCTTCCCCCCTCAGCCTCCAGAGAGAAGAGAAAAGTTCCAGTCTATCCAACTTCTCCTTGTAATTCAAGTCCACCAGTCTGGGTTACATTCTTGTGAATCTTTTCTTCACCTTTTCCAACTTAATGTCCAAAATAATTCTCAATTAAAATGTAGCTATAGGTTCTGTCTCAGAAACAACGTCAATACTGAATCTGAGTCTCTGAAGCTGTGCACCCAGGATGCCAAGTTGCTGCAAAGAGAAGACTGAAGTCAAAGGGTTAAAGAATGTTTCACCTCAATGTGAAGTAAATTGTCTCGAAAAAAAACTGCGCCTCGGCTTGTGAATTGGTATAACAGTTCTCTATTGAAATTAATTGAGACTATTGCAAATCCCAATAGGCTAATAAAGTCAACATTCAGAATGGAAGTCCTCTGAGACTCAAGATAAAACTGGGTTCTATTCAATTCTGTAGCAAAGGTACAAACAAAAATATAATAAAAAGAAATCTCTGCACTGTATCCTGATGGTACAACAGCAAGAATCATTGCACAATATTAGTTTGTGGATCGCTCAATTACATCACGAAAGATTCTGACTTACTTTTCCAACTCAATATTGTGCAATAACAGCACGTTACAAAAAATGCACAGCACACAGAGAGAGCGTGTGAATCTATTACACAGACTGTTTAAATCATCACCATTCTATTAAGTCCTTGGTAGTTCCTCAAGGGAGATTTTAAGCCTATTTGAAAGACATTGTGACTAATTTATCATAAACCTATTAAATAAACCAGGGCCAAATGGAATGCAACCCTTCAGTCTTAATGTTATCAGTAAAATTAAACATTTTATTTCAACAGAGTAAAAGGACTAAATTTCCCCAAAGCAGACATGATAAATGAAGGTAGAAGGAAGTCATTTATATACCAGATATCCCTGGCAGGTTTCATGTGATCACTCATGCCTGTTTACCTGTGAAGCTACACATTATGATGAATATCCCAGAATGAACCTAGTACAATTCACACTTGTTTTTAACTAATGAGTCAATCAGAGCACGCTGAATGCTGATTGCCCAGCCGATTGCAACATGTGGTATGTTTTTACAATGTGCTTACCCACTCGCCTGGGTTTAAGCATCTAGAGTATAGGGAGAGATTGGACAGATTAGGTCTTTATTCTTTGGAGCGTAGAAGGTTGAGAGGGGATTTGATAGAAGTATTTAAGATTATGAAAGGGATAGACAGAGTGGATGTGGATAGACTATTTCCATTAAGAGGAGGAAAGATTAAAACAAGAGGACATGAGTTAAGAATTAAGGGGCAGAGGTTTAGAGGTAACATGAGGGGGAACTTCTTTACTCAGAGAGTGGTAGCCGTGTGGAATGATCTTCCGGGAGAAATAGTGGCGGCGGAGTCAATTGTATTATTTAAGAAAAGGTTGGACAGGTCTATGGATGAGAAGAAGACGGAGGGTTATGGGCATTGTGCAGGGAGGTGGGACTAGAAAGGGGTGTTTGGTTTGGTGCGGACTAGAAGGGCCTAATGGCCTGTTTCCGTGCTGAAATTATGTTATGTTATGTTAATTCTACTCTACAATAGGTAATAGTTCACAAAATACTGTGGGCATTTATGTCCTTTATACAGATCTAATGACAAATTGGAGTGGGATGGTTAGCTGTGTAGGTTTCCTCAGGATGCTTCAGTTTTCTCCCATGTTCCAGAGATATATGGGATTAGTGGATTAATTGGCTACATGGATGTATTTGGGGCAGCACAGGCTCGTGAATAGGAAGGGCCTGTTACCCTGCTGCATCTCTCAATTAAATAAATGAACATTTTAAGTTTAAAAGTTAAATTAGTGAAAAGAGCTCAAAGCCTTGATCATTTTTGTCCCTCTGAAATGGAAGCACCTTCTCGCATTTTTGAGCTGAGGGTCAACATCTCCGAACCTTTGCTCACGTTGAAATAATGGCTGATATTCAACCTGAATTCCTTTTGTTGCCCAATCCTCATATTCAATGAATATGGTACTTTGATTATAACCATATAACAATTACAGCATGGAAACAGTTCATCTCATCCACACTGAACCAAGTATTCTCCTCTAGATCCACCTACCTGCACCTAGCCCATAACCCTCCATTCCCCTTCCATCCAATTTTTCCTTAAATGACAAAATGGACCCTGCTACTATTACTTCTCCTGGAAGCTCATTCCATACAGCTACCACTCTCTGAGTGAAGAAGTTCCCCCTCATGTTATTTCTAAACTTTTGCCCCTTAACTCTTAACTCATGACCTCTTGTTTCAATCTCTCCTACCCTCAAGGGAAAAAACCTACCCACATCAACTCTATCTATCCCCCTCATAATCTTAAATACCTCTATCAAATCCCCCCCTCAAACTTCTACGCTCCAAAAAATAAAGACCTAATCTGGTCAATCTTTCTTTGTAATCTAGTTTCTGAAACCCAGATAACATTTTTGTAAATCTTCTCGACACTGTTGATATCCTTCTCGTCACTGTTGATATCCTTCCTATAATTCCTATAATTCGGTGACCAGAACTGCATACAGTATTCCAAATTTGGCCTCACCTCTCAACTCCTGTATTCTATGCTTTGATCTATAAAGGCCAGCATACTAAAAGCCTTTTTTGGTGACCAGAACTGCATACAGTATTCCAAATTTGGCCTCACCTCTCAACTCCTGTATTCTATGCTTTGATCTATAAAGGCCAGCATACTAAAAGCCTTTTTCACCACCCTTTCCACATGAGATTCTATCTTCAGGGAACGATGAACCTTTATTCCTAGATCTTTATGCTCTAGTGCATTCCTCAGTGCCCTCCCATTTACTACGCATGTCCTATTTTGATTATTCCTTCCAAAATGAAGCACTTCACACTTCTCAGCATTAAACTCCATCTGCCATCATTCAGCCCACTCTTGTAAGCAGTCCAAATCCCTCTGCAATCTTTGAAACCCTTCTTCATTGTCCACAATTCCACCTATTTTAGTATCATCTGCATATTTACTAATCCAATTTACCACCCCATCATACAGATCATTAATGTAAATGACAAACAGCAAAGAACCCAATACAGAACCCTGAGGCATGCCTCTTGTTACTGGCCTCCAGCCTGACAAACAGTTATCCACTATAGCCACTTTCAGGAGGCCAGAATACCTGACTGTAAAGCTGCCTTTTCTACCCAAATGCAGCTGTTGGGAGGCCACCTGAAAGTGGATAACCCGGCCAGGAGGAATCTTACCTAACCCTCCTCCTGTAAGTACATTCTCCGGCTTGGAGCGTCCCCCTTTGCACCTCAAAGCAGCAGTGGGACTGCGGCCACAGTCCACAGGAGCTGGTGGTCGCTCGGACGTGGATCTCCTTCAACCGGCACATTCAGGTGACAGAAAGGCATTTTCTCCGCGGCCACCTGAACGTTCCAGCTGCACCCCCCCAGCCGTGTCTGCTGGTGCATTATCTGTGTCCGAGCACCTGAAAGTGGCTAATGACTTTCTGGCATCTCCCTTCCAGCTACTGTTGAATCCATTTGACTATCTCAAAGTTAATACCTAGTGCAGGAATCTTCCTAACTTACCTTCCATGCAGAACCTTATTGAAGGCCTTACTGAAGTCCATATAGACAACATACACTGCTTTACCCCCATCAACATTCCTAGTCACCTCTTCAAAATATTCAACAAAATTGGTCAACATGACCTTCCACACACAAACCCATGTTGAATGTTCCTGATCAGACCCTGTCTCTCCTGATACTTATATATTATCTCTAAGAACGCTTTCCATTACTTTCCTACCACAGACGTCAAACTTACAGGCCGATAATTGCTAGACTTGCTCCTTGAACCTTTTTAAACAAAGGAACCACATTAGCAATATGCCAATCCTCCGGCACTATCCCCATCTCTAATGACATTTAAAAAATCAGTCAAAGATGCTGCTATTTCCTCATTAACCTCTCAATGTCCTGGGGAAAATCCTGTCAGGACCTGGAAACTTATCCACCTTTATATGCTTCAAAAGCTCCAGTACTTCCTCTTTCTTAATCACTACAGTTTCCATAATTACCCTCTTTGCTTCCTTTATCCTGCACATTTCAATATCCTTCTCCTTAGTGAATACCAAAGACAAGAACTTGTTTAAAGTCTCCCCCATTTCTTTTGGCTCCACACACAGTTGTCCACTCTGATTCTCTAATGGACCAATTTTATCCCTCATTCTCCTTTTGCTATTAACATATTTGTAGAAGCCTTTTGGATTTATTTTCACCCTCCTTGCTAAAGCCACCTCGTACCCTCTTTCAGCTTTTCCAATTTCTTTCTTAAGATTCTTTTTACATTCAATGTATTCTCCACGCATCTCCTTTATTCCTTGTTTCATATATTTATTATAGGTCTCCCTCTTTTTTTTTCAAACCAAATTTCCAATATCCCTTGTAAACCATGGCTCTCTCATGGTTTTCTGCCTTTTGACTGCCTTTTATCCTGACAGGAAGATAAAGATTTTGTACTCTCAAAATGTTAGCTTTTAAAGGACTCCATTTCTCGGCTACATCCTTCCCATAAAGCAATTTGTCCCAAATCCACTCCTTGTAAATCCTTTGTCATCTCCTCAAATCTAGCTTTTCCCCACTAGAAAACCTTAATCTTAGGTCTTGACATCCATTTCCACAATTACCATATAACTATATAACCATTCTTCTTTGGCTTGGCTTCGCGGATGAAGATTTATGGAGGGGGTAAATGTCCACGTCAGCTGCAGGCTCGTTTGTGGTTGACAAGTCCAATGCGGGACAGGCAGACACGGTTGCAGCGGTTGCAGGGGAAAATTGGTGGGTTGGGGTTGGGTGTTGGGTTTTTCCTCCTTTGCCTTTTGTCAGTGAGGTGGCTCTGCGGTCTTCTTCAAAGGAGGTTGCTGCCCGCCAAACGGTAAGGCGCCAAGATGCACAGTTTGAGGCGATATCAGCCCACTGGCGGTGGTCAATGTGGCAGGCACCAAGAGATTTCTTTAAGCAGTCCTTGTACCTTTTCTTTGGTGCACCTCTGTCACGGTGGCCAGTGGAGAGCTCACCATATAACACGATCTTGGGAAGGCGATGGTCCTCCATTCTGGAGACATGACCCACCCAGCGCAGCTGGATCTTCAGCAGCGTGAACTCGATGCTGTCGATCTCTGCCATCTCGAGTACTTCGACGTTAGGGATGAAAGCGCTCCAATGAATGTTGAGGATGGAGCGGAGACAACGCTGGTGGGAGCATTCTAGGAGCGGAAACAGGCCATGTTGGCCTTTCGAGTCCGCACTGGTTCACTGATTTTGTGCGCCCTCTTCAGGCATTGGTCCCGGTAGATCTTCATTCAATAACGATGGGCGAATTCAATGCATTTCGTTTGGCAAGTCTTGTAAAAACACGTCAGTGAATGGGCACGGACGGGTACGCACTGCCAAATGGCCACAGTCCACAATTACACTAAGGCACTTTTTTGAACAGTGGGAGGAAACCGAAGCCCCCGGATGAAACCCACACAGACATGAACCGTTGCAGTTTGTTTGGTGATGGGATTTTTCAGGATATTTGACCCCGTAAAGATGAATAAACAGTATACAACTTGAAGTTACCTGTTTCCAAATGTCAGTTATCTCAGTTCAGGAGCTACTGTCAAAGAAGGCTTGTATGGTAACACTGGTATAGTATCACAAGTACATAATAGGAGTAGGAGTCAGCCATTCAGCCTGTCAAGCCTCTGCCATTCAATGAGCTCATGGCTGATCTGATGATCGGCTCATCTCCACCTTCCTGCCCATATCCCTAAATTCCCCTACTATGTAAAAATCAGTCCAACCTTGTCTCAAGTATATTTGGAGGGAGCCTCCACCACTTCAATGGGCAGTGAATTTCACAGATTTCACCTCCCTCTGGGAAAAGCAGTTCCTCCTCATCTAAGTAGTCCTATATCTACTTCCTTGAATCTCTTTTTCAAAATCTATTTATTGAGCGTCAAAAAAATTGAGCTCCTACTTTTTAAAAAAAAACAAAAATCAACACACATTGAAGTTAATGGCACTATGATCACTGGATCCAAAGTGCTCCCCAACACATACCTGTCACTAGACCTATCTCATTCCCCAACAATAGATCCAACACTGCCCCTTCAACTTAGTGCTGTAAAAAACTATACTGCACACATTTTACGAATTCCAATCAATCCAGCCCTTTCACAATCTATATTTGTAAAACTAAAATCTCCCACTATCACAACCCTGTGGTTATTACAAATATCTACTATCTCCCTACAAATTTGCTCCTCTAATTCTCGCTCCCCATTAGGTGGTCTATAATGCACCCTGATAAGTGTGACTGCCCCTTTCCCATTCCCAATTCCACCCATACAGCCTCCCTGGATGAGCAGTGTATATAAACCAGTTAATTACAGCAGGCAAGTCAAACATCAGCGAGATAGTTTAATTTTTTTTTAAATTCCAAAGGATCAGATTAAAATGCACTGGAGTGATTGGCATTGATCAGTCATAATCAACATAAGGGAAGATCCTCTCTGACTAATTTGATTGATATTTTCAAAGAAAGTACAGCTTCATCCCGACTTATGACATATGCAACTTACGACCATCTGTACATACAATCAAAAAAATTGCTACAATAGTGACCGTCTCTCAGTTACTAATCAATAAGCATGGTAAGTTCATCAAGGAAGATGGCAAGCAAGAGGAAAGCCCATCCCCCGCTGATAAATCTGGCAAGAAGCCGAAGAAGGTGCTCGATTTGGAACTGAATATTTGATTAAATGTCTTGATTTACAACTTCTACATGCCATGAAAACATACTTCCAGTTTGTGTCCATTTCGAGATACAACCAGTTGGTCAGAATGGAACTTGGACATATGTCGGGGAATAGATGTAATCCAATGTATGAAAAATGGGTTGTTGCTTTACTACCCTCAACAATAATGATTGGTTTGTCATAGACCTCAAACCCCTAATCTAGTCTTAATCTAGCAAATACCTTTATTGATACCACAACAGCAAACATGCAAGTCATACAGAGCTAAATATCTGTTCACAACACCACTAAGGTTTTTCTGATATTCCTGAAAACAATCAAAAAATAGAAAAGGTAAGAGCCAGGTACTTCTCTTGATCTTGATGAAATCCTCACGTTTCCGTCTTGGGGTAAATCACTTCCATAATGGTTGGACTCTAAACATTTCGCCACTCTTTTCCCCAAATTTTCTATATTTATATCCCTCATCTAATCATCTTTTATGGTTCAATTTTGTTGACCAAGGGACACATTTCATTAGATCTAGTCCAAGGCTATAAGGCTTTAATTGCTTTATTACCCTTGTGACACACTAAGCACATTCCTTTGTCCTGGCCCTGAGTTCTGACCATTTCACAAAATGCTGGTGGTCAGAATAGTCTCATAAAATGTCCACCTCCATTCCTTCGACCACATACATGGCAAAGAACAAAGTCATTTTGTTTCTCTACTTCCACTGTCTTCAGTTCATTTCAGTTCTCTGCTCTGGATTCCTTTCTGGCCAGCAAGGTAGACTGGTGTGCTCTTTATGGATTTCAGGAAGATTGCAAAGTCCCATATTGAGACAATTCAATAATTTGAAAGTTTGCAAGATCCAGGTCTGAACCTGTCCATGGGGATAGGAAGCAGGGCAATGATGGTTGAGGGTTGATTTAGCAATGAGAAGCCAGTGACATTACCACAGGGATTGGTGATGTGGCACCTGCTGTGTGTTCAATGCATTATTGACCTAGACATAAATGTGAGAGGTATGATTAGAAAGTTTGCAATTTTCCTGAAGATCAATTCATCTGTTAGTAAGACAGGCAGGGTGATAGATGGAAATTAATCCTGAAAAATGTGAGGTGTTTTTTTTTTCAGGGGACTTGGATATGAACAGTGAATCTAGGAACCTGAGAAAATTTGAGGAACAGAGGTGCACAAATACAAGAATCCCTAAAGGCCTCGGTTTACAAATAGGCACTGATGTAAGACTAAGGAGGTTTCATTACATTGCCATGCTGACCTCTCTCTCAGCGTTTAGGAACGGTACTTTCTCTCCATCTCTTTGTGCCTCATCTCCTGTGTGGGCATATCACAACTCAAGATTGGATTCGACAGCTTCAGATAACCAGCCTTTCCCCCACTTATAATATTTTAAAATGTTAAATTTTTCATCTTTTCTCTGCTAGGTTTTGAAGCTCAATTCCTCCACTATTTCTCCCTCTACCTGTCTCTCCACTGCTCACATCTCCTGCCCTGTGCTCTGTGACCTCAAACCCCTAGCTTCTTTCTGCCTTTATATATGTAATTTTACATATTCCGTCTTAGTCTTAATGAAGGGTTCAGACCCAAAATGTTGGCTAACAATTTATACCCATGGATGTTCCTCCAGCAATTCTTTGTCTACTCCAGATTCCTACCCCTACAGCCTTTGACATTCTCTCTTTACTCTCCACCATTATTTCAGTGGTATTCTCTCCTACCCTTACTCATCTTCTACTATTTACACCTCCGCCAGATAGATCACCTACAATTAACAAGCATTTGCCACACTATCTGAGACAGAACCAATAGCATCATCTTGATCCTGTTACTCTCCACATGATCACACTCATTCACCCTATTCTCACCCTGGCAGAGAAAAGTGCAAATTTTTATATTTTTTCATATTATGTGGGTGACTTTACAACAGAACTACACAAACAGGAAAGGCTGATTATCTGAAACTGCCAAATCCAATCTTGAGCTGTGATATTCCCCCACAGGTGATGAGACACAATGAGCTGGAGGGGAGGCTTTAACCCATTTTCCACTAGAATCTTGTCCCAGGAATTGATGGCTAATTTACCAGTTAAGGGTCCAGTGGAAAAGGGAAACGATCATGACGCCAGCATCAAATGATGTAAAATCACGTCCCCAACTTCAGTTGCTGCTGGCATGCAATTAGACCAGTGGAAAAAGGACAAGTTGCATCCCTGGACTATTCCTAGAAGGTAGACTCTCCAATCCCCGATCCCTGGGGTCAGTGGGAAACCCTGCCTCCTATCACAATGGGCAAGTTCAGATTCTGGATCTGCCAAACTTCCAAATTATTGAATTGTCTCAATATGGGACATTGCAATCATCCTGAAGTCCATAAAGATCATAGCAAGTCTACCCTTTTGCCCAGAAAAGAATTCAAAACAGTGAACTGGAGTGAGCTAACGTATTTTTTTTTTATTTTTCCAGATGAAAGGCCTTCAGCCTGAAGATTAACCTCTGTTTCTCTCGCCACAGATGCTGCCTGACCAGCTGTTTTTACTTCAGGTTTCTGGCACCTGCAGCACTTTGTTTTTAGATGGCACAGCAATGTCTGCTCAATGAAGGCAGCATTTTTTTGTTATGCTAATAGAGAAAAACATACAGAAATGACCAACCCTTTGTTTGGTTGACATTCTGTGGATTGTGTTTGGCAATTGTCCACCTTGTATGATGGGATTCCAAAGTTTCATCCCATGATAATTATGACGGGAAGGTCAAAAGAGTCGATTGTGTCTAATTGCAGGACAAGGCATATTGTGGAGAAGTAGTTCAGTGATCTGAGAGTTGTGTTTGCCTCTAAATTGAAGGGACACAATGAAACCAGTCAGTGCAGAATGACCCATATCACAAGGATATCAGAAGAAGGAGAAAGGGGGGGGGGGGGGGAAGCGCAAGGATGTGCTTTAAATTTTATAAAGTGAATGGGAAACCTCCCTTTTGTTTGTTATTGGCATGGCTTGATGCTCTCAAGGCAGCAAGGTGTAACACAGTATAGCCAAAGCCATTATAAAGAAAAACAGGAATTATTGTGAGCCCTCATTTGAGGCGAACTTGATTCCTTTTAATGGAACAGGCAGGTTCAGTAGTTAACGAAACTCCCTTAAAATCAAAGCCAGCATTACTCCGGTCACAGTATTGGGTTAACTGCAAAAGCCTTTTGCCCAGGTCCCTGGGTGATACCTGACACATCCAGCCACAAACTCTTCAAGGGCTGCAGGCAGTGAAGATAAGGTGCAACTCACAATGTAGTTGCTTTGCATTTGACCCATCAGTGAAGTTTTTAAAAATCCTACAAATAGGTTGCAATGAGTAACAGGTGAATTACTTAAATGTCAGACCTGCATTGTTAAGGTTATATCTCAGTATCCTGTACTATCAAGTATACAGACCCAGGCAGATAGAGTGTGTTTCACATTAACTGTGCACCTGATAAGTGAATAAAAAGACTTGAAAGAAAGTATTGATTTGTTTTATCCATCAACACACAGAATTGTCTCAAAACTCTGCATCATTTAATTAAATTGTGAACGTTCCTTTGGAGAGCTTAACTGAAAATCTGTGGAGCTTCCCAATCTTCTCCTTCATCCCTCTTATACTTCTTCGCTATTTGTTTTCAACTCCTGTTCGATTTTTTTTTTGTTAACATAATGCAGTGACACATTGGCTCAGCTGCTGAACGTGTTGCCTTACACCTCCACACCTCTGGTGCTGTCGGTGTGGAGTCTGCACATTCTCCCTGAGACGCCATGGCTCTCTTCTGGTTTCTCCAGACATCCCAAAGACATGTGGAACAGAAGGTTAAGTGTCAGCTGCAAAATACACCTACTCAATAGGTACTTCAATGGGATGGCTATGGAGGACTATGGTTTGGATACAGGTCAATGGGTCTGGACAGATTAATAGTTTGGCACAGACTAAATGAGCTGAATGGTTTGTTTTTCTGGGCAGTCGTTGTTCTATGACTCCAAGTAGGTGAGCAGTAGAATCATGTTGGTGGGGGGGGGGGGGGGAAGATGGGGGGAAGTTGATGGGAATGTGAAGAGAATCATTTACAGAAAACATTAGTGGGGAAATGGGTTTGCTCTGTTAGCATGCATAGATTTGGGCTAAAGGTTCTCCTTCAGTGTTACAAAAATATATGGAAATCTTTATCTTACATGGAGCGTACATCACAGAAATAACCATATGACCATATAACAATTACAGCACGGAAACAGGACATCACGGCCCTTCTAGTCCACACTGAACCAAGTACTCTCCTCTAGATCCATAACCCTCCATTCCCCTCCCATCCATATACCTATCCAATTTTTCCTTAAATGACAAAAAGGATCCTGCCACCACTACTTCTCCTGGAAGCTCATTCCATACAGCCACCACTCTCTGAGTGAAGAAGTTCCCCCTCATGTTATTTCTAAACTTTTGCCATTAACTCTTAACTTATGACCTCTTGTTTCAATCTCTCCTACCCTCAAGGAAAAAAGCCTATCCACATCAACTCTATCTATCCTCCTCATGATCTTAAATACCTCTATCGAATCCCCCCTCAAACTTCTACGCTCCAAAAAATAAAGACCTAATCTGGTCAATCTTTCTTTGCAATCTAGTTTCTGAAACCCAGATAACATTTTTGTAAATCTTCTCTGCACTCTCTACCCTGTTGATATCCTTCCTATAATTTAGTGACCAGAACTGCACACAGTACTCCAAATTTGGCCTCACCAATGCCTTGAACAGTCTCAACATCACCCCCCAACTCCAGTATTCTATGTTTTGATTTATAAAGGCTAACATACTAAAAGCCTTCTTCACATGAGATTCTACCTTGATGATGAACCATTATTCCTTGATCTTTCTGCTCCACTGCATTCTTTAATGCCCTCCCATTTACTATGTATGTCCTGTTTTATTTATTCCTTCCAAAATGAAGCACTTCACACTTATTGGTATTAAACTCCATCTACCATCTTTCAGCCCACTCTTATAAGCAGTCCAATCTTTGAAAACCTTCTTCATTATACACAATTCCACCTATTTTAGTATCATCCACTTTACCACCCCATCATCTAGATCATTAATGTAAATGACAAACAGCAAGGGACCCAATAACTAGTCCGTGCATTTTACTTGCAGATTACCCAGTCACTTTTCACTGTGTAGTTACCATTCATGGACTTAACTTGAAAACAGTACATATAATCCAAAGTGATTCCAATAGAGTGTGAAAATGCTGTTCAGATTCAGTATGTTTCCAGTTTTCTATTAAAGGATTACTTTCATTATATGTAGAAGCATTGTTTCAGACATGCTTGGATGTAAGGCTTGGAATGGTGGAATTTGCAAGGCTGAGATTAACATAGATTATTCTTTCTTTGGCTTGGCTTCGCGGACGAAGATTTATGGAGGGGGTAAAAAGTCCACGTCAGCTGCAGGCTCGTTTGTGGCTGACAAGTCCGATGCGAGACAGGCAGACACGGTTGCAGCGGTTGCAGGGGAAAATTGGTTGGTTGGGGTTGGGTGTTGGGTTTTTCCTCCTTTGCCTTTTGTCAGTGAGGTGGGCTCTGCGGTCTTCTTCAAAGGAGGTTGCTGCCCGCCAAACTGTGAGGCGCCAAGATGCACGGTTTGAGGCGTTATCAGCCCACTGGCGGTGGTCAATGTGGCAGGCACCAAGAGATTTCTTTAGGCAGTCCTTGTACCTTTTCTTTGGTGCACCTCTGTCACGGTGGCCAGTGGAGAGCTCGCCATATAACACGATCTTGGGAAGGCGATAGTCCTCCATTCTGGAGACATGACCCATCCAGTGCAGCTGGATCTTCAGCAGCGTGGACTCGATGCTGTCGACCTCTGCCATCTCGAGTACTTCGACGTTAGGGATGAAAGCGCTCCAATGGATGTTGAGGATGGAGCGGAGACAACGCTGGTGGAAGCGTTCTAGGAGCCGTAGGTGGTGCCGGTAGAGGACCCATGATATGGAGCCGAACAGGAGTGTGGGTATGACAACGGCTCTGTATACGCTTATCTTTGTGAGGTTTTTCAGTTGGTTGTTTTTCCAGACACTTTTGTGTAGTCTTCCAAAGGCGCTATTTGCCTTGGCGAGTCTGTTGTCTATCTCATTGTCGATCCTTGCATCTGATGAAATGGTGCTGCACATAGATTATTACAGCGTGGAAATAGACCATTTGGCCCAACCTGCCATGCCAACTAAAATAGCTCAATCACATTAGTCCCACTTGCTTCCATTTGACCCATATCCTTCTAAACCCATCTTATCCACCTGAATGTTTCTTAAATATTGCAATAGTACTTGCCTCAAGTACCTCCTTGATATGTACTCCCACCATCCTGATAGGTTTTTATTTATGAGGGAAGGTATCTATGGGAATCGATTAAAGGTGAGTAAGTGAAATTGTCGAGTTGATCAATTATCTATGGCAGAACAAGGTTAATGAATTCAATGGCTTACCCCTGTGCTTCCTCAAATGTGATGGGAAGAAAATCTCAGGCTGCTATCTCTCAAATTAAAGAAAACATTTTTAAAGTAAATTATTCTGCAAAGTCAAATGTCATCCCAATATGTGCTGGAAATCCTGAAGAACCTTTGGAAATGCTCAGCAGGCCCGTCAGCATCAGAGCAAAATGAAACATTCAGGCCAAAGAGCCTTTATAGGAACTGGGGGAAAGAAATCAGGATAAGGATTGCACAAAAGGATAATCTCTGAGAGGTTGAGGCCAAGATTGCATTCTTGACAATTTGGAGAGGTCATTGCTTGGGCTGGTAGGGGATACTAGGGAGGTTGTTAGAAAGTTGAGTCCTGATATCTGCCACATAACCAGATGGAAGATGTTCCTCGGGCTAGATTGGCTCTTTTTACATTCTGTGCTGGAGACCAGTGTAGGAATGGGATGGAGAATCAAAGTGGCAGGAAATAGCAAGCTCAAGGTTACCCCATGGATTCTAAAAACTGATCATCCAAACATTGTTTGGTTTCTCCAACATTGAGGAGGTCATGTTGTTTGCATTGATGTAACTGGAAGAAGTACAAGTTAATAATTTGGAAATACTGTTTGGGACCCCAAATGGTGGGAAGAAGTTGCCTAGAAAAGTGCCATTGATTTAGATGCAGTTGGTGGTTAGAGTGTGAAAGTGCTGAGCAGGAAATTCTGAAGAGATTGGTAGCTATGAAATGCTGAGAGGGGAGAGGAGAGGGTGGTGGTGGTGGAATCTCATTGAATTTGGGTGAAACTGTCACAGATGATCATTGAATGTAGACTGGTGGAGTAGAAGGTAAGGACCTGGGTGCTCTCTCCTTGATCTGCCCAGGAGAAGTGGCAACCCCTTCCCCTCTCTATAATTATTGAAGGCTGACTCCCAATGCAACATGGTCCATTTGGATTTTTCAATTCCCATTTTTCATTCTAACTTACCCTCTTCTGAACTCACAGCCCTCCATTCACTAAGGACCAGCTCTGATATCTTCATCAAACATGACAATGTGGGGTCTGCAAACTAACCTATGTCTTGGAGAGGTCAATATCAGCTCTCAGACACATCTCATTCCTAGTCTCGACCATAACCCCACCACTATGTCATATTTCCTATTTCCTAATCCCTCTGCGTCAATAAAGGATCCCAGGCCAGAACGTTGACTGACTATTTTTACCCATGGATGCTGCCTGAACCATTAACTTCCACCAGTTTCCTTTTCCTGGTTCACTTTTATGAGTGACACACAATTTGAGTACACCTCCATCCTACGCCAGGTCATTCTGATGAACCCTCAGCTACTTCCTTGATTCAATTAATTGGTTCCCTTCCACCAGCACACACATTCTGTGTTCTCATGCTGAACAATTTCTCCGCTCACTTTCTCCAGAACAAAGGTGTGGCTGTGGGAACTGACATGCAACCTGCCTGGTAGTCAGTGGAATGTGTGAAATGTATTTTCAGTCCTGCTCTAGTCTCCTCGTTCAATTCTTCTTCCAATACATTGACAACTGCATTGGAGCTAAATAAGAAAGTCTGCTTATGCTGCAATTGCTGTACAATACACAAAAATGCTGGAGAAACTTAACCACTCTCACAGCATCTATAGGAAGCTAAAGGTGACAAAGACTGCTGCTTTCTGCACTCATCAAGAACTAAAAATCTTTGTTGATACTAATTTCCCTACTGCTCTGAACTTCAGATCTATTTCTTCCTCTGCTCTCAAGCTCTCAAGCTCAGGGGCAGACTAGCCACCAACATCCATTACAAGATCACAGATATCTTGAGCATATATTCCTCCTGCAGGGATTCTCTTCCATTCTCCCAGTTCTTTTGTTTTTCTTGTATTTGCTCTGATACATCCACAAAGAAACCTTGATGATGTATTTCTCCTTCCAGAGACACGGTTTCCCCTCCTCCATCATTGATGGAGTCCTTGACCAATTAATTTCCTACACCTCCACTCTCACCCCTTCTCCTGTTGGTCAGAGCTATAGGTGCTGGATGTATCAGTGTGGAACGGGAACTGCTTTGCTCAAGATCAGAAACTGCTGCAAAATTTAATGAATGAAGCTCAGAACATGACACAAATTTCCCTCCCCTCCATTAGCTCCACCGACATCTCCCACTGCTGACGAAAGACTACCAACATAGGTGAAACCCAGACACATACCCTTCTCCCTCTTCCCATCAGGAAGAGGGCTTAAGAATGTAACAGTGTGCACCAATAGGTTTAAAGGCAGTTTCCTTCTTGCAGTCATTAGATTCCTTAATAAATCCCTCAACAGTGCTATCATTATGCTGCCATTGCTTGATTGTCACTGGTCTTTCTTTTCAAGTTCAAGTTCATGTTTTATTGTCACATGTATATAAAAAGCAATGACAGGTTGTTTTGTGAGCTGACCAGTAGACATCTTGTATATTGCACCACAATACACAATACATTGTACAAATGGAAGGCAACATAATTTTATGATTACAGGGTTCATTCAGGAGTCTGATAATGACAAAAAGAAACCGTTCTTGAATCTTTTGGTGCATGGTTTCACACTTGTAATTCTTCCTGACAAGAGTGGGATGAACAATGACTGATGTGAGATGAGTTTTTTTTAATATGTTGATTGCTTTTCTAAGGCAGTAAAGTTATTAGTGGAATCAATAAAAAGCAAACGGAGGTAGTTGCAATAGACTGAACCATGTTCACAGATCTCTGCAGTTTCTTGCAGAATTGGGAGGAGCAGTTCCCGCCAACATTGAAAATGCTAGCATTGTATTTGCAATCAATTCAATGCTAAATGTGGAATGTTTCCCATTAATGATAAAGATAATGAGTTTATTGACATATCTTTCTTTGGCTTGGCTTCGCGGACGAAGATTTATGGAGGGGGTAAAAAGTCCACGTCAGCTGCAGGCTCGTTTGTGGCTGACCAGTCCGATGCGGGACAGGCAGACACGATTGCAGCGGTTGCAAGGGAAAATTGGTTGGTTGGGGTTGGGTGTTGGGTTTTTCCTCCTTTGCCTTTTGTCAGTGAGGTGGGCTCTGCGGTCTTCTTCAAAGGAGGCTGCTGCCCGCCAAACTGTGAGGCGCCAAGATGCACGGTTTGAGGCGTTATCAGCCCACTGGCGGTGGTCAATGTGGCAGGCACCAAGAGATTTCTTTAGGCAGTCCTTGTACCTTTTCTTTGGTGCACCTCTGTCACGGTGGCCAGTGGAGAGCTCGCCATATAATACGATCTTGGGAAGGCGATGGTCCTCCATTCTGGAGACGTGACCCATCCAGCATAAGTGCAAAGTACATGCACCAAAACTCTTCCTTGCTGCAGCCAAACATAAGAATCACCAACTACAATAGTACAGTACACATTAAATTACCCCAGTAGAGAAAAAGATAATAAACTTAAAGGATAGAGTAATAAATAAATATTATCACAGTTATAGATAGTGTGAAAATAAGTGTTATTTAAATATTACAGACAGATGCTTTTGTGATGCTAGTGTAGTTTATGGGTAGGATAGTACAGAGAGGTTCAAGAGCAATGTTTCCTCTAAGTTTTAGTAGTGTGTGCAAAAGTTTTAGGTTGTGCAATCTTTTTTTTCCTGTGACTAAGGTATGTGCAGACTGAATGCTTCTGCAAATGTAAACTTGAAATTGTTTCAAGATAATTTCGGCACAATCTATCTCTCATGGCTAATAAAACTGTATTGGCATGTTTTAATGTAATACAAATATGATGCATTCTATGAAGTAACTAACTAGTTAACAGAAACAGTTAGCTATTTGTTTTCAATAAGTATAATTATTAATTATTACATTATTTTAGGTAACGAACCTTTCGTGTACGCATTAATTGCCTTTGTACACTGGATGCAAAATGTGTAAGCGTGCACACATGCTCACCACTTAGAGGGAACAGTGTTCAATAACAGGCAAAAAACTATTCTTGAACCTGGAGGTGCTGGTCTTCAGGCTACTGCACCTCCTGTCCAAAGGCAGCAATGAACCAAGTTTTTGACCAGGGTACTCTTTATGATGTTGGCTACATTCTTGAGGCTGGAGGCACTGATAGGAATGGGGAATTGTGGAGGCAGCTGGAAATGGGGAGGCAGATACATTGGCGGAGACGGCATGATCCTCGACCACTAACTGTCTCTAAAGGGACTTCCTTTCCTTTTTTTGCAAACCAGTGTGACGACACTTTGCTTGCCTTTGAACGGCTCACAGAAGAAAGCTTTTCACTGTGGGTCATAAAAGGTTGAGAAGCACTGTTACAGAGCATCACACATTAATAACACATTCCACAGACAAAGAAGCTTAACTGCCCCATCATTTCACCCTTTCAGAGAGACTCCTTTTATTCCACCCACTGCCTTCCCCTGCCTTCCCTTCTACCCAAACTAACCTATTTCTCTCTTTCCCAGTTCTGCTGAAGAGACCCATTCATGAAACATTAACTGTGCAACACAAAAACTACAGATGCTGGAAACTTGAACAAACAATGAGCTGCTGGAGGGACTCAGTGGGCCAGGCTGCATCAACGGGCAGTCAACGTTTCGGGTCAGGAACCTTTATCGAGACAAAAGTGGAAAGGGGAACTATTAACTATGTTGAGGGTAGAAGAAGCTGGGAAAGGTCTAAGAGGTGATAGGGCATTGGACAGAAGTTGGGGGAAGTGGAGAGACAGGTTGAAGGAGAGAGGGGGAGGTGAGAGAGAAAAGAATGGAAGTAAATAGAGAAAAATGAACTTTTTCCCTTTTCGCAGATGTTGTCTCACCTTGTTTTCTGTTTTTATTTCTACATTTTCCACCTGGGCTGCAGAGACGAAGATCATTTCCCATTCGCTACTTACCTTTTCTTGCTATTTAACATCTAACATATGTACAGGACACTTTAGTCCCACCTGCCTGCATTTGGCCCATAGACCTCTACCTATGTGGTTGATTGCGTTACTGCCCAGTGTTTAGCTGAACAAATGTTGCCAAGCTTTCCACTTGGTAACATGCACTTTGGGTTTTGTTTCCTCCACAGGCAGTTCAGTTGAAACCAATCTTTCAGCAAGTATCTATTTGACTTTGCTCTTTTGTTATGCCCTCCCCTGATATTACCAGGGAATACAAGAGAGGTCTGTGCCAAACACATATAAGGAAGAAAAGACTTGCTCTTACATTCTCCCAGAAAGAGCTTTTGTGTAATGTTCTATCTGAAAGGCAGAATGTTGGTGGTGTTGCTCACCTTCATTGTTGTACCGAGGTGCCAGCCTGCTTAACTATCCAGAGAAAGGCTTCAATCTACTACTTTTGAGGCAGCGTTCTACCCACTGAACCATTGCTTAGACTTTTAACCCAACGACATTGTTATTTCGTTTATCTCAAAGCATGTTGTTCTACCATCAATGGTCAAGTGTTATAAAGTCACAGTCATACAGCATGGAAGCAGACCTATCAGAGCCAAAATTCACCTGATCATGTAGTTTATTGTTGTTGATAGCTTGTGTCCCTCCCCCTTCATTTTCCATTCCCACCTTTTTTAATTCAGGCTTCTGCCTGATTTTCAGCACATCTGAAGAAAGGCTCAGGCCCAAAGTGTAACTATCTTTTATTTCCTATGGATGTTATGAGATCTGCTGAGTTTCTCCAGCACTTTTATGCACTTTATAATGAAGGCAGGGTGGCCCTGGGTGTGACCGGTGACCATGGATCCTCAGAGCAGGATGCCTTCATTCCAGGGCCATGCTCCAAAGGCTGTTTTGTGATGGAGCAACTGTTTGAGATCCCAGAGTGATACAATCCACCCCAAAATGCTTCCATTCACTGCAGAAATAAGCAAGTCTCACTCTGAAGACAGCAGCGCTATCTGACTCAATTTTGATCTCTTTAACTGTCTTTATCTTTCCCCACAACTGCTATCGTCCACAAGAGAGAAAAGAAAAAATATGTTTAGAGCAACCAAAGTCTTGCCATATACACCAACCTGGATAATGCAGTGAAGTTGATGAATGCCCAAAAACAAAGAGGAAACAGCCTTCAACATGTTTGGAACAAAATTTGTCTTTCTTATTACAATGGATTTGAGGAAATTTACCTCTGTAATTTAATTTGTTCACTTATGAAAATGGAAACATTAGCACTGAATTCACTAACCAAGAGAAATTCCAAAGATCCTCAAATTAGAACACAATGTCTTTGGCACAATCACAGGTGCGACTTAACAGTAAGGATCTTCACAATAATGTCCATAGAATAGTGAGAGAAAGAGCAACAGCAAAATCTATAGGCATAGATTGTTCCCACGGAGGTAAACCTAATTCTCCTTCCACCCAAACTGAGGCAAAGGTCATCAGAGAATCAATATTTACAAATTATATTTCCACACTGGAAAGTTAGGGACAGCCCTGATAGAAATTTATAAAATTGTGAAAAGCGTAGACAGGGAACACAGTTTAATCTTTTTTCTGGCTTAAAATATCAAATACTAAACAACCTGCATTTAAGATGAGGAGGGGGGGGGGGGGATTATGATGTGTGGTGCAAGAATGAAAAGTGCCTGGAATGAGTTTCCAAGGGTAGTGGTGGATACAGAGGCATCTAGATAGACACATAAATATGGGGGGATATGAATAATTTGCAACCAGAAGAGATTTTGTTACATTTGGTGTTGCATTTGAGACAAATATTGTGAAATACATGTTCTTGTGTTGTCCACTTCTATGTTCGCTAACATTATGCAGTGACCCAAGGATGGGGATTGGTGACAGCCAACAGTTGTTAGAAGTGGGTCAATACCTGATTCCACTGGGGCTGTTCTTTGCTTTTTCTGTGCTGCCAATAATTGTGCAACTGTGTTTCAATCTACTTTCTCTCCACCACTAAAGGAACATTTCTTCTCAAACCATTCTAAAGGAAATTGCTCTCCATATAATCAAAAATTGCAAAAAGGGTAATTTAACAAAACTACAAAATTATGAACAGAATAATTAAGACACACACCTGCTCAAGTATCAATGTAAAACCTGGGACAAACTTAACCTGACCACAACCAATCCATACCCAACATGGAGATAAAGAAGAAAGTCTGCAGATGCTGGAGTCTAGCACAGTACTCAAAAGTGCTGGAGACACTCATCAGGTCTTGTAACATCCATACGAAGTAAAAGCAGTTGATATTTCTGGCCTGAGCCCTTGGTCAGAAGTGTGGAAAAACAGTGGGGGAGAAGGAAATGAGAGGAACTCAGGTAATCAAAACCACATTTTAAAAACTCTCAACTTTGTTTATCAAGCACTTCATGGTCTCATTTCTTCCAATCTTCCTTCTCCAGCCCTATAATCCTTTGTGATATAGAACATTATAACACAGTACATCTCATATTCTGCTTTCAGCACATGATGTTGTACCAACCTATATAAACCAATTCCATGATCCTCTTCCACTTCTCTAATTTGAGTGCTTTTCAATTTAATCATTATAACATTGCCGTTACTGCCTTTAGCTGCCCAGGTTTAAAGGTCGGAAGTAAATAAAATTGCCTCTCTCTATTTTCTCCTATAAGATAACTTTAAATCATATCTCTTTAACCCAGATTCCAGTCATCTTGATGAAGGACTCCAGGCCCAAATGTTGACCATTCTTTTTCTCCCAATGATGCTGCTCGACCTCCTGAGTTCCTACAGCAGATTGTTTCTTGCTTTAATCATCTCCCACTATGTTTCCTTATGTAAACCAGTGTGTAACTATTTAATAATAACTATTTATTATTAAATCTCCTATAAAGTACATTGGGACTATTTAAAGATTCTTTATAAATGCAAACAATTATTGCTGAAACAGTGGAGTTAAAATAGCTTTCTGACAAGTAAGAATTTTTTTTTAAACTGAGAGAAACAGAATGTACGTATAGTTTTGGACCCATGCATGATCAAAATGTTACACTTGTTTATTGGAGGAGGGGGAGAGATTTTACCCAGATTCTAAACAATTCCTAAAAATCTAAACACATTCAGATGCCTAGTCCACAAGCTGAATTTTAGGAAGTTTGTATCTGTAACTTTGGTTGTCCTTATGTTTCATCTCTAGTTTCCCAGCTAATTCCCTTATCAGTTCCAAGCTAATTTGGAGAATAAAAACAGAACTATTGCTGGAATTCTATGACATTAGGTAGACATCTTGGAAACACAGATAGAACTGATAATGAGACATTTCAGAGGCCAGTTAAACCTAGTTAAGACCCATTAGAGCTTCTTTCATGCATATGATGGAAAATATACACCACCACAAGATCCCCTGAATTGTCTTGCCCTGATAGCAGGAGGCATTGTGTCTCAAAGCCTTTTGGTTGGTTACTTCTCTTCTACGGTTCACGCTCTGCTGCCTTGTGCTAGTCTCAAGTACAGTAGGTAGACAGAGGCAGCTTTGTAACAGGACACTCGTGACCTAGAGAATGCACAATGTGTGACCTTTTGGTTTGACAAGAAAAGGGACAACAAGGAAAGTGCAGCCTGCTCCAGGCTCTTGTTTCAGGTTGAGCATCAGTGTCCTCTGCTAATGCTTTAGCTCCTGTGGTGTTTAGACCGAATGTAAATCTGGCTCCGAAGCTGAAATGCATTCAAGCTCTGAGTTCAGTTCCCCAGCTATTGTCTTACAGAAAGAGTTACTCTTCTGCATTCGATTATATTGGCCATACAAAGCGCAGCAAGGTCATATTTTGAGACTTCTATTTAACCCTTTTAGGATCCAAAGTACCAATTAATTACATGCATCCATAACCTTCTTAACCTGTTAAGAGCTTTCTGAAAACATTGTATATCACATAAAACTTCGAGATGCAAGGTAACATCACTGGTAACAGATCCTCTTGTAATGTTTGCTTTTCTGTAAAACATGCACTATTCTACCTATTGTAATACTATAACTACCAGTATAAATACAAGTTGACTTCCCTAGATGGCACGTAATAAAAATTAAACTTTTACTGTACATGTGACAATTATTATTTCAATTCTATTCACTAAAACAGACATGAATGAATTCTACAACAGGAATAGATGCATAGAACATTACAGGACAGAAACAGGCCCCTTCAAGTCTGTTCCAAACCATTTTTTTTTGCTTAGTCCCACTGACTTGCACCCAGTCCATGCCTCATCCATCAATATACCTGGACATATACAGGACATAGATTCATATCTAATGTGATCTGTGGGATGTACAAAAGATTGATATAAAGCAGAGATGCACCAAAATTTTGTTCACTTGCTACAGCCAAGCTGATATACAAGGAACACCAACTGCAGCAGTAAAAAATTAAATTATTTCAAATGCCATGCCTCCCAGTGAAAGCTGAGCAGGTTCATGATATAGCGAGGAGAAATCACTCCTAATAAACTCTTTTCAAATCAAAACCTAAGTTGGCTTGTGGGCAGTGGCTGACTTTATCTTCTGGGAAATGCTTACTGACCTGATAAGTCTCAAGAAAATGGAAAGGAATAGATTTATTTGTTTATTTGCAATTGTTAAATTATGAGCAAATTTTGCAGATAAAAATATTTAAATTCTGAATGATTCAAGTAAACTTGAAGCAATAAGTAAAATGGAATAACTAATAATATGAGGAAATTATTGACAGCCCAGTTTAGATACAGGTTCAAGGACCAGGTGACTTCTGAGTCTTTCAATCCCACTGAGTACTACAATTAGACCAAGCAATTTTTTAATTATAAGATAATCAAGAGATTAATTTGATTTATTTAATCAAATTTTTCAGATCAAATTTGACTTGCAAAATTAAGTTTATCCCTTGAAAACAAGTTCATCCCTTAAAAAGGAGTGAATTTGGTTAAAATAACAACATATTTCCCACTTTGCCCTAAACGCCATCCATTTGGAAACATCTATATAAGGTATTCCCCCAAGAGGTAGCCAACATGGACATGGCAAAGAATAAACCAATGTATTGGATTGAAGGTGGGGTTATCTCCTAAAACGCCCTTGACCCAAAACAATTTAAAACCTATGACATTAGTGCTGGAAGGGAACAGGTATATCGAGGATTGTTTCTATCATGATATGATATGAGTTATCAAATAGAACATTCTTCAGCTTTCTGAAATTAAGATCTTTCCTGAGGGATAAACTTGGACCAACAAGGACCTTGCCAGATTATGGTGACATGGAGAGACTCTCATTCAAAAGGGGAATGTGTGTAAATTTATTTCTAGGATGTACTCCGTAATCCAAAGTGAAAGCCCTAAGCCAGTCTTGGGCATCACAATTGATGAACGATGGTGGGAAGATTTGTGTTTGAATACCCTGATGGGAATTGTTAATGCCAGACATATGCTGGTGCAATATAATTTCTTGCATCAGCTATACTTCACACTGATAAAATTACTCAACTCAAAGCCAGAAATCTCAGAAATGTGCTTTAGGTGTGGTGTGGAGCTAGGAACCTTTGTCCACTCAACCTGGTTTTGTACAAGGGTGAGATCCTTCTGGGAAGGCCTGGGGACACTCTGAAAAAGATTACAAAGGTGGATTTTCTACAGGATCCAGAGTTGTACCAACTCATGGACATTGGAGAAGTACAGTTTAGACTGTCTAAACACTAAATTCAGTTTGTGAAAGTCACCTTGTCAGTAGCCAGGCAGTGTATAGCGGTTACATGGAAGTCCAACTCCAAGCTAAATATCATACGATGGAATATGGAAATACAGAGTTGCATTTCTCTGGAGAAAATTACCTACAATTTACAGAAGTATGGCACAATCATTGAAATGTGGCAACTGTATCTGAGAAACATAGGTGCTCAGATATAATTTACACATCTCTTCTTCCCACCCCCCCCCCACCCCACCCCCTGCTTCTGAATAAAGAAAAAAAAGGAAACAATCCATCCCAGCAGATAAAAGATTAAGAATATGAAATTAGGAATGTGGCGCAGACAACGTGTGTTTTTGGCCCCTATCTGCTTTTTATTTAATATCCAAGGTCCTCTAGCTTCGAAGAGGATCATTTTCTTTGTAGGTATTTGGGTGGTTTTTGTATGTCTGTATTTTTGTATTTTCATAGTTTGGTGCTTGTATAATTTAAGGGATAGGAAGAGGAGGATGTAAGGGGGGGGAAATAAGAACTCTACGCTGAAAGACAATGAGTCTTTGAAAACATCAAAACTAAAATATTCATAAACAAAGAGGCAGCACAAAGGAGCCCTCTCACCCTGGTCAGTAACCTCTTCTCACTGCTACCTTCAAGCACAGAAGTGTGAAGACTTGCACCTTTTAGTTCAAAAACACTTCCTTTCCAACAGCTATCAGACTCTTGAATCTCCCCTTGTTACACTAATCAGGGGCTTCTCTAGCACACCACAAAAGGAATGTCGACACCATTGCAAAGTCACTTTTTTGTGTACTAGGATAACTATGAATATTTATTATCCATCTATTTTTTTAATTCAATTACAGTAAATACTTTTGCAGGATTTTAACCGCCGTGTATTTTTTTTTACAAAATATCTGTTCAGCTGCAGCAAATAAGAATTTCAGTGCCCATGTCCATTATACAAAGCATGAGACAATAAAATTATTATCAACTGCATTTCTGCCAAAAGAAAAGCTTTAAAGGGGAAAACAATATTGTTCCTAAATGCAAGTTTTCCAACAACTTACTGAGACTGGTGCAAATGTGGTGGATTTACCGTAAGCATACAAAGTCAGATTGGCTGCAATTAACCAGCCTGTAACCACCCTTGCAGTTTTAAATATGTCCTTTTGTTGCAAGCTGGTCACATTGCTTCAAACATATAGCAGACCTCCAGTAGGGATTTACTCACTTTTGGTTTAATTAGCAACAATGTGGGTTTATCTTGAATGTAACATTTTCAAAGTTCAAATGTATTGTCAGAATCTAGACATGATATCACATGCAGCCCTGAGATTCTTTTTCCTGTGGCCCAGGCAGAATTTCCACTGATAATGTACAAAGTAAGAGCCCTTAAATGAGTCCCTGATTGAGTTTGTTGTTGAGGACTCTGATAGTGGAGAGGAAGTGGCTGTTCCTGAACCTAGTGGTATGAGTCTAGTGGCATTTATACCTCTTTCCTGATGGCAGCAGTGAGAACAGGGCTAACCACAGAGTCATGGAATACAGAAGCAGACGCCATAGTCTAATGGGTCTGCACTGACTATCAAGGCACCAATTTATATTGATGCCAAGGTATTCTCTTTACATCCCCATCAACTCCCTGCCCCTCTCCAGATTCTTCCAGTCACCTACAGACTAAGGTTCAATTTACTGCAGCCATTCCCAGTCTCTACGTTCTGTCCATCCCATCTCTCCAAAGGATTTATCCCCATAACCCAGCAGATGATTCCTTTTCGTTCACCATGAAAGTTGAGCAGTGCATCTCAAATCATGTTGCTGAATAAAATTACATTGTTTTGTCTGTTAAATATATGTCTTTTGATGACCATCCTTATATAGTACACAAAAATGTTCCTATACACAGGTTTTTAATGAACTCAAGACCATGACTTAGGAACAGAATTACTCCATTCAGGCCATCAAGTCTGCTCTGCCATTCAAATTATGGCTAATATAGTTTTCCTTACAACCGCATTCTCCTGCCTTCTCCCATAACCTTTTGTCTGCTGTAAGGCTAACAGTCACCATTAGTATTCCCTGCTAGGTGTCCCTAACATCAGGAGAAAGAGAAGCCTAACAATCCCTTCAGAGATATTGAGTGTCTGTGGATTCCCCTCCAGCACTCCCGCAGCCTCTGCAGCTGCTCAGATCCATTGGAAATCCGAGCTGCAGATCTAAACCTTTAACACGATGAAGAATCCTTCAGCATCTGAGGCCTTTCGGGCACCCTTAGTACCTTCTCAAATCCTGAATCTGATACTTGTCCCCATGAGCAATTCTCCAGCTGCCCGCAGGTTGTAGATCCTTTGATCGCATTTCTACAGCTGCCTACAACCTGTGTGGGTCCTTCAGTTGTTAGGACCTTCACTGGTCAATTGCCACAGTCAACATCCTGTAGGGTTATCTCCTATGCTTCTCCTCCACAGGGGGTGTTCTCCCACTTCTGGTGCCCTGTGCCGGTCTGCTGCTCCCCCGGTATATGTAATCCCTCATGGTATGCTGCCCAACACAGGCACTGCCATTTTGGGCACAGACCCCAGGGATGCAGAATTTTTAAAAAATACTGTTCGCTCCTATAACAGGCCATTTAAAGCCAGCCATTATGAAGCCGTTGACATCAGTACTTGGCAGTAGGACCCTGTGGAGCAGCGCTGTGTCTCCACTTCCCACTCTCCCAGTTCCACACTAGCAACAGTACAGCTCAATGGGTCAGGCAGCATTTATGGAGAGAAATGGTTAGTCAACGTTTCAGGTTGGGATTCCCCCATTGGGATTTCAGTAAATGCTTTAGGTCAGGGACTTCCTTTGAGACTCAGTTAATTTTCTAAAGGATGGTGCCTAAAATATTCTTGCTAGATAGGACCAGTGATTTACACTTTTGTAATATTACTCAAAATGCTTTCTGGACAAAATAATCATACATTTCAAATCACAACTGTAGTGTAAAAGCAGAAACCATCCAAGAACAGTAGTTCTGTTTATTTGGCTTCGTGATAAGATTTGTTGAGATATCTAAAGTGTATTCCTTCTGAACAGCAAAAGAAATTACATTTATAATGTGCAGGGTTAAATTGTACCTTAAAGAAACAAGCAACTACAACATACGTTTAAACTCTCTCCTGCATAAAAAGCAGTCTCACAAAAATGAATCAAAGCTTTGCCAATTTCAATAAAATACAAACTTCTCAACTTTTCAAAACAGACAAGAGAATGCAGTCACACTGTTTGGGATCAACTGAATTGAAATCTTTTCTAAACAGCTGTTAATCATAATTTTCATTTTAATTATTATACTGGGGTCTCTTTGGGGGGAAAATAGTGATCAATAAAACAGAAGACTTAACAAAAGAATCATTGCTATGCAGAGTTAATGAAAAAGCAACTGGTTATTCACTCTCTTTCAAATGTAACACCCTGTTGGATGCTAAAATATTCAGAACCTCTGCATTGTCAATAGAACAATATTATATTTTGTTATGCATCCACATTTGGTTCATTCAAAACTTCAGTCATCTATTTAGTCATGTCCTTGGAAAACTGACAGATACAAACTAAATATTTCAACAAAACTTACCAAAGTTTTAACAACAAAAAAATGTTTACTATTAAGAAAAATGGAAGATATACTTGTCACCCTGAAAGATCTGAATATGTCTGGTAGGCAGACAGAAAAAAAAGCTCCTGTCAGTTCTCTATAGCAGGAACCCTCCCTTTGCCAAACAAAGCACTTCATATTTCTCTTTTCCAATATGTATGTGCATTTCCTAACAAAATGCAGATTTTTTTGTCTGCCTTTACCTGTCTGTTAGCCGAAGACTGGCTGTCTGACAACCAGAATAAATGGCGACTCTCCCAGTCCCCTGCTGGTCCAAGTGCCCTCCCCTAACCTGACCCATGCTGCTAAGGTCCATGTCAGACAGCAGCCCCTGTCATGTACCTCTTTATTCTGCTGTTTGCATTTGAGAGCTGTCACCACCCCCTGGCAGGGCTGCTTCAGTACAGACAAGGACCATACCAGCCCTGGCAGCAGGGGGGCCTGAAGGAATCTATTGACATTTTAGATGCTTTTGACTCTGCACTAGGAAAGAACCAACAGCCTCTGAATGATCAGAGACACTGCAGACATGCACTCAGACAGAGATCAACTGGGTTACAATTTTACAATGTATTTAACAGAGATTTACTTCTGAAATTTTTTGCATGTTCACCAATTCAATTTTGAATAGAAATTGATTCTTAGAAGTGAATGCTAATCAACCTGCATAATAATAATTTATTGTTTTCATTCTTGTAAGATTTTTAAATAGGTGTAAATCAATTCAGAGTTTTGTAATTTGAAATTGTTCATTTGTCATGGAAACTGAAATACAGTAGAAAAAGCTTTTGTTTGTGTGCTATCCAGGCAATCTAGCTCATACAGCAGGTAGTGCAATAATAACAACTAACTAGACAAATAAATAAATCTAGAGAGTAGTGTAACAATAGTCAGATAGTGCAAAAGAAGTACAAAAACACAGTCCAGGGAATAGAGAAAAGTATAGTCATAAGAGACATCCTGTTTGAAAAAGAGGTGCCTTGAAGCAGGGAATTGATAGGCTAATTACATGGTTTTGTTAACGTGCTTCGTAAAGCATTTTCCTGTGTTTGGATTAAAATAATAACTACCTTTTACAAATATTATGAAGAAAGGGGACCATTATCACCAACATAATATCTTCTTGGAGAAGTCCACAGGAACATCAACGAGGAACTGGCTGCAAAGTGACCTGCATGACATTTGAGAGCAGTGGAAGATTCTGTATGGTAGATACAAAGATTTCATCAGGAGATTCAACAAAGACCTGATAACCCATTCAATCCAATAAATAAACCATAAAGAAACACAGAGGAAAAATCAAGACATATTATTAGTGCTATACTAATTGGATATTCAGATGTAGTGTGTCGTGATTTAAACAGGAAACCTGTGATCCGTGCAATTAACAAACTTTTTGATATTACGTGCAGTTTGCACACATTCATGAATGGTTGATCATCTCATCTTTCTTGACAAAGGACAGAATTTTTTTTTCTGAGTTGTTTGTGAAAAGTGATTTCAAAGATAGGAATAATGCAAAATGATCTGAAGGTTATTCCATTATTAAATTCAGTATATTGGAAAAACATATTGGAAAATACTTAACTTTATTTCTGTCCTTGCTGAGCTTATCTGACTGCATTATTCATATTTCAGAATTTTCCATATTTCAGAAGACATCCCCTGGAGCCAATACACTGAGGCAACCGTGAGATAGGAATGCCAAAGCCTCTACTTGCTAAGGCGTCAGCAGATATTTGGCATGTTGTCAAATATTCCATCAAACGTCTACAGGTATACAGCGGAAAGTATACTGACTGGTTGGATCACAGTTTGGTTTGGGAATTTGAATTCCCAGGATTATAAATGGCTGCAGAAGGTAGCAAACATAGCCAGGTTAATCACTGACTCTGAACTATCATCCATTGAAGACATCTATGTGAGACACTGCCTCAAGAAAGCAGTCAACATCATAAAGGATCCCCAATATCCTGGTCACAACCATTGGGCAGAAAGTACCAGAAGCCTGAAGAGCAGGGTCTCGAGACCAATTTCTTTCTAACAGCCATCAGACTCTTCATCCTCCCCTTGTTTCACTAATCATAGACTGCAACAACATCACCAAAGGTTATCTGTAATATTGCAAAGTCACATTTTTTTTGTTACTTTGGGATAACTGTTAGTATTAATGATCTATCTTTCTTTTGTATTTTCTATTCTGTTGTCATCTTTTGTTTAATGAAGTTCTTGTTCAGCTATAGCAAGTAAGAATTTCAGTGCAGATGTACATTGTATAAAGTATAGCCTGGCCAAGCGAACCCAGCTCAGCGCGGACATTGGCGACTTCAGGGGTTTCTACGAGGCCCTAAAGGCTGTGTACGGCCCCTCACCCCAAGTCCAAAGCCCGCTGCGCAGCTCAGACGGCAAAGTCCTCCTAAGCGACAAGATCTCCATCCTCAACCGATGGTCAGAACACTTCCAATCTCTTTTCAGTGCCAACCGCTCAGTCCAAGATTCCGCCCTGCTCCAGCTCCCTCAACAGCCCCTAAGGCTAGAGCTGGATGAGGTCCTCACCCAGGATGAGACATATAAGGAAACTGAACAACTGAAAAGTGGCAAAGCAGCAGGTATGGATGGAATCCCCCCCAGAGGTCTGGAAAGCTGGCGGCAAAACTCTGCATGTCAAACTGCATGAGTTTTTCAAGCTTTGTTGGGACCAAGGAAAATTGCCTCAGGACCTTCGTGATGCCATCATCATCACCCTGTACAAAAACAAAGGCGAGAAATCAGACTGCTCAAACTACAGGGGAATCACGCTGCTCTCCATTGCAGGCAAAATCTTCGCTAGGATTCTCCTAAATAGAATAATACCTAGTGTCGCCGAGAATATTCTCCCAGAATCACAGTGCGGCTTTCGCGCAAACAGAGGAACTACTGACATGATCTTTGCCCTCAGACAGCTCCAAGAAAAGTGCAGAGAACAAAACAAAGGACTCTACATCACCTTTGTTGACCTCACCAAAGCCTTCGACACCGTGAGCAGGAAAGGGCTTTGGCAAATACTAGAGCGCATCGGATGCCCCCAAAGTTCCTCAACATGGTTATCCAACTGCACGAAAACCAACAAGGTCAGGTCAGATACAGCAATGAGCTCTCTGAACCCTTCTCCATTAACAATGGCATGAAGCAAGGCTGTGTTCTCGCACCAACACTCTTTTCAATCTTCTTCAGCATGATGCTGAACCAAGCCATGAAAGACCTCAACAATGAAGACGCTGTTTACATCCGGTACCGCACGGATGGCAGTCTCTTCAATCTGAGGCGCCTGCAAGCTCACACCAAGACACAAGAGAAACTTGTCCGTGAACTACTCTTTGCAGACGATGCCGCTTTAGTTGCCCATTCAGAGCCAGCTCTTCAGCGCTTGACGTCTTGTTTTGCGGAAACTGCCAAAATGTTTGGCCTGGAAGTCAGCCTGAAGAAAACGGAGGTCCTCCATCAGCCAGCTCCCCCACCATGACTACCAGCCCCCCCACATCTCCATCGGGCACACAAAACTCAAAACGGTCAACCAGTTTACCTATCTCGGCTGCACCATTTCATCAGATGCAAGGATCGACAACGAGATAGACAACAGACTCGGCAAGGCAAATAGCGCCTTTGGAAGACTACACAAAAGAGTCTGGAAAAACAACCAATTCAAAAACCTCACAAAGATAAGCGTATACAGAGCCGTTATCATACCCACACTCCTGTTCGGCTCCGAATCATGGGTCCTCTACCGGCATCACCTACGGCTCCTAGAACGCTTGTCAGCCACTATCAAGCCTGCAGCTGACGTGGACATTTACCCCCTCCATAAATCTTCGTCCGCGAAGCCAAGCCAAAGAAAGATGACAGTAAGCTCATTATTGTTGATAAAGCGAGTTCCTCTTTGTGTTTTGCGTTGTCCACTACCTGTACCAAAAGATCAAGAGCAGCATAAAGTACTTGATTTGTAGTTCTCTTTTAGAATGAATTTTCCACCCATTCGAAAAGTTGTAGCAATGAAATATATTCAATAAATCATCCACCTGACATCTCAAGGCAACATGAAGAAATGAAGAGACAAGCATCCCACTTGGCCTCCCAGAAGCATGAAGATCAACTTTAAAAGGAAACTTTAAATATATTATTTATATAAATAATATATTTTTATATTATTTATAAATATACACAGCAGTTCACCACAGACTGGAGAGAAATAAAAATGTTTCCTTAGACTTTTTCTTTCTTCTTTGGCTTGGCTTCGTGGACGAAGATTTATGGAGGGGTATGTCCATGTCTGCTGCAGGCTCGTTGGTGACTGACAAGTCCGATGCGGGACAGGCAGGCACGGTTGCAGCAGTTGCAAGGGAAAATTGGTTGGTTGGGGTTGGGTGTTGGGTTTTTCCTCCTTTGTCTTTTGTCAGTGAGGTGGGCTCTGCGGTCTTCTTCAAAGGAGGTTGCTGCCCGCTGAACTGTGAGGCGCCAAGATCCACGGTTGGAGGTGAGATCAGCCCACTGGCGGTGGTCAATGGGGCAGGCACCAAGAGATTTCTTTAAGCAGTCCTTGTACCTCTTCTTTGGTGCACCTCTGTCTCAGTGGCCAGCGGAGAGCTCGCCATATAACACGATCTTGGGAAGGCGATGGTCCTCCATTCTGGAGACGTGACCCACCCAGCGTAGTTGGGTCTAATGTTTCACATCACACTCTAATTTGATCAATAGAGATGACTACTATGGGATGGAGAATTAAATAAACATTTTATTTGCTTGATGATTTAGATCAAAGTTGTTTCCAAAACATTTGCCAAACCTTATTCTATTAGAATATCAATCTTTTATGTAGACTAGATCTTACGGAATTTTTTGTTACCAAGTGAAAGGTGAACAAAATCAGTCAGTGAAGAATTATGACAAATAAGATTCTGATTTGATAAAAGGAGATAATTAACATGGTTGGTAGGGAAGTTGAATAAGTTCCCAGAGGAGGTGAAAGAGGTCAGCACAATTATGACATTTAAAAAGATGTTTAGACAGGAATATGAAGGGAAACATTTAACACATAAATGGGATTAACTCTAATAGGCAGCTTGGTCAACATGGACAAGTTGAACCAAAGGAACTGCTTCTCTGCATATATCTCTATGTCTTTAACACTGCCTGTGTTCCTAATGTCAGTATCCACAGTTCAGTCATGTATAGAAGAGCTGAAGCCTCCTCGAGAATAGATAACTCCCACAGAAGTCCAAGCACTGGACTTCATTCATTATCCAGTTCTTTGGAACACTACCTAAGAGCACAATCTGGAATAACACCTGGCTTTCATATTATCTCTTTTGTTTCAAGTTGATCCAGATATTGTCTTGCTATTTACATATTTAGTATATAGCAACCATGAAAAAGGCAATCAACGCCTGTACTTTCTCAGGAGTTTGATGAGATTCAGCATGTTATGATCACTATATAAAAACTTCTGCAGATGTACTGTGAAATGTCTGCTGACTACTTGCGCAATGGCAAGTTAGAAACCCAAATACACAGGAATGCAGAAGGTGGCAGAAAATGGCAGACATAGCAAGTCCATTACAGGCACCACCTTCCATCCACTGAAGACATCTTATGTGAGCTGCTGCCTCAAGAAGACAGTCAACATCATAATCTCTTCCCCATGCTACCTTCAGGCAGAAGATACAAAAACCTGAATTGCACCATTTCTAGGTTCAAGAGTTTTTTTTTCCAGCAATCGTGTCTTGAACTTTCTTGCACCACCCCTATCCTTTCCATAATATTCTTCCAAGTCTTCCAGAGATCTGTCAGTGCCATTGAAACAGCACATTTTTGCACTTTTACAACTATACATAGGTATTCATTCTTTTACATTTATTGTTCACCTTTTCGGCTCACAGCACATTATGTTAATTTAATTTGTACTTAATTTTTTGTGTGTGTTTTATCCACCTGTATAGCTGCAGCAGTCAAGAATTTTGATGCATCTATACTTTGTATGTGACAATGAATGTATAAGACATCTCTGTCAAGACCTCTCAGACCTGTATATTTCAGTCATTCCCCTCTCACTCTCTAAAATTCATCAGGATACAGTTGAAGTCTGTCCAAACTCTCATAAAAATAACACATCGATTCCAGGTATTAGTCCAGTAAATAAAGGGACCAACTGAAAAACCTCACAAAGATAAGCGTATACAGAGCCGTTGTCATACCCACACTCCTGTTCGGCTCCGAATCATGGGTCCTCTACCGGCACCACCTACGGCTCCTAGAACGCTTCCACCAGCGTTGTCTCCGCTCCATCCTCAACATCCATTGGAGTGCTTACATCCCTAACGTCGAAGTACTCGAGATGGCAGAGGTCGACAGCATCGAGTCCACGCTGCTGAAGATCCAGCTGCGCTGGATGGGTCACGTCTCCAGAATGGAGGACCATCGCTTTCCCAAGATCGTGTTATATGGCGAGCTCTCCACTGGCCACCGTGACAGAGGTGCACCAAAGAAAAGGTACAAGGACTGCCTAAAGAAATCTCTTGGTGCCTGCCACATTGACCACCGCCAGTGGGCTGATAACGCCTCAAACCGTGCATCTTGGCGCCTCACAGTTTGGCGGGCAGCAACCTCCTTTGAAGAAGACCGCAGAGCCCACCTCACTGACAAAAGGCAAAGGAGGAAAAACCCAACACCCAACCCCAACCCACCAATTTTCCCCTGCAACCGCTGCAATCGTGTCTGCCTGTCCCGCATCGGACTTGTCAGCCACAAACGAGCCTGCAGCTGACGTGGACTTTTTTACCCCCTCCATAAATCTTCGTCCGCGAAGCCAAGCCAAAGAAAGGGACCAATAACCAATGTAACTGAATAACTTTTGTATTCAATTCCTCTTGCAATGAACAATACCTTTCTGTTGGCTTTCCTTTAAATCTGCATTCTTGGCATTTGTGAATCACATACACAGAGACTTTCAGATTGTTCTGCATGTCAGAGCCTTTGACTTTCACTCTTCTTACTGCTACCCACCCATACCCTCTGAACTGTACAGCCACTCAACTCACTGCATGCTGCAATCATATTAGTTAGCATACAGTGTGTATTCTGGTTAGAGACAAAGGGAGAAGGTTTAATTTTATCTTGCGATAGAAGCTGTGGTCAACTATTTTCAATAAGAATTTGTGAGCAATTATAATTATTGATCGTACATGTTGACATTTTCCTTTTTACTCTTTACTAATTCAACATTTACAATGGAATACAATGCAGAAAGTGGCAAGCCTAGTTATATCCATCCTGAGCATTGAAAACATTTATGTGAGGTACTGCCTCAAGAAGGCTGTTTATCCACCCACTGGAGTCTTCAAATGGGTACACAATTTACCACGTTTTTGATTTGTCTTCTTCTTCCGAAGTCATCGGCCACTTGGTCATCAGCAGGGGTGGGGGGTGGGGGGTGGGGCTATGGTTGTTTGTCCCTCTTTGTCACTCATTCAGGGGTTATTCATCATGGCAGGGAGCTGTGGGAGTTTTATGTGGTGAATAGCTTGAATCTTTGAATGTTAATGGGCTTAAAAACCCAATTAAAAGCAATAAACTTTTGGCTTATGTTGAGAAGATGAAAAAAAAAGAAGGCAGTCAACATCATAAAGATTCTCCCATCATCTGGGTCACAACCTTTTCTTGCAGAAGGTACAGAAGCCTGAAGACCAGCACCTCTAGGTTCAAGAACAGTTTTTATTTCTATCATCCGTTAGGCTCTTGAACTATGCTAACCCTAACCATAAACTACCCCAGGTCCACCAAAACAGATACCTGCACTTCTGAAACATCACCTTTTTTGCACCAACAGCAACTGTCAATATCTATCTATCCTTCCATATTTTTTTTCTTTCTCAGCACGCTGTGGCAATTTAATTTACACTATTGTTGTTGGTTTACCTTATTTGGCTGCAGCAGGTAAGAATTTCAGTGCATCAGGATTGTACACATATATATAACAATGTAGTCACATTCATACAAAACAACCTTATGGGCTTTAAAATAATTTATGAATATGGCCTAATTTTTCAAAAACTTAATTGGTGTTTGAAACTTAATTTTAGTTGCAGAGCTACAATCTCTCAAGAACTAATTGGTTAAATATTTTAAATAATTAACATTTCACTGCTTTCCGACTGTCTCTTTGTTGTCCTTTCCTGATCCCACCTGTTTCCTCAATTTTTTCTGTGTTTCTTTTCATTTTAGAATCTGCATGCTTCAGGTGAAAATCTTTGAAGATCAAAAGATTGCCATTGCTGGAAATCTGGAAGAAAAGCAAAATGTGCTGGAAACTCTCAGCAGGTCAGACAGTGTCCATGGAACGAGAAACAGTTAACATCTCAGGTCAAAGACCTTTCATCAAAACCTGTTGATTGAACTATAGGTAATCTATAGCACAGGGGTGTCAAACTCAAATTCACGGAGGGCCAAAATTAAAAACTTGGACTAAGTTGAGGGCCGAACTAAATATTTATTGAAATTTTTCAACAACATCTGCATGTTTTCTCTTCTTTCAACATATGTAATGTTAAACTTTTTCTTATTAAAATAAATGTTTAATAATAGTTTTGGATAAACTCTTTCCAGAAGCATTAACAAATGAGAAATAAAATATTCAATAAATAATATTTCTCTATAGAGGATTTGTCAAATGTTGCTAGTGTGCTGTCGAATAGTAAAATCTGAGGGCTATTGAGAATTGGGGAGAATAACATAATTCCTGAAACAATCAAATGGGTGACTGATTGTGGGCATGAACTCTAGCAGGGTTATTTGCCATGCCCTTTTTCCATTGGTACAGATGTCCTTTGATTTACACACTTTTCAAGTTTTATGCCTAATGAGCTTGTATCCAGGTGCAGGACCATTTTTAACCAGGAATATATTTATCACTGTGACATGAAACTATTGGAAGATCATTTTATCCTGAGATTAAAGTTCATAATCCTTACTCAGGCCTATGTGCGGGAGGGCGGGGTATGCGGGTGATCGGGTTGGACAACGACAGTGCGGGGGCATCGGCTCTCGCTGCAGGGCGGCATCTCGGCGGATCAGCGGCCCCGTCATCGTGAGTCGCGGGTCAGCCTGCGGCAGGGAGGGGGAGTGGGCAACGGTCCTGGCGAGGTCAGACCCGAGGCCTCCGGTTCCGGGCGCTGGGAAGCGGCCTTGGCTTCCCCTGACACTGGCCAGACCCTAAAACCAGAGTCTACGGTGAGACCCTGCAACGTAAACAGAGGAGGTGGGGGCGATTAGCAGGCTGACGCCAATGCATTCTGGGATTTATAGTATTAGCTGTGCATGCGCTATACTGGCGCGGCGGCCAGCGGGCCACCTCTAATACATTTTTGAAATGATCTTGCAGGCCAAATATAATTATATCGCGGGCCAGAGTTTGGCCTGCGGGCCAGAGTTTGACATGTGTGCTATAGCAAGTCATGTATCAGTTCAATTGTTGCTTAAAACAAGTCTCCTCTTGACAAAACCTTGTTGCTGATTGTAAAGTAAAGGCTAATGAAGCTGGTGCAAAGATAACTTCTGTTCCTTATGCATCATATTTGTTTCCTTTCAATGGTCACTGACACAACTTGACTGTCGTTTGAAAATGGAAAGATAAAAAATTAAGACATTTACTCAGGTCAACATTTTTTTTTAAATGATTCAATGTATCTAGTCCTATGAGAAACCTATTTTATGCATATCAAAAGAGTATAAATGTATGAAATGCAAATTGACAATTTGACTAATTTATTCAATAATTATTAATTCCTATTTTCTAACAGAATGGTTCTGGCATCTTCACTTCCATGGATGTTACAAAACATTCTACTTATCAAATTAATAATCCCTTTCACGATAAGATCCACATGATCTATTTTACAGAAAACTGTTCTGGATTTTTTTGTAAATAAACATCTTAGTAACTTCAGCCTTAATAAATTTATTTGGAGTGGTAAAGTCGGACTAAATTTTAGAGTGAATAAAACAGAAAGATGCTGGTGAGAAATTTTGCCACCTAACCTGCCAGCTTTCATAAGATCTTTTAGTTTCTTTGGACTAAAACTGTCAACTGTACTTTATTTTCTTCTCCAATAATTCTATTTTCTTTTTATGTACAAGTCCAAACTCAAGACACTGAAACAGAAAAATAACACAACACATAATTTGAGGTGAACAATAAGTACTCCACTGCAAAATGAAAAGAGTCTAATGCACTTACAGCATACTAAATGCAGCTGTAATAAAATAAATGGGACAGACTAATGCAATTCAGAACTACAGTAACCTGTGCTATGGAGTGCCTCTTTTATGTGGCATTTTAATACTGTTATCATTTGAGCTCTGGGAATTCCCACAATATATTAGGTTTGGTATGACAATAAGCGCACACAGTGAGGAGCATGTCTCTTTTGACACACATTCCCTTCCCACACTCATTTTACCAGGGAAACAACTGGACTGTGGTTTAATTAAACATCCCTGCCCTGAACTAGTCCAGGTCTATGACCACCAACCGAGAAAAGCTTTGAGGTGCCTCTGAGCTATCCTTCCCCAGTGACATCAGAGTCTGAACAAAACAAGGGGGAAAACAAAGTTCAGACTCTCATCATCTTATGGGCCAATCACAAAACTATGCAACATAAGACAATATACTATAAGGCAATATCTTACTTTAATAGATAATGATCCTTGGATAAATCAAAGTTGTCTGATGTGTCATCTCAGTATTTGTATGGGGAAATGCAACTCTGTGATAACTTTTTAACGAGATATGGATGAGACAGAGAGCAGTAATAGAATGTACATTTAATTTTGACAAAAGGCAAAGGAGGAAAAACCCAACACCCAACCCCAACCAACCAATTTTCCCTTGCAACCACTGCAATCGTGTCTGCCTGTCCCGCATCGGACTTGTCAGCCACAAACGAGCCTGCAGCTGACGTGGACTTTTTACCCCCTCCATAAATCTTCGTCCGCGAAGCCAAGCCAAAGAAGAAAGAAAGAAAGAAAGTGTGAGATAAAGCAAATCTAGATAGATGTTTTGCATTTAAAATTTTTCATTCAAGAATCGCCTTCAATTAAATTGGTGAGGATTATCAATGTTTAAACCAGCCACAAATTGATGACTAATATACATTACTGAACAACACTGTCTCATGGGCTTTATCTTGTTGCAAAGTGTTTCATAATTTAATGCGCTCCTTATGGTGAACTGAATCTGGCATGAAAATTAATTATTTAACAGTGGTTAATTAAGATAACAATGTCTTTGTTTGTGTTCACCACTGTTTCTTCAGTGTAATACTCAGGCAGTGCTACTCTTTCAGATGTACCACCAGCTGGATGTGTGTTAAACCAAGACTTCATTTTCTCCCTGGGGTGAAATTAAAATATCTTCTTTGGCTTGGCTTCGCGGACGAAGATTTATGGAGGGGGTAATATAAATATGCTGTGACACTATTCGAAGAGGAACAGAAAAATTCTCATCTCTGAGCCAATATCAATTCATATAACCAACATAGATTATGTCACAATTTACCTTACTGGTACTGCAACCCCATGCTGTGAGCCGACTGACTGTTGGATTTGCATTTGCTGAGACAATGGCTACAAATAAAGGAAGAGGTACTTAATTGGCCATGAAAAGCATTGGCACATTCTGAACTGAAAGATGCCCTATATTTGGCAATATGTTGTGCTTTTTCCTTTATCTCTCTTTCCTTCCCATATTTACTGAATTGCAGCTGCAGATCAACAGAACCCCAAATGTAACTAAATTACAGTGCAGTCAATATCAAAGGAAAGCAGGGAAATTAATATTTTGAGGTTAAACAGAGAGAAAAAAGTAAATCTAAATTGGTTGTTGTCTATCATACCCTGCAAAATATAGCACCACTTCTGATGTATAATGTTGCTGATAGAGGAAGTGGTTGAAATGAACTTCGGAGTGCCAATGTGGCAAAAGGATGAATCTCAGAAGCTTCTAACACAATTGCCATCCATGGAATTATCTGTCATGAGTTGCATTTTATATCAACTCAAAGACAAAAAGGATGAATTTTCATCTTCTGCAGGTTTATAGGCTTAATTCTATTTCAGCTTTTAGTGTCATGAGAGAATCAAGAATGTAAAAACACAAGAAATAGTTACATGAGTTAAAAAAAAGGACTCTTGAGCCAGCTCTCTAATTCAAGAAGATGATAGATGTTCCTATGATTTCTCATGTGTTTCCCATCTTCCCTGATTCCATCAATGTCCACCAATCAATTGATCTCAGCCTTAAATATGTTCAGATACTGGACACCCATCAACCCCTGAGGAAGAATATTCCAAAGATTTAGAGCCCATTGATTAACAACATTTCTCCTCAGGCATAAAAGGCTGACCTTTTATTTTCACTCTCCAGGCAAAGGGTACATCTTTTCAGCACTTGCCCTGTCGATCACTTTCTAGATTTAATGGAATCACCTCTTGCTTCTGAATTCCCATGAGTATGGGTGATCTTACTCAACTGGTCCTCACAGGACAATTACCCAATTCACATATTCTCCAAAATCAATCCATCAAATCGATGCTGCCATTATAACATTTATTCTTCATGAAATGTGCACAGACCACTTCAAACTGAGGCCTCATCAAATTCTTGACTTTCTCAGTAAGGCATCCCTACTCTTCTACTCCAAATCTTTTACAATCAAGGTCATCATGGAATTTTTCTTTCCAATTGCCCAGTTGCTGTTGATTGTAAATGTTTACTTAATCAAAAACCAGTACACCAAAATCTCTCTATATGCCCCTAATACCTCAGATTTTAATAATTATTATATTTTCTTTACTTTCTTCTGAAGTATATATACTTTCATTTTTTTTCACATTTTACTTAGTTATATAAATTACTCAAAATATGGCTTAACTATGTCTCCTCATGGACACTGCCTTGCCTGTTGAGTTCCTCCAGCAACTCTTTGTCTGCTTCTGCAGCTTTTGTTTCTATAAATTATTTGCTTCATGCTTTGGCCATCCTTAATCTGCTATCCGAGCTACTGTAATGATTTCAATGGGATCCAAACAACATATTTTCTGAATTAGGCAAGTAAAGGTAGAAGATTGCATGCTCAATAAACTGAATTAATGAGCTACCAAAATGTTTGTGGCTCCTTTTCATCCTTGTGCTAATAACCATAATACACCGTGATTGTTTTAAGTGCTTTCCAATATTGTTAAATAAATGAACACATGCACCTTATTGCCCCGTCAAGTATCTGAGTTATACAAAATAAAATAAACTCAAGAAACTCATGGGATAATGGAAATAAATAAAACATGAATATGACAATTGTATGGGAAAATGCATCTGATCACATGCTCACGTACTACAATGCAAAGTCAGCAAAGTCTTCTTGATCATTTTTTTTTCCTGGATGCAACTTCTATACAAAGTAATTGAACTGGAAGGCATTTTCCATTGAACCAGCAATGCCAATGGGGGTTAGAAGTCACCCCTCTTTGAACATTTCCAATTTTAGACAACTTGACATATTACCACTCCCTTGTCTTTGATTAACATAGACAGACTCTTGCTAGATTTGGACAGATTTATGCTGTGGGGGGGGGGGGGGGGGGGGTGGAAATTATACCCAATTTGTGGATGTTGGCTTTATCGTAGGTTTTTGAAGGGGTAAATGTTAGCTCAGCATTGCTTTCAGAAGTTAGAAAACAACAACAATAAATATGAAAGGACATATATATGCATGAAATGAAGCAAGATTTAATATCTGAAATATATGAAAACCCATGAACTGAGCAAACTGACTTCTATACCTTAACCAAATTTCTTTTGTTTTGCACCAAAACCCCATCAAGTCTGATAATTGAAAACACTATGGTATTCATCATAGTTTGCTTGAAAATTAAACATGCTGAAAGGTGGTCATTGAACCAACTATGAACTATAGTGGGTAAAATATGTATACATTATGACATTGTTTATAAAATTAGTATAGACTATAATGTTCAAAATATGTTGCAGGATCAGTTGGTGAAGAGGTTAAATCCATGAATAAAATCAGGGTATGATTTTGAATGTGTTTGTGGCTTTAAATGTAAATCCCTCAACAGCTGGTAGCCTGGTACAATATTCTTGTTCATCTTTTGTTCTGAATTAAATCCCTGCCCAGTTCACCTTATTGCTCCATGCTTTCATGGGAGCCAGCAAGGTCTCTTTACTTCCAACTATTACACCCGCACCCTTTGGCAATGCTCGAGTTCCCATTAGCAAACCGTCTATACGTTAACTTCAGCCGGTGACATCTTCATTATTATTTTTTTAAGTTCAGCCAACTGCAAAGCCGCACTCGCCCAGGAAACCCTTCACATTTGTCACTCTTGCCGGTGCCTGGTCCAAGAAAGCAGTGTGCAGCTAATGTATTTTCTATGTAAATTCTTTGCTGCCCAATTAAACTCTGTTGTAAAGTCCTGAAGGAATCCCACTATGTTTAGCTACTCTGCAGCACACTGTTTAATACAGCGCCACTCAAGGGTCCTTTTGGACAAGGTCTATGGTTCTGGCAGCCTGCTGCTATTGTTACACTTCCAATAATAATTTACTGATAATTTGACTCGGTGGGAGTTGGTGCAGCAAGTTTAAATGCCAGATCCAGTGCCTTAGCGATCAGCTCATCTTGTTGCCTTGTTACCACAGGAGAGCTCTGCTGAAGGGTGACAGTCACATCAGGTTACATGTAAAGCATGTGCCCTTGGACTCCTCACACGTGACCTGTGCACTGTAAGCGACCATTCATCTTTGTCTTCTCCAGACAGAATTATGGTAGCACAGTCCTCTGAAGTGTCTGCCCTAAAGCTGGATGTTCATCAAACAGGAGACCACAGCCATACATGGGAGAAAATCAGGAAATATTTCTCCTTTTAAACAATTAGAAGTGTTGTGAAGCACTGCCATGTAAATAATTATTTCAAATGGAATTCTGAAATCTCAGTGAAATAAATATAATTGAAAAGATTTCACGATGAAACTATTATTTAAAATAATATATATCCTACACAGTTGCCCGATGAAGCAGGAATCTCTGATTGGCTCAACAAAGAGTCTGCTGGGGGAACGCAGCGGGTCGAGCAGCATTGATGGGAGAACAAGAATGGTTGAAGTTTTGGGCGAGGACCCTTAATGACAGTTGGAGGGGCTGGCACATGGTGTTTGAAAAAGGGGCTCCATCTGGTCCAATTTGTCCTTTTCCTCTCCCCCAATGGTTTCCACTATTGTCACCTTCTCTGCTTTACGTGGCAGCCTTTGTCTCCACATAATCATCTCTCTTCTAGCCATCTCCATCTATACCCTGTGTAACTCATCTTCCTCCACCTGACTCTTTTCCTTGCCTCTCTCTCCCTTTGTCAGGCATCTGCTAATCACCTGCCTCCATCTCTCCACCTGTTCATCATCCTCCATGGTTCACCAGCCCCCTAATGTGATAATACAGATTCTATCACCAATGTGTATATGTATATATTGTAGTGTAGGATGATTGTGATTGGCTGAGAGCATAGCCACGACTACTGGCAGGTCTTAAAGGGTTGCTCCTAGCCAGGCCAGGTCATTCTGGACCGGTCGACCTACATGTGATACGCTCCAGTCTTCTAGTTAATAAACAAGCCTTTGATTCTTTGGTGTGCTCTACAATTTAATTAACTAGAAAGTTTTAAAGGGATGGAGCATATGCTATGGCTGGAACGCCTTGTCATCGACCCACAGTCGGCTATAGCCTCGAATGACTTTAAGCACTGGCTGAGGTGCTTCGAAACATACTTACAACTCTCTGACCCTGCCATGATAAAGGACAGCCATCGACTACTAATATTGATGACTATGGTGTCCCCGACAGTCTACCAGAGCATCCAGGATGCGACCACTTGCGCCGCAGCCATGAAGGTGCTGAAAGAACTCTACGAGTGACCAGTGAACGGGGTCTACGCTCAGTACAAACTAGCGAACAGGAAGCAACAGCCCGGTGAGTCCTGTAGAGCTTATATTCAGACACTAAGGGCACTGGACAGAGACTGCGCCTGCACAGACAGAACTGCTGCGGAGACCACAGACGATCTCATTCGGGATGCCTTCGTGGCCTGGGTACGATTGAATGAGGTGAGGCAGCGCCTGCTAGAGCACAGGGGAGAAAACCTAGAGGACATGATCCGGATCGCACAGACAATGGAGGATGTGGTCTTAAGTATGGATGTGTACTCTCAGGGCTGGACCCCATGCTATGATGTGAGTAGGATGCCCTCCCTCAACCCTACTACCCCCTGGCACACCGATGGCCTGTCGGCTGCCACTACACTGCCCGATGTGACCCAGAAGTATTATTTCTGCAGGAGGGACAAGCACAGCAGGTCCCAGTGCCTGGCGAAAAAAGCCAGGTGCCAGAAGTGCCTTAAAAATGGCCACTTTGCTGTAGTCTGTCACTACAAAATGGCCACCGTCAAACACAGTGACTCATATGAAGCCCAACACTCACCCTCCCATTCAAACATTTCTTCCTCAGAGCTCTCGTCCAATGAGAGAGAGGGCTCCACTGCAGGGCAGTGCCCGACTTCACGGGGCAGATACCGAGTGCAGAAGGTACAATCCACCCTCACCGCAATAACGTTGGGCTGCTTCACCCTCCCTCACGAAGCTACATCCACCCAGGCCCCAGCCCTGACTTCAACGGCTGCCGCTGCTCCCGACCAGGGACCCGCCGCTGCCATCACCACTGAGCCCACCGCTGCAGCTACCAACACTGCCAACCAGGGACCCGCCACCACCGAGGCATCTGACCAGGTACCCGCCACCACAACCGATGCTAGCGACCCGGTACCCACCGCCACTACCAACGCTGCCAACCAGGGACACACCGCTGCGACGAACCCGGTACCCACCGCCGCAACCGCCCAACTGACCGCCCCACCGCTGACAGCAAGCAGCGACCCCCAGCACTTAACATTGGCTGGCCGACACCCCCAGCAGGCTGCAGCACCAACTCCTCGACGCTGACTGCTCCGGCCCGACTGTTTCTGTGACGTCACCGTGCACATGTTGTGTGACGTCATCACGTAGACTCCACTGTCCCCATTATAAGTCACTGCATCAGTAACCCTAGACCAGGACTTTCCCCCTCCCCTCACAAAAGCAATGGAACTGATTAAAGTGCATGGACACCATACCAATTGCTTATTTAACTCAGGGTCAACTGAGAGTTTTATCCGCCCAGACATGGCCCACCGTTGCGGACTGGCTATTCTCCCCACTGCCCAGAGGATTTAATTGGCGACCAGATCGCACTCGACTGAGGTAAAGGGGTATTGTGCGGTGACCCTGAAAGTCCAGGGCATCACGTTCACAGATTTCAAACTATTAGTCCTTCCCCAACTGTGTGGCCCTGTATTACTGGGACTAGATTTTCAGTGCCAGTTCTGAACCATTTCCCTGCACTTTGGGGGGTCTCACACTCCACTCTCTGTCTGTAACCACTCCACCCCGGAAGCCTCCTGCCAACAGCAGCCTGAGCCACCCTCCCCCGCACCCTGGGCCTCACCTGTAGCCTCTCCACCCTCCTCACCCCTGGCTGGAAGCCTGTGGCCACCAAAAGCCAGCAATATAGTTAAGAAGACAGGAAATTCATCACAAGCGAGGTGCGCAGATTGCTGGATGAGGGCATTATTGAAACTAGCTCGAGTTCCTGGAGGGCCAGGGTGGTAGTTGTTAAAAACGGGGAGAAGCCACGAATGGTGGTTGATTACAGCCAGACAATCAACCGCTTCACGCTTCTGGATGCGTACCCACTCCCACGGATCACAGATGTGGTGAATCAGATCACCCAATACCATGTGTTCTCCACCATTGACTTACATTCGGCCTATCACCAGCTGCCGATCCGCCAAGAAGACCAGTCTTTCACGGCCTTCGAAGCGAATGGGCAGCTGTATCAATTCCTCAGGGTACCCTTTGGGGTCACAAATGGCATCGCGGTCTTCCAGCGGGAAATGTACCGGATGGTGGACCAGAACGGCTAACAGCTACTTTCCTGTATCTGGACGATATCACCATCTACGGCTATGACATGGTGGATCATGATGCGAACTTCGGGAATTTTTTTCAGACTGCAATTGGCTGAACTTGACCTACATTTTCGACAACTGTGTCTTCCACATCATCAAAGCCACCCGCCCTTTTGAGCATCTCAGTGTGGACTTCAAGTGGCCCCTACCGTAACCAACTCTACATCCTTACGGTCATCGACAAGTACTCCCGCTTCCCGTTCGCTGTGCCCTGCTCGGACATGACCGCCTCCTCAGTCATAGAGGCCCTGCACAGCATCTTCGCCACCTTCAGGTACCACAGTTACATCCACAGTGACAGGGGGTCCTCATTTATGAGTGCGGAGCTGCAGCAGTACCTTCTGGAGCGTGGTATTGCTTCAAGCAGGACCACGAGCTATAACCCACGCGGTAATGGGCAAGTTGAAAGAGAGAATGCCACCATCTGGAAAGCGGTTACGCTTGCCCTCCGGTCTAAATGTCTCCCCACCCCTTGCTGGCAGGACGTGCTCACTAGTGCCCTACACTCCATCCGCTCCCTCCTATGCACCGCAACCAATGCCACCCCCCATGAAAGGATGTTCTCTTTCTCGAGGAAATCCAAACAATGGTTCCCGGGCTGGTCCTCCTGCGATGCCACATCCAGTACTCAAAGAACGACCCCTTGGTTGACCAAGTGAATTTGTTCCATGCGAACCCGCATTATGCCTACATTAAGTACCCAGACGGGCGGGAGGACACAGTCTCGGTAAGGGACCTAGCCCAAGCCAGATGAGCTCCAGCAGTGTTTCCAACCCAAACTCCTCCAAGTCTTTCTCCTCCAGATCACGTGCTCGAACAGAGAGACCAGCACCACCCTATCAGCTCAGGCCAGACTGTCGACAATGCCATTGGGGAATTGAGCGGGAATTGAGCAAAGCAGTGGCTACACCCGACGAACCTGCCGGCGACACGACTCCAGGGACCCCAATACCGGCACCACGGCAGTCACACCGGATGGTCAGGCTTCCTGACCGGTATAGCCCCTAACCTCCCACTGGGCCCTTTTTTTTACAGCTCTCCATCCACCCCGGGGTCAGTTCTCAAAGAAGGGGTGAATGTGATAGTACAGATTCTATCACTAATGTGTATGTGTATATATTGTAGTGTAGGATGATTGTGATTGGCTGAGAGCGTAGCCACGCCTACCGGCAGGTCTTAAAGGGTTGCTCCAAGCCAGACCAGATCATTCTGGACTGGTTGACCTACATGTAATACACTCCAGTCTTCTAGTTAATAAAAGCCTTGGTTTGGATCAACAAGCCTTTGATTCTTTCGACGTGCTCTACATCTATTAAGCCCTAACCCACCCCTCCCATCCTGTCCTCTTCATACAGGCCACCTCTCCCCTGCAGTCTCAGACATGATAAAGGGTTCCAACCCAAATCATCAGCCAGTTTTCTCCCACCGATGCTGCTCGACCCACTGAGTTCCTCCAGCAGATTGTTTCTGCTCTAGATTCCAGTATCTTTAATCCCTCTGTATCTTTGACTGACTGTTCATTCTATCAGGTCAATTTCCATTGTTTATGAATCCCAAACAAGCAATTGCTGGTGCTGGTAACCTGAAATAAAAACAGGAAAAGCTGGAAACATTCAGCAGATCAGGTAGCATCTGTGGAAAGAGTAACAGAAACAATATTTCAGCTTTTTCCTTCAGAGCCAGATCTGATGGGAAGTCATTAAGTGATGCAGCCTGAATGACATCGTCAATTCCTGAGATTTTAAACATTGCCGTTACTTCCCAAAAAAAAATAAGAATCGTGAATGTCAGACCGGGATTATTTTGACCTGTAAGTAGTCACCCATCTTCCAACAGAATCCCTCTTCCACAGATCACATTGTAGCTGTTAAACATCAATATCCAGGTAAATGCATTGGAACCATCTTGTTTATATTGATGCATAATAAGTCTTCATTGTAACCATATAACCATATAACCATTTACGGAGCGGAAACAGGCCATGTTGGCCTTTCAAGTCCACACCGGTTCACTGATTTTGTGCGCCCTCTTCAGCCATTGGTCCCGGTAGATCTTCATTCAATAACGATGGGCGAATTCAATGCGAAGGTGACAATAAATGGATATATAATTGAACCAATTTAAATTAAATAGGTCAACTTGGCAATATTACAAACCAAAGTCTGCCCATCACTAATTAGGCATCAACTGTGGCAAAGGAGCAGATTGGGTACCTCTGAGTCAGCAAGTCATTTGTTGAAGTCTCACTACAGAGATAAGAACCAAACTGAAACAAATATTCCCATGCAAGGGCATAAGAAATCTGAGCAGAGATAGACCATTTGACCAAATTTGTCTGCTCTAACAGTCAGTAAATTCAAGGCTGATCTATTACCTCAGCACCATTTATTCTCATATCGCTTTATTCCTCTAATATCCAATATTAATATTAATATCTAATATTGAATGCAATCAAGTACTGTCTCCACAGCCTTCAGAATGGAGCACTTCAAAGAGTAATCAAAAAAAGTAATCACTATTGATTACAGTCTTAAATGGTTCACCTGTTTTTTATTTTGTCTTCTGACACTTGTCCTTGACTCTTTAGACAAGAAATCTATCATCCTATTAGTACTTTGTGTGTCTCAGTGAGGCCACCTTCAGCCAGAGAGTGGTGAATCTGTGAAAATCATTGCCACAAATGGCTTGGGCAAGTTGCTGGCTGTATTTGAAGCAAAAGTTGATCGGTTTTTGATTAGTGACGATGAACTGTATATTATCATACAATATACATATGTGCTAAAGTTCTTCCTTCCAGCAGCCGAACAAGTATTTATAAAGAAAAACTATAATATTAAATTAATTGAGAGAAAGAGAGAATACAATACAATATATATGTATATATCCTGTATATAAATATTCACACTTTGGCAGTTTCTGCAAAGCAGGACGTCAAGCGTTGAAGAGCTGGCTTTGAATGGGCAACTAAAGCGGCATCGTCTGCAAAGAGTAGTTCACGGACAAGTTTCTCTTGTGTCTTGGTGTGAGCTTGCAGGCGCCTCAGATCGAATAGACTGCCATCCGTGCGGTACCGGATGTAAACAGCGTCTTCATTGTTGGGGTCTTTCATGGCTTGGTTCAGCATCATGCTGAAGAAGATTGAAAAGAGGGTTGGTGCGAGAACACAGCCTTGCTTCACGCCATTGTTAATGTTGCGGAAACTGCCAAAGTGTTTGGCCTGGAAGTCAGCCTGAAGAAAACTGAGGTCCTCCATCAGCCAGCTCCCCACCATGACTACCAGCCCCCCCACATCTCCATCGGGCACACAAAACTCAAAACGGTCAACCAGTTTACCTATCTCGGCTGCACCATTTCATCAGATGCAAGGATCGACAATGAGATAGACAACAGACTCGCCAAGGCAAATAGCGCCTTTGGAAGACTACACAAAAGAGTCTGGAAAAACAACCAACTGAAAAACCTCACAAAGATAAGCGTATACAGAGCCGTTGTCATACCCACACTCCTGTTCGGCTCCGAATCATGGGTCCTCTACCGGCATCACCTACGGCTCCTAGAACGCTTCCACCAGCGTTGTCTCCGCTCCATCCTCAACATCCATTGGAGCGCTTTCATCCCTAACGTCGAAGTACTCGAGATGGCAGAGGTCGACAGCATCGAGTCCACGCTGCTGAAGATCCAGCTGCGCTGGGTGGGTCACGTCTCCAGAATGGAGGACCATCGCCTTCCCAAGATCGTGTTATATGGCGAGCTCTCCACTGGCCACCGTGACAGAGGTGCACCAAAGAAAAGGTACAAGGACTGCCTAAAGAAATCTCTTGGTGCCTGCCACATTGACCACCGCCAGTGGGCTGATATCGCCTCAAACCGTGCATCTTGGCGCCTCACAGTTTGGCGGGCAGCAACCTCCTTTGAAGAAGACCGCAGAGCCCACCTCACTGACAAAAGGCAAAGGAGGAAAAACCCAACCCCAACCAACCAATTTTCCCCTGCAGCCGCTGCAACCGTGTCTGCCTGTCCCGCATCGGACTTGTCAGCCACAAACGAGCCTGCAGCTGACGTGGACTTTTCCCCCCTCCATAAATCTTCGTCCGCGAAGCCAAGCCAAAGAAATATTCACAGTATTCCTGGTGAAAAAATTGATTTGCAATAGAACAGACAATCCATTATTACTGTACCAAGGAGAGTTTCAAGAGCCTAATAGCTGTTGGAAAGAAACTGTTCTTGAACCAAGAGGTGCTGGTTTTCAGGCTTCTGTACCTTCTGCCCATAGGTAGTAGTGAGGATAGGTTGTGATCAGGGTGATGGGGGCCCTTTATGATGTTGCCTGCCTTCTTGAAGGAGCTGCAGTGAATGTAGGACAGATTCTGTGATGGACCTGGCTATGTTTACTGCCTTCTGCAACCTTCTGTGTTCCTAGGCAGTCAAATTCCCGAGCCAGGCTATGATGAATACTTTCTACAGTGCACCTGAAGAGGTTTTATATAGAATCTGACGAAATTTCAAATCTCCTCAGACTGCTTGGGAAGTAGAGGCACTGGTGCATCTTCTTCATGGTTTCCCATTGTACTTGGTCCAGGAAAGTTCATCTAAAATATGATCACCCAAGAATTTGAAGGTTCTAACCCTCTCTGCCTCCATCCCATCGATGCAGAGAAGTGCCTAGTCCCTTGGCCTCTCCTTCCTTAAATCCAACATAAGCTCCTTGATCTTGGTGACATTGAGAACAAAATGGTTGTTCTGGAACTAGCCAACCAAGTTCTCGATCTCCATCTTTTATTATGGCTCCTTATTTCCAGTTCTTCAGCCTACAATGATGGTCCCATCAGCAAATTTATAGATTGAGCTGTCAAAGGTTGAGGTGTCACAGGTTATGGGGAGAAGGCAGGAGTATGGGGTTGAGAGGAAAAATACATCAGTCACAATTCAAATGGTGGTGTAGACTCAATGGGCTGAATGGTCTAATTCTGTTTCCATGTCTTACGGTATTTTTCTTCTAAACTGTAGGGAATAGAGAACTTGGTCAAGGTGATCAAAAAATTGGATACAGTAAACCAGGTGCAGCCTCAGCAAAACCCAACATATTTGATTACAATGCCCTTTTCTTGAATTTACACCCTCTTGCAAAGAACTCACACATATGTTTTGCCTTCCCACTGAGATGTTACAACTGCATTCAGTATTATATTTAGTGACTTGTCCCCATGTCACTTTGAGCATTATTATTTGCAAGATGATCATCTGTCTAGACGACTAACTTTTTTCAGATTAGGTGTGCAGGTCCAAGCAATGCCAGATGCTTGAGGTATGTGGGCAGTTCTGATAGGCTCTATGGCCATTGTAACCATGATTGAAAATATGACAACGGACATCTTTTACTACAATCCACAAAAGTTGTGGAGGAACTCAACAGATGCTGTGACCAGCTGAGTTCCTCCAGCACTTTTGTGTATTCTACTAGTTCCTCAGCGTCTGAAAGTTTTTTTGTTTACAGACATCATTTTGCATTCATTACTTTCAGAGTGTTTAGTTCAGGTGATCCCATGGGGTCATAATGTAAACAGCAAACATGAGCCCTCTGAAGTTTAATATCCGAGATGGGTGTGAAATATATTCAGACTCTCTCTTCTTGACTCACATATCCTCCACTGGACTCAGTTATGAATCCTACTACAAGTATTCAAACCTGACTGTGTCTGCTTTCAGCAAAGCACACTTGGAGACATGTTGATCATTGATCACTGACCAGTTATCAAGCTATCAGCTATCAGTTAATATGATTCACATTAAACCAATCAAAACTTTCCTCATGTCAACTTCTTTGTCCATTCATCCCTGGATTATTTTACACATACTGCCATTTTAAAGAAAAAAAAATTAACTTATGTGACATTGACATTTCCAAGGAACAGTCAATACACTGATGTCACGGGAATCCATTAGTTGGTGTGATAAATGGTCCCAAGTAACCTAGGCATGCTAAGGGTGATACACCCAGCATACTGTAGCAATCATGAGGTGCTGTAGATTCAAGCCAGCTTCCATCTTCCTTCAATTTTAGATATTTGAAAAATATTTCTATGAAATAAAACAAGCAAGAAATCCAAATCACAATGTCCAAACTTTTCTGATCTTGCCTCAAAATTCCTTCCTGTCATTCCCAAAACAGATGAATTGGATCCTTCTAGAGTGAAATTTCTCAGCTGTGCTCTCAGTCCAAATGACTCATTTAGACAGAGTCTTCACTGATCAACGACTAACTTGGAGAAATTATGGATTTTATGAGATAGCAAGAGGAAATACAGTAAAACCACTGGTATCCGGCACCTATGGGGATGAATAGTTCCCGGATAAGTGCATTTTCTGGTTGCTTCAGTTCTACTCTTACAATGCCTAACTAATACACCTGCATTAAGAATAAACAGTTTAAAAGTCAAAAGGCAGAAATACTATACTGTATTTACCCACTGAACAAACTTCACTTGCATGAATATATAAACTTTAAAGTATTTTACTTTATTTTCAGTCACATTTTTGAAAATGTTTAACCATCCTGTGTCTGCAGGTTCCTACCCATCCACCGAGCCACCCAAACGATGAACAATAACATTATAGATAATTAACACCCCCCCACCCAGTTCCCAGATAAAGCCTTTGACCGGGGCAACTCTCACTAAGCAGGGGTAAGGAGACACTTTAAGAGAGTCACCCCAAAAAAGCAAGCAGCATCAACCAGCTCTTCATCGTGGGCAACACCATTTTATTCAAACACAACTTTATTCAAAAAACTGCTACAAGCAAAGCACGACGAAGGCACTCCACTGGCTGAATATTTGCTCTCACCTTCACCAAAGGTTGATTTGCTACTTCAGGGAACATTTACTTTTACAATTTTAAACTTACTTTTTTTTCCTATTATTTTATTTGTGTTTATTTTGATTTTTTAAAATTTATTTTCCTTAATTTTTTTTTTTGCCGGTTACTTGAGGCCACCAGTTGCTTGAATTCCGAATACCATAGGTTTTATTGAACTGCAATTTTATCAGGTAGAGACACAGCACTCTGGAGATTTAAACATACAAATATAGAGATGGTGGGATGAGGAGATAAGGCTGCTTAATGAAAAAACACTACATACTTTATAAATGGAAGGATAAACATAGAAATAGAGATTAAAATCAAGGAAGTTTTACTAAATGTGCAGAAGTAGCTGGTGAGAACAACATCGGAGGTTTTGCAGGATTTTGTGAAATTTTGTCCTTGTAATTTCAGCAAGAATGGCCAGTCTTGATGCGAGTGAGAGTGCGTTTACCAAATATCACAGAATCAGTGTGGTGGTACAACCATACTCCTACCAGCCTATTGCAGGGGGCAACCACTGTACCTGCAGATTGGCAACCTGGAAGGCTCGACACACCTGCCTGCTGTTAATCAGCGGCCTATATAAAGACTCGAGCCAGCCCCTTTGGGAGCAGTCAGATACATAGAGCCAGGAGTGTACTGAGACCTGGTGTGTACAAGTTTAAGCTAATTAAAGCCTGTTGTACAGTCTGCGGACTTTGCATCAGAATTATTCGCACAGCAGTGCTCACAATTTCATTAGCTTAAAATGAAAGAACCATGGAAAAGTTCCTCACCATTGAGAGGCTGGATATCAACCCTCAGCATCTAGATGCTCCAGCATACTTTGAAATCTGGAAGCATGCGATTGAGGTGATCATCCACAAGCAGGCTGAGGTCATCATCATAAACCAGAAAATTTTCATGGTACTTCACACTTCCAGTCTATCTGAGACTGCATAGATTTTGAACCAGCAATGGCCATTCTGGAAAGCATGAACCAGCCGCCGACGAACATACTCTACGCCCGGTACCTGCTCAGCATCAGGGTACAGCAGCCAGGTGAGACAGCAGATGCTTACCTGGGGGCACTGCGAGAACTAGCACACCCATGCACGATTGAAGCTGGGGTGACTGCTAGGGAAGGGAAGCGACTTGTCCAAGATGTGTATGTGCGAGGGCTGTGGTCAAGGGTGACTCGACAGATCTGTTGGAAGAGAATAATGCTTCCCTTGCCAGGATCATGCAGGGGCTGGTACTGGGCTTTATAACTCCTTCCGCCAGAAACCGTCTCACGTTGGCCTTGAAAAAGGCCCTGTCAGTTGCACAGTAGCACCTGCTCTTGGCTGCTGTAGGCTTACAGACCGGCGTTAGGTAGTTGAAGAGGGATGGAGGGTGTACCTACAGGGTGGAGAGCCCGCTTGTGGACTGGACTTTGTGCTGTGGATGATGAGTGGGGAGTGTGGCCACCGAAGGCAAGGGTGAGGCTGTGGAGGTGAAACTGGAAGGCTAATCCCAGGATAACCAGGGCGCAGAGGTTGGACGTGACCAGTAGCTTGAACCCTTGATATGCCTCCTCTCCCACTGTCAAGTTCACCAAGCAGTACCCTAGTGGAGTGGTCCTGGGACACGAAAGCGATAGCGAAGCTCGATGGGTACACTTTGAGTTTCACCATATGGACCAAATTCGAGTGCACAACGTTCTCAGTACTACCACTATCAAACAGGCATTTTATTACCTTCCTGTTGACAGCGATGTCCATCATCAAGTGCCCGAATCCGTGGGGAATGTCCTCCATTTGCATGATGGATGCTAGGACCGCCTTGGGGTCCGAGTCACTGCTCCCCGATGGTTGTGGTGAGTAGCACCCAGTGGGTGTCTTTAGGAACATGGAGTGCGATGAGTGTGTGGTTTTGTGAGTTTTTATGGAGAGATTGTTAAAACAAAGGTTGCTGTCAGAGTTTGAGATGGGGATTATCTGAAATTGGAAAATTCAACATTCATGCCATTGGATGTTAAACTATTCAGGAGGAATTTGGAGTGCAGTTTTCAAGTTTGCGTTTGGCCTCACCTTGGCAATGGATGATGCTGAGGACAGACAGGTTTGTGTAGGAAAGGGAAGAGACATGGCTGGCAACTGGGAATTGCAGCAGACACAGATCCAGTTCCAATATTTCCAGTTGCCCTTTTCTCGTTCATATTTTCCTGGCCTATTCCAGTTCTCCCTCTTCACAACCCCCTCATCCCCAATATCTCCTCCCTGACTTTTCTCTCCTCTCACATCTGCACAGTATCATACTACCTCGACACCTTCCTCAGCCCTTTCCTGCCTCCTTTTTATGATTGATATCTCCCCTTCCTACATTAGTCAAAAAAAGGATACCAACCTGATATGATGATTTTCCAAAATATGGCTGAGACTGCATAGATTTTGAACCAGCAATGGCCATTCTGGAAAGCATGAACCAGCCGCCGACGAACATACTCTACGCCCGGTACCTGCTCAGCATCAGGGTACAGCAGCCAGGTGAGACAGCAGATGCTTACCTGGGGGCACTATCTTTTGACAGCTGGTCTACTTCTCAACAGAAAAAAAAATGACATCAAAGCCATAGCAGCATATAACTAGTTAATTGTCTGCAGCAAGCACATTGATTGACCACACAAGTGAATCTGACTGATCACCCTCCATTGCTAGACAGACCAATTTGAATTGTGCTTAAGATTAATTCCAGGAAACTGTGTTACAGATGTAGCAGGCTGATGCTTTGCAGGGAAAATCCTTGGAGCAAGCCACAGGCTCCTTAATGGACCGAATGGCCTAATTCTGCTTCTGATTTGTGGTCAGTTTCCTATTGTCGACCTGGTTAATAGAAATCAGCAAATAGGAGAATGGAAAAAAAGAACACTTTTTGTTAGTGGTACTGGTCTGGTGAAAGAGCATTATTGTAAACCACAAAAGTAATCAGTGAAAGAATGTCATGCTAAATTGACTGCATAACTAATTTAGGGAAAAGTATTTATCACATCTTCGATGTTACTTTTCTTTTAGAACTGCAAATATTTCTCCCATTGATGGATGTAAGTGTTGACAACACTGAACAAGTGGGCACTTATCACTGCAACTAATCACTGAATGCTCGACAAGTGTAATAAATAGCAACGCTCATAGCGCCAAACTTACAATTATGTGTGATGTGATCGTTGGATAGGTTAGAGGTGGAAGAATCTAAATCTTCTTTCATAATTGATACTGTTCTTCATATTCCAACTGTGCAGGGACAATTAAAAAGTCGGGATATAAGAAAGAACTTGAAAGAACCTGAGGATGACTCCTCTGTCAGATTATTTCAACAGATCACCTTATTACATTTAGGCTTTCAAACAAACGTAGCCTGTGACTATGATAAATCAGGTGGAACTGACAATAATTCTGAGGCCTATTCCTGTTCAATTCACCCCTCCCCCATCCCAAGCCCCATTTTATTGTTTTGCGTTGGCTGTACATTATCACGACATTTGCTCTGCAGATCATCATTTGCCTCCACACAAAAAGTGCTCCCCTGTAGACCCTGAATATTTAAATAGGATACATTAGCAGTCTGCCCCAGCAGGAATAATAAGAAGAAGAAACCTGGGAAACTTGCACATAAATTAAATGTCACTGCCACTCATTTCTTCAGTTGAAGGAACCGAATGATCACGGGGTAGCCATAGCAACCTTATCCTATCCACACTCTGGGCTTTGCACAAGTAAACTGATGTCACTTAAAACAAATGAGAAAAATATCCCTTTGAAATCTCAGCATTAAAAACTGCAGAAAATAAAACCTTTTGGTGATCTGCATTTAGACAGGACTTAAGTTGTCCGCACATAAAGGAAAGATTTCCTTACAATTACAAAGCATCTCTCCCCTTTACAGTTTTCACTGCTGTTATCTAATCCTCAAATGAACATGTCCCAATAACTTACGAATGACAGTCATCAGTAGATTATTGTTCATCATAAAAGTGAATGTATTAATATGGTATTGTTGTCATTTTTCCACTTTTAATTCAAGAAGCAGTTCTTCCAAAATGTTTTTTTCCAAGTAACTTCTGCAAATCAGCATATATATTTATTCAAATTTAAGAATGTGGACTTTTTCTATATGGGGCACGGTAAACATGAAGTGGGGCACAGTTGTTTCTATAATGAGGAGTTAATGCAAAATTAATCTTTGCCTGGGGAATGGAGAGAAAATTAAATTTGTTATCCTGTAGCGTTCACGCTACTCTGGCGAAGAGAACATGCACACCAAAACCTTGAAGTCAAGACTGTTTTATTGCATGGGCCATCATGTTTATATGGGCCTCAGGTGCTGACGTCAGGGACCATGCCATCAGAGCACCAGCCTGGGATTGGCCAGTGTTCCCACCACAGTTCCCCATCTTTCCACTGTGCAGGAGGTCACCTGGGACGACGACCGTTGTCACTCCCAGGTCCACGTGATCACTGCGTTCGTCGGCCATTTTGTCATTTCTACTACATGACCCCCCCCCCCCAGTACTGGCATAAGGGTCGTTGTCCATTAACTTGGGTGATCTGACCTTGCGTCGTAGGGGAGGAATGGAAGACCAGCTGTTCACAGTTCAGATAACCTGGTTTCAGGTGGCTGATGGTAAATATCTCCTCCTTACCACCGATGTCGAGGGCGAAAATGGAGCTATTGTCCATGATGACCCTGTAGGGCCCCTCGTAGGGTCATTGTAGGGGCAGCTGGTGTGAGCCCCTTCGCACAAACACATACTAACAAATCTTTTAGTGCCTGAGGATGTTATATTTGGGCTGGCCATGTGGTGGGGGTTGTCACAGGACCAGGGACCCAGGTTTTGCTGCAAGTTCTCAAGGGTGGCTGCAGGGTCTTCCAGGTATTTGTCAAGGGGCAGGAACTCCCTCGGAATAATTAAGGGTATGCCAGAGACCATCTGCGCCACCAAGGCATTGAAGTCTTCCTTCAGTGTGGTGCAAATCCCCAGCAGGTCCCAAGGCAGTTCGTCCACCCAGTTGGGACCTTTGAGCCAGGCCATCAAGGCTGCCTTCAGGTGCCTGTGAAACTGCTCCACCCACCCATTGGCCTGATGGTTGTATGCTGTGATGTGGAGGAGTTATGTCCCCAGGAAGTTAGCAAGAGCTGCCCAGAGCCCAGAAGTAAATTGTGCCCCCCTGTCCAAGGTTAGGTGTTCTGGGACCCTGACTCTGGACACCCATGTATCGATAAGTGCTCTCGCGCAGGTTTCTACTGATATCAGTCAGTGGGACTGTCTCAGGCTACCTCATGGAGCAGTCAACCATGGTCAGCAGGTATTTCACCCCACGGGAAACTGGTAGCTTCCCCCAGGAGTGGCTGCGCCACTGCCACGATGGTAAAGGTCCATGTAAACTGGCTGTTGTCAAGCCGAAGGGGGATAGTGTGGGTTCCAAAAGTCCGAATGGAGGAGGTGTTAGCTGCCCTAAGTGCTGGGCCCTGCTTTCCTTTGTGGGGGTCAAGGCCAGTAGGGGGCAGGATGCTTATCTCGGTGCTGGTGTCAACCAGGAAACGCCTGCCCAACAAGGAGTCCTAAACTTAGAGGCTATCATGTGGGCCAACCTCCGCAGCCATCAATGACAGTTGGTCAGGGTGTTTCCTGGAAACCTGCAGGGTGGTTGGAATTGACGGGCCTCCGCACCCCATCGCTGATGATGGTAGAAGAATTGTCCCAGGGTATTAACTTCCCTCTCCGCTGGTCTTGGTCTCACAGTTGGCTGTTCGTGGGACTGGTTGATATGGTCTATGACGGCGCTGCTATCCTTCTTTGCTCTCCAGAGCAACCTCCAAGGGCCACTGAAGTCCTCATCTGTGAGTAAGAGTCGGATATCCCTGGGCAGCTGCTCCAGAAAGATTTGCTCAAAGAGCAGGCAAAGCTTGTGGTCCTCAGTCAAAGTGAGCATTCACTCATTAGGGCAGAAGAGACCCTGACCCCCAGTCCATTCATATGCAACAATCGGGCGGCACGCTCACATCAGGAGAGCCTGAATGGGCGGGTTAACAGCTCTTTGCCTTGCTCTGGAGGCTGCCGTAGGAACTCTACGACCTTTGCCGCTGTGTCTTGATCGAGTGCGCTCATGACATAGAAGAAGCAGGTGTTGTCGGCGGCAATATGTGAAGCTGGAACTGAGCCTCAGCCTGCTTGAACTACACATGTGGCTGTGACACCCGAAATTTGAAAGCCTGAGTGAGACCGCATGGATGATCGCTGGCTCTGCCTGGTCCATCATCTTCAGGTCAAACTGCCGGTTGGACCTGTCGGGGTCACCAATATAGTGTTTGCGTTACGTGGGAATGGAAAATGAGCTGCACACAAAAGCCTTAAAGACGAGACTGGTTTATTATATGGACCCCAGACGCTGACATCAGGGCCCCGTGTCATCGGAGCGCAGGCCTGTGGTTGGTCGTTATTCGCACCACAGTTCCCCATCTTCCCGTCACGTGGAAGGTCATCTGGGCTGATGGCTGGTGTCACCCTCAGGTGCACGCAGTCGCCATCAGCCATTTTGTGGGCCGTTACCCGTCTCCTTGCATGGGCCGCTACAATCCCACAAAATAAATGAAGTGAAATAGAATATATCCATTAAAAGAGGAAGTTAGATCAGCTCCTGATGGGTTGGAGGGAAAGTCCAGGAGTAACAGTTCCTAAAAGTTGGGATGAATAACTTGAAAGAACCTTTCAATCTGATTATTTTAATTGAATAACATCACTTTCAAAGCAGATGTTGCCTGGGACTATGATAAATCACATTGAACTGAAAATAATTCAATTTAAATAATCCAACACAAAAGTTAACCACAGACTCTTTCAATTTTTTTTCTCTCATCCCAATGTCTGGAAGCAGAGTCAGAATATCAAGAGACTGCGGATGCTGGAATTCAGAGCAAACAGTAAAGGAACTCAGCAGATCACGCAGCTTCTGTCGAGCAAATGGAGAGTCAACATTTTGAGGAGAAATCCTGATGATGTTCTGATTGGTTTAAGGGTGGACAGAGGCCAAATGTGGAATGTAAAGATCTGTGCATGCATTGGATAAAAGTCTATTTCCATGTTGTAAGGACTGTGTGATCCTAATCTTTTAAAGAACCTTAATTAAAGATTGCCCTGCTACATCATTAATTGAGAACAAATAACCACGAATTATGTAAGTCAAAAGGAACCATCATACTGCTCACTTTCACTCAAACTAAGAATCAGGATGTGACTGCCAAATGGACAAAAAACTCCTCCCTTCTCACTATTGCCCCCACTCCCGCCCCCCAAATCAATGCAAGAACATGGAATGCCAAGCTGGAAAGGGTCCAGAAAATATTCGCATGGACTGGATCCTTTTTTCCCTTCAGTGTAGAAAGCTAACGGGGGACCTTAGTGAGGAATGTAAGATCATAAGGTTCTAGATAAGATAAATGTCTTTTTCCCTGAGGTCGCAATGTCTAAACCTGAAGAGCATGATTTAAGGTGAGAGAGAAACAATTTTAGAGGTGCCTAATGGACAATTGCCTTTCAGAGGGTGCTTTTATTTTATACTCTCTGTATTGCATAGTCAGTTTGTTTACATTTGTGATCTTTTTTTACATGTATATGCTGTGCAGTGTAATTTTTTTTGCACTATCAAGAAGTGATAATTCTGCGTCGCCTACAGAAGGAAGAATTTCAGGATTGTATGTGATGTCATGTATATATTTTGACAATAAATCTGAAATCTGAATCTGTGTATATGAAACAAGTTGTCAGAGGTAGTTGTAGAACCAGGCATAATTACAACATTGAAAAGATATTTAGACAGGTACATGGATACCAACACCCTTGAGCATAAAGCCCTGCAAAATATGGTGGACACAGCCCAGGTCATCACTGGAAAAACCCTCTGCACCATTGAGAACATCTATAGGGAATGCTGCTGGAGAGCAGCAGCAATCATCAAGGATCCAAACACCCAGAACATGCTCTGTTCTCGCTGCTGCCATCAGGAAAGAAGTATAGGTGCCATAAGACTCACACCACCAGGTTCAGGAACAGCTGTTACCCCTCCTCCGTCAGACTCCTCAACAATAAATTCAATCAAGGACTCCTTTAAGGACTCTTGCTTTTGCACTTTATTGATTTTCTTCTCAGTTTTTCATAGTCAGTTCATTTTCATTTCTTTATTTGTTTACATTTAAACATTTTGTAGTTTTTTTGCCCTACCAGTAAATAGTAATTCTGCCATGCCCACCAGAAAAAAAGAATCTCAGGGTTATATGCGATGTCATAAATATACTCTGACAGTAAATGTGAAATCTGGATAGAGAAGGTTATGGGCCAAATGCAGGGAAATTGGGATTAACTCAGATTGACAACTTAATTGTTATGAACAAGTTGGGCTGAAGGTCCTGATTTCATGCTGGACAAAAATGACAAAAGTAAGAAGAACATAGACTCTAGTGGATATTAACTCATAAACCCTCGTCTCTAGATCTTGACATTAGTCTCACCCATGACATCATTGTCAGTGCAGGGGAGTCAAATTTCATATGGGCACAGGTTCAATGCCCAGAACTAATATAAACACTAAAAAAGAATTTGAAAACCTACGAAGGGGAGGAGAGGGGAGAAACCATGGGACAGGAGGATCCTGAAGTTTCTGTCTTCAATATGAAAAGAGACCCAGATGTTAGTTTTGATATAAGGTATTTTATGTTATTTATGGCACACGTATTTATTACCTAAAATGTTAATTCTGAAAATCATTATTTGTAAATACAAACTTTTTTAAAATCATTGTCAAGAATGTCTATATTTTGTTTCAACTAACATCTTATGGAAGACACAGTTATCCACTCCCTTTGTGTTAGGATAACTTTGGAGGTCATCCCCTTACAATCCAGGCACAGATCAAAGGACAGATCCCAGACTGATCCAATTGATTGACAGTTTTATTTTCTGGAACCTTTAACACGGTTGGCGATTGCATGGTAAACTTGTTGATTGACAGCTCAGGGTCAGAGTTCTCAAACTGCAGAATTATACTTGAAGCCCATTTATATCTAATAATAGAAACGGAATCACAAATTTACATATTTTCAAACCCATTGGCATGAAAGACTCAATCTGCTTACAATCTCTGCTCAGGAAGAAAGTTGTGTGAAGGCATGCAGATTTCTATTATATATTTTGTCATTCATCCATCTTACACAAATTAATATATTTGTTGCAAACAAAGAATTGCTGGAGAAGCACCCATGGGTAAAAATTTTCAGTCAACATTTCAGGTCAGAGGCCCTTAAAGGGGTGATATTTTTTATATATATATATATATATATATATATATGTAAAAAAAGAGAATAGAAGCTAGGGCAGAAGATGTGAGAGGTGGAGACAGTTCACTGGAAGGTGGGGTGGGGGGGGAGGAAACGGGAAGAAAAGTTAGAAAGAGAGAAAAAATATGTACAGGAATGGAGGGATGGGGGTTAAGCTAAAATTTAAAAAAAAATTACATTCATTCTGTTAGGATTAAGGCTGTCCTGTTATCTGATGTGATGGCATGCTTGACTCTGGAAAAAAAATTAGATGATCTACTAATGTAATGAATTTTAATTTTCTAAATTTATGGAGTTCTTTCCTTAATTATTTTTGGAATTTATAAGATTACTGGATCCCATTTTACAGTTTGGTTGTCCTTTCTTTCATGCTTTAATGGAACATAAATGTTTAATCATAAATTCACAAGGGGTTAGATTATTAGAATAGATTTTGTTTTATGTACATTTTGTTTTGTCTCTTTCATAGGTTGTTTACAGCTGTTTGGTTTGTTAATATATGTTTACTTTGTTGGGTATAGATTCTTGTTATATATTTATGCCAGGCCTCACTGTGACAATGGACGAAGCCAAGAACAGACATGTCATCGCAGGAATGGTTGGCAACAGGAAGCTCAAGTTTAGACCTGAAAAGTGTTGTGAGCTTGCATATCTTGTAAATGTAGTTAAAGTAATCATTGATTTAATTTTCAAGGAAATTCATACAGGGGTGAATGTCCAGAAGCTGGCATACACAAAAATATATTTAGTCTCTATCTGTAGATTGATGGGCACTTTAGTTGCTATAAACTATTTGGAATTGTACAAGGCCCTTGATCATGTTTCAGAATTGAGCCTGACAAAGTTCAAAGCTTATCAAATGCCAAAGTAGTAATGAGAAAGTAATGTTTTTGTCATTGGTGTTGACGATGATCACAAATTCCATCTACAGAAACAATTAATACAGCTGAGTTTAAATATATACCAACCATAGTATAGAAGAAAATGTCATGCAAGAAAGAAATCATCAGGAGGAAATGGATATTTTTGCGCAAAAGGGTTGCTGGAGTAACTCAGCAAGTGAGGCAGGATCTATAAAGGGCAAAGGAGAGTTAACATTTTGAGTTGAGACACTTCAGAGAGTCATCTCCATTTTCCTCCCCAGGTGCCGCCTGAAAGATTGAGTACCCACAGTAACTTCTCTTCTGGACTGCCTCTTCTCCCATGGTGAGATTTGAAATGGCAATAATTGTTGCTTTAGACCACTGGATTTCTTGCCTAATCAATTAACCACTGCACAATCACCATGTCGCCCCCACCCTTTCTCCTCAACTTGCTCACCAATCCATCTTTCCTTCTCTTTTGCTTTTATGGTCTAGATTTCAGCATCTGCAGTCTCTTTTGTCTCCATAGATACTTTTAACTTAAATTAAGTAAACGGCATATTCTAAATATTCAACCTTCTTTATCTGTCTGTATCGATTAAAAAATCAATTCAGTTTTTTATGTCACTCTGTTAAGATAAGCTAGTTTCCATATGGCTGATCAATAAGATGATTATTTGACATAATATATATCAATACTGAGGAACAATTATTTTATTATGCAAAGTTTAGTTGGTGTTTGACAGCCAACAGGTTATAAAGTGCTTAGATTTGCACAAGGCACTTAAAAATATTGGACAATTGAAAAATCCAAAATACCTGTACGGCATAGTGTAGCAAATGCTAAATTAACTAGAACAAAAAAATTGGCGTGACAGTTTCAAACAGGGGTTGTGGAAATGATGTAAAACGTTGCCAGTAGCATAAGCACTTATGTGGATGAGCTTGATTGCATTTTGAATGAGTTGTTATGCGTACCATAGCAGAATGGGCAGTCAATTCTGGGTTCAAACTCTTCTCCAGCACATTTATTTATTGCACTCAAACTCTTCACTCAACAATTAAGAGTCAGAGAATCACAAGGTGTAAAAACAGGCCCTTCAGCCCATCACATCAGTGCCAGTCATTAAGTACGATCTGTACAATTCTCAAATAGGTCCAAAACATGGTATGTCTTGGCAGTTCAATTGCTTATCCAGTTGCTTTTAAAATGTTGAGAGTACCTCCCTCCATCAGCTACTCAGTCAGTTTATTGTAGATTTCAAATACCCGCTAGGTGATGAAACTCTTCCTCAGATCTAGATGAACTGGAAAAGTGGGCAAAGGAAGGCAGATGGAATTTAACTCAGACAAATGTGAGGCATTGTACTTTGATGGTTAAACCAGGGCAGGACTAGCCAGGTGAATGGTAGGAGTCCAGAGAGTTTTGTAGAAGAGAGACTTGTGGCTACAGGTACATAGATCATAAAAGTGGTGATGCGGGTAGACAGAGTGGTGAAGAAGGCATTTGGCACACTTGGTCTCATCAATTAGGCCATTGTGCATAAAAACTGGAATTTATGTGACATCTGCATAAGATATTGGTGGGACCACACTTGGAGTTTTGTGTGTTGTTCTGGTCAGCCAGCTATAAAAAGGATGTCATTGAGCTGGAAAGGGCACAAAAAAGATTCACAAGGATGTTACCAGGACTTGCAGGTTTGAATTACATAGAGGCTACGGGTTTTCTTCCTGGTGTGTGGAAGGTGAGAGTAAGGGGAATACTTTATAGCTGTTTATATAATCATGAGGTTTTTTGATAGAATCTGTAAAGGATGAATCTGTGAATATTACACAAGGCTGTTGCTTCAGTGGTTGGTGGATTAACTCTCCCCATTTAGACAACTGTCCAAAGAAGAATTTGAATTGAACTGTTTATGGTCATATTTACTTGATTCAGTGAAAATCTTTGCAAGACCATTCTGGGTAAAAATAGAACATTTCCTTCCCAGGTGAACGTTATTTTTAATTAATCCAACAACTTTGTGATCATTACTAAGAATAGACATTTTTGAAGTTTCTTTCCTGCTATTGTCAGACTCTTAATGACCTATTGGTAAAATTATGCCCTTGCACTGTTTTAACTGTACCTTTCTCAACACCCTATACTTTTGTTTCATTATTCCATGATCTGATTATCATGCAAAACACATCTTTTCAGTGTATCTCCTCTACTCATTACATTAACAAATTCTATTCTAAAAATATGAATTAGTAACTGGATTTCTGGACTGCCTCTTCTCCCATGGTGAGATTTGAAATGGCAATAATTGTTGCTTTAGACCACTGGATTTCTTGCCTAATCAATTAACCACTGCACAATCACCATGTCGCCCCCACCCTTTCTCCTCATCTTGCTCACCAATCCATCTTTCCTTCTCTTTGCTGTCTTTCCTCTGCTCCCCTTCTCTCCGCATCGCAAAATTGACCTTCATCTTCCTGCCTCTATTCCCCTGCCTCACCTGTTCTTCCTCCTCCCATTTCTCTCCTCTCAATCTTTCATGAATTTCTATACTAACCACACCCCCTCCCCCATCATTCCCTCCCAATTTTATTAGCCACTATGTCCTCCAAGCCAATCAAGGAGTCATAACCCTACAGGAAGAAAACAGAACTATTGCCATTAACCATCAAACAGCCAATTACATTAATCCCTCCCGACATTCCTAAGAACTCTCACCAGATTCTACTACTACTTACAAGGGACAATTCACAACAGCCAATTAACATAACAACCCACAGATTTTTAGGATGTAGGAGGAAACGAAACCACACGAGGAAAACCCAGTGGTCTATTCCTGCCTCTACTTGTTTCCTACTCCATCTCCCACCTACCCTCCTCAATCCACTCCTCCTCCCTCTGCTCTTTCTTTCATCAGCCTTCATTCCCCTCTCCTAGTCATCCACTGCTTCCAACTTCTGCTGCCTTCCACCTTCCTTCTCCCACAACTCTCCACTCCCCTTCTCTGCTCTCTTCTCCTTTTATTGACTTCCTCCTCCCCTTTTTCCTCCATCATCCTGACCCTCTGCTCCCCTCCATCATTCTCCTTCAAGTATTCCCAACACCCTCCACATCTCCGTCCAACCCATCCTCTCTTCCATGTCTTCCCCTTCCTCCTGCACCCTCTGCCCTTTCTCATTCCTGCTCCCCTCCCCTTCTTCCCTACTACCCCTCCCATTCCTCCCCATCCCTTCATATTCCCATGCTCTTTCCCATCTAACCCCTGCACTTTCTATGCTACCATATACCCTTTCTACTGTTCCACTCCTGTAATTATATACAAAAGTGCTGGAGAAACTCAGATCACACAGCATCCATAGGAGGAAAAAGTAAGTCAATATTTTATCAGCGATGTTGAAAATCAGGCAAATGGCTGATTAAAAAAGGCGGGGGATGATAGGAGAGAGGTGCATAGACAAGAGGTAATAGGTGGACACAGGTGGGAGTGTATTAAGGAAGCTAAAAAGTGATGGGGACGAGGGAAGAGGACTGAGAAAAATAGAAACGGCTTGGGGAACTGTTGGAAAGAAAACAGAAAAAGAAAGAGGTAAACCTGGGAGGGGGTTAACAAGGATCAGAGAAGTCACTTTTGATGCTGTCTGGTTGGATGCTGTTGAAACGTAATAAAAGATTCATTATTGTCATGTAACAGTACAGAACATATATTACCCAAAATTGCCTTCTGCCTGACATTAGGCAGAGTCGCCATTACTGTCATCCAGCGCCCCTTACAGTAAGAGGGAAAGAGTATCAAAAGAGAGACCCTTCAACTAAACAATTTGCTAGTCAGCATCCAGCCTCCTGATGTAGAAGCCACATTAGGAGCACTGCATGAAATAATTGAACCCTTCAGATTCACTTTGGAAAGACTGTTCAGGACCCTGAATAGTGGTGAGGAAGGAGCTGTAAATGCAAATATAGCACTTCTTGCAGTCACAGGAGAAAGTACCAAGGGGGGTATTAATGGGAAGGGCTGGGTGGATAAGCAAGTCCTGAATCCCTGCTGAAAGCTGAGAGAAGATGTCTAGTGGTAGGATCCTGTAGTAGGTAGTAGAAACTGTGTACTGTATGTTGGATGCTGGTCATGTAGACAAAGCATCTGGCAGACCATTGCAGAAGTGTGGAACAGTTCTGTTAATGGCACAAGAATGGAAGCCATGTCTTTTGTTCACTTAAATCCTCAAAGCAGATGCAGTAGAGACAGAGGAAATCAGAGAAAAGAATAAAATCCTCACAGTAGACCGGGTGGGAAGAGAGAGTAACTGTGGGAGTCAGTGAGTTTATTAAAAAAAATGTCAATAGATATTTTGCCTCTCAAGTTGGAGACATGAGAGGGGAGAGAATTGCCAGAGATGGACAAGTAAATCTGAAGTCAGGGCAGAAGGTGGCAGCAAAGTGGATAACGTTGACAAGTTTGTCCTGGGTGCAAAATGCAGCACCAATGCAGTCATCATTGTTGCCAAGGAAGAGTTGAGGAGCCTCGCCTGGGTCGGCTTGAGACATAGACTGCACCACAGTCAATAAAAGTAGACAGGCATAATTGGGACCCACGGCTACACCTCTGACTTGTAGAAAGTGGAGAAGCCATTAAAGGTAAGAACACATTCTCCCTCCTGCTTCTTCCTCCAGGATCAGACTTCACCCATTTAAAAGTAGGGACAAGAAAGAATTTCTTCTCACAGTGGATGGTGGGCTTTGATGAGAGCAAAAGCATCAATCAGGTTCAGTTGCCAAGACCAGCAGCCACAAAGCGTGCTCTGTATTTCCTCCATCGCTCTACCTTTGACCCCTTACGTCATCGCGCGCACCCCAATTCATTCCGCCCTCTAATTTGCCGTCCCGCCACCTCGCTCGCCCAATAGGGTGCCGGCTGCTGGATGGACGGCATGCTTCGCGGGAAAGTCTGACACCGATGTTGGTGCGCTGTTGGTTTCCTGTTTGACGCGCCAGGAGGCCCGAGGTTTGCTGCCGCCGCCGCCGCCTCCTCCTCCTCCTCCTTTTGTCGGCCGGCGCCCGTCCGAACGGCGGCCTGTCCCGACGCTGGGTCAGAATCGGCGGCTGGGCCACGCCACTATGAGCGGTTTCAACCTCGACCGCTTCCGTTATGAGAAGAAAGGCTGCGGAGCTGGGAGTCTGCCTGCCGCAGCGGGAAGGGAGCCGGCGGGTGAGGAGGGAGGGAGGGAGCCGGCGGACGGGTGGGGTGGGGGGGGGGGTAGAGGGAAAGCCGGCGGGCGGATGGGGGGTGGGGAGGGAGAGCCGGCGGGCGGATGGGGTGGGGGGGGCGGCAGGTGTGAGGCGACCTGGCCGGGGAGGGCCGGAAAGTGTGGGGGGGGGGCGGGATGTCCATCTGTTCTCCCAACTGCAAGTGGGTCCCCTCCGTCCCGCTGCTCTTTTCCCCGCCCCCCCCGTGGGTAGCCTCTCCCCCCCGCCACAGATCGGCCCCCCTCCGTTCCCTACCCAAGTTAAAATTGGAGCTCCCAGTCAGTAAGATTGAAAAACATTTCCTGTACCTTTGGATTTCTGGTGAATGAAATTGAGTAAATTATTCCAGAATATGTATACATTTTTTTTGTATTTGTTTTATTTATTAATGTTGTTATTTATGTGTTGTGAGAAATGTATTCCATGTATAAGTTTATGTTCAGTGGTCTGGAGAAATAGTGTTGTCTGGTGTACTTGAATTTGAGTCTCTGGTCAGTAGAATCAGAATCAGGATTCACTGTCATGAACAGGTTCTGAAATTTGGTGTTTTGCGGCAGCATTATAGAGCAAACATTTTATGGCATTATTATTTTTTTTAATATAGTAGTGTGCGATAAATAAGGCATGTCTTTGGGTCATTGATTATTCAGGAATCTGATGGCAGCAGGGAAGAAGCTGTCCTTGTATTGCTGAGTGCTCATCTTTAGGCTCCTGTACCTCTTTCCTGATGGTAGCAGAGTTTGTGGTGTAGCCTGTGTGGTGGGGTCTTTGAGGATAGAGGCTGTTTTTTTTTTAGACACTGCCTCATTTAGATGTCTTCGATGGAGTGGTCTGCTGCTTGTGAAGTCGCAGGCCAAGTTAACAACCCCCTGAGAGTTGGCACATCCATACCAGGCAGTGATGGAATCAGCCAGAATACACCTATGGAAATTTATGAGAATCTTCAGTGACATGCCGAACCTCCTCAGACACCTAACGAAGTGTAGCCATTGGTGAGCCTCTTTTGTGATTGCACCAACATGGAGGCTCCAGGAAAGATCCTTTGATCCTCTGAGATGTTGACACCCAGGAATTTGAAGTTCTTGTCCCTCTCCACTACTGAGCCCTCAATGAGGAGTGGGTCATGTTCCCCTGACCTCCTCCTAAAGTCTACAATCATCTCTTTGGTTTTGCTGGCATTGAGCACAAGGTTGTTGTCATTATGCCATTCAACAAGCTGATCTTTCTCCCTCCTGTACGCTTCCACATTGCCATTTATGATTCTGCTGGCAACCGTGGTGTCATCGGCAAACTCGTACATGGCATTGTGCCTGGTCACACAGTCATGGGTGTATTAGGAGTGGGCAAAGCATGCATCCTTGGGGTGAGCCTGTGTTGATGATCAGTGAGGAGGAGATGTTTCTAATTTGGTCTTCCAATGAGAAAGTGAAGGATCCAGTTGCAGTGGGGGGGGGGGGGGGTGTATGGAGTGTTGTACACAGCATGTTGATAGTAGAAAACACTAATGGACATTCATGGAATTTTAAGAATAAGTACATTAAAAACCCCTTGTGGGGATTGGTAGATGCCCAAGAAGTGAATTTTCTGGTTACTTAAAATTATGTGTACTGTAACAAGATTGGCAAACTAAGAGCAAGGTGCGCCAATTTTAAACTTCCATATTTTTTACCCATTATTTTCTGCAACTTTTTGCCAGTTGCTTGAGGCTGCTGGTTTGAATTTCTGATAATGGTTTTTTTCTTTATTTAAATTGTTAATCCCACCTCTGGAATAAACCTTTTATGGAATGAAAGTCATTAATGAAGACACTAGGCTTAGGATGTTGCTCTGAGGAATGACTGCAATGTTGTGAGGGTTGTGATGGTTTTAACAGCCACAATCTTCTGTTGTGCAAGGTTATAACCCCGGCAACTAGAGATTTATTTTTTGACTTCATTTTACCAGGGTTCCATGATGCCACTCTTGATCAATTGCTGTCTTGCAATGCCTCTGGAACTGCTTCTTTGGTTTGTGCTTAGACAGAGGTGCAGAATGATCCTGGAAAAATGTAAACTGATCAACATTGAGTTGGTAAACGCATCGAAATGCTGGAGGAACTCCGCTTTTATAGGAAATTGCTAATGTTTCGGGCCTGAGCCCTTCTTCAAGGAAAAATCAGAAAAGGCAGAAGCCGGATATCAGAAAATCTCAGAATTCAAACAATGGGAAAGGAATCCAGACCAACACAAGGTGTAAATTGGATGTGATAAGAAACTAGGTAAAATTTATTGTGTCTGTGCAAAGGGAGACAGGGAATGGAGAGGCAAAAGGGAAATCAGTAGGTGGGGGGAGGGTTGTGGGGGTGTTTAATGAAAGCCAGCGAAGTTGATATTAATGCCATCCAGTTGGAGGGTTCCCAGTCAGAAGATGAGGTGTTGTCCCTCCAATTTATGGGTGGTCTCAGTACATGAGTCCAAGGACAGATATGTCGGCAAAGAAACGAGATGGAGAATTGAAATGGGTGGCCACTTGGAGATCCACATTATTGCGGTGGACAGAGCCAAGGTGCTGAACAAAGCGATCTCACAGGCTGTGTCCAGTCTCTTTGATGTAGAGGAGACAGCACCAGATGCAGTAGATCAGGGGTGTCAAACTCAAATTCACGGAGGGCCAAAATTAAAAACTTGGACTAAGTTGAGAGCCGAACTAAATATTTATTGAAATTTTTCAACAACATCTACATGTTTTCTCTTCTTTCAACATATGTAATGTTAAACTTTTTCTTATTAAAATAAATGTTTAATAATAGTTTTGGATAAACTCTTTCCTGAAGCATTAACAAATGAGAAATAAAATATTCAATAAATAATATTTCTCTATAGAGGATTTGTCAAATGTTGCTAGTGTGCTGTCGAATAGTAAAATCTGAGGGCTATTGAGAATTGGGGAGAATAACATGATTCCTGAAACAATCAAATGGGTGACTGATTGTGGGCATGAACTCTAGCAGGGTTATTTGCCATGCCCTTTTTCCATTGGTACAGATATCCTTTGATTTACACACTTTTCAAGTTTTATGCCTAATGAGCTTGTATCCAGGTGCAGGACCATTTTTAACCAGTAATATATTTATCACTGTGACATGAAACTATTGGAAGATCGTTTTATCCTGAGATTAAAGTTCATAATCCTTACTCAGGCTTATGTGCGGGAGGGCGGGGTTTGCGGGTGATCGGGTTGGACAACGACAGTGCGGGGGCATCGGCTCTCGCTGCAGGGCGGCATCTCGGCGGATCAGCGGCCACGTCATCGTGAGTCGCGGGTCGGCCTGCGGCAGGGAGGGGGAGTGGGCAACGGTCTTGGCGAGGTCAGGCCCGAGGCCTCCGGTTCCGGGGACTGGGAAGCGGCCTTGGCTTCCCCTGACACTGGCCAGGCCCTAAAACCAGAGTCCACGGTGAGACCCTGCAACGTAAACAGAGGAGGTGGGGGCGATTAGCAGGCTGACGCCAATGCATTCTGGGATTTATAGTATTAGCTGTGCATGCGCTATACTGGCGCGGCAGCCAGCGGGCCACCTCTAATACATTTTTGAAATGATCTTGCGGGCCAAATATAATTATATCGCGGGCCAAATTTGACCCGCGGGCCAGAGTTTGACATGTGTGCAGTAGATGATTCCTGTCCTTGTTACGTATGGGGGTGGAGGGTGCCAGGGCAGATGTGCAGGTAATGGAGGATAAGTGGGTGAGTGCCAAGTTGATGGTGGTAGAGGGAAAGCCACATTCTTTGAACGAGGAGGACATCTTTGATGATCTGGTATGGAATTCCTCATCCTGGGTGCAGATGCAATGGAGACAGAGGAATTGAAAGAATGGAATGGAATCCTTATAGGAGACAGGGTGGGAATAGGTTAGTCGAGGTAGCTGTGGGAGTTGGTGGGTTTATAGAAGATGTCTGTGGAGACAGGGAAATCGAGGAAAGGGAGTGTTGTTAGAGATGGACCAAGTGAATTAGAAGTCAGGGTGGAAGTTGGCAGCAAAGTGGATGAAGTCAGCAAGCTCATCATGGGTACATGAAGCACCATCAAAGTAGTTATTGATGTAGTGAAGAAAGAATTGAGGGATCTTGCCTGTTTAGGCTTGTAGCATGGAATGCTCCACCTACCCAACAAAAAGGCAGACTTAGCTGGTGCCCATGTGAGTACCCATGGCCAACACTTTGACCTGGATGAAGTGGGATTAGTTAAAGGAGAAATTATTGAGGGTGAGGACAAATTCTGCCAGCCAGGGGATGGTGGTGATGGAGGGGGACTGGTTGGTTTTATTGTCCAGAAAGAAACCAAGGACTTTGAGGCCTTCAGTATGGGGAATGGAAGTATATAGTGTTATGGACCTTGGACAATTTTATTTTTGACTGAGGTCAGAACTGAACCTTCTGCGTAGAATTTGATGGCGACTAGGTGCTGTAGTAGCACTGGTCTACCGCTAGGGAACTTTGACAACTGTCAAAGGACTAAACCTACACTGTGGGGGTTTTGCCACGTGCTGGGAGCAGTAATAGTGCTGGGCTACCACTCAGAACTTTGACAGCTGTCAAAGCACGGGAACCATGCATTGGAAGACCGTGGGCTTGTAGGAAAGTGAGCCTGCTGCTATTAAACTCTCCACCAATGGGAAGAGCTGGAGGCATGCACTGGGCAGTTTATAAAGCCCAATGCGCTGGTTTTGAAGAGGTTAGTTGGTGGATTAGACTGCAGGCAGTCAGATTGTCGGTCTGACTGCATGCTTACCTGGATGCTGAGCTGGTTTATTCACGGGTGCTAGCACTGTCATCTGGAGCTGGATGTCAGTGTGCTCACCCAATAGTTTCAATGGGAAAAGGAAGACTAAGCTACTTTGTCCATGAGTGCCAGCACTGTTGTTCTGACAGCAGTTTGGGGAACTCTGATACCCAGAGTGTGTGTGGGTCTGGCCAGTGCCTCTGTGTGGGACTGGCCAGTGCCTCTGTGTGGGACTGGCCAGTGCCTCTGTGTGGGACTGGCCAGTGCCTCTGTGTGGGACTGGCCAGTGCCTCTGTGTGGGACTGGCCAGTGCCTCTGTGTGGGACTGGCCAGTGCCTCTGTGTGGGACTGGCCAGTGCCTCTGTGTGGGACTGGCCAGTGCCTCTGTGTGGGACTGGCCAGTGCCTCTGTGTGGGACTGGCCAGTGCCTCTGTGTGGGACTGGCCAGTGCCTCTGTGTGGGACTGGCCAGTGCCTCTGTGTGGGACTGGCCAGTGCCTCTGTGTGGGACTGGCCAGTGCCTCTGTGTGGGACTGGCCAGTGCCTCTGTGTGGGACTGGCCAGTGCCTCTGTGTGGGACTGGCCAGTGCCTCTGTGTGGGACTGGCCAGTGCCTCTGTGTGGGACTGGCCAGTGCCTCTGTGTGGGACTGGCCAGTGCCTCTCCTATCCCCTTTCAAGAGGAGGACTTTATGTTCCCAAGTCACGGGACCACTCAAGCCAGGGTATCCAAAGGAGAGGACTTGTGTGTCTGAAGGTCACCTGTTAACCTAAAGTGGCAGTCAGTGTGGTCACTGTAAATTTCCCAGTTGAAGAAAGTGAAGGTAGTTGTTGCCACATTCAAAATTCAAGCAACCTCTTTTACCCCTGACAGGGTTGAAAGTCGAAAGGGACCACGTTCATCTGGATAGAGCATCAAACTAATAGTCCAGTGGGCAAGGAAACAAATAATCCCAAGCCTGGAGACCGGACCTCTGAGCTGTTCCTTCTTGACTGACTGACTTGATGTGACTGACGTGAGGGTTTTGTTTTGGGAATTTTGGTCATTTTTCAGGGCATTTCAGCTTGGATTATAATGATCTGGGTTCCCCTGTTTCCCCCACCCCCATACACAGTTTAATAATCTGTTGTTCATATAAAGTTGCCATTAAGTGTGGTGTTTGGGTTTTATTGTTAGTTTGTTAATAAATTTTGAGTTAACTTAACCCATTTGTTTATGTCTCTCGATTGTTGCTGGGGAGCTTAACAACAGGGATTGGATATAGGAACATAGGAAGTAGGAACAGGAGTAGGCCAAAAATGGCCCATCGAGCCTGCTCCGCCATTCAATACGATCATGGCTGATCTAATTTATGACCTAACTCCACCTACCTGCCTTCTCCCTCTATCCCCTAATTTCTCTATCATGTAAAGATTTATCTAACCGAATTTTAAATATGTTTAATGAGGCAGCCTCAACCACTTCCCTGGATAGAGAATTCCAAACATTCACTACTCTTTGTGGAAAAAATATTTTTCCTCATCTACTCCCCTGAATCTTGAGACTGTGTCCTCTCGTTTTAGTTTCCCCGGCCAGCTCAAAAAACCTTCCTACATCTATCCTATCCATACCCTTCATAATTCTATATGTTTCTTTAAGATCTCCTCTCATTCTTCTGAACTCAAACAAATACAATCCTAGACTATTTAATTCATCCCAGGGATCAACCTAGTAAACCTCCTCTGGACAGTTTCCAAAACCATTATATCTCAAATATGGAGACCAGAACTGGACACAGTACTCCAGGTGCAGTCTCACCAGTACCTTATACAGTTGCAACATTACCTCCCTACTCCTGAATTCAATTCCTCTAGCAATGAAGGCCAACATTCCATTTGCCTTCTTAATAACCTGCTGCACCTGCAACCTAACTTTTTGTGATTCATGCACAAGCACTTCCAAGTCCCTCTGCACAATAGTACGCTGTAGTTTTTCACCCTTTAAATAATATTCAGCTCTTTTATTTTTCTTGCTAAAGTGGATAACCTCATACTTACTAACATTGTACTCCATATGCCAGATCTTTGCCCATTCATCCAGCTTGACTATATCCCTCTGCAGACTCTCCACATTCTCATTACAATTTGCTCTTTCACTCAATTTGGTATCATCCACAAACTTGGCTACACCACATTTTGTCCCCTCCTTCAAGTCATCAATGTAAATGATGAACAGTTGTAGGCCGAGCACCGACCCCTACGGCACCCCACTTACCGCTCTCTGCCAACCTGAAAAACTCCCACTTATCCCGACTCTCTGCCTCCTGTCAGACAACCAATTTTCGATCCATGCCAATATATTTCCCTGGACTCCACTTTCCTGTAACTTACTGTTAAGTCTCTTGTGCGGCACCTTATCAAACGTTTTCTGGAAATCCAAATATGCAACATCAACCTGTTCCGCTCTATCCACTGCACCCATTATATCTTCAAAGAATCCTAACAAGTTTGTCAAACAAGATCTTCCCTTTCTAAAACCATGCTGCGTCTGCCTGATTGAACCCTTACGTTTCAAAAGTTTCACTATTTCATCTTTAATGACGGGTTCAAGCATTTTTCCAACTACAGACGTTAAGCTAATTGGCCAATAATTTCCAGTCTTCTGCCTACATCCCTTCTTAAAAAGTGGCGTGACATTTGCTGTCTTCCAGTCTGCCGGGACCTGCCCAGAATCCAAGGAATTTTGGTATATCTATGTAAATATGAGGTGGTTGATTTTAGGAAACTCGAAGTTGTTGAAGTGGTGAAGGGTTTGTGAAGTGTCCCAGATATAGCTGGGGAGGGACTGGACTGGAGGAACAGAGTCAAAGTAAGTGGAGACCAATTCAGTGGGACAGGAGCACCCGAACTTGATGGGTCTGCCGGGACATTTGAGTTTGTGGATCTTGGATAGAAGGTAGAAACAGGTGATACGGGTTTGGGGAAAACCTTAAGGCTGGAGGCCATGCCAGGGAAGTGACTGGGAGTAATGGTGCATGATACAGTGAGTTTGATGAGTTTTGGTGGGGTCTTGCTGGAGTCATAACTAAAAGGAGGTGGGGATGTTAATGAGTTTTTAAAAATAAATATTGATTTGAAAATGAAGTGCAACAAATCTGAAAGGAAGCATTGCTTTAAAAAAAATATTTTGCCTCTTTTTTTTAATAGTGACTACTATACCAGAGACACCAGAAGGAAAACAAAAGAATGTTTTATCACATTTCAAGAGAAAAGGTAAAGGGGTCCTCTTTCTCGACTCTGAATCTGAAAATGAAGAGCCAAGTAAGAACAGTTCATCATATTCAGAAGTGAATGGAAAGCCAAAGGATTGCATTGAAAAAATGTAAGGAAAGCATTTTCTGTTTTGTTTAATTATATGTTGTCCTATTTACCTGGAAATTGTAGTAGTTTGAGTCATCAGAAGTATGGTAAAATTATTGAATGTTTTCAAACCTCTCACTATTTCATTTTGACTTCTTGCTGTTTTATTTCATATTTGTAATATCCTTATGAGCCCCAGCTATGTGTTGTCAATCATCAATATTTGAATTTGTTACGAGTCCATAATTAATTTATCATGAACATTTTAAGCATTGGTTACTAAATGCCACTCAGGAGTAAGGAATTATGACTTTATTCCTATCTTTGCAATTTTAAAGCTACAGACAACCTCTGCCCTTTGGAGGTCGCTGATTAACGCTTTTTAACATATAGGTAACAAATTTTTAAAAAACTGAATGAAATCAGTTCTATTTTAATGTAATTAATCTTAAAGCCATTCAGTTCCAAGAATAATGGCAATTGGTAACCAAGGTGGCCATGTCTATATCACGTATGAATAGTTTAAAAAATGCAAATTAAATCTATTCTGCTTGCATATAATCCATACATCTCCATTCTCTTCATATTCATGTCTTGTTGCTATTGCATCTGCTTCCATTATGGCAGCCCATTGCAGACATTTGCCACTCTATGCAAATAGACAACCTTGCCTTGTACATCTCCTTAAACCTTTCTCCCACTCACCTTAAAAGCAAGTTTCTAGTATTTGATATTTTTACCTTGGGTGGGAAAAAGATTCTAACTGTCATTGCCTCTCAGAACTCACCTCTGCCTTCAACAGCAGAGAAATCAACTTGTGTTTGTCCATACTCTCCTTGCAGGGAAACCCTCTAATCCAAGCAATATCCTGGTAAATCTATTCTGTACTCTTTCCAACACTTCTAAACTGTTTCTGTAATGAGGCGACCATCAAAATTGTACCAATACTCTTGGTACGACCTAACCATAGTTTTATAAAGCTGCTCTTTACTCTTGTACCAATTAAGATAAACATGTCATAGTGTCTTTAGCACCTATCTGCTTGCATGGCCACTTTCAGTAAATTATGAACTTGGATTCTCTGATTGTACAAGGGTCTTTCTATTAACTGTATACTTTCCCCTTACGTTTGACCTCTAAAAGTGCAACTCCACATTTGTTTGGATTGAACAAATGTGTAATTTCTCTGCTTATATCTGTAACCATCGTATATTCTGCTGTATCTTTTGATAGCATTCTGCAGTGTCCACAAACCTCATCTGAAAACCTGCTCATCTCCCCGCCTATGTTTTCATTCAACTCATTATCTATCACTTTCTGCCCCATAAAACTGTTTATATTCGGTCATTGAGGGCATTTAAGATCGAGACCTGTAGTTGTGGCATGAAGAAAAGTGACATTTCAAGGTAGGCTGGAAAATGGAGTTGATGAAATGTGATTCTGAATAATGGAGCATACCAGGTAATGTGTCACTATTACAACACCAGCGACTGGATTTGAATAGAAACAGAGCCCTTCCAGTCTGTGCTGAACCTTTTTTTTGCCTAGTCGCACTGACCTGCACCCAGTCCATTGCCCTCCATACCTCTTGCATCCATGTATTTGTTCAAATTCTTCTTAAATGTTAAAATTGAGCCTGCATTCACCACTTTAGTTGGCAGCTTGTTCCACACTCCCACCACTCTCTCTGTGAAGAAGTTCTTGCTCATGGTCCCCCTAAACATTTCCCCTTTCACCCTTAATGCATGTCCTCTGGTTTGTATTTCATCTACTCTTAGTCGAAAAAGCCAACCTGCATTGACTTTGCCTAGACCCCTAATAATTTTAAATACCACCATCAAATCTCTATTATTCAGGGAATAAAGACCTAACCTATTTAACCTTTCACTGTAAATCAGTTCCTGAAGTCCATGCAACATCCTGGTAAATTTTTTCTGCTCTCTTTCAATCTTATTGCTATCTTTCCATCTTATTGATATCTTTCCTGTAATTAGGTGACTATAACTGCACACAATACTCCAAATTTGGCCTCACCAATGTCTTATCCAACTTTACCATAACATCTCAACTCTTATACTCAATAATTTGATTTATGAAAGCCAATATGCCAAACTCTCTCAGAATTTCACCTTTGAAGATCTTCTACTTACCTCGTACATACTTGCCTGAAAACAACTTATCCCAATCCACGCATTCTGCATCCTTTTTCATTTCCTCAAAATTGGCCTTTCTCTCATTTAGGATGTCAACCAGAGGCCCAGACCCATCCTTCTCAATATTTAATTTCAAACTAATGGCATTATGATCACTGCACCCAAAATGTTCCCCCTAAACATGCGTCTGTCACCTATCTTGTCTTATTCCTTAATAGGAGATCCAGTATTGCACTCTTTCTCAATGGTACCTCTATTATATTGATTTAGAAAACTTTGCTGAACATATTTCACAAACCCTAAGCCATCCAGCCCTTTTACAGTCAATATGTGGAAAGTTAAAATCTCTAAATATCACAACCTTGTGTTTCCTGCAGCTGTCTGCAATCTCTCCACAGATTTGTTCCTCAAATTCTTGTTTACTATTGGGTGGTCTATAATACAACTTTTCCTGGTCCTCAGCTCCATCCATATGGCCTCAGTAGAATCTGGCGTTGTTTGTAATGAGTTTGTACATTCTCTCTGTGTCTGCATGGGTTTTCCTAGTGCTCTGATTTCCTCCCACCCTTAAACATATGGGGGATTTAGGTTGATTGGTGTATTTGGGCAGTACGAGCTTGTGGGCAGGGATGTCCTGTTTCTTTACATTTAATTTAAATTTAACCACTTTTTCTCTGTATTCATTATTTGAACAGATCTTGTTTGAAGGTAATTATGTATACTATTTAACTTCCAGAAATCGTGCCATTGAGTTGCACTCTGAGAATGTTTTTCCAGAAGAAAATGGGTCATCCTTGGACTGTAGTGATTCATCTAATTTTTATACAGATTTGGGGGCTAATGCAGATATCAACCTACAAAAACTGAAAGAAATATTTCCAAATAAATCTATTGCTGAACTAATGCAAGTAAGTTGAAGCTTTACAATGTCTTTTTAATTAAAATATTTTGAAACTTGGTGTCCAGCTTTTTGCTCCGAAAACTCCCAACAACTGCTACCATATATTGGACAATGGGGGAAAAAAACTGAGGAACAAAGATCAAATTGTTGTCCAAAGGCTTGCTGGTTATAAAGTAAAATCAAGTCATTATCCAGCTTTCTTTATAAAATATCTGTATTTAGTGTGGCCAACTGATTAAATTTCTGTTTGAGCATTAATCCATGAAAATTAAAACCTGTTTAAATAATTTTTATTCCCCTTTTCTTTGTAAAATGATGATCCATTCGATACAAAGATATGCATGCTAATCCACCTTCTTACATTTTCATGCATATACTTGAATGGAAATAGATCACCATTTTTCTGAACAACAAAGAAACTTGAGAATAAAATTTATTAAAAGGAGATTAAATTTTTGTCGAATAATATCCAAACACAAATTTAATGTTGGCTACTGGCCATCTTTTTCATTTGAAGTTTGGTGTTGCAGCATAAAATAAGGAAATCTGGATTGTCACCATCACAGAATTGCTGAAAGGGTGAATTTTAACCATACATTAGTCAATATAAAAAAGAAGGTAAACTTCTGTAGAAAAGGACATTTTGATAGTTGCCTTGTAAACATAATTAATGGGATTATATTAGTCATAAATTTGTGAGATGCAAATTGAAAGTTGGAGATAAAGTAGATGATTGCAGCCCAATGCCTAGTTAAATATAAACTGTCCCCTATGTTGACAAAGAAAATCATAGCAGTACCACCACAGTCTTGTAATGAATAGCAATAGCTATTGCCAAGGCATGAGGTTTTAACTTTTTTTTGCTTCCTTGCTACAGCAAGAATTGATTTGGGGATGGGAAGAGTGGGGTCGGGCAGTAGTGAGGATTGGGTCTTACACTGACATCCAAATCAATACAGCATTTTGTATCCTGTGGTTTATTCTGCAATATGATGTTATTTTTGATTTATTATGAGGGACTAAACTATTGTTTTCCTGATTTCCTTTAAAAGAAAATGGATGGAAATTAGGGTTTCTTGATCATGGGTTATATGAAGTCAATCTTTGATTAGTTTAGAACTCGGTCTTATTTAATAAAGAAGATAAAATTGTACTTCCCAGCTAAATGGTGACTAGTTACTGCTGCTGTGATCCTTCATTTTCAGTACTTATTGTTGATGGAAAATAATGCTAAATGATATATTTATATTTTACCATAAATGTAACTAATCTTCTCAGCCAGTTTCCTTTGATATGGTTAACTCACTTAGAAATGTTGAGGACACTGAAAAGGGCATTACTTGAGGTGATCACTATTGTAAATGTGAGCATTTCTGATCAATGCCAATATTTTTTCAACTGGGGGAATGCCACAACCGAATACTAATCTTGTGATTCTTTTAACATTCTCGTTTATTGTTGATGAAATTTGGATGTCACTGGAAATCCTTGCATTTGCTGAATATCCTTAACCCTCCCTGAACTAAGGAGGCAGTAAAGTCAATCACATGGATGAATGTCGAGTTGCATACAGGCCAGATGTGTTAATGGTAGCAAATTTCTTGTCCTGAAGGGCATTTGTTAACCACGGATGATGTTTCAGTCTTTTTGGATTACCAAGACTAATTTTGAATCCTAGGCTAATTTAATTATATCATTATGTAATTCACTGTTGAGGATGTATCTTTGTAGATGTTACCGTATAACCATATAACCACTTATAGCACAGAACAGGCCAGTTCGGCCCTACTAGTCCATGCCGTAGCAAATCCCCACCCTCCTAGTCCCACTGACCAGCACCCGGTCCATACCCCGCTAGTCCCCTCCTATCCATGTAACGATCCAGTCTTTCCTTAAATGTAACCAATGATCCCGCCTCGACCACGTCTGCCGGAAGCTCATTCCACATCCCTACACCCTCTGCGTAAAGAAATTTCCCCTCATGTTCCCCTTATAATTTTCCCCCTTCAATCTTAAACCATGTCCTCTAGTTTGAATCTCCCCCTTTCTTAATTGAAAAAGCCTATCCACATTTACTCTGTCTGTCCCTTTTAAAATCTTAAACACCTCTATCAAGTCCCCTCTCAATCTTCTACACTCCAGAGAAAAAAGCCCCAGTCTGCACAACCTTTCCCTGTAACTCAAACCTTGAAATCCTGTCAACATTCTCATGAACCTTCTCTGCACTCTCTCTATTTTGTTTATATCTTTCCTATAATTTGGTGACCAAAACTGTACATAGTACTCCAAATTTGGCCTCACCAATGCCTTGTACAATTTCATCATAACCTCCCTACTCTTGAATTCAGTACTCCGATTTATGAAGGCCAACATTCCAAATGCCTTCTTCACCACACTATCTACCTGACTTTGAGCAATAGAAATTATCTATCTCAGCACAGGTTGAATTTTAGTATCTGCAAAATATGCATTCCTCAAAAGCTTGATGAATAAATAGTGATTAAGAGGAGTTTTCCCAGATTATATTTGTTTGAATGCACTATTTTTGACAACATATTTCTGTTTCAATGTATTTACTTCTCCTTCCCCTCCCTTCTCTTTTATCAAGTTAATTGAGTCAACAAATACATTGGATGGAGCTATAGCTTCAGGATTAATCTTATTTAGAGAAGAAGGTAAGGCTACTTTCCATATATTTAAACAAATGGCAATTAGTCTTAAATCTGTTCCATAAAACCTGGATTGAATTGAGCTGACTGTTAGGTTGAGATTCCATCTGCAATGTTGGCTGTGCACAACTTGGCTCACTTTGCAAAAACATTAAAGTCTGAAACGACGAACAAATGAGTTGGTTTTGCATCTGATACCCCAGTACTATTGGATTCTTTGTTTAACATCCTGCATAAAATTAGAATTGATCATTTTAATATTAGAGCAGAAATAGACTATTTGGTTCATCAAGTCTACTTTGCCATTCCATCATGAGCTTATCCAAACTCCCAATCAGTCCTCCTCCCCTCCCTTAAACCATTAATTCTCTGACTATTCAGATCCCTATCAATCCCTGACTTAAATGTATCCACCAATTTGGCCTCCACGACTGGCTAAAGAACTGCCTCTGCTTCTTTGTTTAAAATGGATGCCTTTCTGATATGAAGTTGTGCCCTCTTGACTGAGACTCCTCTACCATGGGAAAAAAAACTTTGCCTCATTTACTCATTTACTGTCCAGGCCTTTCAATATTTGAAATGTTACCATAAGGAACCTCCCCACCCCCCTTCATTCTTCTGAACTCCAAGGGTTATAGTCCAAGAACTGTCAAACATTTCTCATATGCTAATTCCCTCATTACAGGAACTATTTTTATGAATCTTCTCTGAACCCTCTCCATGTTTTCTTAAATAAGGAGCCCAAAACTGTAGCCTTTGCTTCAAATGATGCCTCTGCCTTGTAAAGCTTCAAAGTCACATCCCTACTTTTCTATGCTATTCCTCTGAACGCTAACATAGGAACCATAGAACAATACAGCACATTATCATCCAGATAATTGGCATACATTCGCCTTCTTCACCGCCATCTCAACCTGGAGGTTAATCTTTAGGGTATCCTGCATGAGGGCTCTTGAGTCTCTTTGCACCTGCAAATTTTTTGCCATTCCATATAATAGTCTGCCTTTTTATTCCTTCAACAAAAGTGTGAGACTACACTTTCCAACATTGGGCAAAGAGGTGTCAAATAAAATATATTCTCCTTATCTAACTAACTCTCTTTGCAGCCTCTCCATTTCCTTCTCACCTTTTTTGTTTCCTCAAAAAATTGCAGGAGGTTTGTCAGGTAAATTTTTTCCTTGAAAAAACTCCTCAGTGGCCTATCATGCACCTCCAGGACTCTAACCTTTTCCTTGACGATGGACTTCAGCAACTTCCCAACCACTGATGTTCCGCTAAAAGGTCTACAATTTCTGTTCTGCTGCCTCCCTCCTTTTTTAAAATAGCAGAGTGACTTGCAATTTTCCAGTCCCCCGGAAACATTCCAGAATCTATTGAAACTTGAAAGATCATTATTAATGCCTTCACAATTTCTTCCTTCTTTTAGAACCTAAAGGTCCATCCATCTTGTCTGGGAGACCTGTCAACCCTGAGACCTTTCAACTTCCTAAGCACCTTATTTTGGTGATGAGTACAGTGTATTACTGATATCTTCCACTATCAAGACTGATGCAAAATACTCATTCAGTTCTTCTGCCATTTCCTTGTCTCCCATTATAATTTCTCTAGCATAATTTTCTATTGATGATGTCTCCTCTTGCCTCTATTTTAAATTCTTAATATACTTCAAAAAGCTTTTGATGTTCTTTTTGATATTATTTGCTATCTTCCTTTCAAAGTTCGTCTTTCCCTTTCTTCTTAAATGCCTTCTGTACGCTTTTAAAAAAACTTTCCAGTCCTCTATTTTCCCACTAATTTTTGCTTCCTTGTATGCTTTTTCTTTTGTTTGTTTTTTGGCCTTAACTTCTCGACAGCAACCATTGTCAGTTTTCCATTCAAATATTTCCTTTTTTGGAATATACCTGTCCTGCACTTGTTTATTGCAGAACTCCAGCCATTTCTGCTCTGATTATGTGCCTTTTGCCAGTTCCTCTCTCATCTTCTGTAGTCCCCTTTATTTCACTGGTATTCTGATTTTAGTTTTTCCTCAAAAACTGGAGGGTGAATTCTATCATATGATCACTGCCTCCTAAGGGTTTCCTTACTTTTAGCTCCCTTATCAACTCTGGTTCATTACACAATACCCAATCCAGTATTGCCATTTCCCCTGATTGACTCAGCCACAAGCTGTTCTAAGAAGCCATTCAATAAATTCTTTTCATGGGATCCAGATACCAACCTGGTTTTCCTAACCTGCACACTGAAATTTCAATGACAAATGTAACACTGCCCTTTTTGCATATCTTTTCTATCTCCTTTTGACTAATGTTTGGGCCTGTATACAACTCCCATCAGGGTCTTTTTACCCTTGCAATTTCTTAATTCTACCCACATGAATTCAATGTATCTCCTCTCCAAAGATTGAATTCCATTTTTAACCAGTAGAACGATCCCACTCTCTCTCCCTACATCCTGTCCTTCCAATACACTGTGTACCTGTATTCACAAATGTTTAGTTCCCAGCTGTGGTCATCCTTCAGCCATGACTCAGTCAATTGAGTTGCAAGTTTAGGTCCTTGTGATATTTGCATTCATTAAGCAATCTTCAAATTTAAAAAAGACTTTCTCACTTTAAAAATAGCCTATTTCATGCTCTGCAAAACTAGTGTCATGTATCTAATGCCTTTTATAACTTAATTACTTGAAAAATTTGAAGGATAGTTGAAGGGGCTTTACTGTCTGCTAACTTTATTGTTGAATATTGAGTTGTATGCTCATACAAGATTGCTCCTCTGTCCTCATTCAAAGCAATTGGATTGCTTCCTTTCAAAATATAGGTCATAAGTTTGAACTCTTTACTAGCTAAAGTTTTACCTAGATTGTGTTTAGTTGGAATCTTAAGTCTTTCATGTGGCATGATTTGAAGATTTGAGATATTTTAAATTAAAAGAACAAAAACATTGATCTGCATGTTCAAAGATCTAGGCATGTTCATGCACTGCTCTGACATATCCAGTATAATAAACACTTTTAAAGAGCAAATTGCAAACTTGCATCTGTATTCGTTACTACAATTGTAAATGTTTATTTGTAGTGGCTAATACACTTCAAATGTAAAGCTTTTTTAAAGATTAGTTTGCTTTTGTAATGGTATGTATGAATTTGGACTATAATTGGAACATTAAGCATGTTTTAACTTTGAAATTTAATAAATGTGATGTGAATAGGCTGGCAATCATTTTTTGTTACAGTAGATGGTTGGTAGCAGTGGAGGAAATAGAATATGGCATGTCACATTTAGACCTTGGGATCTTTATCCATGTATCTCTCAAGATTGCTGTGCAGGTTGATAGAATAGTTGAGAAGGCCTATGGATGCTGGCCTTCATTAATAAGGGGAATGAGTTCAAGAGTAGAGAGGTCATGTTGCAACTCTACAAATCTCTGGTAAGACCAAACTTAGAGTATTGTGTTCAGTTCTAGTCACCTCATTATAGGAAGGATGTGGAAGCTGTGAAGAGGGTGCAGAGGAAATATACCAGGATGTGGCCTGGATTGGAAAATGAGTCTGATGAGACAAGATTAGCCATGCTGGGACTTTTCTTTTTGGATTGAAGAAGGATGTGAGGAGAATTGTAGAGGTCTACAAGATTCTGATTCTGAATGGACAGCCAGCACCTTTTTCCCAGAGGAGGAATAGCAAACACCAGAGGTCACCTGTACAAAGTGAAGAGAAGGAAGATTAGGGGAGACATCAGAGGCGTTTTTAATTACACAGAGTTGTGGGTGCCTAAAATGTCTTGCCAGGGATGGTGGTGGAAACATTGGGGGCATTTCGAGACTCTTAGGCACACGGATGAAAGAAAAATAGAGGGTTACAAGGTAGGAAGGGTTCAGTACTTTATTTTTGGTAGGAATATATGGGTTGGCACAACATTGAGGGCTGAAGGGCCTGTACTGTGCTGTATTGTTCTATTCCAAGGTGTCTGAAGTCTTGGTTCCATTTAAAAATAAATGTTTTTTTTCAAATGGTTGGAAACAATTGTTTTTCACAGGCTCTGAAGCTTTTATCATGGAGGTGAGCTGGATAAAATCTTATCATTGCTTTTATTCTACTCTGGTCAAATAAACAAAAAAAACTTGTTTCAAAGCAGCTATTTCTATAGTTGTAAAAAATTGATGGAGAGGAAACTCATACAATGCTAATTATATGGCAGCAGCTGAAGGCCACAACTACTCTTGCATTCTTCTTCTTTGGCTTGGCTTCGCGGACGAAGATTTATGGAGGGGGTAAATATCCACGTCAGCTGCAGACTCGTTTGTGGCTGACAAGTCCGATGCGGGACAGGCAGACACGGTTGCAGGGGAAAATTGGTTGGTTGGGGTTGGGTGTTGGGTTTTTCTTCCTTTGCCTTTTGTCAGTGAGGTGGGCTCTGCGGTCTTCTTCAAAGGAGGTTGCTGCCCGCCGAACTGTGAGGCGCCAAGATGCACGGTTTGAGGCGATATCAGCCCACTGGCGGTGGTCAATGGGGCAGGCACCAAGAGATTTCTTTAGGCAGTCCTTGTACCTTTTCTTTGGTGCACCTCTGTCACGGTGGCCAGTGGAGAGCTCGCCATATAACACGATCTTGGGAAGGCGATGGTCTTTCATTATGGAGACGTGATCCACCCAGAGCAGCTGGATCTTCATCAGCGTGGACTCGATGCTGTCGACCTCTGCCACCTCGAGTACTTCGACGTTAGGGATGAAAGCGCTCCAGTGAATGTTGAGGATGGAGCGGAGACAACGCTGGTGGAAGCGTTCTAGGAGCCGTAGGTGATGCCGGTAGAGGACCCATGATTCGGAGCCGGTAGAGGACCCATGATTCGGAGCCGGTAGAGGACCCATGATTCGGAGCCGGTAGAGGACCCATGATTCGGAGCCGGTAGAGGACCCATGATTCGGAGCCGGTAGAGGACCCATGATTCGGAGCCGGTAGAGGACCCATGATTCGGAGCCGGTAGAGGACCCATGATTCGGAGCCGGTAGAGGACCCATGATTCGGAGCCGGTAGAGGACCCATGATTCGGAGCCGGTAGAGGACCCATGATTCGGAGCCGGTAGAGGACCCATGATTCGGAGCCGGTAGAGGACCCATGATTCGGAGCCGGTAGAGGACCCATGATTCGGAGCCGGTAGAGGACCCATGATTCGGAGCCGGTAGAGGACCCATGATTCGGAGCCGGTAGAGGACCCATGATTCGGAGCCGGTAGAGGACCCATGATTCGGAGCCGGTAGAGGACCCATGATTCGGAGCCGGTAGAGGACCCATGATTCGGAGCCGGTAGAGGACCCATGATTCGGAGCCGGTAGAGGACCCATGATTCGGAGCCGGTAGAGGACCCATGATTCGGAGCCGGTAGAGGACCCATGATTCGGAGCCGGTAGAGGACCCATGATTCGGAGCCGGTAGAGGACCCATGATTCGGAGCCGGTAGAGGACCCATGATTCGGAGCCGGTAGAGGACCCATGATTCGGAGCCGGTAGAGGACCCATGATTCGGAGCCGGTAGAGGACCCATGATTCGGAGCCGGTAGAGGACCCATGATTCGGAGCCGGTAGAGGACCCATGATTCGGAGCCGGTAGAGGACCCATGATTCGGAGCCGGTAGAGGACCCATGATTCGGAGCCGGTAGAGGACCCATGATTCGGAGCCGGTAGAGGACCCATGATTCGGAGCCGGTAGAGGACCCATGATTCGGAGCCGGTAGAGGACCCATGATTCGGAGCCGGTAGAGGACCCATGATTCGGAGCCGGTAGAGGACCCATGATTCGGAGCCGGTAGAGGACCCATGATTCGGAGCCGGTAGAGGACCCATGATTCGGAGCCGGTAGAGGACCCATGATTCGGAGCCGGTAGAGGACCCATGATTCGGAGCCGGTAGAGGACCCATGATTCGGAGCCGGTAGAGGACCCATGATTCGGAGCCGGTAGAGGACCCATGATTCGGAGCCGGTAGAGGACCCATGATTCGGAGCCGGTAGAGGACCCATGATTCGGAGCCGGTAGAGGACCCATGATTCGGAGCCGGTAGAGGACCCATGATTCGGAGCCGGTAGAGGACCCATGATTCGGAGCCGGTAGAGGACCCATGATTCGGAGCCGGTAGAGGACCCATGATTCGGAGCCGGTAGAGGACCCATGATTCGGAGCCGGTAGAGGACCCATGATTCGGAGCCGGTAGAGGACCCATGATTCGGAGCCGGTAGAGGACCCATGATTCGGAGCCGGTAGAGGACCCATGATTCGGAGCCGGTAGAGGACCCATGATTCGGAGCCGGTAGAGGACCCATGATTCGGAGCCGGTAGAGGACCCATGATTCGGAGCCGGTAGAGGACCCATGATTCGGAGCCGGTAGAGGACCCATGATTCGGAGCCGGTAGAGGACCCATGATTCGGAGCCGGTAGAGGACCCATGATTCGGAGCCGGTAGAGGACCCATGATTCGGAGCCGGTAGAGGACCCATGATTCGGAGCCGGTAGAGGACCCATGATTCGGAGCCGGTAGAGGACCCATGATTCGGAGCCGGTAGAGGACCCATGATTCGGAGCCGGTAGAGGACCCATGATTCGGAGCCGGTAGAGGACCCATGATTCGGAGCCGGTAGAGGACCCATGATTCGGAGCCGTAATACTCTTGCATTACAGCTTCATTAAACTTATTGATTCTTTTGCTATTAAATTGAGGGTAAAGAAGCTTGCCTTCTTCCAAACAGTAGCTGCTTCCAATGTTCCTCAGCCCTCTTGCCTCTTCTTCCTATCACCTCCTACCTTATTTTTTTCTTCCCCTTTCCCAGCCTGTGCTTCTCCCATCCCTCCCAACACCAAACTTGCTATTCCTGATAAGTATTTCAGCCTGAAACACCAACAGTGTATTAGCTTCCATGATGCCGCCTTACCCGCGGAGGCCCTTTTAGCATTTTGTGTGTTGCTTCATTTTTCCAGCAATGGCAGTCTTTCTTTGCAGCAGGTTCTGATAACTTAACTACTGCTCTTGCCAAGGATTTCCAGAACAATTACCATGTTGACATTTGTGAACCAATTTTGGGAATTACCCAGGTATTTCTGTCCCCAAAGGATACATGCCAAAAATGCCATGTCCCTTCATCTAAATCTGGAACTCACCACAAAAAAAACTCCCCTCTGGTTGGCCATGAAGGCGAGTCTGGCTTATATCTATATTAAAAAAAATATATATTTTAAAAAAAATCTTTTTTTAAAATTTTTTTTATTTTTCACACTATAAACCACATTGATCAAGATGCATACATTTTTCTTTTCAAATATATACAGTGTCATTTTCTTCCCCCCCCCTCCCATCCCACCCTCCCTCCCTCCCCTCCCATTCATTTAAAGTACAGAATCTAAGATACATTAAACCCGTCAAACAATGTTGTCACTCAATAAAAATAAACAAGAAATTCCACTGAGTCAATTCTTTTCATTTCCTTCTCCTTCTTTCATTTTAGGTGGTAGATGTCCCCGGTAGGTTTTCTCTATTGTGTTTCATGTATGGCTCCCATATTTGTTCAAATATTGTAATATTATTTCTTAAATTATGTTCTTTTTTCTAATGGACTACATTTATTCATTTCTATATACCATTGTTGTATTCTCAAGTTATCTTCTAATTTCCAGGCTAACATAATACATTTTTTTGCTACGGCTAGGGCTATCCTAACAAATCTTTTTTGTGCAGCATCCAAATCAAGTCCAAATTCTTTGTTTTTTATGTTACTTAGGAGGAAGATCTCTGGGTTTTTTGGTATATTGCTTCCTGTGATTTTATTTAATAATCTTGATGCTTGTTTGTTTAGGTGCTTTAAACCTTTCCTCTAGCTACTGATGGTTGTTGCATTTGTTTATCCTATTTCTAAAGAAAGTTTTGAAGATTTTAGATTTCCTGGAAAACTTGTTATTATGATGTAAACAAGGTGGCTTTGGCGATCTTTTATTCTTGGATCAGTGTCTAGATTTTAACTATTCCAGGAATCCCAACATAAATACATGTTTAAAATAACTATTTGTCCTCATTCCATCTTAAGTATCAATTTCATTGGAAGTCAGAGCAATCTACTGTTATATTTTTGGCATTATGCTTCTACTTCCTCCTTTTCTCATCTGCCATGCTTACCATTTATGCTCATTGAGGAATAAAGACACAAACAACAAGCAAGTCATCATCATCTTGTTTTGTGCAGGAAATTCAGAATGCAATGTTTGTATGCATCTTAGCTCCTGATGGTGTTCATGAGCAGAAATCCAGTACTATATGAGCAAAAACACAGTCCAGTTTAACATTGGGAAAGCTGTTTTTGATCCCTAACCCCTAATTGATTTACAATCCATTCAGACACTCGAGATTAAGTTAGACTATTGTCAACAATGATTTGCCACCAAGGTGGGTAATGAATCTCATTTATCTGAAGGATATACTTTTGCTGTCCTCCATTATATCTCATGATCTTGCCCAAAGCTCATCTGTTACTCAAACCATCTTATCCAAGACTTTTATTTCGTTAAGACTTGAACATTCCTATGCTTTGATGCCTGGCCTTGTGTTATTGAGCTTGTCCAAAAATTCACACTCTGATTTGCATCATGCCTCCTTTTCACCACTGCAGTAGTGGTTGTAGTCTCAGTTTTATTGAAATGGTAGATATACAAGATCCAAGGTAAATGCACATCATGCCTTCAGTGAAAAGGTGAAATAAAACACTACATTGGTCCCCTCATCTAGTAATGTATAGAATCCCACCTAAACTAGAAAAAAAATTGCCACACAGTTTATAGATTGTTTCACAAATGGCACCCATTTCCATCCTTGGTTACTGTGGAACTCTACCTTGTTTCATTTGTTCATTACCAAAATAATTCACAGTGCATAAAGTTGTACACTGATGAAGTTTGAAAATTTGACATGTTTGCATTTCTTTTCACTTTCATGATATGCATGGTATTAAAAAATTATTGATTAAAATGTTATTTAAATGTACCCATCATGATCATATCTATTCTAACTATGCTTTTCATAATATTTAAATACTGAGATCAGATCCCTCAAGGCAGAAAGCTGCCTTTTAGGTTATATTTTCCAGTTGCAGTATTCAGTACATAAAAGTGCTGGAGAATTTGTCATTTAAGAAAGAGTTGGATATATATGGATGGGAGGGGCATGGAGGGATATAGACAGAGGGCTAGTAAGTGGGATTAGAGGAAGGTACTTGGATCAGTGCGGACCAGAAGGGCCAAATTAGCTTGTTTCCGTGCTGTAATTGTTATTATGGATAACTTCCTCTCTTCTCTCCCCGCCCCCAAAAAAACCATGATTCAATGATATGGTCCTAGTAAACTGAATTTGCAAACTGTTGTCTTAAAATGAGTTGGAATAAGATTTGTATGCATTTTTAACTTGCATTGATTTTCCTATTTATACTTCATGTCATAGATACCAAATTAGATCTCCTTAATTAGCACTCCTGGCTCCAGTACAAAACTCAAGACGGTGGTTTTGTAATTTTTTTTTTAACAGATAATTGACCTTTGTCCAATATCATGCATTTAAAGAAATGTGAAGCTGACCACATTGATGTATACAATCATACAGAATTAAAATTGCTGAACTAGTTTTCTTTAATACTAACCACTTCATTGTTGGTGGGTTTGAGAGAGCGCCTTCACCAGCAAAACCACAACTCGAGAAGGTGCCTCACCACCACCATGTTCCTGAGCAATTTTAAGAAGTGCGCTGCAAATGTTAGCCTCATCAGTGTCATGCCAATCCCAAAATTGAATTACTTGTTCTGACACTCTTGTTTTTGTTAATGACCAAAGGCATGATAATCTATGGATAGATTACGAACAAAACTGTACCAAAATAGGCAATTTGAAAGCTTGTCTTTATATTTTCAGCCACTGCCCGGAAAAGGAAACTGGAAAACAACAGCTCTGATGAAAATGATAATCTTCCTATTTCCTTTGCCATGAAGAAGAAGAAATCTAATCGAGTAGGTTTTGAACCAGAATGACCAGAATTGACTAGAAGCCTTTCCTGAGAGGTCTTTTATTTCAATTTGCTGATTTTTAGGCATAAAACTTCGATAGCAGCCACATCTGCTGAATAGCTACATAAAATATTAAGAGAAAAATTAAGTAATGGATGAAATTAATAGTTGAAGTAAGAGATTTTTAAAGATTTAAACAAAAACATTGGTTTCAGAGAAGGACACTAGACATTAAAAATTGCTTAATGATCATATAACATTTAAGAAGATGATTAATCCCATAAAGCATGAGATCTGTGAAAGACAAAAACTGAAGATACTGGAATCATGAATAAACAAAGGATTGCTGGAGGAACTCAACACTTCAAACCACATCCATGGGTAGAAATGCTCAGGCAATGTTTTGGGCGTGAACATTTTATCAAGAATAACTTCTTGAGAAAGGGTTCAGACCTCAAATGTTGACTGACCATTTCTACCCAAGGATAATTGCTGTTCCAGCAATTCTTTGTTTGCATTATATCCTCTGAGTTTTAGCAATGAGAATGAAATGTGAAGTGCTTGTACAATTGTTTGATTGAATACAAAAAAGGTAACTTTGGAACCTGTAAAGAAGCAGAGTATCATTACCCGCAATGTTCCCATTACCACATTTTTTTGCAGGTCAGTGGAGACAATACCTTTTGTGCAGTAATGATGGAGTCCATTATTTCCACTTTGTTACAACTATGAACTTTTGGGGTCAGAGTTATTATGTATTAATTTAAACTATATGTTAACGGCAGTCCATCATAAACTTTAAAATTTTAATCCTAATTTGGGAATATTTGAAAATACAAAAGGCTTTTTTTCCTCCCCTCACTGGCCCCCCCCCCCCCCCATCCCTCAACAACCCTTGATTGTTTCATACGTGTTATAATCAATGACAGGATTTTTGTCAACTTTGATACTCATGACATATTTTATCTTTTCTCCCCAGCTCGAGTCACAAGATTCCATTGATGACTATGAAAAGAAAGACACTCTGCTAAGAAAGCTGCACAATAGGTTTCCAGATTTAGATAGAGCGGCAAGTAAATTTTATTTTTTTAAAAAAAAACACATTTTACTTTTAAGACATATATTTGGAACTATTTTAAACCCAGTAGGTTAAGTTTCACCCCATTTGGTTGGAAATAAACTGATGAGTTGAGATGTCTGTTTTAATAACTTTTGAAAGGGGTTTGGTGGTTTTGGTGTCTGAGAAATCTGCAGTAACTTCTCAGAACATGATATGTGTCTGGATGTTATTAGATTAGAATGGTTGTTTGTAATATAACACATGCACACAAATGACTTGGATGAGAATGTAGAGGGTAGAGAACTTGAAAGTCAGTGGAACCATAGTGAAAAGGTTTGTCTAAGGATATAGTGAAACATGGATCATTTAGAAAGTTGGGTGAAGTAGAGGCACATGGAATTTAATATAGGCAACTGTGAGATAATGAACTTTGGGAAGACAAATTCTATTGGGACACAGAATTTTTTGAGCATTGATGGACAGATATCTTGGGGGACCACTCCATCACTCCCTGAATGTGGCGACACAGGTGCACAGGGTAGTGAAGAAAATTCTTGGCTTATTGCCAAGGCATTGGATGCAGGAGTTCAGATGTCATTTTACAGCTGTACAAAACATTGGTAAGGCCATACTTGGAATATTGTCTACAGTTCTGATGAACATTACAAGAAGAATGTGGTAGTAATAGAGAGGGTGCAGATGATATGTTGCCTGGAATGGAGGGCTGTCATTCAAAGGAGAGTTTGAATTGTCTGGGTTTATTCTAACTAGTGTTTAGGATGCTGAGGGAGTGATCTTGCAGGTTTTTAAAATTATGAAGGATATAGGAGATACTTTTTTTTCTCAGTGCACGATGTCCAGAACTAGAGGGCACAGGTTTAAGGAGAGAGATCAATTAATTTAAAGCAAATCTGAATTTCATTTGGTTATATGGAGAGTTCTACCAGAGGAGATGGTTGAGCTAAATACAACATTTAAAAGGAAGTTGGAGAGGTGCTTAGATAAGAAAGGTATTAAAGGACATGGATCTAATGCAGACAAATGGGATTAGTGTCAGTGGGCATTACCTTTTGGGCAAGGTGGGCCAAAAGGGCCTGCTTCTGTATTCTATGAAATCTATCAATAACTTCCTGGATAAAGTGATGCGTTGAATTTAGTAATAGGAAATATCAGCCCTCGAGCCAGTGCTGCCCAATTGGACGCAATTGACCTACAACCCAATGTGTTTTGAAGGGTGATAGGAAACCAGAACATCAGGGGAAAACTCACACAGACACGGGGAGAGCATACAAACTTCTTACAGACAGGACTGGATTCTAACCCTGGTCGCTGGCGCTGTAACAGTGTTGCGCTAACCATTCCGCCCCACTTGACACTGAACATAAATCGTTCCTTTTGGAAAATTGTGCATTTGATGTCAGCTGATTAAACTATACTTGCATTGAACAAACTTTACTTGAGCAAAGCATTTTACTTTATTTTCAGTCACATACTTTGAACCATTAATCATTGCTGCATTTGCAGGTTCTTCTTCCTCCAGGGAGTCACCAAAAGACAAACCACAACATTATAGTTAACCCACTCTTTCCCCCACTCCCCCCATCCCAAAATTTATAGATGAAGCCACTGACTTGGGTGACTCTCACTAAGCAGGGATAAGGAGACACTTTAAGAGAGTCACTCCAACAGTGAGCTGCATCAACCAGTTCTTCATCCAGGGCGATGCCATTTTATTCAAACACAATTTTATTCAAACAGCTGCTCCAAGCAAGGCATGACGAAAGCACTCCGCTGGCTGAATATTTCCTCCCTTCACCAAAGGTTGATGTGTTACTTCAGAGAACCATTACTTTTACAATTTTAAATATATTTTTGCATATTATTTTATTTTAATTTTTAAAAATTATTTTCCTTTTTTGTCGGTTGCTTGATGGCAATCTATACATTATTCTATTTTTGTATTTGACATATTGACAAGATAATAATTTCAAAGTGTCTATGCTCTACTCTTGAATTTTAGTTCCACAATAGAGGTTTTGGTGTTAGCAGTCTTTCAGTTGCTATTGTTAACTGAATCCAGTATGCAATTCTTGGTTTCAATAAAATTACCGTATTTGACACCATGTCACTACACCCACCCACCCCCAAACAATTTTCAGTTTGAGGTATCAGGAAAAAATTGTTTGCATATTTACCTTATTCAGTTTGCATGGGGCTTGCTCCTTCCCATTGCTTTTTGTCTCCCACAGTGATTTGAGGGGACTGCTGGGCCTCGATGTTCAGGCTTTGTTCGACAAGCCTGATCATCAAGGCCCAGTGCTTCCCTCAAAGCACTGTGGGGGGCAGCAAGCGATGAGATGAGAGGGAACAAGTGACAGGACGCCAGAGCAAATTGAATGAGGGACGGGTGGTGGTATTCTGAAACATTTTGAGAACTTGATGTGTTGCAAGCTCTGTTTCATTTTGTGTGAGTATAATTTTAAGGGCTAGTACAGGCTGCAACCCTTCACAGCTTTGGAGAATCTAGATGGTAACAGCTAGTACAGGCTGTACCCAAATTCGCTACTTTGCAGAGGAGAAAGAACATCTAGTGGTTTTTCCAGAGACTCAGGTGGTGAGAGAGTTGTGTGTGGAACACTGAAAAAACAGCACTTTATGTCCAGTGGCAATCTCATCAAACACTGAGTAGGAATGACTGTGTGATTAATGGACAATTCAGCTGATTCTCTGTCAGGAGAATTGCTGCATTGGATCATGAACAAAGTAATGATCGTTTTGATTGAGTTGTACCTGGGTTTTGGAAGCATTGTGGAAGTCACGTGTTTTGTTTCCCCTCCGCAAGGAAGAGGGGAGTTGTGACAACCATTCATGCAAAAGGATATTTCTCTGGGATATTTCTCGACAAGGATTCATGAGTTTTCGGCAGACTGGTTAAACATTCTCTCCCATATTCTTCATGATTGCTTCTATAGATCAGTATAACAGTCTGCGATTTGACAAGGGATTTCGAAGACTGAACTTTTTTAGAATTTTTAGAATTGTGCCCAAGCTGTAATGGTTTTGGTATCCCACCACACCCACACGTATTGTTGGGTTTGATTTGATTATGTTATTAGTAGTTATTAATAAATAGTGTTTTAAAAGAAAAACAGTAATACTGCCTTGGTGAATTTGCATTGCTGCTGGTCTGTGGCGTAACAGTGTAAAACTACTTGGGACTAATTACTCAATTGAGAATGAATAATTACTTGTTTCAATTGTTTAAAATATTAATAATCAAAAGTATTAACTTGTCAATATGTATTAACTTGCACAGTTTACATTTCCAACAATGGAATATAACCAATGCTTTTGGATAATTTAATGCATGCTCGATCTACGATGTCATTTAAGTATTAAAGCCACTTTATGAATGTTGAATACCTGTGACTGGTGTTGAATACTTAATTTTTGTATGTTATTTCTATAACATGCTAATATAGTATGAAGATTATTGCACTATGATTGAGCAACAGCTGTGAGATTAAAGGTTTTCCAAAAGACTTGATCATTTCAATCTGCTTGGTGATATAATTATAATTGAATGTAGCTCCAGAAAAAATGGTTAATTTTATCAGTGATGCCTTTGCAATTCCTTATTTCATATTCATTTATTTTTCAGGAGCTTAGGGAGGTCCTGGAAGAACATGACTGGTCATATTACGATGCCTTGGAAGCCTTGCAGGTGTTTGCCAATCAAGATTCAGGTTACCTCTATTTTGTCCTTTTGGTTAAAGTCAAAGCAGAAAGAGATTTTCAAAATTAAAACTTCTCAAGGGAAATTGTGCAAATTTAAACATTCTGCAGCATTTTCAAGCAGTTGAATTGCAGTATTGTGCTAAAGCAAGTTCACTGATTCAAGGTGGAGTGCATTTTCTTCAAGGAAATTATTTGAAGAGAACATCAAATGCACAACATTCTATAGCTGTTCTCTGGATTGTTGAGTGCATGTTTCGGAAAGTCAAACTTGATTTTAACTTATTCAAGAACTGCAGAATTTTTGATTGTGCAATAATGGTAATGTATCTTTGGAATTAGAGTGAAACTTAATTTAAAGAATTTTTCATTTCTTGGTGTTCAATCGTTTTACTGAAAATACATTGAAGAGGGTTCCTAATCATTTGTAGACTGTCTTTAAATTTTGAAGTAAATACATTAGCAGTGCTGGAGAAACTCAGCAGGTCCTGCAGTGTCCGTAGGAGGCAAAGATGTATAACCAACTTTTTTGGGCCTGAGCCCTCCAAGGTGTGAGCAAAAAGCAGGCAGCCACCTGAATAAAAAGTTGGTGGATGTGACCTATGACCTTTAGGCTGTTGGCCTCGGCTTCTCCCCCTGCCCCTTCTTACATCTCCCCCCTACTTTTTTATTCACCCACCTGTGTTTATACCTAGACGAAGGGCTCCAGCCCAGAACGTTGGATATATTTCTTTCTGTCCTATGGATGCTGCGAGACCTGCTGAGTTCCTCCAGCAATCTTGTGTATTAATTACAATCACAGTGCCTGTGCGGACTTCCTTGCTTCACTTTATTTTTTGGATTATGATTTGAGTTTTTTTTGGGAATGATGTGTCAGAAAGGGGGTAGTGGGTTATTCAAAGGACAAACAAGTGTGTGTGGTGTGTAGATGAATGCACATGCGTGCACACTCACATTTTACTGAGAGATGGGATTTTAACTACAAGGGTATGTGAAGCAATGGTCAGTGACTTGCATCAGCTATCCAATGAAGCACTATTTCTCCTATTAAGATTCTTCAGTAACTATTAAAGTTCATTTTTTCATACGACTACATATACAACCATAGTGTTTCTCCAGATCATGGTGCACACGTGTGTTAAGATGCAATACGTAATAATTACTTACATACATAAAAATATAAAATAAATGTTTCAATTATAATAGATCCAAGGTTACAAGATACCATTCATCGATATCACAGTCTGCAGGGATAAGTTATTTCCCAGCCTGGCAGTCCTAATTTTGATACTCCTCCACCTCCTTTCTGATGTTAGTAGGTCAAAGATGCTATGTGATGAATGGTAGGGATTCTCTATAATTCTTTGAGCTGTATATACGCAACACTCCCAGTGAACGTTGTCGATAGATGATAGGGAGACCCCAGTGAACGTAGTTGTTTTAATGATCCTCTGTGTTGACTTCCACTCCGTGCTTTGCAGCTGCCATACCATATAATTACGTGGCCAGACTGGACACCCAATTGTGCACTTGTAAAATCTCAATATGTGGGCTGGCAGCCTTGCCCTCAACCTCTTTGGTAAGTGTTAGGTGCTGCATCTCTTTCTGACTAGTGAGGAGGTGTTGTGGCTTCAGGATAGGTTAGCAGTTATATGCACATCAAGGAATATTGTGCTCTCAACAAGGGAGCCTTTGATTAGCATTGGAGAGTGGTGGACTTTTATCCTCCTGAAGTCTACAGTCATCTCCTTTGTCTTGTTCATTTGAGACTCAGCTTGTTCATGCACCATTTGACGATCCTCCTCTCTTTATGCCAACTCATTGTTGGCAATGAGGCCAACTACTATTGTATCATCTGCAAGATTGATGATTCTGTTTGAACTGAATCTGGCAGCACAGCCATGAGTCAGCAGCATTAACTGTAGTGGTACACCACAGCCCTGAGATGTACCAATGCTCAGCTTGATTAGACTTTACTGCCAACTCACATTGATTATGGCCTTTCAGTCAAGTTCAGGATCCAGTTGTAGAGAGGGGAGTTGAGTCCCATTGAGGACAGTTTACCCACAAGCCTCTGCGATGATCATGTGAATGCCGAGCTGAAATTGATGAACAAGAGCCTCATATCTGAGGAATTTTTCTCTCAATTGGTCAGGACAGAATGAAGGGTCACGGCTGTAGCGTCTTGTGTGAACCCATTTGGATGGTATGCAAACTGGAACAGGTCGAATGTTGCTGGAAGGTGGAATTTGATGTAGAGTCAAAATGTATGGTCAGACTTATTTTTATCTTAAGATATTCTTCTCTCTTCAGAAATGGGTTTGGCAGGTGGTGCACATTGATGCAGAGGGTAAATAGAATTTGGGAATATTAATTGGGGTCTTCAGAGCTCAAAACATATTCCACCCAGTGGTAAATGGTTTCAGTGGAATAGAGAGCCCAGAAGACTCCAATGCTATCACATGCATTTCCCTAAAATTTAAAGGATTGCTGCCCATGTACAGTATCCCTGGTTCTATTGTTCAGAGCTTGCTTCTAAAGAAGGTAAAACACACAATTCTGTGGACACCATGGTTAAAGTAAAAATACAATGCTGGAGAGATTCAGCAGGTCAAACAGTATCCTCTATGTAGCAAAGCAGAGGCACATAACTGATGTTTCAGGCTTGAACTATTCACCAATACTTTGATGAAGGGTTCAAGCCCAAAACTTCAGTTAGGTATCTCTGCCTTTGCTACATAAAGGACACTGTTTGACCTGCTGAATCTCTCCAGCTTTGTGTGTTTTTACTCAGTTCCAAAGAATAGATTTTGGTATTTTAACAGTTACCAATCTGAAAGTTCTGTAGTTAGGCATCATAACTGGAGCCTTGTTATAATATTCCCACATATGATATATATGTATTTTTCAAAAAAATCTTTTAAATTCTTTATTTAATTCTGACTTGAAAAGTTAATACTTTCAGTAACAATCTGATTTCAATTCATGGTGTTTGATCAAGGGAATTGGGATTGCTTATTTTAATTGGAAACGATGTTAAATGAGGCAGTCAAATGGGGGAAATTACCCAATAGTCCATGCAAATTGTCTCAGTGGCTTGCTTCAGCTATGTAACTAAGCACTAATCCACTTATAAAGATTCTTCAGTTAGTTAGCGACAGCACGGAATCAATTTTTGCGCTCTGATATGTGAATCTTTAATTCAAAAGTTATTTTGTCTCATTCCTCATAGTTGTTCCAATATTTAGTCCATTGTTATAATTCTTTATATCATTTAAATTGTTTCTAGAAATCTTCATATTATTATCAGTGTCATTCTTCACTGAAATTACCTCTAAAGTTTTTATTAATCTCTACTTTAACCTTTCCAAACTAAAACATTTCTTTATATATGTAGATGAAGTGCCTTGTGAGTCAGAATCTAAAAATATAAATGGAAAAGATGCCATCTCAAGTCTTACAACACAGTCAAAAGTGATATCAGTGCAGTCAAACCAATCCGGAACAAGAAAAGAACAAAATAATAAAATAAAACAACATGGCAAAGGACAAAAAAGTAGCAGAATTGTTTGGAGGGAAAGTAGTGATTCTGAAGATGTAGAATCCATTCCTTCTGGTGGTGAGAGTTCTCTTGATGAAGACTACAGTAGTGGAGGTGAAGAGGTGGAAGATGAACGTAGAACTAAAATTGTCAGCTTCCTACAGGATGCCACAGTCGATGAACTTACTCTCATACCTCAGTGTTCTCTGAAAAAGGCTCAGAAGATTATTGAACTTCGCCCATTTAACAGCTGGGAAGCACTGGTGAGATAATTTAATTTTATTAATCCTAAAAATACTGTACAGGCAACATATATTGCCCTATAATGCTAATGCTTTATGATTAGATTCAAGCACTTGGTTCATCCAGACCCAAAAGCATCTGAAAGTGTCAAATGACTGTACTTTAAATAACAAATGAGATGATTTTACTTTAAAAATCCAAGCAAATTGGCTGGTAATTCTGTCATTCATCTGGTGACATAGCAGATTGATGTTTGTGACTGAATTAAATGAGCTTGTATTTAGGTACAAGGTACTTGACAGTCGAGGGGGCGTGGCAAGTTGGCGTAGAGGGCAGAAGTGCCATCCTAGTCCTCCCCAACCAGTTTTTTTAGTACCTGTTTTTAAACTTTATTTAAGTGAATAAAAGCTCTGTTTTTATTTTTGAGAACATTACTGGCTCACAATGATGACTAGGATTTAAAAAAAAAAGAAGGCTCCAGTATAGAAGAAATTACCTTTTAAAAGCACAGAAGAACTGAGGCCTACCTGTCTAGTTGAAACCACGGGGTCGTCGGCTCGAACCTCCAAGGCACAGAGAACTTCTGCCAGGCTAAGTATCACACCGGCGGTGCTGACCTTGTCCCCGCAAGATGGCACCGGCATGCTGACGAACTCAGCTGGTGCTGACTTGCGTGTTCGCAATGTCAGACGTGCGGGCGACCTGACTGAGAGGAAGGCCTTTGAGCCCACGCTGCCATTGGGTGAACCAGGGATGCGAATAATGGCATTGGAAACTGCCTCTGCATGGTCCCTGGCTTTGCTGGGCATGCGCGGTGTCTCCAGGGTCCGTGAACTATTCGACTCTGTGTGGGCTGTGGGGGGGTCTTGAGTGACGGTGTCGGGTGTACAGACCCGCAGCCCCACCGTGAAGGGCCCAACAATGATGGAAGACAAAGAGGACTTACCTTTAACGAGCAGATCACAGGAACATTTAGAGGTGGAGTCCAGAGAAGGTAGGCCTCAGGATGTGGAACTGGAATCCGGAATGGAGTCTATTTGTGCAGTTCTGGAAGGGATTGCTTATCATATGGACAATATATCTAAACAAATGACTCAAGGGTTTTTGGAAGTTACAACTAAAATATCTAATATGTCTGAAGATATGTCTACACCCAAGATAGATGTCAATGTATTAAATCAGTGGATACAGTGCAAGAAAAATTATAAAAAAAAACATTGAAACAGCCTTTTCTGAATGTAAAGATCAAGTTGTGCGTAATAAGGAAAAAATAGAGAAAGTGGAAGATTCATTTGTGGATTGGGGAATCCAGAAGAGGGATTTACTGAAAAAAATTGACTCATTGGAAAATCAAAGACTGAGAAATAATGTGAAAATTGTAGGGCTTCCAGAAGACATTGAAGGGTCTGACCCAATAAAAAAATTTTAAGAGTTGGATTCCCGAGGTGTTGGGTAAAGAGTTTTTCTCGGGAGGTCTAGTATTGGAGAGAGCACATAGAGCATTTCGAAGGAAGCTGTTACCAGGACAACCACCCGTGGGTTTTTAGTTCGGTGCCTGAACTATCAGGACAGAGAAATTATATTACGGTTGGCGGGACAGAAGGCCCGACAAGGTCAATCTCCAATGATGAGTCAGAATAATAAAGTCTTTTTTAATGCAGATTTGAGTCAAGAAATTATCAAACGTCGAGTTTAACTCGGCTAAAGAAGTACTGTGGCGGAAAGGTTACAAACTTGCTTTTCAATATCCTCCTGAGTTCAAGGTCTTTTATGGTAACTCGATTTCAATTTTTTGAGAATGATCATGATGCGTTAGTTTTTGCTAATTCAATACTGGATTTACGTGGTCATGGAAGAGTTTCGCCATCGTCACCTAAAAGGAGGGAGAATGGGAAAAATGGAAAGAAAGACGTTTTAACACAGTCTTATTGACATTGAAGATCCGGAACAATCATTGGGAATGGAGTCATTGGGTTGAATATATTTACAGTATTGAATTGTATATGAATTGTATTTCTGGCTGGGGAGGGTGGATGGCACTGAAATCTTTGATAGTCATCTGCCACTAGTGGGGTTTACCACACCCAGTTTTTTTTTAGGCTGTTAATACCTTTGGGTGGTGTTGTTTTTTTTTTGAGGGAATAATTAGAATCTTTTTATATATGTACTATTTTTTAAATTTTTTGAGGGGTGAGTGATTTTCATTTATTAGAAGGGGAGCAATACTTTAAGTGTCTATATTGTTATTTTGTTAAGATATCTAGTTTGAAGTTTGCAATTTTTTATTTATCAATTTGAAAGTTTAATCAATCGATCTAAGCAGCGATGTTATGAGTTGGGTGAGAGGGCACATAAAGTATTTGCATGGCAGTTAAAGAAGGAACAGGTTTCACGAGTTATTAATGCTGTAAAAAAAGAATTCAACAGTTACCAATAAACCTCAGGAAATTAATGACCAGTTCTATTCATTTTATAAAAAAAATCATATACTTTTGAGGGGAAACGGGATAATGGTTCTATTGATTCCTTTTTATCTAAGTTAACATTATCAGCATTAGAAGAGGAGGATGTTATGGATCTGGAAGCTCCATTTACAGAATTAGAGATTAAGGCGGCCATGTTGGAAATGCCCAATGGGAAGTCACCGGATGATGATGGGTTTTCAGAAAGTGTCTTCGTAGAGACCTTTTTTTTGATTGAATGTTGATTATAAAATAATAGCAAAAATGCTAGTAAATCGATTTGCTAATTATTTATCTAAATTGATACATATTGATTAAACAGGTTTTATTAAGAATATAAATGCTTTAGATAATATTCTTCGATTGATTAGTTTAGTCAATGCATATTGATAGTAGCCCAACCACCCAATGGTGTTTGCGCTCGATGCGGAAAAAGCCTTTGATAGGGTCGAAGGGGATTTTTTATTTAAAGTACTGGAGAAGTTTAAATTTGGCCCTTTTTATTGGTTGGGTTAAAGCTTTATATATGAACCTGACTGTTAGGGTGGTGACAAATGGTTGTTTCATTACCGTTTAAGTTGACACGTTCAACTCGATAAGGTTGTCCATTGTCACCAGCCCTGTTTGCATTGGCTATTGAGCCGTTAGCTATGGTATAATGAATTGAAAGCTTATATTGTTATGGAAAAAAATTATATAATTTGCATGATACTTGTTTATTTTGTTAATATGCATTTAGATATATTTTGATTTATTATACATTCTTAGATTTTGGTTTTTTTTTGGCTCTCCTGACGGGGTGGGAGGGTGGGTGGGGATTTTTTTCTTTCTTTTTAAAATTCTTTTTATATAAGTATATAATATACTTATATAAAATTGTTTTTATTGAATATATGTTGTACTATTACTAATGATTTTTCAAATAAATAAAGATTTTTTTTAAAAAAGGCACTTGAAAGTCCAATTCTTCCTGTTTTAGCTTCTTACAATTATTATTCTTACATTATTCAATTTAAGAGCATGAAACTGAATAGAAAGTTCGTTTGGGGCATTAACATGGCTTGAAATGCACTGTAGTTTGTTTTGGCACCTTTTGGAAGAAAATTTTTTGTTCTGTTGGAACACTTCATTAGCTTTATTATTTAATAAAGAGCTTTTATATAACTGCTTTGTATCTTCAACTTGGTTCATAGATTTTGCAAAAACTGTTTTATGGTATTCACTATGTGAAGGTTCAGCTCTCAGAGGATAGCATTTCAATAGTGAGTAACCATTTTGCATTGATTACAATTTGACCTTTAATTTGAAGCAGATTCTTTAGAATTCATTTGAGAGAATACATTTTTTTTGGCAAATAACTAATCAAGGATACTTATTGGATGGAACTGAGTAGTTTTCCTTTTAGGTTTTTTTTCGAGTGACAACTTTTGTTAAAAGAAGACCAGAAATTGTGCTTCACTGATCTCTGCGCTTTTTAGACTTTACAATTGAAAATGTGCCTTTAGCTCTGTGTAAAGTAGAAACCGTATGCTTAGTAAACAGCTCCTTTTCAGACTTGTTTCATTCTAAGATTTTTCTGTGGTAGTTCCAAAATTGCAAATTGTATTTAAAGATCTACCAGTTCTCCTCTATTTCAAAATGCTCTGTCAGTGGCCTCGCCCTGTAAGGCTGTTGCACCATTCCTCACTCATATGGTTGTTACCGTTGGCATCATAGAGAGCAATATTCCAGATTCCACTGAAAAATCTATTCAGGTTATTTGTGAGTCACAGCAAAAATGATGCACACTGGTGACTTTTTATGAAATGGATAATTACATAAAAGAAATTTGTAGCAATCATGTGGTGTTGACTACTTATTGAATAGTTAATATAATTTGTTTTCACTTTTCTGTTTAACAGTCAATGTGAATTCATTTGAAATACTAAGGAAGCTAACACATTTGGCATTGCACTACTTTGACCTTATTTTGACATCTTATCACAGGAAGTGTTTTTTTAAACTGGTATGAAATTAGGATGAAAGTCTGAACAGAGATCTAAGATTTTGTCAGCTAATTTCAATCTTTTATTTAAAAAAACCTTTATATTATGAAGGTGTATGTCATTTTAAATGATAATGAATTTATTGTCATATATTTTGTACAATGTCCATGTGCACTGAAATTCTTGCTGCAGCAGAACACAGTATTTTTAAATGTGAGGATGTGGAAATTTGTAGTGTTAATACAGGAGTTTTGAATTGATCTGCATTGTATTCTTGCATTTTAATATTATTAATCGACAGTGTTTATTGTCTGGCCTTAAATGGCTCCTGTAATGTCTGACTTTTTCAGATGTCAGTTGAAATTCAGCCACATTGATGACCTCTGTAAAAGCCAGAAGGAAGAAAATTATGGCCGTTTTCCTTTCCTGAGGAACTTGCTAAGGAAAATAAAATACAATAAAATCTCTGTTATCCAGAATTCCAGCAACCTATTGCCTCAAGCAACTGGCAACAAAAATTGTGGAAAATAAATTGGAAAAAAGTACAAATGCTTAAAATTGGCACCCCCAGCAGTTAGTTTGACAATCCACACTACACACAATCTCAAGCAACCGGCATATTAATTATTCAGCATCTGCCAATCCCCATAGGTTCCAGATACCAGGGTTTTTTAAATGCACTTTTATTTCACAACAAACAAGGCTCAATTGAGAAACACAAGAACTGCAGATGTTTGATTCAAAAAGACAGTGGAGGCACTCAGTAGGTCAAGTAGTATCCATGGAGAGAAATGCTCAGTCAATATTTTGGGTCAAAACTAAAGTAGGAAAGGGACATAGCAAACATTTTTTTTTAAAAAAAAGGGGAGAGTGCTAAGAGGACCCCTGTAGCTGATAGGATGCTGGACAAATTAAGGTGGAAAGAGATGGACGGGCAGATAAGGGAAGAAGTGTGTGGTGGGGGGAGGGGGGGTGGGGGGAACTGCTATAGCTCCAAATTAGCATTGGATATCTATAAATTTATTATTTTAAATTTAGTTGGGAGTTTTTAAGAACACCAGCATTTATTTATGTTTTTGAGAAGGTAACGGAGCACTGCTGCCTTGAATTGCTGCATCATTTCTGATGAAGGGATTACCATTGTGCAGTTGGTGACGGGAGTTTCAGGACAGTGAAAGACTTGCCATCCATTTCCATATCAAGATGGCGTGCAACTAAGAGGAGGAACCTGAAAGCCCCTGGAGCTGGATTTGGATGATTGTGTAGTATATTTTGTGGATGGTATATACTGCATTGCTGTGTGTTGTGTAAGAAGGAATAAATATGTTGTTTGGTTGGTAGGGTGGCAATCAATTGGGCTACTTTGCCCTACTTGAAAGCAGTTGGCATAACATTCATCTAGGGAATTGAACAATATTCCATCAGATACAATGCTTAATATTTTTCAATACTTTACAAATTCATTCATGACCTTAAGTAATGGAATCCATATCAAATGTGTTCAAAATGGTAGCTTTATCCATTTCTTCTTGTGGTATGAAGGATTTAATTCCATTCTTTCAAATTTTTTTCTAATGACAATTTAAGAAAAATCCTTTTTTTTTTATTTGTATTTTCTCAAAGATTTCACTCCATGATAGGTGACAGGTTCATCAATTGTCAGTTGCTTGTACTTATTTCCTAGAAGATATTGTTGTGTATATTGTACAGAATAGGTACTTAGTTTATTTTTAAACTACAATAATGTACATAATTGAATTTAAAGGAGACAATAAATAAGTGACACGGTTAGTGTGGTGATCAGCATAATGCTATTACAGAGCCAGTGGCCCAGGTTCAAATTCAAGAGCTGTCTCTCAGGAGTTTCTATGCTCTCCCTGTGTTTGTGTGGATTTCCTTTGGGTGCTTTGGTTTCCTCCCACCCTCCAAAAATTGGTTGCAGGTTAATTGGTATATGTGGGCATCACGGGTTGATGGGCTAGAAGGGCCTATTACTTTGCTGTTCGTCAAAAAAAAATCCTCTTGCAAAAGTATGACTTTGCAATGGTTCAGACAGTCCTTTGGTCAATGGTTACTGTAACAAGGGGAGGTGACCAGATTGAAGGAGATCCTTTTTTTGATGTTGGTTGCCTTCTTGAGATAACACCCCGTATAGATCTATTTAATGGGTGGGAAATCTCAACCTGTGACGGATCTAGCTCTGAGTCCAAGAGGGGCCATACAGCCCTGGTTGGTCTAGAGTGGATTTCAAGCAATATATAACCTCTTATGATGATAGACAGGTTAAAGTGGTTTCAGATCCATCCTGAGATGGAAGTTGAACTGGTTCATAACCAACCTCTCAAAACATTTCATCACTCAACTTGTGTGCCAACTAACCTTTCTGTAGATGTTCAATTTTCTGCATAATTGGAAGCATAACATCCTTTCCCTTATCAGCTCTGTAACTTGGATACTTCCTACATGCCATAAAGCACAGTACAAATGCTTTAAATTAAAAATTGCAGTGCATGGAAATGCTTATTGGACCCATGATTCAATGGTCTTATCCTGCATGTGTTTAACATGCAAATTCAAACTAGAGATCTATTTTTTGAGATGCTTCAGTGTCAACTTTTTATTAATCACCTTGGCCTGGTTTATTATGTTAAAAATATCAGGTTGAAATGTAGCAGTAAATGTTGATGTGAAACAACTCAGCTGATGCTTCAACAGACAAGATAATCCATTCGGTCATGTTTTGCTGGTCATCTTTTTGAACTGCTTTTAGAATGTTCAAGCTTAGTATTTGTAGGATTATTGGAGAAAATTAGAATCTTTATAAAACTTTGGTCTAGTTTCAGCTGATTGCCACGAAAAATTTCATTTTGTTGTACCTCTTGTTGGTATCAAACAAGATCAAAAATTCCTATTAAATAATAATATCAAAAAGCAAACGCCAATCCAACTTTAAAAGATGCATGTGCACTTGTGCGCATTGTGAAAGCTAAGTTTAATCACATCTATTGAGTATTTTAAATCCAGTTCAGCAGCTGAAGGACCAAGACTGGCTGCTGTTGGCAACTTATGGTCGAAGGACTCAGACCAGACTGCGGGGTGTCAGAGACTGGCTCTTGGGAACCAGGTATCAGAACTGGGATTTGAGAAGGTACTGAGGGCAGGAAGAGCTCCCAAAGAGGCCTCCGAAGCTAAAAGCTTCCTAATTGTATTTGGAGCTCAGGTTACCGATGGAGAGAACTGGAGTCTGTACAGCTGCATAGACTGCAGGAGTGCTGGAGGTGCCTGAAGAGACTCTTTTGCTTCTCTCCCTCTGATTGCTAAAGGGTAGCAGGCTATGTTCATGGTGACTCTTTGCCTTATGGCAGGCAAAAGTTGATGCATATCATGTATATTACATTTTTAATGTATTATTGTGTGACGACTGTTACCTTGTCCTGGTGGAGAAGCTTGTGTGCTCCTGGCATTGATGCCGTCTGAAACTATGCTCCTGGTTGGGTCACCTATTCAGTGAGGGTGAGGTCCCTGACAAAGAACAATCCAACCAAGTCCTCAACGGTGCAACAGGCGGACGCAGTTACTCTGAACTCGATGGCTGTGAAGGCAAACAAAGGCTACAACAAATTAATCAGCTCCAGTCATTGTAGTTTCCATCCCATTGGAATTAGTTGGTCAATTTGTGAAGTATTGTGTGCTTCTTGGAGGGCGACATCAAGTACATGTTAAGCAAATACACGCACAGGTGTCTTCGCTCTTTGGATCAATGGAATGAAGGACATCATCCTCGGGGGAGAACCACGACAACGACACGACGATAAAAGGAAACTTTGAATGTCTTCTTTGTAATTAGCATGTACAAGACAGTAACTGTCATTTGGCATGACAGTTACTCATTTCTGTCCTGATAAAAATAGGTACATTGAAAATTGTAGTGGTTTCCTATAATCTTGGAAAATCTGACTTTTCACAAATTAGCAGAATTGTAGAACCTTCTAGAAGAGGAAATCAATTAACCTGTTGTTGGTACAAGTTCTCTGAGCTAACTGCTGTTCTTTGCCTAAAGGTAAATTTTGATAATGTATGTATCTAGTTGCTTCATTTCCACCCCCCCCCCCCGCCCCCCCCCAATAAGAACCGCAATAAAATGGTGATCTATGAATTCAGGCCAATGTATAAGTATAACCCAACAAAACAGCGTTCTTCGGTCCTCAGTTCAAAATCATGCAAACATACAGACATAAAAGACATGCGTGTGTGTACATGCACGCACACTTTTTAAAAAAAACCACACTTAATAAATAAATAATAGATTTTTACCTGGTGGCTTTTGCTCTTTCCCAACGTGAGTAACTAAAAGATACTGTGTGCTGGGGATACGTGACAATTTTGCAAGTCCTCTAAACAGACAAAAATCCCAGTAGATCAAATCGATTTAGGGGTGGGGTGAGGGGGAAGGAGGAGAGGAGAGAGACTCCAGTACTCTCTGCCACTCTTATGGTCCTGTGGATTACCTCCAATCCAATGCACTACAACAAACCTATCACAGTCAGCCAGAATGCTCTAGAAAGTTGACAGGATGGTGTCCAGTATTCTTCCCTGCCTTAGAAGTGCAATAGCTGATGCGTCTTCCTGACAAGCAAGAAGTGTGTCCAGGTTAGGTCTGAGGAAATTGAAAACAGTCATTCGTATGTATTTTTGCACTAAATTCATCCCCTTTTGATGGGTGGGAGGTTCTTCAAACTTAGTGTGTGCTATATTATAGGAGTATCCATACACATTTTCATTGTGATCTCTAGAGGCTGGTATCCCTTATCCAGAATCTGCTTCTATATTATATATGAAATAGATTTGATTCTGCTCAATGGTTAGACCACAAAGATTCTCTAGCTGCAAAAACATTTTCATTTTTTAATAACTTAGCACTCATCTATTTATTTCTTGGAATGATATATCTTAAGAGTTTGTTTTATATGCATGGTTGAATTTTTATAAGATTGTCTCTATAAATTTTTAATTAAGAAGGAAAATTAGTCAACTGGACTAAGTAGATATTGTAAATTAAATAATCTCAAATTGCAAAAAGGGAAATTTTGAATGCAACTTTATCAGAGGCCATTTTGGTACTATTTATTTGTACTTCTGTACCTTTTAAATAGGTTAATCTTTTTGCAGCTGTTCGCTTTCTGCTTGTGTTATGTATGCACGTATGTACACGTTCACATAGTGGCTGCACGTGGAATTAACAACACTATTGAAATAATGCTACAGTTCAGAAAGAAGCTTTTGTTCCCATGAAACCAGAATCTATTCAAGTCAGATTTGGGTTAGTTAGAAAGCATTATAGGAGGATGCCCCTTAAGCATTACAGTTCAGTATTTCCATTCATCCACTACGTGAGCTGTACTCTATTATCACAGTCTTTCTCTGCATTTCTTCAACTTGCTCTTGGACTATTATATGATATGTCTGGTCAGTTGTTTGCCCACTGCCATTTTGAGGAAGTGATTCCAAATACTAAGAGAGACAGGAAACAATGCCCATTTCACAAGCTTTGTACCAAATGTTCTTCCTTCTCGCTGCAGCCAGCCTTTACATCTATACAATCTTGTCTTAAAATGTTTGTCACAACCTTTTAGGATTCATTTAGTACAGGGTCAGGTTTTGGTTTAATGTCTTCAAGTGGTCTAGCACTATATCAGCATTCCAATATGAAGCCATATCGAAATGGCTCCGTATTATCACTGAGCCACGTGTGAGTGATTGATAGAGGTGGACCAAAATGTTTGGGATGCAACATCTTTGCTGCATTGATATCAAGAAGTTTTTGTAATAGCCATGTTCTTGATTCTGATAGTCACAACAAAATTAAAGGTAAGTTTCTTTCCTGCTGAATATAAACATCAATGAAAGAAAAGATGCACAGTGAAACCCTTGGAATCTGGCACCTATGGGGATTGGTAGATGCTGGATAAGTGTATTTGCCGATTGCTTGAGATTGCACGTTGTGTGATTGCCGAGCTAACTGCTAAGGGGTTCCGATTTTAAACTTACATTTTTTTTACCAATTCATTTTAAGTGCTTTTTTTGCTGGTTGCTTAAATTCCAGATAACAAGATACTGTATCTTCTTGATAGTTTTGAATTCTTAGTAGTAGTAGCCATTATCATGGATAACAACTTTTTTTTTTCTCTTCCAGTTTAATAAATTTGACAAGCTACATGGCTTGTCTGAAGACCTGATATGGAACTGTAACACAGTAATCAAGGAGCGGGAAGTGGTTCTTTTACTTATGAATAGATGTGCAGAAATTTCCCAGCGGTTAGAAAAGCAAGTAACAGAAGTAACAGAAATTGAGGGAAGTCACAGAACCATTGAACAACCAAGAATCCTTAACAAGAGGTAAATGAGGTGCTTGAAAAGCAATTTACTATGGCTGCAATATTTTATTAAAACAACCTATTACCTCTTTAAAAAAAAAAACAAATAAAGAGATTATTGTCATATGTTTAAATACATTGTGCAGATGCAATGAAAGTCTTGCTGCAGCTCGATAGATGCAGAAAACACTCGCAGTAATTTAAGTATGGTATAATTAATGAAAAGATGACCTGAAGAGGGAAAAAAATAATAAATATAAAAGGAAAATAAACATATTCACAGTTGACTGGTAGTGCAGAAATTTCCTGCATGAATAAAACAGATCTTTGATGGTCTTGGAGTAACGTGGTAAGGGTTTTACAGGGAAGTTCAAGAACCTGATTGCTGTTAGCAAGTAAACTATTCTTGAACCAAAAGATGGAGGACTTCAGCTTCTGTGCCATCTGTCATATTTGTATCTCCTTCCAATCTGCATTACATATTTAAGACAAATGTATTTCCTTCAATTTGTATAATTATTAATCCATCCATTACCAATATCCACTCTCTTTTTGTCTTTTCACTCTTGCTTCATTATTGTTATGTTGTTATGGTATTAGATGCAGTAGCTTCCTTTTATAGATTTAGGGTTAAAAAATTTTAGAGCAAATATTGGACTTTATCGAGAGCACCTTACCAATTCCAAAAGATCTTGCTGGAAGTCATTCATTTATAATTGGTGCTACCCATGATATCGTGGTTGAATCAAAACGCAATGTTGGAGAAAATCACCAGGTCAAGCAGTGTCTACAGACTTTAATGTTTTATAGGTGGTGATGTGGCAAACGAAAGGCTGTAGAGAGATTTAGATGAGGAGAAAGGGCAAAGATATCGGATCAGTGAGCTTTTTGGCCCATTTACCCTGTTCTGCCCTTCCATTATTAGCTGATCCATTCTCCCACTCAGTCCCATTCCCCTGCATTCTCTCTATAACCTTACTATTCAGATACCTATCAATCTCTGCCTTAAATATACCCAACAACCTATCCTCCACAGACACCTGTGGTCTCAAATTCCATATGTTTTACCATTCTCTGGCTAAGGAAATTCCTCCTCATTTCTTTTAAATGGGTGCTCTTTGATCCTGAAGTTGTGCTCTCTTGCCCTTAACTCTCCTATCATGGGAAACAACTTTGCCACATCTAGTCTGTCCAGACCTTTCAACATTTGACATGCTTTTATGAGGTCCACTCCTCATTCTTCTGAACGCTAAGGATTACAGTCCAAGACCGTTAAATGTTCCTCGAATGCTAATCCAGGAATTATTCTTGTGAATCTTCTCTGAATCTTCTTCAATGCTAGCACATCTCTACTCAAACTGCCCTGTACACCCAATGATGCCTCACCAGAGCCTCGTGATGCCTCACCAGAGCCTCGTGATGCCTCACCAGAGCCTCGTGATGCCTCACCAGAGCCTCGTGATGCCTCACCAGAGCCTCGTGATGCCTCACCAGAGCCTCGTGATGCCTCACCAGAGCCTCGTGATGCCTCACCAGAGCCTCGTGATGCCTCACCAGAGCCTCGTGATGCCTCACCAGAGCCTCGTGATGCCTCACCAGAGCCTCGTGATGCCTCACCAGAGCCTCGTGATGCCTCACCAGAGCCTCGTGATGCCTCACCAGAGCCTCGTGATGCCTCACCAGAGCCTCGTGATGCCTCACCAGAGCCTCGTGATGCCTCACCAGAGCCTCGTGATGCCTCACCAGAGCCTCGTGATGCCTCACCAGAGCCTCGTGATGCCTCACCAGAGCCTCGTGATGCCTCACCAGAGCCTCGTGATGCCTCACCAGAGCCTCGTGATGCCTCACCAGAGCCTCGTGATGCCTCACCAGAGCCTCGTGATGCCTCACCAGAGCCTCGTGATGCCTCACCAGAGCCTCGTGATGCCTCACCAGAGCCTCGTGATGCCTCACCAGAGCCTCGTGATGCCTCACCAGAGCCTCGTGATGCCTCACCAGAGCCTCGTGATGCCTCACCAGAGCCTCGTGATGCCTCACCAGAGCCTCGTGATGCCTCACCAGAGCCTCGTGATGCCTCACCAGAGCCTCGTGATGCCTCACCAGAGCCTCGTGATGCCTCACCAGAGCCTCGTGATGCCTCACCAGAGCCTCGTGATGCCTCACCAGAGCCTCGTGATGCCTCACCAGAGCCTCGTGATGCCTCACCAGAGCCTCGTGATGCCTCACCAGAGCCTCGTGATGCCTCACCAGAGCCTCGTGATGCCTCACCAGAGCCTCGTGATGCCTCACCAGAGCCTCCAGATATGAATGCCAACTTTGTATTTGCCTTCTTTCTTCTTTGGCTTGGCTTCACGGACGAAGATTTATGGAGGGGTAATGTCCATGTCAGCTGCAGGCTCGTTTGTGGCTGACAAGTCCGATGCGAGACAGGCAGACACGGTTGCAGCGGTTGCAAGGGAAAATTGGTTGATTGAGGTTTGGTGTTGGGTTTCTTCTCCTTTGTCTTTTGAGGTTAACCTTTAGGAAATCCTTCACAATGATTTTGAATTTTCTCCCCATCCAAATAATAGTTTGCCCTTTTATTCTTTCCGCGAAAGTGCATGACCGTTCACTTTCTAACTTTGTTTTTCATTTGCCACTTCTTTGCCCATTCTCCTCTTCTAAATCTCTGCAGCGTTTCATTTGCCACATCACCACCAAAAAACACAAGAGTCTGGAGACACCGTGGTTGAAGTCAAAACACAATGTTGGAGAAACTCAGCATGTCAAATGGTGTCCTTTGTACAGCAAATATAAAGATATTATAACTGGCGATTTGGGCTTGAGCCCTTCATCAATGTATGGAAAAATGTCAGCAGGTGTCCAAACAAAAAGATGTGGGTGGAGGAGCGGGGTCCAAAGGAAGGAGGTAATAGGTGGAGAAGGGAGGGAGGGCACAGTAGCAAGCTGGAGAGGAGGGATGGCTAGGTGAATAGCGAAGGAAGGGGGTGGAGAGCTGATGAAAAGAAGATGGGAAGAAAGAGGGAAAGGTGAGCAGGTTAGCAGAAATTGGAGAAGTCGATGTTAATGCCATCTGGCTGAAGTGTTGCTTCACTTGAAAGGGTGTATGGGGCCTCATGTACTCATCCCTCCCTACCAATCCCCCCTCCCTGGCTCCTTCCCCTGTGGACGCAGGAGATTCCATACTTGCACCCACACCACCTTCCTCCCAACAGTCCGGGGACCTCAGACAGGCCTTTCAAGTGAAGAAACACTTCTGTAAAAATTGCTCCCCTTCTCCCCTTCCTCTCCCTTCTCCCCTTCCTCTCCCTTCTCCCCTTCCCCTCCCTTCTCCCCTTCCCCTCCCTTCTCCCCTTCCCCTCCCTTCTCCCCTTCCCCTCCCTTCTCCCCCTTCCCCTCCCTTCTCCCCTCCCCTCCCTTCTCCCTTCCCCTCCCTCCCCTTCCCCTCCCTTCTCCCCTTCCCCTCCTTCTCCCCTTCCCCTCCCTTCTCCCCTTCCCCTCCCTTCTCCCCTTCCCCTCCCTTCTCCCCTTCCCCTCCCTTCTCCCCTTCCCCTCCCTTCTCCCCTTCCCCTCCCTTCTCCCCTTCCCCTCCCTTCTCCCCTTCCCCTCCCTTCTCCCCTTCCCCTCCCTTCTCCCCTTCCCCTCCCTTCTCCCCTTCCCCTCCCTTCTCCCCTTCCCCTCCCTTCTCCCCCTTCCCCTCCCTTCTCCCCTTCCCCTCCCTTCTCCCCTTCCCCTCCCTTCTCCCCTTCCCCTCCCTTCTCCCCTTCCCCTCCCTTCTCCCCTTCCCCTCCCTTCTCCCCTTCCCCTCCCTTCTCCCCTTCCCCTCCCCTTCTCCCCTTCCCCTCCCTTCTCCCCTTCCCCTCCCTTCTCCCCTTCCCCTCCCTTCTCCCCCTTCCCCTCCCTTCTCCCCTTCCCCTCCCTTCTCCCCTTCCCCTCCCTTCTCCCCTTCCCCTCCCTTCTCCCCTTCCCCTCCCTTCTCCCCTTCCCCTCCCTTCTCCCCTTCCCCTCCCTTCTCCCCTTCCCCTCCCTTCTCCCCTTCCCCTCCCTTCTCCCCTTCCCCTCCCTTCTCCCCTTCCCCTCCCTTCTCCCCTTCCCCTCCCTTCTCCCCTTCCCCTCCCTTCTCCCCTTCCCCTCCCTTCTCCCCTTCCCCTCCCTTCTCCCCTTCCCCTCCCTTCTCCCCTTCCCCTCCCTTCTCCCCTTCCCCTCCCTTCTCCCCTTCCCCTCCCTTCTCCCCTTCCCCTCCCTTCTCCCCTTCCCCTCCCTTCTCCCCTTCCCCTCCCTTCTCCCCTTCCCCTCCCTTCTCCCCTTCCCCTCCCTTCTCCCCTTCCCCTCCCTTCTCCCCTTCCCCTCCCTTCTCCCCTTCCCCTCCCTTCTCCCCTTCCCCTCCCTTCTCCCCTTCCCCTCCCTTCTCCCCTTCCCCTCCCTTCTCCCCTTCCCCTCCCTTCTCCCCTTCCCCTCCCTTCTCCCCTTCCCCTCCCTTCTCCCCTTCCCCTCCCTTCTCCCCTTCCCCTCCCTTCTCCCCTTCCCCTCCCTTCTCCCCTTCCCCTCCCTTCTCCCCTTCCCCTCCCTTCTCCCCTTCCCCTCCCTTCTCCCCTTCCCCTCCCTTCTCCCCTTCCCCTCCCTTCTCCCCTTCCCCTCCCTTCTCCCCTTCCCCTCCCTTCTCCCCTTCCCCTCCCTTCTCCCCTTCCCCTCCCTTCTCCCCTTCCCCTCCCTTCTCCCCTTCCCCTCCCTTCTCCCCTTCCCCTCCCTTCTCCCCTTCCCCTCCCTTCTCCCCTTCCCCTCCCTTCTCCCCTTCCCCTCCCTTCTCCCCTCCTGTCTTTACGACCACACCCACCCTCCTCCCCCCCCCCCCCCACCCCTGGCTTACTGTTATGCCTAGATGTTGGCCAACATTTATATTTACTGTTGCTATATAAAGAACAGTGCTTGGTCTGCAGAGTTTCTCCAGCTTTGTGTGTTTTTTACTTCACTTGTGTATCCGTAGGACTGATTAACTGCATCTAGTGATCCCTTTGAGGCCTTCTCTATATCGGAGAGACTGGGCGCAGACTGGGGCATCGCTTTGCTGAACACCTTTGCTCTGTCCGCACCAGTGACAGGGACGTCCCATTGGCCAACCATTTCAGTTCTGTGTCCCACTCCCATACTTCCATGTCTGACCATGGTCTATCCCAACAAGACCACCCATAAATTGGAGGAACAACACCTGATTTTATATCCGGGCACTCTTCCCTTCCTCTGTCTTCTTTCCCTCAGCTCTCCACCCATTCCCTCTATTCACCTAACTATCCCTCGTCCCCTGCCTTTGCTGCTGTGCTCTCCCTCCCTTCTTTATCTATGTTCTTGCCCCCATGCCTCCCTCCTCCTTCCCCTCCCCCCACCAAATTACCATTTTGTTGGAATGCCTGCCAATATATTTCCATATGAGGGACTCAAGCCTGAAATGTTGGTTATGTATCTTTATTTTTGCTATATAACGGACACTGTCTGACATGATGTTTCTCCAGCATTGTGCTTTTATCGTCTGCAAACTTTATTCTGCAATCCACATCATTAACATACAGCTCAAAAAGTAGCCCCGTCACTGACCACTGTGAAACACCACTGGTAACAGGGAGAAAACCAGAATAGAATCTCTCTATTTCCCACTCTGTTTCCTGCTGGTCAGCCATGCTAGTGTCTTTCCTACAATTTCATTGGCTCTCATCTTGTTAACCAGACTCGTGTGTGGCACCTTGTCAAAGGCCCTTTGAAAGTCCAGATATATGTCATCCTCTGCATTTTTGTTGCCTAGCCAAGCTATTCTCAAAATTTCTTTGGCTATGACACCTTGGGGCTGGTCAGCATATATGGGCCCCCTTCCCTGTGAAGCAGTCAAGTTTTGGTTTCTTTCGTACTTCAGTCTTACCATATCTTTTTAAAAAAAAAGTTATGATATGTGAGGTGAAAAGAAAACAAGGGCTTTTACTTAAATGTGCTGTGATCCCCAAAGGTTACCATTGGGCCCCTGTTGAGAATGGCTGGTCAAACCTGCTTGTGGTTTCCTCAAAAAAAATTGCAGGAGGTTTGTCAGGCAAGATTTTCCTTGATGGAAGCCATGCTGACATTGGCCTATCTTGTCATGCACCTCCAGCTATTCAGTAACATCATCTTTGACAATGGACTCCCAACAACTTCTCAACCCCAATGCTAGGCTCACAGGTATACATTTACTTTCTGCTGTCTCCCTCTCTTTTTAAATAGCGAAGTGACCTTTGCAATATTCCAGTCCTCTTGAACCATGCCAGAATCTTTTGATTTTTGGAAGATCATTACAACTGCCTCCAGAATCTTTATCCAGGTACTCGATCCTTTATCCAGACATCTAAAATCACGAAAGCTCCAAAATATGGCAAATGGGGAGAGAGGCGGGAGCGCGAGTCAGGCAGGCGAGGGGGGGTGGGAGGGTGGGGAAGATCAGCAGCGTGAGTCAGGTGGCCGGGAGACTGGCAGCACGAGTTGGGCAGCCGGGGGGGGTGGGGGAGACAGCACGGTGACTGGAAGGGGGTGGATACGGCAGCACAATTCGGGTGGGCTTATATCTGGCTTTCCGAAATGCAGAAAAATCCAAAATTAGGAAAACACCGTCCCCCAAGGGTTCCAGTTAAAGGATTGTGTACCTGTAGCTACTTCCTTCAGAACCCAAGGATCTGTTCCAACTGGTCTGGGAGACTTGTCTACCCTTCGACCATTCAGCTTCCCAAGCACCTTCTCTCTGGTGTTCATGAGTACGCTCACCTCTCTCCCCGACACCCTTGAAAGTCAGGTATATTGGTAAAGTACAGTTTTTTTTTTGCCGAACCAATAAATGGTAATTCTGCCTCACTGGCAGGAAAAAGAATCTCAGGTTCATTTGTTATCTGACATCTCATGTCTTCCACAGTGAAGAGTGATGCAAAATTACTTTGCTTTTACTTTTACCTGTCCTGCATCTTTCTTGTTTCTCACAGAAACTCTGTTGCTGCTCAGCTGTCCTGCCTTCTCGTGTCTTATACCTCTGTAGTCCCCTTATTCCACTGGCACACTGACACATTTGATTTTTTTCTCCCCCTCTCAAACTGCAGGGTGAATTCTATCACATGATCACTGCCTCCTAAAAGCTCCCTTATTTTCAACACCCTTATCAAATCTGGTTCATTACACAATACCCAAGCCAGAATTGCCATTTCACTGTTGGCTCAGCCACAAGCTGCTCTAAGAAGTCATTCTGAAGGGATTCAATAAAGTAGCTTCTCTTGGAATTTAGTCCTAACCTGCTTTTCCCAACCTGCACATTGAAATCTCCATGGTTAATGTCACGTTGGCCTTTTTGCATGCTTTCTCTATTTCCTGTAAATAGCATACCACATCCTGAATACTGTTTGAAGGCCTGCATGGAACTCCAATCAGGGTCTTTTTACCCTTGCAATTTCTTAATTCTATCTACAGAGATTCTATTTCTTGTGATCCAATGCATCTTCTCTCCAAAGATTTAATTCCATTTTTTAACTGGCAGAACCACACACCCCTTCTTTCAACTTTCCTGACCTTCTGATATTCTCTGTATCCATAAATATTTTGTTCCCAGTGGTCTTTTAGCCACGACATGATGGCCACAATTTCATGCCTGACAACTCCAGCTGCTCTCTTAGATCATCAACTTATTTCTTCTACTGGTATTGGTAATGCTATCCCAATATTTAAAAAATAGAAAAATGTATGAATTGGGAATATAGAGGAAAATAATGCCTTTTAAAGTATGTTGACACTTGTAGATATAAAGATTATAATGAACCTATTTAATGAACAACATTCTGCTTGAGAAAGATAAACCATGAATTATTGAAATAATTTGTGTCATTCATAAATTTGTGAATGAAAACCAGATTCTAATTATTTATATAATTAAAAAATTAAAGCTTAAAGGAAATTGTGCAAAGAACTAATAGAAATAGACCAACCAAGGTTGCAATTAGATTTTATTTTGGTTAGGCTCTGCCTACATTTTGTTTATACTGTAATGAAGGACTTAGGCCCGAAATGTTGGTCCTGTATCTTTTCTATATAAAGTACACTGTTCGACTTGCTGAGTTTCTCTTGCATTGTGTTTTTACTTTTATTGCAATTAAATTAAAATGGAACATTTGGATCTAGTTAAGATTAAATCAAGCCACCTCCTCAAAAGATTATTACAATTTGAGAGAGCAGGTTTAAAAAATGAATGGACTGAAAACAAATTTCAATAAAGCCTGTTATCCAGAATTCAAACCACCAGCAAAAAAAAGTTGCAGAAAAGAAAATAAATAAGTGAAAAATTTATGTTCAAAATTGGCACATCTCGCCATTAGTTCACCAAGTACACAACTCGCAATTTCAAGCAACCAGAAAATTCACTTATCTGGCATCTACCAATACCCATAGGTGCTTGGATACCAGGGGTTTTACAGCATTAATGAATGTCAAGCAATTAACAAAAACGTTGAGACAGAATCTACCAGGTCATGTTGTAGCCAGTAATAGTTTGTTTCTGGTTTCACTAAAACGATGTGCTTAAACATTATCTCGGTTTTATTTTTCTGTCTATTGTTGAATCAAATTCTTGGAACCAATTTTATGATGTTCCATGCAGCACTACGATCCTCCTTAAAATTAAGAGTAAACAAATAGACTAATAAAATGGTCTGCTCTTAAATCTGACATCAAAGTTTAAAGATCTTCTAGATGAAACTCATCTTAAAAAAAACTTTCTTGTTCGATTCAGCTGTGATGCAAGATTGCCCTCTGGAGGATGCAATTTTTGTGTGCAGAATTTTATGAATTACCTTGTGTTGGATTTTTTGACATTTGAGCTATCTACATTCAACACTTATAAACAGGATTATAATGGTGTTTTGAACAGTAATCCCTCTTATCTGCGTGTCATTTCGTTGCTAGATTTTAGCAAAATAGATTCAGTACTCTTGATTTTTTAAAATCAATTTTATTCCTACTTTTAACTAAATCTTCTACTGCATCCCCTTATTGATGTTCTGCTTTACAATTCATTTTCAGTAAATCTCCTTATTTTCTTTGTTCTTGTTTTCTTCTCAGAAGTCCCTTCTTACATCTGTATCCTTCATATTGCGGAAAATCTTGCTTTGAGACAATTTTCCCTCCCCCAATCCCTTGAACTAATTGTCCGATAATTTTAAATGCTAATAAATAGCATGTTAAAATGCATGCTTAACAATGCAGACAGTAAATAAGTTCAGTGTTACCATTTAATATTTTTTTTTATTTTTCACACTATGAACCGTACTGACCAAAATACACACAAAAATTTACCTCTTGAATATACACAGTGTCATTTTCTCCCCTTTCCCCCCTCCCTTCCCTCCCTCCTTCACCCCCCCCTCTCCACCCACTCAACGTTCAACCTATGATACATTAAACCCATTAAACAATGTCATTACACAATGAAAATAAACAAGAAATTTGTGTCTTCTACTTTAACATACTGGGTCAGTTCATTTTGTCGTCTTCTCCTGTCATTTTAGGCGGTGGAGGTCCGCGGTAGGACTTCTCTGTTGTGTTCCATGTACAGTTTCCAAATTTGTTCGAATACTGTGATGTTATTTCTTAAATTGTTATTTTTTCCAATGGAATGCATTTATTCATTTCTATGTACCATTGCTGTATTCTCAGGCTATCTTCTAATTTCCAGGTTGACATAATACATTTTTTTGCTACAGCTAAGGCTATCATAATAAATCTTTTTTGTGCTCCATCCAAATCGAGTCCAAGTTCTTTACTTCTTATATTACTTAGAAGAAAGATCTCTGGATTTTTTTGGTATGTTGCTTTTTGTGATTTTATTTAATACCTGGTTTAGATCTTCCCAAAACTTTTCCACTTTCTCACATGCCCAAATTGCATGTACTGTTGTTCCCGTTTCCTTCTTACAGCGAAAACATCTGTCTGATACTGTTGGGTCCCATTTATTTAACTTTTGGGGCGTGGTGTATAGCCTGTGTAACCAATTATATTGTATCATGTGTAACCTCGTGTTTATTGTATTTCTCATAGTTGCGGAGCATAGCTTTTCCCATGTTTCATTCTTTATTTTTATGTTTAGATCTTGTTTCCATTTTTGTTTGGATTTAGAGCTTGTTTCTTCGTTCTCTTTCTCTTGCAGTTTGATGTACATGTTTGTTATAAATCTTTTAATTATCATTGTGTCTGAAATCACATATTCAAAATTGCTTCCTTCTGATAACCTCAGCCTGCTTCCCAATTTGTCCTTCAAGTAGGTTTTCAGTTGGTGGTTTGCAAACATTGTACAATGAATTATACCATATTTGTTCAAAAGATAATAATTTATTTCCCGAAAAACAATTTTCTATTCTTTTGATCCCTTTTCTCTCCCATTCTCTAAAGGAAAGGTTATCTATCGTAAAAGGGATTTGTTGATTTTGCGTCAATATTAATTTTGGTAGTTGATAATTTGTTTTATTCCTTTCTACATGAATCTTCTTTCAAATGTTGAGCAGATGGTGCAGTACTGGTGAATTCCTATGTTGCACCAGCTTTTCATCCCACTTATATAGTATATGTTCAGGTACCTTCTCCCCTATTTTATTTAGCTCTAATCTGGTCCAATCTGGTGTTTCCCTTGATGATATTATTTAAAGACTTATTAATTCCTCCTCTCCTGGAAGTAATGAACCAGATTGAAGAAACACAAAACATGCCAGATTCATGCAAACAGCAATAATTACAGTAATACCAAAGATGGGGAAAGATCCACTAACACCAGCATCATATAGACCAATATCTCTACTTAACACAGATTAAATAAGATAATAGCTAAACTATTAGTAAACAGACTGTGTACCAAAAATAGTAAAACTAGATCAAACTGGATTTATTAAGAAAAGACGAACAACAGACAATATCTAAGTTCATCAATTTAATCCATGCGGTACAAGGAAACAAGACGCCAACAGTGGCAGTTGCCTTAGACGCAGAGAAAGCCTGTGACAGAGTAGAATGGAATTATTTATTCAAAGTACTACCGAGGTTCACCCTACCAGAGAAATATATTAATTGGATTAAAGCATTATATAAGGGACCATTGGCGAAAGTGACAGTAAATGGATATATATCAAACCAATTTAAATTAAGCAGATCAACAAGGCAGGGATGTCCACTATCTCCCTCACTGTTCGCGTTAGCTATAGAACCACTAGCAGAACTGATAAGAACAGAAAATAAAATAAATAAAAGAGAAGGAATATAAAATCAGTCTATTTGCAGATGCCATTATAATATACTTAACAGAACCAGAAATATCAATAAAAGAATTACATAACAAATTGAAGGAATATGGAGAAGTATCGGGGTACAAGATCAACACAAATAAAAGTGAAGCAATGCCAATGAATAATGCGCATTTCACAAAGTTTAAGAAAAAATCACCATTTAGATGGCAAACACAAGCAATCTGATACCTAGGTATACAACGAGATAATAATCTAGGCCATCTATACAAATTAAATTATCAGCCATTAATGAAGAAACTACAAGATGACTTAGAACATTGGAAAGACTTACCACTAACACTGATAGGAAGGGTAAATTGCATTAAAATGAATATCTTCCCAAGAATACAATACCTATTTCAATCATTACCAATTCACCTAACAGAGAAATTCTTCAAGGAGCTAAAGAAGATAAGGAAATTCTTATGGAAAGGGAGGAAACCGAGGATAGCGCTAGATAAATTAACAGGATGGTACAAACAAGGGGGCTTACAGCTATCAAACTTTAAGAATTATTATAGAGCAGCACAATTAAGATACCATTTAATATTCTTGATGTCTAAAGTTATTGCTTTATATATTAACATTGAATTTTGTTATTTTTGACCTGCAGACATCTAGGCGTAATTGCACTTGATTTGCTGAAACTTTTTCCCCTGACTCTTGTAAAACTACTTTTAAAATTGTTTTCAATAAGAATTAAAGTAGCCATATATTTGTAAACACTGTAACATTGTGATTTGATACTAACTGTTATAATGATCATATGTTGATTTAAATAATTTTTTTAGAATTGAAGTAGCCAGATGGGAACTCTTAACAGGACTAGTTGAGCCAGTGGGCCTGTTCAGGTTCAAGTTCACTATCATATACAACTAGACAAACAACATTTCTCCAGACAACAGTGCACACATAGCACCTAGTTAATGTTATATTTTTGTTTGTGATTATTATGTATAAATATTCTGGAATACTATCACTAGATACCTTGGTTCCTCAAGCATCTTCCTCTTTTTATTGGGATCATGGCTTGATTCACAAACCACTTTTTCCCTATTTTCCTTAAACCCTTGAAATCAAAACTTATCAACTTCCTGTGTAAAATCATTTGATGTTTGTAACGACATGAATTTATTAAATGCATTAGGGCAACGTATAGATACACCAAAATTCTTATTTGCTGCAGGAATGCAAGATACACCAACTGCAACAGTATAAATATGTCAAGACAAAAAAAAAGATAATAAGTGTAAAAGGATAATTAAATATTTACATTTGTGATTGATATGCGAACAAAAATAACTTTTCAATAATGCAGTCAAATCTTTTGATTACCCCGGAGTAGTTTATAGTCAGGGTAGTACAGGGGAGTTCAAGAGTCTTCCCATGGGAGAAATCTGCTCACCCTACACCCTGGCCACTGATCATATTTCCTTTACCATCACAGAACATCAATATCAAAATTTGATTTGTGCTCTGATTTTGAAATCCTAAAAATTCAAATGATATGTCAAAAGAATGGTTGAATTACAGAGTTGATCCAGATATGAAAACATTTCAAATCTCATATTGGCAGCAATAGAATTTAAATGTAAGCAAATAAATAAATCTGGTGACAAATATTTCAATCACTGTGAATTAACTTTTTTTTTTATTGATATTCTCCAGATATGGCCTAGCTTCTGTATAATTGCAGATCACCTCCGCCCCCTTCCACCTTATTAATTTCAGCTGTCCAATGAAATAGTCCAGCAAAGCTCATAGACCGCTGTGATTTTTGACCTTACAGTAACATTCACATCTCTTGGATGAATAATCAAAAATGCTCTTACTAGCAGTTCCGTAGAATAAAGTTTTTCCTTCAATTGTTGCTTGAAATTAACATTTTTATGCCAGGGGTTAACTTTCTGATTGTCATAAGCTAATGGCTATTCTTTTCTGCAGTTTGGAACTTAAACCATATCAATTAATTGGATTAAATTGGTTGGCCTTGCTGAATAAACACAGGGTGAATGGTATATTAGCAGATGAAATGGTAAGTATGAGAGATTTTTCTTAAGTATTTCCTAGTACTTTTGTTGATAGGACACAAAATGCTGGAGGAACTCAGCGGATCAGACAACATCTATGGAAGGCAATAGGTAGTCAACATTTTGCACTGAAACCCGTAATCTGGAATGTATTTTTTGATATTTGTTGACACTTGTTTATTCATTGTCTAACTTTGTATTCTCCAGATCTTTTCTGCTCTTCCTCAATATCAGAATCAGATTTATCGTTATGAACATGTATCATGAAATTTGTTGTTTTGCAGCAGTCGTATTGTGCATCACAGGTGAAAAAATTGCTATAAATTACATTTCCATAAATAAAATAGTGCAAAAGAAGAGGAGGAAGAAAAAGTGAGATATTGACTGTGGTTCTTTATCAATTCAGTAATCTGATGGCAGAGGAGAAGCTGTTGTTGTACTGTTGGGTGTTTGTCTTCAGGCTGCTGTACTTCCTTCCTGATGGTAGCTGTGAGAAGAGGGAAAGGCCTGGATGGTGAGAGTCCTTGATGATGGAGGCTGTTTTATTGAGACACCATCTCTTATAGATGCCCTTAATGGAGTGAAGACTGATGACCATGATGGTGCTGGCCGAGTTCACAATCTTCTGTAACTTTTTCCTTTACTGTGCATCTCCATACCAGACAATGATGCAACCAGACAGAATGTTCTCCACAGTACACCTGTCGAAATTTCCAAGACTCTTTGGTGACATACAAAATATCCTCAATCTTCTAACAAAATATAGCTGCATACAAGCCTTCTTACTTGCATCAACTTGATGGCCCCAGGATAGATCTTCAGCGATGTTGACACCCAGGAATTCGAAGTTCTTTATCCCTGGCCCCCTCAGAAGACTGGTTTGTGCTCTCATTGTTTCTGCTTTGTGAAGAGCACAATCATTTTTTTACTTTTGCTAATGTTGGGTGCAAAGTTGTTGTTGTGACGTCACTCAACTAGCTGATCTACCTCATTCCTGTACGCTTCCTCATTGCTGTCAGTGATTCTGCCAATGAACATGGTGTCATTGGCAAATCTGTAGATGGTGTTTAAATTGTGCCTAGCCACACAATCATGCATCTCGACTTAGAGCATTGGGCAAAGCACACGTACTTGAGGTGCATCTCTGTGGATCATCAGTGAGGAGAAAACGCTGATTGTAGCCTTCCTCTGAGGAAGTCAAGGCTCCATTTGCGAAGGCCCAGGTTTTGAAGCTTGCTGACCAGTACTGAGGGGATGATGGTGTAGAAGGCTGAGTTGTAATCATTGAAAAGCAGCCTGGTGTACATGTTGCTGTTGTCCAGGTGATCCAGGGTTGAGTGGAGAGCCAGTGAGATTTCATCTGCTACGGGACGGTTGTGGCAGTTGGCGAATTGCTGTGGGTCCAGGACTTGGATATGACCAAACTCTAAAACCATTTCATTAGATGTGAGAGCTACTGGGCAATAGTCACTGAGGCAGCTCACTCTGCTCTTCTTGGGCTCCGACCGGGATGATTGATGCCCTTTTAAAGCAGGTGGGAACCTCCACCTGCAGCTTTGAGAGATTGCAAATGTCCATGAACACTCCAGCTAGTTAGTTGGAACAGATTTTCAGTACCCTGCCAGGTATGATATCAGGGACTGATGCTTTGCAGGGGAACACCCCCTTGAAGGATGTTCTAATGGTTTCCTCTGAGACAGATATCACAGGGATGCTGAATTCTGGAAATGGGTCTTGTGGACAGATGAGACCAAGATTAACTTGAATCATTGATGGGAAGATCAAAATGTGGAGACGTAAAGGAACTGCCCAAGATCCAAAGCATACCACCACATCTGTGAAACCTGGTGGTGGGTGTGTTATGGCCAGGGCATGTATGGCTGCCACAGGTACTTGGACACTTTATTTTCATTGATGATGCAACTGCTTATGGCAGTGAAAAAAATAATTCTGAGGTGCATAGAAACATCTGCTCAAATTCAAACAAATCCCTCAAATCATTGAACAGCGCTTCATTCTACAGCAAGACAATGATCCCAAACATACTGCTAAAGCAATAAAGGAATTTTTCAAAGCTTAAAAACTGGAAATTTTTTGATCTAAATCCAATTTAGCATGCCTTCCATATGCTGAAGAAAAAAACTTGAAGGGACAAGCCCCTGAAAGAAGAGGGTGGATGCAGAAGAGGCCATACAGTGCATCACCAGAGAAGATGCTCTGTTCCTGGTGATGTCTATGAATCACAGACTTCAAGCAGTCATGGCATGCAAGAGTTATGATTCAAAGTACTTAACATGACTACTTTAATATACATACCATTGCTTTGTCCCAAACATTATGGTGCCCTGAAATGAGGGGAGTATCAATTTTTTTTTTAAAAAGCTGTAATTTTTACATGGTCAAGCCAAAATGTATTCAAATAACCTTGAATAAAACTGGAATTGTGCACTTTAATCACGTGAATTGTTTGATTACAAATTTTAAACTGGAGCACAGGGCAAATAAAGGAAAAGTGTGTCTTAACTGTAAAAGGTGTTTGGCTCATCAGGGTGTGGACTCCCTGATTAGGCTCCACCTTGGATTTAATGGTCTGCAAGCCCTGCGTATCTGATTCCTTTTCTAGCTTCACTAGGAATTACCTCTTTGCTCTTAAGATGCCCTTCTGTAGGTCATACTTGAACTTTCTGTCGAGATCTGGATCAGTGATTTTAAATGCCATCAACCCAGCCCTCAGCAGGTTGTGAATCCTTCGATTCATCCCTGGATTTTGGTGTGGCACTCATGGTATGTGTGCATGGGCACACACATCCACACAGGTCCTGATGAAGTCATTGGCAACTGTGGCATATTCTTTCAAGTTTGAAGATGAATCCTTGAATATGGTCCAGTCCACAAATTCGAATCAGTCCTGTAGGTGCTGCTCTGCCTCCCTTGACCATACTTTCAGCATTTTTACCACTGGTGGTGTAATCCTCAGTCTCTGCTTGTACGCCAGGAGTAGAATTAGGTGATCTGAAGTGCTGGCACGGGATGGCTTGGTGGGTGTTCTGGATGGTGTAACAGTGGTCAAATATGTTGGCTCCTCTGGTTGCACATGTAATATGTAGGGGATAGTTTGTCGTAGATTTTTTCAGGCTGGCCTGGTTTGTTTCTTTGTGTTCCTTTTTTTTTTTTTTGAAGAATTTTGCACCTAGGAGGAAAAAATGGGAGGGAAATTTAGATTTCTATTTTTTCATGCTTTATTCAATAACGCCTGTTATTCATGGCACTGTGTAGTACATGAATAGGTCCTTCAGCCCACAATAGCATCCAGCAACTTCGACAAATCATCTCAGCTTCTGGTCTCTCTCTCTTTCCTTCAGCCCCCTCCTCTTCCTCTTCCTTTCTTGTCAGAGAGCTACCCTTAGTCCCCTGCCCTCTCCCCTATAACTTTTCAGCTTCTATCCTCTCGCCTGTTTCCACCTGTGAGCCTGCGCTCCTCTTTCTTCCCCCATCTTTTTTTTCAGGTATCTACCTGTTTTTTCAGATTCTTGACAAAGGGCTCAGGTCCAAAATGTTGATCTCCTTTTTAACTTCCTATGGATGCCACATGACCTCCGTTTCTCCAGCATTTGTGTGTATTGCACCTCAGCTTTCATTTTTCTTCAGAAGATGAAGTTAATTTTCAAAACTGGATTGAAATTTATCCCTATGGATGGGAAATTGGGACATGGAGATTTACTTCACTCTGTTGTGAGTTTATAAAAATTGTACTTTTACCTCTCAGCTTGACCAACAAATACCGCAAAAGAATGTTCTCCTTTCGGAGGATGAAAGCCAAAGTGTTTTTCTTTTGATTCTTCTCTATTATTGTGATGTTTTAAATGCAAGTTCTAATATATACAGATATTAATTTTACTCTGAGAATACTTTTGCACATTGTAAATCTTGATGTATTTCAGAGATTTACCTACAAATCGGCCTTGGAACCCAACACTTTTTAGGTTGAAAGTTTTTTTTTTTGCGTCATAATTATGTATCATGTCTTGATTCCCCACAGGGCTTGGGGAAAACCGTGCAAGCCATAGCGCTCCTTGCCTATCTTTACCAAGAAGGTGATAAAGGACCTCATCTAATCATTGTACCTGCTTCTACCCTAGGTAATATTAAAACACAAAATGCCAATTTATCAACAAACAAAATGTTAATTCATGCCTTTTCAGTGCTATTCAATAGTTCTGAAATTCATTCCTGCAGAGACATTCAGAAACATTGACTTTTAGATAAGTAAGGCACTTGCTCTGAACTGGATGAGTGGCTCTCAACCTTTCAGCCACAGACCACCTAAAGAATTTATTTTCCTCCCCCCAAGCAAGCAGTGTGGGAAAGGATGGGGTTTTCAATTTCAGATTTATTGTCATCCAATTATACATACAAAATCTGACAAAATATCTTTGGATCATAGTGCATACTACATAAATACGCAGAAACAATATACATACTGATCAAAAATAAATATATAAAAATTATTTAGAGGTCAACTGTCTCGCTGCCTGTGGGAAGAAGGGGTTTCCCAGCCTGACAGTCCTGGTTTTTATGCACCGTCCCTCTTTGAAGGTAGTGTCTCAAATATACTGCAGGTAGAATGATAAGGATCCTCAATGATTCTCTGAACCGTGTTTTTAGCTCTGCTCCCTATAGATATCGTCAATAAAGGGAAGGGAGACCCCAGTGATATATCGTCAGTAGAGGGAAGGGAGACCCCAGTGATATATTGTCAGTAGAGGGAAGGGAGACCCCAGTGATGTATCGTCAATAGAGGGAAGGGAGACCCCAGTGATGTACCGTCAATAGAGGGAAGGGAGACCCCAGTGATGTACCGTCAGTAGAGGGAAGGGAGACCGCAGTGATACATCGTCAGTAGAGGGAAGGGAGACCTCAGCTACACATCGTCAGTAGAGGGAAGGGAGACCCCAGTGATATATCGTCAGTAGAGGGAAGGGAGACCGCAGTGATATATCGTCAGTAGAGGGAAGGGAGACCGCAGTGATATATCGTCAGTAGAGGGAAGGGAGACCGCAGTGATATAATCGTCAGTAGAGGGAAGGGAGACCGCAGTGATATAATCGTCAGTAGAGGGAAGGGAGACCGCAGTGATATAATCGTCAGTAGAGGGAAGGGAGACCGCAGAGATATAATCGTCAGTAGAGGGAAGGGAGACCGCAGTGATCTTGTCAGCAATTTTAATCACCCTCTGCACTGATCTCATCCTTTGCAGCTACCATACCACACTATGATGCAACTAGCTAGGATACACTCTGTGCTCGTATAGAACATGGTGGTCGCCTCGCCCTCCACAACCTCTTGAGCTGCGCCTTCCTGGCTAATAAGGAGGTGCTGTGAGTCCGGGATAGGTCATCCTATAAATGCACACCAAAGAACTATCTTCACAACAGAGCTCAAGTTTCTTCCTGGACCACAGATAGCATTTTAGTTTTGGTGGGAAATATTTTTCTTTGCCACAGAATGCCTATAGCATACTCATGGACTACTACCAATCTACAGATTATAAATTGAGAAACTCTGAACTGAAACAAGTACTAATTATTCAGTTTTGGGTTAAATAAACAGAAATGAACATTTTCTTTTTTTTTTCAGATAATTGGATCCGAGAACTTAAGCAGTGGTGTCCTGATCTAAAAGTTCTTCTGTATTATGGTAAGATTTTTAAAGTTTAGATTGGTATGCTGTGATTGGAGAGCAATAATATTTTTGTACATATTTTTTAATTGTCCTACAATTCATTCAAGGAACTATCAATGAAATTAACATAAATTTGGTACTGTAAATTCAGTATCTTATTGTTGCTGTACAGTTTTATAATGAAATGTTTGCTGCTATCTTTACATTTGTTTTTGTTCAAATGATGAGACATTGATAGCTGTAAAATTTCTTGATATTTACATCCTAGTTTATTTCAACATGTTACAAAAGTTTTACAAGAGTTAGGGATGTTTTGAATCTGGCATCCATCTTGCACTTTTTTTAATTTTTGATGAATGATTTGAGGTTTGTTTAGCCATCCAGTAATCATGCCACAGATTTGTCTTTGCTCAATTGAGTTTTTTTTAAATTTTATTGGGAAATCGAATAAGCACTGAAAGGCTTTGTTGAACTACTTTTTGAAGCGTCCTATTCTTTTCGGTATAGGAAACATGCCAACGTATACAGTAGCTCCTAAAAGCACCAAATTTGTTGCATCTTGAATAATGCCAAGAGTCTTGTCCCATGTTGGTCTGTTCCCTGCCTGTAGGGAAATAGTAATTGGCCATATTGTCAGACTTCCTATTGTGCATTGGAGAAAGTTGCCTCTTATGAACAAATCATAATTGACCTTAATAAATGGTAGCAGGAGTAGGCCATTCAGCCCATTCAATTATTATATTTGATCTTTCACCAAAGTGGCACAAATTACTATCATTATCTTAATGTCCAAAAATCTATCAATGTCTGACTTGAATATACTTGACAACTGAATCTCTGCACCTCTCTTGATGGAGAATTGCAAAATTTGCTGCCTTCCGTGGATTAAAATTCTTCGAAGTTGAATAACTGATAGCTTGTTTTGAGGCCAACTGTCATGATAATGAATATGTATGAGATATACCGGAAGTCACGTGGTATGAGAGAGAGATAAGAACACAAGCAGGAGAACAAAGGAAACCGGAGAATAAAAAGACACTAAGAAGTTTAGTGATGGTTTAGGAGCCGTGTTGGTCCAGATGCATGATGGAGGACCAAGAATCATTGCCTATGCCAGCAGATCGTTATCAGATGTGGAGAGAAGATACTTTCAGACAGAGAAAGAAGCACTCGGACTTGTATGGGCCTGTGAGAGGTTCCATGCATATTTATATGGCATTGAATTTGAACCCATCACAGATCATAAGCCATTAGAGGTGATCTATGCTGCTAGATCCAAACCATGTGTCAGAATAGAGAGATGGGTACTCAGACTACAACCCTACAAATATAAAGTAATTCACATTGCAGGGAAAACAAACATTGCAGATCCGCTGTCCAGATTGGTGAAGGATGGAGGTCCACAATCCAAGTCAGAATTGGGAACAGAAACAGAGAGTTTTGTACGCTTCGTAGCTATTCAGTCGACACCGAAAGCTGTGACTACGAAGGAAGTCGAGAGAGAATCCGAACGTGATCCAGAACTCATGGAAGTAAGAGAATGCATACAGAGTGGACAATGGGACAAGTGTACTCACAAGGTTTACATTCCCATTAGAGACGAACTTTGTTGCATCGGACAGTGTGTATTAAGAGGTTGCAGATTGGTGATACCGCAAAGATTGAGACCGAAGATCGTATCCTTAGCGCATGAAGGACACCTAGGTATTGTTGGTACCAAGCAAAACCTCAGGACCAAGGTATGGTGGCCAAGTTGTGATAAAGACGCAGAGAAATTTGTTAAAACTTGTCACGGATGTCAAATCACAAGTAGGAGTAATCCGCCAGAACCGATCCGGAGTACGCAACTTCCGACAGGACCATGGATCGACGTAGCTGTTGATTTTCTTGGACCTTTACCGACGGGTGAATCAATTATGGTAGTGTTAGATTACTACAGCAGATACTATGAGTATGTGGTGTTAAAGTCCACAACCACTGAAAAAACAATACAAGCGTTAGCAGAGATATTCGCAAGATATGGATTACCTGTTACATTATACTCTGACAATGGTCCACAATTCATTTCAGAGACATTTGCGGAATACATGAGGACCACAGGTATCCACCATCATAAAGTAACTCCGAAATGGCCGCAAGCCAACGGAGAAGTAGAGAGACAAAATCAGTCCATTGAAAAACGATTGAGGATTGCACACGCAGAAGGACAAAATTGGCGAGAAGCATTGCCATCTTATGTGGCTGTCTATCGAGCAACACCTCATGCAACCACTGGAAAAAGTCCTGCAGAAGCATTTTTTGGGAGAAAAATCCGCACAAAAATGCCAGAAATAAAGGAAATCCGAGACGACCAGGAGATGAGGGACCACGATGCTGAAAAGAAAGGTGCAGCAAAGCTGTACACAGATTCGAAACGTGGAGCCAAGTACTCAGACATCATGCCAGGAGATAATGTTCTAGTGAGGCATGAAACTGGTGGTAAGCTAGACACACCTTATTACCATCAACCCTATACTGTCGTATCCAGAAGTGGCAGTATGGTGACAGTCAAGTCTCCGACTGGAGTCCTGTATAAAAAAAAAAATGTATCAGGTGTAAAAAGGTACCAGTCCAGAGATACATCGAGCGAAAAGGTTGAAAGGCTAATAAGAGATGCTGAAACTGAGAGACCTGATGATGTTCCAGAGGCAGTTACCAGCACTCCTGATGAAGTGACTAGAGCGCCAGAAACACCCGAAGCCGTGGCGAGCAGTATTTCCGACGCTGAGAGTGAACAACCGAGAAGCGTCGACAATATCGCAGGCAGGCTGAAACGAAACCGGAAAGTGCCCAAACGATACGAAGACTTTGTGCCATAGTTTTAATAAGAACTTTGGGACAGTATTTTAATCTTATATCATAAAGTGCATGTATGAGTGCTGTAGGAAGTAAATTTTATGTAGTTGAGTTATAGTATTACCATTAGTTATGATGTTTGTATGTTTCCAAGGGATATTGGTAAGTGAAGGTAAAGTTTATTTCTGATTAAAGGAGGGATGTCATGATAATGAATATGTATGAAATATACCGGAAGTCACGTGGTATGAGAGAGAGATAAGAACACAAGCAGGAGAACAAAGGAAACCGGAGAATAAAAAGACACTAAGAAGTTTACCTGATAAACTTGTGTTTAATGTTTTATTAGCTTCACATTTTGGGCCACAAATGTGACACCAACCTCTAGTCCAGCCACTGAAAGTTTTACTGCTGCATCTACTTCGACTTGTGTTTGCTTCAACGTGAAACCTTCTTCTAAACTATGGAGAACGTAGGCTCGCTCTACTTCAGATCTCGTCCTAAGATGATCTTCACCTTGCCTCCCTCTTCCCTACTCCTTTTCCAATTCCAGCAATCAATCTGGTGGATCTCCGTTGGATTGCATGCAGATAAAAGCTTTCTTTCTCCAGTGAACCTGATTTACTTTGTGCAACAACTTGGAGGAAATCTTGAAAATGTACACAAAAACTTGAACACAAAATGACATTATTGGTGTTGATAGATGGGCAGATTGCTACCTTCCTACTCTTTAAAATAAGGACGTTGGATCTTTTGCTTCCACTCACAGTGATGGAGCTTTGGTTTAATGTTTCTGCTGAAAGCTATATGTTGTTCTGATAAAATGCAAGGAAGTACATCATGGATTGCCGATTTAACTTAGTAACATTCTTGACTAACTTGTCATCCTCAAATTAATTTGTATAGATTTGATATTTTTAATGTTTAGGATCTTTAGAAGACCGGAAGATTCTCAGATCTGATATTCTTCACAAGTTTGTGGATTTCACTGTAATAGTAACTACGTAAGTGATGCTATTTTTTTGCTGCTCACTGGTGACAAACTGCACATGTTGCATAAATGAGAAATAAATCAATATCTGTATGTGCTGATTGAAACTTGTCTGTGTAGATTGGTATAGAAATGCCGAATGAATGCCTGGCCTGTTGGAAAAATTAAGCCAAGTATCCTGTATGCTTATAAAATATAATAAGGCGTAAACAAAATGTAAAAATATAATGGATAGTACGTTATGCGTATCTGACATATTTTCCTCCGACACTTCTGTCAATCTCAATGCCATCCCATCACTAGCCACATCTTTCCCTCCCCATCCCTATCTGCTTTGTGGCTCAGTGGTGCATTCTTCCCCACCATTCCCTGAGGTGCTTCCTGCTGTAATTGTAGAAGGTGAGAAATTGACCCTAGATCTCCCCCTTCACTTTCATCCAGGGCCACAAACAGACCTTCCAGGTGAGGCAGAACTTAGCATGCACATCAGCCTAATCTGCTGCATTAGGTGTACTTGGTGTGACCTCCTCAACATCATTAAGACCAAATGTAGACTGGGTGACTAATTTGCCAAACCTCTGTTGTCTGCTTGTAGGTCCAAGCTTGAACTCTCATTAGTCAATGATTTCAATTCCCCTCACCATTCCCACTAAGTCATGCCTGTCTTCTGCCTCATCCATAGCCAAGGGAAAGCCAAAGGTAAACTTGAGTGACATCCTTAAACCCCATGGCCTAAATGTTGAATTTTCTCATTTGAGGTAACCTTCCCATCCCATCCCCACTTCTGTTCTGCTCTGTTACCTCCTCCTGTTTTCATTCCAACTTTTCTCCCCTGCTCCCAGTGGCCTCTTTATTCAATATCCTATATCCCCTGCTTCTACTCCTTTCTTTCCCAAGTGAGATACTTGATATCTCCCCTTCCTACTTCAGTCTTGATAAAGGGTGTTGAACTGAAAGGTTGACTGATAATTTTTACCCATGGGTGCAGCTTGGCCCCCTGAGTTTCTCAAGCAGCTCCCTGCTGTGCACAAACAGAAGCTTTGCTGCTATACTTGTACTGCATCACAAGAGGGTGTATAATCTGTTACCATTTTCTTGGTGGCAAAACCGTTGTGCTTCCTGTAGTCATAAATGGGGTTCTACCTCAATTAGAGAGAATTAATGCTGATTTTAATTGATATTATTCAACTTTAATCATTTTAATTTGGAGATGCAGCATGGTAACTGGCTTCTGCGGGCCACAAACCCACACTTCTCAAATCCACCAATGTCTTATTTTTCTTCTTTGGCTTGGCTTCGCGGACGAAGATTTATGGAGGGGGTAAAAAGTCCACGTCAGCTGCAGGCTCGTTTGTGGCTGACAAGTCCGATGCAGGACAGGCAGACACAGTTGCAGCGGCTGCAGGGGAAAATTGGTTGGTTGGGGTTGGGTGTTGGGTTTTTCCTCCTTTGCCTTTTGTCAGTGAGGTGGGCTCTGCGGTCTTCTTCAAAGGAGGTTGCTGCCCGCTAAACTGTGAGGCGCCAAGATGCACGGTTTGAGGCGTTATCAGCCCACTGGCGGTGGTCAATGTGGCAGGCACCAAGAGATTTCTTTAGGCAGTCCTTGTACCTTTTCTTTGGTGCACCTCTGTCACGGTGGCCAGTGGAGAGCTCGCCATATAACACGATCTTGGGAAGGCGATGGTCCTCCATTCTGGAGACGTGACCCATGTCTAATTAACCAACTAACCCCGTACATCTTTGGAATTTGGGGGAATATGCTCAAGCTCTACGGATGGTGCTGGATTCGAACCTGGGTCGTTAGCACTGTAATGGTGTTGTTCTAACAGCTACACTAACTGTGCTGCCCATTCTGTATAATTTTTCTCAAATGTACAAAATATTTCCCAACAACAGAAAATCTACTCGATTGTCATTCACGTGAGATTCTAGGTTTCTTCATTGCTCTGTTGAGGACTAGTATGGGAAAATGGATAAAGGCATTAACCCAAAAAATGAATTAGTTTAGATATTTTTCTATTCCATATCTTGTGGTTCAACTTGTTTGCATCACTTGGCAGTACTACAGTAGTTTTATTTATTGATTTTAAACAACAGGTATACCTGTGCAATCAGTAATGCAGATGATCGTGGCCTTTTTCGCCGCTTGAAGCTTCATTATGCAGTGTTTGATGAGGGCCACATGCTGAAGAATATGAGTTCCATTCGCTACCAGCATCTAATGACATTTAACGTAAGTTGTAAATCATTGAAGTGACTTTTTAGTGCACTATCTTCTTCGCAAATCTGCAAATTCCAAATCTCCATTGTTGATCACTATTTATTGGCAACGGTTTTGAGTTCCTTGTTTCAAATGGTCATTTTCCATGTCTTTCTTTATGTAAGCATTCTTTCCATGGAACTGAATGAAAACACTGTTGGGTAAGGAAGTTAATCTGCCTTGGTAGGAAATTCTGGTTTGCATTTTTTATATAGGCTGAGCATCGTTTGCTGCTGACTGGGACTCCATTGCAGAATAATCTTCTCGAATTGATGTCTCTCTTGAATTTTGTCATGCCGAACATGTTCAGTAGCAGTACCAGTGAGATCCGTAGGATGTTTTCGTCTAAAACCGTAAGTTTGAGATTTTTTTTTAAAATAATTTTCGGAACTAGAGCACTGGTTAAAAAAATAGTGCAACCAGAATTTGAGTCAGCCTTGATTTAGATTGATAAAGAAAACATAACAGTTGCAGAATTTGTTTTTGTAGCGAGGTGCTACACACAGAGCTAATGGAAGAACACATAAGCACCACTGTGGCTGGAGGAAGAAAGATTTAATTTTTTTTTAAAAAGCACCGCTTTTAAATCTCTTCCTGTCCCAAGCTTCTCAGCTGGAAGTGACATCATTATATCATCCCAGCATGCTCTCGTTTGTAGTCTTTTTGGCCATTGAAGAAAGACCTGATGCCATCTTTAGCACAGCTCCACCCTAACCCAGCATCTGCCATTTTGACCGACGGTTCACATGATCACTGTACCGGTGCCGTTACACTTTAACTTTACCAAGTTTTTAAAAAAAAAAAATGAGTGTGCAGTGGCTACAGGAAATGAACACAGTAAGCTAAGCTACTTAAAGTGAACAATATGATAATTTCCCAGCAGTTGTTGAAGGTGCTGGTTTCAGATAAAGAAGAGTTTTGGTGTAAAATGTTAGCTCTGTTGCTCTTACCACAAATTAGACCTGACCTACTACATATTTCTAGCATTTTCAGTTTTATTAAAGAATCATAGGAATATAGGAAGTAGGAACAGGAGTAGGCCGAAAATGGCCCATCGAGCCTGCTCCACCATTCAATACGATCATGGCTGATCTAATTTATGACCTAACTCCACCTACCTGCCTTCTCCCCATATCCCCTAATTCCTCTATCATGTAAAAATTTATTTAACCGAATTTTAAATATGGTTAATGAGGCAGCCTCAACCACTTCCCTGGTTAGAGAATTCCAAACATTCACTACTCTCTGGGAAAAACTATTTTTCCTCATCTCTGTCCTAAATCTACTCCCCCGAATCTTGAGACTGTGTCCTCTCGTTTTAGTTTCCCTGGCCAGCTCAAAAAACCTTCCTACATCTATCCTATCCATACCCTTCATAATCCTATATGTTTCCATAAGATCTCCTCTCATTCTTCTGAACTCAAGCGAATACAATTCTAGACGATTTAATCTTTCATCATAAGTCAACCCCTTCATCCCAGGGATCAACCTAGTAAACCTCCTCTGGACCGTCTCCAAAGCCAGTATATCCTTCCTCAAATATGGAGGTACTCCAGATGCGGTCTCACCAGTACCTTATACAGTTGCAACATTACCTCCCTACTCCTGAATTCAATTCCTCAGCGATGAAGTCCAACATTCTATTTGCCTTCTTAATAACCTGCTGTACCTGCAACCTAACTTTTTGCGATTCATGCACAAGCACTCCCAAGTCCCTCTGCACAACAGCATGCTGTAGTTTTTCACCCTTTAAATAATATTCAGCTCTTATTTTTCTTTCCAAAGTGGATAACCTCACACTTACTAACATTGTATTCTATCTGCCAGACCTTTGCCCACTCATCCAGCTTAACTATATCCCTCTGCAGACTCTCCACATCCTCATTACAATTTGCTCTTCCACTCAATTTGGTGTCATCCGCAAACTTGGCTACACCACATTTTGTCCCCTCCTCCAAGTCATCAATGTAAACGATGAACAGTTGTGGGCCTAACACTGACCCCTGCGGCACCCCACTTATCACTCTCTGCCAACCTGAAAAACTACCATTTATCCCGACTCTCTGCCTCCTGTCAGACAACCAATTTTCAATCCAGGCCATATACTTCCCAAGACTCCACTTTCCTGTAACTTACTGATAAGTCTCTTGTGCGGCACCTTATCAAACACTTTCTGGAAATCCAAATATACAACATCAACCTGTTCCCCTCTATCCACCGCATCCATTATATCTTCAAAGAATCCTAACAAGTTTGTCAAACAAGATCTTCCCTTTCTAAAACCATGCTGCATCTGCCTGATTGACCCCTTACATTCCAAAAGTTTCACTATTTCATCTTTAATGACGGCTTCAAGCATTTTTCCAACTACAGACGTCAAGCTAATTGGCTGATAATTTCCAGTCTTCTGCCTACATCCCTTCTTAAAAAGTGGCGTGACATTTGCTGTCTTCCAGTTGCCGGGACCTGCCCAGAATCCAAGGAATTTTCGTATATGACCACCAATGCATCAACTATAACTTCTGCCATTTCCTTCAGAACCCTTGGATGCATATCATCAGGACCAGGTGATTTGTCTGGCTTTAGTCCCATTAGTTTCTCCATCACTACTTCCTTTGTAACAACTATTTTATCAAGGCCCTCCCCAACATTCGCATCCTTGACTCCGCACTTAGGCATGCTGGACGTGTCTTCCACCGTGAAGACTGACACAAAATATTTGTTTAATGCCTCGGCCATTCCTCATTTTTTGCTACCAGTTTTTCTTTCTCATCCTCCAAGGGTCCTATGTTAACTCTGGCCACCCTCTTCCGTTTTATATATTTATAAAATTTTTTGCTTTCTGTTTTTATATTTTGTGTCAATTTACTTTCATAATACTTTTTCCCATTTCTTATTACCCACTTTGTAACCCCTTGTTGTCTCTTAAAGTTATCCCAATCTTCCAGTTTCCCACTGCTCTTTGCAGCTTTGTACATCTGCGCCTTCAATTTTATACTCTCCTTCATTTCCTTTGTTAACCACGGTTGATTTTTCCCTCCCTTGCTGCCCTTTTTCCTGACCGGAATATATTTTTGTTGAGCATTACAAAATATTTCTTTGAAAATCTTCCACTGTTCCTCAACTGTTTCATCAATTAGCCTGTGCTCCCAGTCCACTCTGCCCAATTCCTCCCTCATCCTATGGTAGTCCCCCCTGTTTAAGCATAATATATTAGTTTTAGATCTAACAATTTCCCCTTTCATCTGAATGAGAAATTCAATCATACTATGATCGCTATTTCCCAGATGGTCTCTGACTATTACATCATTTACTCTACCTACCTCATTGCACAACTCTAGATCCAGGAGAGCATTTTCTCTTGTGGGTTCCTTAACATGCTGCTCAAGAAAGCTATCGTGGATGCATTCTATGAAGTCCTCTTCCAGACTTCCACGACCAACTTTATTTTCCCAATCTATGTGGAGGTTAAAATCCCCCATGACTACTGCCGTATCATTATTACATGCCTCACTTATCTCTCTATTTATTTCCTGTGCCACTAAACTATTGTTATTTGGTGGGCGATAGATAACACTCACCAATAATTTTTTCCCTTTGTTATTCTTTATCTCTACCCAAATGGACTCAATATTATGCTCTTTAGATCTTGTATCATTCCTCACTAGTGCCTGGATCTCATCTTTGAATAAGAGTGCAACTCCACCTCCCTTACCATCCTGTCTATCTCTTTGCACCACCTGATACCCTTGAAAGTTTAATTCCCATTTAGGGTCACCTTGTAGCCATGTTTCCGTGATGGTTACCAAATCATAGGCATGAGTACCGATTTGCGCCTCCAGTTCACTAACCTTATTTCTAATACTGTGGGCATTCAGATAAAGTGCCCTTATGCTCTTTGTCCTTTTAATATCTAGTGACTTCTGTAACCTTTTCTTTTGATTTTTCTGCCCACTATTTTCCTTTGTAATTTTCTTAACACTATCATTGACCCAAAAATTCACTGCACCATCTGATTTTTTTACTTTCTCCTCCCAACATTACTTTTCCTATTTTACTTTTCCTGGCCATTACTTTATCTTCCCTACCCTTTTCTCTATCACTCTGGTTCCCATATCCCTGCCAAATTAGTTTAAACCTTGCCCCACTGCTGTACCAAACATACTTGCCAAAATGTTGACACCTTTTGGATTTAGGTGCAACCCGTCCCTCTTGTAAAGATCATGCCTTCCCCAAAAGAGATCCCAATGATCCAAGAAGCCAAATCCTTACCTTGTACACCAGCACCTCAGTCACACGTTCATTTTCCTCATCCAACGCACCCCTACAGCCGACAAGGTTGTCATCCTTGGCGACTTCAACGCTCGCGTCGGCAAAGACTCAGAAACCTGGCCAGGAATCCTGGGCAAGCATGGCGTCGGCAAGTGCAATGACAATGGGCGCCTCCTGTTGGAGCTCTGCGCAGAACAGCGGCTTGTCATTACAAACACCCTTTTTCAGCAGAGGGACAGCCTGAAGACTACCTGGATGCATCCCCGATCCAAACACTGGCACCTCCTGGACTACATCCTGGTGCAAGAAAGTGACAAACGAGATGTGCTCCACACCAGGGTCATGCCCAGCGCGGAATGCACACTGACCACCGGCTGGTTTGCTGCAAGCTCAACCTTCACTTCAAGCCAAAGCCCAGGAACAGTAAAGCCCCCAGAAAGAGGTTCAATGTTGGAAACCTGCAGTCAGACGAAGTGAGAGGAAACTTCCAGGCAAACCTCAAAGCAAAGCTCAACGATGCAATCCGCCTCATGGACTCGTCCCCTGAAACCCTCTGGGATCAGCTGAAGACTACCATACTGTAATCCACTGAAGAGGTACTGGGCTTCTCCTCCAGGAAAAACAAGGACTGGTTCAACGAAAACAGCCAGGAAATCCAGGAGCTGCTGGCAAAGAAGCGAGCTGCCCACCAGGCTCACCTTACAAAGCCGTCCTGTCCAGAGAAGAAACAAGCCTTCAGTCGCGCATGCAGCCATCTTCAGCGCAAACTCCAGGAGATCCAAAATGAGTGGTGGACTAGCCTCGCCAAGCGAACCCAGCTTAGCACGGACATTGGCGACTTCAGGGGTTTCTACGAGGCTCTAAAGGCTGTGTACGGCCCCTCACCCCAAGTCCAAAGCCCGCTGCGCAGCTCAGACGGCAAAGTCCTCCTCAGCGACAAGATCTCCATCCTCAACCGATGGTCAGAACACTTCCAATCTCTTTTCCGTGCCAACCGCTCAGTCCAAGATTCTGCCCTGCTCCAGCTCCCTCAACAGCCCCAAAGGCTAGAGCTGGATGAGGTCCTCACCCAGGATGAGACATATAAGGCAATCGAACAACTGAAAAGTGGCAAAGCAGCAGGTATGGATGGAATCCCCCCAGAGGTCTGGAAGGCTGGCGGAAAAACTCTGCATGTCAAACTGCATGAGTTTTTCAAGCTTTGTTGGGACCAAGGAAAACTGCCTCAGGACCTTCGTGATGCCACCATCATCACCCTTTACAAAAACAAAGATGAGAAATCAGACTACTCAAACTACAGGGGAATCACGCTGCTCTCCATTGCAGGCAAAATCTTCGCTAGGATTCTCCTAAATAGAATAATACCTAGTGTCGCCGAGAATATTCTCCCAGAATCACAGTGCGGCTTTCGCGCAAACAGGAACTACTGACATGGTCTTTGCCCTCAGACAGCTCCAAGAAAAGTGCAGAGAACAAAACAAAGGACTCTACATCACCTTTGTTGACCTCACCAAAGCCTTCGACACCGTGAGCAGGAAAGGGCTTTGGCAAATACTAGAGCGCATCGGATGCCCCCCAAAGTTCCTCAACATGGTTATCCAACTGCACGAAAACCAACAAGGTCGGGTCAGATACAGCAATGAGCTCTCTGAACCCTTCTCCATTAACAATGGCATGAAGCAAGGCTGTGTTCTCGCACCAACCCTCTTTTCAATCTTCTTCAGCATGATGCTGAACCAAGCCATGAAAGACCTCAACAATGAAGACGCTGTTTACATCCGGTACCGCACGGATGGCAGTCTCTTCAATCTGAGGCTCCTGCAAGCTCACACCAAGACACAGGAGAAACTTGTCCGTGAATTACTCTTTGCAGACGATGCCGCTTTAGTTGCCCATTCAGAGCCAGCTCTTCAGCGCTTGACGTCCTGTTTTGCGGAAACTGCCAAAATGTTTGGCCTGGAAGTCAGCCTGAAGAAAACTGAGGTCCTCCATCAGCCAGCTCCCCACCATGACTACCAGCCCCCCCACATCTCCATCGGGCACACAAAACTCAAAACGGTCAACCAGTTTACCTATCTCGGCTGCACCATTTCATCAGATGCAAGGATCGATAACGAGATAGACAACAGACTCGCCAAGGCAAATAGCGCCTTTGGAAGACTACACAAAAGAGTCTGGAAAAACAACCAACTGAAAAACCTCACAAAGATAAGCGTATACAGAGCCGTTGTCATACCCACACTCCTGTTCGGCTCCGAATCATGGGTCCTCTACCGGCATCACCTACGGCTCCTAGAACGCTTCCACCAGCGTTGTCTCCGTTCCATCCTCAACATTCATTGGAGCGCTTTCATCCCTAACGTCGAAGTACTCGAGATGGCAGAGGTCGACAGCATCGAGTCTTCGCTGCTGAAGATCCAGCTGCGCTGGGTGGGTCACGTCTCCAGAATGGAGGACCATCGCCTTCCCAAGATCGTGTTTATATGGCAAGCTCTCCACTGGCCACCGTGACAGAGGTGCACCAATGAAAAGGTACAAGGACTGCCTAAAGAAATCTCTTGGTGCCTGCCACATTGACCACCGCCAATGGGCTGATATCGCCTTAAACCGTGCATCTTGGCGCCTCACAGTTCGGCGGGCAGCAACCTCCTTTGAAGAAGACCGCAGAGCCCACCTCACTGACAAAAGGCAAAGCAGGAAAAACCCAACACCCAACCCCAACCAACCAATTTTCCACTGCAACCATGTCTGCCTGTTCCGCATCGGACTTGTCAGCCACAAACGAGCCTGCAGCTGACGTGGACATTTACCCCCTCCATAAATCTTCGTCCGTGAAGCCAAGCCAAAGAAGAGACATTCTTTTCATCACTTGCATTTGGAACAGGTAGTAATTCCGAGATCACCACCCTAGCGTTCCTGTCTTTCAGCTTTCGTCCCAGCTCACTGTAATCCCTTTTCATTACCTCCTCCCTTTTCTTGTCAATGTCATTTGTACCAAGACATCAGGCTGCTCTCCCTCTCCTCTCAGAATATTTTGGACCTGATTTGTGATATCTCATACCCTTGCACCAGGGAGGCAGCACACCATGTGGGTATACTTATCTGGCTCACAGAACCTCCTGTCTGTACCCCTGACAATGGAGTCCCCAATAACTACTGCATTTCTCCTTTTCCTTTTCTTTTGCACCACTCTGCCAGGCTCATTGCCATTGACCTGATGCCCATGGTCATCTTCTGTCCGGTCATCTCCCTCAACAGAATCCAACACAACATAACTGTTGCTGAGTGGGATAGTCACTGATGTGCTCTCTATTTTTCTCGCTTTTTTCTTTTCCCGCCATGACGGTTTCCCACTTACCTGACACGGGTTCTGGAGTATTTATCGCCCTGAAATTTGAGTCGATTAACTCCTCACTCTCTCTTACAAGCCGCAGGTCATCAATCTGCAACTCCATATCCCTAATTCGCTCCCTTAGTAACTACATCTCGGTACATCTGGTGCAGATGTGGCCATTTGGGAAGGTGGAGGTCACCCATTGTTCCCACATCTGACACCCAGTACAGAGCACTAACCCTATTGGTATGACTGAATATGAAGGCAAATAACTCAGCTTACCTTTTCTCCTTGCCTGCTTTCGCCGAAGCCTGATAAGCCAAAGCCAGGAAGTCTCACTCCTTCACTGCTCCACTCACTCACTGAGCCACACCTCACTGGCCGCTTCCTCCCCTTTCACTCCTTTTATTGGCCCCTTGACCAATTAGCCCTGTCACTTTCAGCAAGCTCCTCCTCCTCTAATTCACAGCCCGATTCTCTCCAAGTTCCTCCTCCGACTCCCAGCCGAACCAAGTAGGCCCAAGCCCCGGTAAGCCCCCGACTTTAATAGCTTACCTTCTCCTCACTTTCAGCGAGCTCCTCCTCCTCTGATTCCCAGCCCGACTCTCTCCAAGCTCCTCCTCCAACTCCCAGCTGAACCAATTTCATCCAGTGGATTGAATGGCCATCTATGTCATAAAACTAAGACTCCAAATGAATTGCTGCTATGTATGAAGAGTTCTTTTAAAAAAGACTAAGCCTACAGTGTAAAGAGAACATTTTCCTGGTGGACCTTATTTTTGTCTTAATGCTACACATCCAACTCAATTACGGCATAGTTTTTGTGCCGTGACAGTATATAGATATGTTTTTGGGAGATAAATTGGAGCAGATTTTTTTTAAGTGTAGGTCACATACAAACACTTTAAAATAGATCTTTCTTAAAATACTGGAGCTCTACTAGACATGTCGGTATCCCAGAGCCTTTGCAAAAGCTTTGGAGAGTGCCCAAGACACTTCACTAATGGATTGTTGTTTACCATATGGCAACAGATGAAAGAACTTGTCAGAGCCACAGATTGTCTGGAGTAGGACTTGCTGTTCTAAGAGGGTCGTGTGTGTTTGCAAGCAGAGAAAGTCAAACAGGTTTTCTCAGACAGAGGGACAGAGATCGGTTCTGCAGTGATACAGTCAGCAGCAGCAGCTGGGACTGGAACAGGACAAGCTGGCACGCTTGTGGAAAACCCCATTTGGAAGAGGGCTTAGTTCATACTGGTCAAAGCCCTTGTGGGTCATGCAAGAGGAGAGGACTGGCTGTCTAATGTTTCACTTGAAATAAGAGAAACAGAAAGAAACTCAGTGGTGACCTGAAAGAGGTTATCATCTGGAGAACCCTGAAGGGGGCAAGTTTCTTCGGCAAGACACTGAAGTGGCTGATTAAAGGAATCCATTGTGGATATCCAACAAGAACCTTCCTGAGCGGTGACCATTTACCTTTCAAGCACCAAAGCCTGGTGAACTTTATAAATGGTTAAATTCTGTGCACAGTATAAGAATTGCCTGCAACCAGTGTAAGGTAAAACATCATGAGATGGGAATGTGTAGGGAGTTACCCTGTACAAGGCTGTAACAAGAAGGGGAGGTGTCCTTGTACTCCTGTTAGGTAAAACATCATGAGATGGGAATGTACGGGGCAGTAACAAGATGTGAATGCATCCTTGTACTTACAAGATAAGAGAGACATTGATGGATTGAGAGGCAGGAAGCTAGCAGGGAAAGGATAGCAACAGTTTTAGTCATTGGACAAGTAATGATATGATGATGTTCTAAGCACATATCCAAGGGTATAAAAAAATCACCATTTTGCTGATAACGGCAGAATGCATTCTCCGACTAACATGTTTAGTCGCAAGTGTTACAATCCGGTAATAAAGAACAAAGAACCCTGATTTCGACTCAGCCTGGTGTTTGTCTCACTCATTCATGAACAAAGCAGACCTAACACCAGTGAATTTGGACTGAATCAAAGAACTTTTCTGAACTTACACACACATTACATACACGTGTGCTTAGAATTAGAAGGGGGTTAAGTCAATAGTGATAAGTTAAAGCGTGATTCTGTTTTCATGTTTAAAAATAATCAAAAGCAACTTTTGTTTAAGTAACCTTTTGTCTTGGTGAATATCTATTGCTGCTGGGTTTTGGGGTCCTCTGGGCTCATAACAGTATCAATTGAAAAGAATGCTGCAAAGACACCTGAAGGATTTTCTCAAGAAAACTAATTTAGTGCAAATGTAGGCTGGAGAGAATAGGCTACCAAATGTAGGCAATGAAGCCAAACTACCATTAAAGCCAGTTCCATTGAGATACAGCTTCCTTTGTTTGCTGAAGGGTTAAAAAAAAAACACATGGGAAGAGAAAGGAAACAAATTAATCCAATTGACAGTTTTCTGGCATTATAACACCTGTCATTTCTGCAGGATGAGCGCTAGAGCTAGATTAAGATTGCTGAGACATCTTGTTTCTATCTATAGAAATCATCCCTGAAGGAAGGAGTTCACCACATCTGCTGAAATTGTGTTGCATGTCATATTATGGATAATGTTTTCCAATAATAACACAATATTCTCTTCAGTAAACATCTCTGAACTTCACAATGTTGTCGTCAAACTTGAATTGCATTGATCCTCATTTACAGTTCCAGCCACTAGTCTGTACTCTAGATCTTGATCACAGATTCAATAATAGATTGTGGAACTTTATTCTCGTTATTGGTCAGTGTTTAAATAATATTGAAACATTTATTGCTGCAAAAAATGGATACTTGCCCATTAAGGCTGTGTTTCATTTAGTAATCATGTATAGTTGATATTTTACTTTTTTGTTAATAACAATGTCTATAGTGGCTCATGTACTTGAATTTTCTTTAAAATAATTATTTTCATGTGTTTTTCTGACCCTCAATGCAAGAACATACTTACATGACTGCCAATAAATCCTGCACATTTGCTATTCATTTATGCTTTGTTCTTCCACTGTAGAAAATCTTGGAGCAACAAAGCACTTTTGAAAAAGGGAGAATTGCTCATGCTAAGAAAATCATGAAGCCATTTATCTTGAGGAGAGTGAAGAGTGAGGTAATGCAGTTCAATCTACAATATGTGAAAGATTTTAGGATTTGTGAAGAGCATGAGTGCAATTTTTGGTTTGCATTTGACATTGTGCAGAAAGTCTCCAGATAATGCAATTTTCTATAATTGTTAAAAATGTACAAGCTCTAGGTTTACAGTGTTAAGTTATTGACTCAATATTACATTTGCTAGTACAAACAGATGTGTTGTGCAGTCTATTGCAAATGCGAACTTGGCTTCATTCCATAATTTTGTTCATGATGCAATCAATCTATTGTCCCTTATTTTATTTTAATCGTCTCTCCTATTGGATGCAGGAAGTTAGAAAGACCTGATACTTTTTGGTGAAATAAAACATTGAGAATATACAAATTAATGAAGATATTAAATGCATGTTTATGCAGCATTATGGTAGGTAGGCAACCATTTTAATAATGATTTTAACTAAAAGTGCACAAGAAAATTACCGTAGAAAGTAAATAAAGTGCTGATGCAGATTCTAAACCGCTTTTGATATTCTAATGCTTTAATTGGTTGTAGGTCAACGCATTAAAATTTGAAAATAGCTAGTGTACATTTTTTTTTAAAATCTTGATTATTCACTTTAACTAATTTGGTTGTTTTAGGTGTTGAAGCAACTGCCACCCAAACAAGATCGAATAGAGATTTGTGCAATGTCGAATAATCAGGAGCGGGCATATGCTGCCCTCTATAAGAAGTTAAAGAAATCTATCAACAGTAATGGTATGTTGACTCTGTAATATTTGACACTGTTCTTATTAGATGTCTTTTCCATTTATTTTGTATTTATCTCAAGTAATTTGTTCCATTTAGACCAAAGCCATGATTTGTACCTATCACTACTCTATATATAAGGAAACACAATGGTAGATTTGCAACCTCACCGCTCCAGTGGTCTGTGTGCAATCATAATCTCTAGATTAGTCTGTGTGGAATTTGCACATTCTCCCTGTGATCATGCAGACTTTTTTTCATGTGCTCCAGTGTCCTCCCACAGTCCAAAGGGATGTGTGTTGGTACTGTAAATTATCCTTAAGTGTTGTGGCTTGGCAGGGTGGGGGGGGGGGTGGAATGATTGTACATTGGGAGAATAAAATGGAATAGTATTAATGGATACTTAATAGTTGGCACAGCCTGTTTGCATACTGTATAATTCTGATATTTGGCAAATTGAAATCTAGTAGGGCTTTGGTTACTCATATTGTTAAAGAGAATAAACATCAATAACTTATGTGGATTGTTATGTGAAGAACATTAGTACAATAATTGACATTGTTGCATGGTATCCACCACAAACAACTGGTATTGCTGTGCTCTAGCACTGCCCACAAAAAGTTCTATGGAATGCTGTTCTTTAAGTCCATTTTGCAGTAAGGTTTTTTTTTAAAAGGAACATTTCAATATCTTTACAACATCAGGTAACTAAGCATCATGGCCCTGAGAGTTCCACAAAATCAGTAAAGTTATTTTTGGGCTTGACTAATCATGTTCTAAAATCTACTTCTTTTGGAAATGAGCAGCTTTTCACTTCTCAATTTGTCAGCATTATTTTACCCTGTTTTGGAAATATAATTCTGTACAGTAAATGGATAGTTTAATTATTAGATTTTTCTCCTTTTTATTTTCTTTGCCTAAAGAAACAAGAACAATTTTCAAATATTGTTTGTGTGAAATTTAGTTCCAAGAGTGGATATTTCCCATTATGAAAGTTGGGCTATGGAGCTTGATTTAGATTAGGAATGTGAACCTATAGTATGGTCCCCATTTTACCAATTGAATCTTTAATTTTCATGGTTGATGTCAAAATCATAGATTTGTACAACATAGCACCTCTGCCAAACATGTCCATGCTAACCCTTATACCCACTGGTTTTATTTTCCTATTTTCTGTTAAAAATGCCTGGTGTATAGTCTACTCTTTTCACTACACTGCAATTAATTGTTTACCACAGAAAAAACTGAGTTATGTAATGTAATGATGCAACTTCGAAAGATGGCAAATCACCCATTGCTCCATAGGCAATATTATACAACTGAGAAGCTAAAGAAGATGGCAAAGCTTATGAAGAAGGTAAGCCTTGTGTCGGATCATAACGTTTGTCATGATTTTGGGACTTGACAATACAACTTTAGTTGACTTCAGGTCTGAGCCCTTCAGGAGTGCTGAAAATCTGGCAGGCATCTGAATAAAAAGAGATGGAGATTGGGAAAAGGAGAAAGGGTGGAACAAAGGCTAATAGGCAACAGGTGAATACAGGTGACAGTGTTGAAGCTGAGAAGTAATTGGGGGGAGACCTAAGAAAGATAGCTGTGTAATAAGCAAAGAAAGGGATTGGGTGGTAGTTGGGGGGGGGGGGGGGGGCGGCGGCGTGCCACATGATGACATGGGACTAGACTTGGAATCCCTTCTCTCTCTGTGAAAGTTTCAAAAAAAGTTTAAAAAGCTGAAGTGATTAAAAGAAAATAGAAAAAAAGCTGTTGGAGGGCCTATAGAACATCTCAGAATGCCACCTAAGAAGGATAAAACAATTACTATCTTTCAAGAACTTGAACAAGAAAAGGAAGCAGATGAAGAAGAGAGGACTATCTTGAAGGAGGATCCTGGAGCTGTCCGAAAGTTAGGAGCCTGTGGGGATGTCTGGAGCTGGGGAGACCTTGGGCGTCACTGTGCAAGGTCTCCCCGACAATGGCCACCTGCCACAGGAGAAGAAGTGACTCTGGGCATGAGTGAGGAGTTGCACGTGCAGAGCACAGAAAAAAAGGGAGGCTATTTTTTTAAAAAAGGCTCAAGAAGCCTCTAGCTCCAGCGATCAAGAACAGGAAGAAAAGGAAACCTATGTAGAACATAGAGTTTTGGCTAAAAAACAAGAGAAAACAAAAGAGACATGTATCTGCAACAGAAATGAAAAAATATATGGATACTTTTCAGCAATTGACAATCGAAGTTAAAAAATGTAATGAAAGTATAACTGAAAATAAGGGTTATACAAAAAAGGTGGAAAAAATATTGTTGCAAATGATATTCAAAATGTTAAAGATCAAGTGAAAAAAGTTCAAGCAGAAGCAGCCACAACACAAGATCAATTAACTCAAAAAAATTGTTAGAAAACTTCAGTATAGGAAATAATATAAAAATTGTTGGACTTAAAGAAGACAATGAAGGACAAGACATGAAGAGATTTTTGCAATGTTGCATCCTGCAATTTTTGGGGGTAACTGAATTTCAAGGAGATATTGAGATTGAAAAAGCCCATAGAGCATTATGACCAAAACTGTAGCCAGATCAAAAACCATCTTCAATACTGGTGAAGTTATTTCATTGTGAACTGAGGGTAAAGATCCTGGAACTGCCGGCGAAACAAGCAGAAGAGAGGCAATCACTGTTAATTTATAATGGAAATAAGGTCTTCTTTTACCCTGATATATAAGTTTTGATTTGTTGAAAAAAAGAAAAGAATTCAATGCTGTTAAAAATGTGGTATGGAAAAAAAATGTTATACTTTTGTTTTAAGTTACCTGGCAGTACTGAAGATTTTTGTTCTTGAAAGAAAAAATAGATTTTTTTCAGAACCCAATGAAGCAAAAGTGTTTGCAGATTCATTGCCTGAGAAAGAGAGACAAGAACTGGGTGATGCTTGAAATGAGAGAAGATGCAGAAAGATTTCAGCTGAGGATATATGATTTGTTTTGAAAGAGTATTAGGGAGGAAAGTTCTTGCCCTATAGATCTATGAAAAACTGAAATTGGCAATTGGTAGAGATTGAATAGATTGGAGGCAATAAAAGACAGTATAATATTTCCAGGGAATGAGTTGGGAGTGTGAGCCTGGCTTCTGCGGAGTCATGTGAGCGGTTGTGATTTTGATCATGACTCCTATAGATCAGGGAAGTAAGGATGTATTACTAATAATGTACAACTTTGGTGGGGGTGGGTGGGTTCTATCCTCTTCTGTTTTTCTTTTTTCTTACTAATACATCTAAATATAACTATTATGAATTATATTGTTTTGAATGAGAGAGGAATGGAGGTGGACAGATGGACAATTAGTAGATTATGTGGAAGACTAGATGGCTGATAAATTGAATTTTATTAGTATTAATATTAATGGGTATAAAATCAAATAAACCTGAAAAAATTATTAGTATATATGAAAAAACTTAAAGTGGACATAGCTTTTTTTTACAAGAAACACATTTGACAGAAAAGGAATGTGAAAAATTAAAAAGAAATTCGGTAAGGACCGTAGAAGCGTTATTATTTAACTCTAAGGCTAGAGGTACAGCAATATTGATAAATAAAAAATACTACCAATTAAAATACCGGATACTAGTATAGATGTTCATGGAAGGTATGTTATGGTAAATTGTCAGATCTATTTGGAACAATGGGCCCTAATGAATATGTACACACCAAATGTAGATGATGGTAAATTTATGCAAGATGCTTTTATAATTTATCCAATGCTAATGGGAATATTATCTAGGGGGAGATTTTAATCTTGCTTTAGACCCTAAGTTAGATAAGTCGGGAGATAAAATTATGAAGAATAAAGTAGTAAAAATGGTAAGAGATTTAATGAAAGATATGTACCTAGTGGATATTTGGAAGAAAATTAATCCAAATGAAAGGGATTATTCCTTTTACTTTTTTTGATATAAAACATATTCACGAATAGATATGTTTCTAATTTCTACACAAATTCAAGCACGAGCTTTATCAGATCATTCACCTCTAACTTTGCCAATTTTGTTTGAAGAAGAGCAAAAGATAGGTTATAGATATAGGTTAAATACAACTTTATTGAAGAAAAAAGAATTCTGTGATTACCGTAAATATTCAAGTATAATGCAAAAAAATTCCCCCTTTTCCCCCTCAAAAATAGGGGGGGTGGTCGCATTATACACGGGAGTAAGAAAATTTTTTTAAATTTCTGCAACTCGCGACTTAGGTAGGTGGGGGGAGGGGAGGGGGGTCGTGAGAGACACCAGCATGACTCAGGTGGGTGAGGGGACAGGGGGTCGTGAGAGACGACATCGCGAATCGAGCGGGCAGAGAGAAGCCAGCATGACTCAGGCAGGTGAGGGGAGGGGAGTCGTGAGAGATGGCAGTGCGACTCGGGCGAACGGCCGGAGAGACAGCAGCGTGACTCAGGCAGGTGAGGGGAGGAAGGGTCGTATTATACAGGGTGGTAAAATTTTTCCCCCTTTTTCCCCTCAAAAATGGGGGGGTCGCATTATACACAAAATGCATTATACACGAATATTTATGGTATATGAGGCAACAGGTAAATTTTTTTCTTGAAACCAATAAAGATTCAGTTACGACTAAGTTTATACTATGGGACTATATGAAGGCATATTTAAGAGGTAAAATAATAAGCTATACTTCTAAAATAAAGAAAGATTATATGTAAGAAGTAGATCAGTTAGTAAATGAAATAATGAAATTAGAGAAGGAAATTCAAGTGCAATAAGACAAGGAGAAAAAGTTGTTAGCGTCAAAGAAATTAAAATTTAATTTGATGCAGACTTGTAGAATGGAGAGAGATATAATGGGTGAACTGGCTCAAAGTTTTAGTATGGCAATTAAAAACTGAACAAATTTTTAGAACAATAACTGCAACTAAGAATCCTACAAGTCAAATTACTTATAAAGCATGAGAAATAAATGATAATTTTAAGGAATTTTATGCTAAACTTTACCATTCAGAATCTATGAAAGATAATAATAAAATAAAAGATTATTTGAGACAAGTTAAACTGCCTGTGTTAAAGGAAGATGAAAAGTTAAGGTTGTCTGAATTTTTTTCTGAAATAGAAATATACGAGACCCTAATGTCTTTACAGAATAATAAGGCACGACGCAAAGATGGTTTTTCACCAGAATTTCATTAAGAGTTTAAGGAGTTATTAATGCCTGTATTAATGGAGTTTTTAGTCCAAATGAAAAGGTAGATGATTTACAAGAATCATTTAAAACCGTGTGAATAACAGTGATTCCAAAGAAAGGGAAAGATTGTTTACAACCTTCTTCATATAGACCTATATCATTATTAAATACAGATTACAAAATTGTATCGAAATTACTAGCCAATAGGTTAGCTGAATTTTTTGCCAAAATTAATAAATGTAGATCAAACTGGTTTTATTAGGAACAGAAGAGCAACAGATAATATTGTTAAATTTTTAAGTTTGATAAATATAGCACAAAATCGAAAGATCCCAGTGGTGGTGGTAGCATTAGATGCAGAAACACTTAATGCTTTTGGAATCCCAAATACTTTTATAAATTGGATAAAGGCGATATATGATCAGCCAAAACCAAAAGTGTTTACAAATAAACAAATGTCAAAGCCTTTTTTCGTTAGAATGGTCTTCTAAGCAAGGTTGCCTATTATCTCCTTTTTTATTTGCATTAGCATTTGAGCCATTAGCAGAAATAATTAGAACTGATAAAGAAATTAAAGGTTTTGAAGAAGGTAATAAATATCATAAAATGAGTTTATTTGTAGATGATGTTATAGTATATTTAACGAGATCAGAAATATCATTAAATAAGTTGAACGAGAGATTAAAACAATACAGACTAGTATTGGGTTATGAAGTCAATGTTGATAAAAGTGAGGTGATACCTTCGTGTAAAAGATTGACAAAATTTAAATGGCAAAATTAGGCATTTAAATATTTGGGAATAAAAATTAATAGGAATATTAATAATTTAAGTTAAATTATTTGGCATAATTTAAAAAAAATGTTGAAAGAGGATTTAAGAAGATGGAAAGATTTATCAATAACATTAATAGGACAGGTGAATTGTGAATATGAATATTTTTCCAAGATTACAATATTTATTTCAATTGTTACCTATTCATGTACTAGAATCATTCTTTTGAAGTTTGAATAAAATAATACAAGAGTTTATTTGCAAAGGCTAGATGTCAAGAATTGGTTGGAAAAATTAACGAGGAAATTTGATCATGGAGGTTTGAAATTATCTAATTCTAAGAATTATTTCAAAGCAGCTCAATTGAGATTTTTGTCCTCTTGTTATCTTAGGGGTAAAAAAGGAACTTGGGTTCATATTAAAATGAATAAAATTTGTGAATTTATCCAAGAGAAAATTTTGTATGAATGGAATAGTGAATTGTTCAAAGGAACTAAGGAGACATTAGTTTTAAAAGATTTATTCAAAATATGGAATGGAATCCATATTGATTAATATTATATTCATTGAATTTTTGGTGTGAATTGATACAAAATAATTTTTTTTAAAAGGGAAAGGGTGGAGGACTGAAGGGTTGAAAGGGAGAAAAAGATGAGAGAAGGCGACTGGGAGTGTATTCATGGAAATTGGAGAAGTTGATGTGAACGCTGTCTGGTTGGAGACTGCTGACATGGAATATAAGGTGTTGTTTCTCCAATTTGTGGGTAACCTTAGTAGTATGTTAGGACATGAACAGACATGTCATTGTGGCAATGGAGTGAGGAACTGAAGGAATTAGCAAGCTATTGCAGTGGACAGAACAAAAGTGCTCCACAAAACCATCTCTGAGTTCGTCCAGTGTCACTGATGTAGAGGAGGCTGCATCAGGAGTACTGGAATCACTAAATCTGCCCTATGGATTCATGTGAAGTGTTGCCACATTTGGAAGATACTGGTAAGGGAGAAGATGTCATTGCAAGTGCAATAAATTGGGCCTTTCTCCATCTCGGCCAAATGACAATGCCTCCTGTATTTTAGCAGTTACCTTGGTGCTATTACAGCACCAGAAACCTTGTTCAAATCTGATGCTGTCTGCAAGGAGCTTGTAAGTTTTCCCTATGACTGCATGGGTTTCTTCTGAGTGCTTCAGTTTTCTCCCATGTTCCAAAGACATACGGGATTAGGAGGTTAATTGCTCACATGGGTGTATTTTGGCGATGCAGGTTTGTGGGCCGGTATTTTTAAAATTTTTAACAAGGTTCATCCTGGACTGCCAGTTTAGACATTTCTTCTATCTGTTGATTGGCATTGTTTACCTCAAGTGTAATCAAAGTTGAATAACTTCTTCATCAAGCTTAACTGTGCTTTAAGGCTTGACTGAACTAGGCTCCTGTGAAACCAGCCAGGGCTTGTTTTGTGTGTGATTAAAATACAACAAGCTAGTTAATTGTTTATTCTTACTTTTCTAGGAGCCCACACATAGAGATGCCAATACTGATCTCATTCTTCAAGACATGGAGGTGATGACCGATTTTGAATTGCACCTTCTATGTCAAGAGTACAGCACCATAAGGAGCTATCAGTTAGAAATGGACTTGCTGTTGGATTCGGGAAAGTTCCAAATATTAGAGAATATACTTTCAGAACTCAAAAAGGAGGTAATTTTATTAAAACTAAGTTTATAATGTTAGTTTGGAGAGTCATGGTGAAACCAAATTTGGAAAAAAATTTATGTATAGTCTTCTGGTGATTTTTTTAAATTTAAATTGGCCACACATACAGCAAATATATTCAGTGTATTAGTGCAGTAGCATTTGGAAACTAGTATTCCTGGTTTGAAGATGTATTATAGGAGATTTAATTTTTCTCTTTCCCACTGAGTATTTTGGCTGGAATGAATATAAATGGTTTGCATGATTGTAAACCAATTCCATGCTGATAGAGGGACTCTGTATATGAAAGACTCAATCTTCATTGAAGGTGATGGTTTACGATAACTTAGAAATGTAGGAAATTCACTTTTGTTCTTTGTATTCGTCCATGAGTTTTGGCTTGATATGATTTAATTTCTGCGATAATAAAGCCACAGGACCAGCCTGGATACTTTTTTTGAGTAGGATATAGACTAATGAATTATTTGAACTTTTATGCTTTATTTTCCACCTTCGTGAACTCCCACCACAAATGTTTTGGGATAGATGAGTTTTGAAACCAGTTGTTGCAGACTGTAAGGATTCTGAATCCTCTTTCTCAATGCCATCAGAGAATGGTTTCCCATCATAATTTTGATGAAACAACATTTTTTCTTATCAGGGTTCGAGAGTTGTCCTTTTCAGCCAGTTTACTATGATGTTAGACATTTTAGAGGTTTTCTTGAAGCACCATAAGCACAGGTACCTTCGATTGGACGGCAAAACCCAAATCTCTGACAGGTACGTGTATTCATTCTTGCAATGTCTAGTTATAGGTTTTTAAACAAAAAAAGAAAATATTGTTAAACCTATATTTTAATGCCTGTTTCACTTTTTTCAAGACATCAGCAATATGATATAAAAATAAATTGTAATGTTAAAGAACTGTAGATGCTGGAATATTGGGCAAACAATGAAGAGCTGAAGGCACTTGGTCAGTCAGCATTCATGGAATGAATTCATCATTATTGATAAAAGTCTCTGCCCAAAATGTTGATTGACAATTTCAACCCATGGACACAAGCTTAGCCCATGTTGCATTATGAATATTACATGTATATTATGTAAAAGAGTTGTGTTTTCATATTTCTATGGAGGTCTCTTGATTTGGAACAAGGGAAAGATTTGGATACTTAACATAGAAAAATACCAATTTAAGTTTCTCACCCTGTGGGAAAGCGTCTTTTGGAATCAAACTAAAGGTTATCTCTAACATATGGCTGTGTAAAGTGCACAATTTAAAGTGTAGAAGATGACAGTGAAGGGAAGCTTAACACCAAGCAGGGCAACATGATAACACTTGTGTAGTTCATCCAGGAGTCTGATGGCAACAGGGAAGAAACTGTCTTTAAGCCTGTTGGTGCATACTCTTAAAGCCTTCTCCCCATAGGAGGAGGGAGAAGAGGAGTTGATAGGTCATTCAGTATGTTGGTGATGAAGATGGAGTCCATGGAGAGGAGAAAGGTTTGTGTTCTTAGCTGCATTCACTATCTGCTTCCAGTCTTGAGCAGAGCAGCTCCTGAACCCCAATGTAATGCATCCAGCAAGTATACCTTTCAGTGCACTTGTGGAAGCTGTTAATGAGCAAGCGGGAATATGCCAAAATATTTTCTTCCAAAAGAGTAGATGCATTGGGTGATCTTGCATATGATATCATCCTTTTGCCTCCACCTTATTGAGAAATTGCTCTGAGTTCATAAGGGTACTTACTGATGCACACTCACACATACATAATCCCATGTAAGATTTTTATTGATTTTACGACTCACAGTGATTGTGTGATTGAACAGTCATTGCTTTTATTGTGTGTGTGTGTGTCTTTTGCCTCTCATTTTATGAAAAAAGTTTGCATGTCATTGTCTTATGAATAACTTTTCCACTGACTTTCTTTTTCAGAATCCACTTGATAGATCAGTTTAACACAGATATGGAAATTTTTGTTTTCCTGTTGTCAACCAAAGCCGGCGGCTTAGGCATAAATCTTACCTCGGCCAATGTTGTCATTCTCCATGATATTGACTGCAATCCCTACAATGATAAACAGGCAGAAGATCGATGTCACCGAGTAGGACAGAAAAAGTAATTTTATTTTAATGTTTGCAACTGAATAAGTAGGTTCATGCTCTTTCAAGTCAACGTATCCTTTGGAGTAGATGTTTAAAACCTCTAAATTCATCCTATAAGAGTTCCTTAATAGTGTCATATTCATTTAATATCTTGGCTCCCTCCCATTTAGTTTGGTTATTCTTCCCTCACGTTTTCCAGCCCCAACCCAATTCAAGCAACCGATTTTATGAACATGCTCCAAGTTTCTCCCTCCAGTTTCTTCCTTTCCTATAAGCCCGAATCCCACCTCTTTGTCCCACTCCCATCCATCCATTCATTCAGAAAGTGTGTGATTTTAGCCATTCTGTTCTGAAGATTAAAGATAAAGAAGATGAAAGAGTCTGAATGGAAAATCGACGCTGACGTAGAGCATTTGAATATTGGAAATGTCTAAGCTTTTAGAACTGTTTTAAAATTTGCAATTAAAAGAGGGACCTCTGATGCAAGCAGATAGAATTTAGCCAGAAAAACAAGATGCCTTTTACATAAACAATTGTTTACAAGGGATATATTAGATATGGGCAAAAGGTAGGAACTAGTTATTAGTAGAACAAGGAAGAGTTGAGAAGAATTTTGCACACAAATGCCCTGGTTCCATCCAGAGCAAACAGGTCAGAGAAAAGGTCATTGATTCTGTATTTGAAATGAATGAAAGGTAGGTTACTTCTCACTTTCTGGTTCTGTTTGTTTTTGTTTATAGGGTAGTGCACATTGTTAAACTGATCAGCAAAGATACTATAGAAGAGTCCATGCTTAAAATTGGGGAACATAAACTAAAACTGGAACAGGATATGACATCAACAGAAACAGGTGAGTTATGCGGTTTGAACAAGAATGCTTTCCCACTTCTACTCAAGGCAAGATGTTTGTTAGCTTGCCTACTTCTGTTTCTTAGGGTGGCACTGTTAGGGCAACACCATTACGATGCAATGAACTGGATCAAATCCACCGCTGTCTGTAAGGAGTTTGACCTTCTCTTCATGTCTGCATGGATTTCCTCCCATATTCCAAAGATGTGTGGAGTTATATTAGAGCATTTAGGTGTCGTTGGAGGACCTGTTACTGTGCACGATCTCAATTTTTTTTATACTTCAAAAAGCCTGCATATTTTCGACCATAGTATCTAAACTACTAAACTTTTTTAAAACATGGCAGTCAACTCCTGGTTATTCAGCAGCAATTTATCCATTAATCAGGCAGCCTTGAATCTTCACCCTTTCCCCTCTGTCTCATGCACTCTCCCCGGCATCTGATTCTCCATTTGCCCCGACAAATCTTTCTCTGAAAGATTTTCAGCATCAGTAATCACTCTCACTCTGTTAGATGCAAACCCACTCTGAATTGAGAAAATTTGAGCCATCTTGTGTAAGCAATAAAGTATTTGTTTCTTATCTTTTAATATATCTACATAACCTCTTCTGCCAAGATCATCTGAATCCTCTATGCTTGCTATTTCTGAAACATTATATAGAATATTTATTTAATTAGTTTGTGACGTGTAAATCTCCCAATTGGAGAAAAATGAATTTAGTCCAAAGCATCCATCTACAAACAACTAAGGGCTCTTTCCGAGCCATATGTAACCATTGGGTCTACTACTATTCTTCTCTTGCATTTTCCTTCCAAAATACTGCTCAGTTTTGAAAAATAATGAGGTATCCTGTCAAACCTTTCAAAATATTTTTGTATGCTATGATGCAGAATTCTTCCCCTGCCTCAACTTCCGTGCCCTTACTATACATCTTCATCTTGAATTGGCAATGGGACATCAACCACCTGGACTTCTCAAGCCTCGCCCGGCCGTCTGGCCCCCTCGCCCGGCCGTCTGGCCCCCTCGCCCGGCCGTCTGGCCCCCTCGCCCGGCCGTCTGGCCCCCTCGCCCGGCCGTCTGGCCCCCTCGCCCGGCCGTCTGGCCCCCTCGCCCGGCCGTCTGGCCCCCTCGCCCGGCCGTCTGGCCCCCTCGCCCGGCCGTCTGGCCCCCTCGCCCGGCCGTCTGGCCCCCTCGCCCGGCCGTCTGGCCCCCTCGCCCGGCCGTCTGGCCCCCTCGCCCGGCCGTCTGGCCCCCTCGCCCGGCCGTCTGGCCCCCTCGCCCGGCCGTCTGGCCCCCTCGCCCGGCCGTCTGGCCCCCTCGCCCGGCCGTCTGGCCCCCTCGCCCGGCCGTCTGGCCCCCTCGCCCGGCCGTCTGGCCCCCTCGCCCGGCCGTCTGGCCCCCTCGCCCGGCCGTCTGGCCCCCTCGCCCGGCCGTCTGGCCCCCTCGCCCGGCCGTCTGGCCCCCTCGCCCGGCCGTCTGGCCCCCTCGCCCGGCCGTCTGGCCCCCTCGCCCGGCCGTCTGGCCCCCTCGCCCGGCCGTCTGGCCCCCTCGCCCGGCCGTCTGGCCCCCTCGCCCGGCCGTCTGGCCCCCTCGCCCGGCCGTCTGGCCCCCTCGCCCGGCCGTCTGGCCCCCTCGCCCGGCCGTCTGGCCCCCTCGCCCGGCCGTCTGGCCCCCTCGCCCGGCCGTCTGGCCCCCTCGCCCGGCCGTCTGGCCCCCTCGCCCGGCCGTCTGGCCCCCTCGCCCGGCCGTCTGGCCCCCTCGCCCGGCCGTCTGGCCCCCTCGCCCGGCCGTCTGGCCCCCTCGCCCGGCCGTCTGGCCCCCTCGCCCGGCCGTCTGGCCCCCTCGCCCGGCCGTCTGGCCCCCTCGCCCGGCCGTCTGGCCCCCTCGCCCGGCCGTCTGGCCCCCTCGCCCGGCCGTCTGGCCCCCTCGCCCGGCCGTCTGGCCCCCTCGCCCGGCCGTCTGGCCCCCTCGCCCGGCCGTCTGGCCCCCTCGCCCGGCCGTCTGGCCCCCTCGCCCGGCCGTCTGGCCCCCTCGCCCGGCCGTCTGGCCCCCTCGCCCGGCCGTCTGGCCCCCTCGCCCGGCCGTCTGGCCCCCTCGCCCGGCCGTCTGGCCCCCTCGCCCGGCCGTCTGGCCCCCTCGCCCGGCCGTCTGGCCCCCTCGCCCGGCCGTCTGGCCCCCTCGCCCGGCCGTCTGGCCCCCTCGCCCGGCCGTCTGGCCCCCTCGCCCGGCCGTCTGGCCCCCTCGCCCGGCCGTCTGGCCCCCTCGCCCGGCCGTCTGGCCCCCTCGCCCGGCCGTCTGGCCCCCTCGCCCGGCCGTCTGGCCCCCTCGCCCGGCCGTCTGGCCCCCTCGCCCGGCCGTCTGGCCCCCTCGCCCGGCCGTCTGGCCCCCTCGCCCGGCCGTCTGGCCCCCTCGCCCGGCCGTCTGGCCCCCTCGCCCGGCCGTCTGGCCCCCTCGCCCGGCCGTCTGGCCCCCTCGCCCGGCCGTCTGGCCCCCTCGCCCGGCCGTCTGGCCCCCTCGCCCGGCCGTCTGGCCCCCTCGCCCGGCCGTCTGGCCCCCTCGCCCGGCCGTCTGGCCCCCTCGCCCGGCCGTCTGGCCCCCTCGCCCGGCCGTCTGGCCCCCTCGCCCGGCCGTCTGGCCCCCTCGCCCGGCCGTCTGGCCCCCTCGCCCGGCCGTCTGGCCCCCTCGCCCGGCCGTCTGGCCCCCTCGCCCGGCCGTCTGGCCCCCTCGCCCGGCCGTCTGGCCCCCTCGCCCGGCCGTCTGGCCCCCTCGCCCGGCCGTCTGGCCCCCTCGCCCGGCCGTCTGGCCCCCTCGCCCGGCCGTCTGGCCCCCTCGCCCGGCCGTCTGGCCCCCTCGCCCGGCCGTCTGGCCCCCTCGCCCGGCCGTCTGGCCCCCTCGCCCGGCCGTCTGGCCCCCTCGCCCGGCCGTCTGGCCCCCTCGCCCGGCCGTCTGGCCCCCTCGCCCGGCCGTCTGGCCCCCTCGCCCGGCCGTCTGGCCCCCTCGCCCGGCCGTCTGGCCCCCTCGCCCGGCCGTCTGGCCCCCTCGCCCGGCCGTCTGGCCCCCTCGCCCGGCCGTCTGGCCCCCTCGCCCGGCCGTCTGGCCCCCTCGCCCGGCCGTCTGGCCCCCTCGCCCGGCCGTCTGGCCCCCTCGCCCGGCCGTCTGGCCCCCTCGCCCGGCCGTCTGGCCCCCTCGCCCGGCCGTCTGGCCCCCTCGCCCGGCCGTCTGGCCCCCTCGCCCGGCCGTCTGGCCCCCTCGCCCGGCCGTCTGGCCCCCTCGCCCGGCCGTCTGGCCCCCTCGCCCGGCCGTCTGGCCCCCTCGCCCGGCCGTCTGGCCCCCTCGCCCGGCCGTCTGGCCCCCTCGCCCGGCCGTCTGGCCCCCTCGCCCGGCCGTCTGGCCCCCCCGTCACCTCACCCAGCTCCTCCTATCTACTCTTGTAACAATATTAATATTTGGGGTGAATTTGTAAGATTTAAGGTAGGTCACATATATACCCACATTTTAAAACAGATCTTATTTGAAAGACTGAAGAAATGCTGAAGATCTCTGGAGAATGTAAGCACCTTTCACAAGTAGGTGTTAATTGAACTGACATCATAAAATAAATGACCATTGTTTGGAACTGGAGACACGATGGCTAGTGGAAGCACTTTTCAAGGGTTCACAGAAAGGTCACTCCTGGATTGCTTACCTAAGATGATAACTTGAGAAGAGGAAAGAACTGTTGTTTGCTGGAGAAGGTGGGGGTTTTGCAAGACATGAGTCACATGCTCTCTTTGGAGTTTTGGTTGGAAAAGAGTGTTGAGTTAACAGCTCAGTCACTCAGTGTGAGGGATACTGACAAATAACTGAAAAGTGCAAGCCAGTAGATAGCTGTAAGTGCTATCTGTCTGATGTTTCTCTTGAAATGGAGGAAGGAATGGAACTCTGTGGTAGCTTGAAGAAAGAGGTTACCATTTGGAAGATCCTGATGGGGCACGTTTCATCAGCGAGACCCTGAGGTGATTAGTGGTGGTACCTCAGTTGTGGAAATCCTGGAGCAATAAATATCTCTCTCTGCAAATCCTACAAGAACCTTCCTGAGCGGTAAACATGTACCTTTCAAGCACCAAACCTGGTGAACTTTATACATGTTAAATTCTGTGCACAGTATGGTGATTGCCTGCAACCCGAGAATTTGGAAGAAGGAGAAGTGAGATTGAACTGTGAACCAAATAACTTTTCTTAAATACACACACACATTACATACACGTGCACTTAGAATTAGAAGGGATTAATTTGAGATAGTATAGAGTTAAGTTAAAGTTTGATTCTATTTTTATGTTTGAAGTTGATTAAAAATAACTTTTGTTTTGAAAGCAACTTGTCTTGGTGAATGTTTATTGCTGCTGGGTTTTGGGGTCCTTTGGACTCGTAACACCCTGACTTCGCCCAGCCCCTCCTATCCACCCTGACATCACCGCCCCCATTCACCCTGCCACCACCCCTAGCCCTCCCTAACCATTCGTCTTTCTCCCCCCAATCACTCAGCACCAACCACAAATTCTTCATGACATCTGTAGTCCCAGATGATTCTGAGGTGGCCAAGAACTAGCTTTGGGGCACCACCTCTTTATATACCTTGAGGCTTAGTCCCGACTAGCCGTCAAGATCGCTCGCATACTATTTAAAAATCTCATCACTTCTCTGATCTCGCTATCAGCCACCTAGAACAAGGGTAGAGTTTCCTTGCTTCATCCCACCAGTTTCACATCTGACACGTCATTTTCCAGCATTTCTGTCAACTATAGCAGATTGAATTAACTGCTATCAGGTCACCTCCACCCAAATCCGATTCCATTCTGTAGTTGTCCTTTACATCCTTTCATACTTTTCTCTCATCCCCTCTGCCCTTCACCTATCTGTCTCTACACCTCTCCCACCTTCATTTGTCTCATCTCTTGACCCACTCCCCAACCTTCTGGCCTTTCTGCTTGGAATCTTGTATCTTCCCATCCTAGCCTTGAAAGGGTCCTCATACAAAATGTTGAGTTGATTTTCCTCCATGGTTGCTGCTTGACCTGCTGAGTTTCTCCAGCTCCTCTACATTCATTTAAATTCTTAGAGCTTGCAGGTCAGAAGTGTTTTCCCTAGTTGAGTAGCAGCCAAGGGGCACCAAGTTTCCAACAGAGAGTTCAGCTACCTTCGATTTTGCCAAGATAAACTTTGCCACCCGGAGGGCGATGACCATTGTCAATCCTGCCCAGACTTTCTTCTGGTTCTTTCTTCAAGTTCATTCAAAACATTAATTGCTAGATAATGGGCCCCAATTACTCATTTTTCTGTGCTAATGTAGAAGATCAGCAGGTTTTGGGGGGGGCGGCATTGACTTCCCTTGATCACACTCGGGTTCTTTGCATTGCTGTGAACTAGCTTTGAAAAGTTAATTGTCAGTAGAAAATGCTAAATAAATAAAAGTTAACTTCTCTAGAAATCTAAATTTATTAAAATTGCGTTGTCAATAGCCGGGAAATGTATAGCGGAAACGTGGAAATCTAATTCCCTACTTCACATTGATGGTTGGAACATGGAAATGCAGTTGTATTTCCCTTGAGAAGATTATTTATAGTCTTAGGAATAGATATAGTATGTTGCTCGAAATTTGGTGACATTGTTCAATTGCTTAATGCCCAGATTGTATAATTCTGATATTTGTCAATTAGTATACTCTTTATTAGAAATTTAATACTTTTAAAATGATGTGCCTCTGAGATGTCAAACCTTGCTCCTGTTGCTTTTTTTTCTATTTTCTTCCTTTTATCTCCTGGTGTCTGTCCCATTGACCAAACAATGGTCATTCATTTTATGACGTCAGTTCAATTAACACCTACTTGTGAAAGGTGCTTACATTCTCCAGAGATCTTCAGCATTTCTTCAGTCTTTCAAATAAGATCTGTTTTAAAATGTGGGTATGTATATATATATAATATATATATATATATATTATATGTATATATATATATATTATATGTATATATATATATATTATATGTATATATATATATATTATATGTATATATATATATATTATATGTATATATGTGACCTACCCTAAATCTAAATCTTATAAAGGAGAGGGGCTCTCCTTTCCCTCTTTTTTTGGACCTTATGAATTCAGTGTATTATTTCCTATCTCTTTTTTCTTAAAAATAAAATATTCAAACTAAAATACAAAATGTTACATATATAATCCTGTGCTTCTGAGATTTTGCATTAGATGTTCTGTTGGAGCTCAGGGGTTCCAATTTTATTTTCATAAACAGGTGATGGAAGCATTCCGCTGAATATAGCAGCTCTATTGAAGACTTCATTAGGATTGTAAGACTATTTTTTTTCTTTCCCATATGCTTCAAAAGCATAAGTCTGGTGAACTCTGTGTGAAACTTCATAACTTTGACCCTGTCATTGGAATGAAGAAGTGCCAAACTCTTATGTATTGCATTGTGATGTAACAGAATAGTTTTTAAAGGAACAAAGATACTTTTGTGAGATATCAGTCCAAAATCTCTGTGATCAAAGTGAAGATGTATTATTATTATTGTATTGCTGTAGTTCCACAGTTAAACCACAAAACACCCTTTTTTCAGCAGTTATATAAATAGAGATTTGTATCTAATGCAAGCATGGCTGCAACACCATTACTGTTCATTCCTCCCTGTACACGGCCAGCTTAATCCATATGCCTGTAACTTTAATAACTTTCTCAGACCAGATATTTTTTTTCCAATATTGAGTCCTATTTTGACTTGTGTACTTCAGTAGATTGGCTTTCATGAAATTCTGATAAGAAATCTAATGCTTATTAGAAGCAAATCTGCTAAGAAAATGTCCTAAACCAACCAGTTCTGGATTCCATAAACACATTAAGCAAAGAATCTCAATGTGTGGCTATTTTAATATGCCTGTAGATTTCCTACCTCAACTGCAATAACTTTCTGTGGGCATCAGCTGTCTCATAAGTAGAATTCTTATGTTCAATCTTTCTTTGTATGTGCAGTGTGTTAACCATTGATGGGGCCATATTTGTTTACCTGACCTGTTTTATTGTTAGTAAATGGAAAGGAGAATTAAGTGCAAATAAAATGTTGCTGTTTTCAAATAAGCAGTACTAAAATGTTCTAATTTAAAGTTGGCAGTAAAGAGAAAGAGCTGAATATTAATGGTAGAGAGTGATGCTACTTTGGTTCAGTCAGGTTTGGCAGCCAATTCTATCTAAAAGGTCATTGACAATATTTCTGAATAGATCTATTTGTCCTTGTTTTCCCACTATTAATTGAGATTGATCGACAGTACTAGTATTAGTGATGCGAAACTTTTGGTTAGTTGTAAACTGGAGAGACGAGATGGAATTTAGAGCAACACATCACCAGAAACGAAGTCAAAAAACATCATTGGGTGAAAAAGAATTAGCAGCATTGCAGGCTGGAACCTTTCTTTAGGACCCTTCACCTGCTCAATGGTAAATGGTTTGAATAATCTTAAGAATGGAGGAGTTATGAGAAAACAGTTCAAATGCAGCTGCCAAGACTAGTAGGACAATGGATCGAATTGCATTTTTGCAATGGATGAATTTCACAACATCGATCTCTTTTAAAACTTGTTATGTGGAGGCCAGGACATTTGTCAGCTTTGTATGTTAATTCCAGCACAATTGGGATATGATCAGCCAAATCAACACAAGGGCAGGGTATTTGTACCTGAATTATCTGACAAACCAATGCCATCTGCAACAATGGTGCTAGTTTCAGTTGTCATAAAATAGGTCATGCATTCTCTTTGTGAGTGTTGCAAGATGTAGTCCAATGATACTGATTACTTTCTGAAGGATATAGATGTTAATAAAACCATTGAATTTTGACAGAAATATCTTTCAATTACTTTCACCTTGTTCTCGAAATAGGTGGCGTTTTATGTCAAGGAAATGTGAAATTTCTCTTGAAAATTGCATTCAAATGTTCTCACGAAGCTATCTTAGTTATGTGCAGGATATTGTCACTTTCCTAAGTGTAGAAATTCCACTCTTGCATTTAATAGTCTTGAATATCACAGCACTGTTACGAGAAGGGAATCAGCACTCACGAGCACCTTAAGGAGAGGTGTCCGGTGTAATTCATGAAGCAGATATTTAGGGGTAAAGTGATGTTGCAGGTAATACCACACCCTCCAGCAAATTGCATGATTGAGATGTCTGGTGCTGAACTGTATGCTCCACCTTTGACTGCGTGGCGTCCCTTGAGTTTTCTGGTTGTCTCCCACATCACAGACTTGCTGATATGGAGCATAATGGGCTACTATGTTTGCCCCTTGAAGAGGTGAGTGGTGAAAGAGTAAGAGAGGAATTCTAAGCATCAAAGAGAAGAAACTATAGGTGTGGGATTGATTGGATTGCTCAGACTGGGACAAATGGTGGCCTTTTGTGTCAAGGAGATGTGCAATTTCTCTTCAATTACATTCAAATGTTCTCATAAAGCTATCTTAGTTATGTGCAAGATATTGTCACTTTCCTAAATGGATCCTTTTTTAAAAAAACAAGTGCCACCATAATTCCAAATATATTTCATAAATTTGTACTCCCTTAATTGGATAAATTATGACTTCACAGTTATTCCTCAAATTTCATGTAGGGTCTCTCAAAGATTGTTTAGTCATTTTTCACAACTTCCCATATCAAGGCAGTTAGAAGTGGCACCATAGCAGAACTAAAACCTTGGCTCCGATGAGCTAGGTTCAGTCCTGACCTCTGCTGCTGCCTGTGTGCCATTAGCATATTCTCCATGTGATTGCACAGGTAACTATCTTCCCACCTTCCAAAGATTTGGGGGTTAGTAGACTTATTGACTGTTAGATTCTACCACTCACTTACATACTGGGCAATTTGAGGGGTGTTGATGGAAATATGGGGAGGAAAAAAAAGGTGCAGTTAATAGGATAGCAGTTAGAACCTGCATCATTGGTGCTCTAATAGTGTCGCACTAAGCCAGATACCTGTACATCTAAGGAGTTTGTACATTCTCCTCATGTCTAAGTTGGTTCTTCCATGCGCTCGTTTCCTCCAAGATTCCAAAGGTGTACAGGTTAGTAGGTCACATGGATGTATTTGGGCAGTGTGGGCTCATAGGCTGTAAGAGCCTGTTACTGTTCTTAGCTCTGAATTAGAATGAATCATTGAGCTGAAAGGTTTATTTCCATGACTCACTTCCATGCTGGAATATACAGTGCAAGCTATCCACATACAGAATTTGTTTTTGGAATTGATAACATTAACTGGTAAATGCAGTTTACTTTATCAAGAAAGCCACAAATAAAATAGATTTAAAGCTGTTTATTCTAAAAATATACCATTATAGTTACATATCTCTACAGTGTTTGCTATTGTTATTTTGATATAAATTATACAGTTGTATGTATAGCTAAGCTATACATGTACTTCACATATGTTTAGAGCTATCTTAGTAAAAGCATCTAGTATTCACCTCAAAACATTCCTCATGCTCCCCTTCAGTTAGCAATGTTTATTCAGAATTCCTTCCTTGATTGCTGCAGGATTACATTGATGTTCTCTATCTAGTTCTCCCCCAAATCTTGTAACGTTCCATCAAAAATATCCCATTTGTCCTTTAAAGTTACAGCTGACTAATTTATAGAGGAGTTTTTGGTCTTTGCTCTATCCATGCTGCAATTCGAGGGAGAGCTTCAACTCGTTCTTTCAAAGCCAACAACCTGGGATAGTTGTGCAACTTGGCATTTAGATTATTGAGGGTGATTGAACAGACAGCCCAGTGAAAATCTGCCCAGGTAACCTGGAAGCAAAGATATTCTTAAGATGAGTTATCGTGAGAGAACTTGGTTGTTAACAATCTTTTTTTTTAATCTCAGATTTTGTTGCATGTAGCCAGAGTTAAAAAGCAAGTCTCCTTGTTACACATTGATTACACTGGACAACATTTTTTCCAAAAGGTTTGCTTCCTGAAAAAAAAATTGGAGTTTATGATAGACAACTTCAAGATGAACAAATAATTTCAGATTTGCTGTATCACATTGGAAATTGTAAAAACAGTAAATTATTTTTTACTGAATTTCACATGTTTAATTGTCTAATGATACTGACACATTGCATTAGTTCAACTGACCTAAAAAAAATGGGTGGCTGCTGAATTTAGTTTGTATTCGGCACCCAACAATAGTCAGCCAGGATTAATGGATTCCAGTTGCCATGATGCTGCTTTTGCATGGTCGCAATGTTCTGGTGAAACCTTTCACCATTTTCGTCGCTGACTGCACTAAGATCAGCCAGGAAGACGTCCAACAGTGAATGCAGGAAATGAACTTTCAATGACATGTTGCACTTCATGGGTTTGTCTGCTTGAAGCAGGTTGACATCAGCTGGATGTAGTTTATAATCAATGTAATGCATAGCATTTGTATATGTGAGCTGCTTTTATAGCCTGTCTGCATCTATCCTGACTAAGCATGCCCAGGCCTAAGACAACATTTGCATAGCATCTGCACTGAACAAAACAGCTTGCTTTGTAAGCAATATACAAGTAGACTTAAAATATAACAGGAAATCACAAAATAGGTTATAGCTTTAAAAAACAGTACATGATAGAAAAAAAATCAAGGTGATTTTTGTGATCAGGCAAAATCCATAAAATACACCCAAAAATGTTCAGGAAGCAAAATCTTTGTTGTCCAGTATTATTGGTTATGCTTAAGAATTATCTTAATAATTAAGATAATTTACCCCCAACCCACCCTCATTGTTGTCCTCGTCTCCCAGCTTCTGAGAAAGTCAATACCTTGCTGATTCTAAAGCACCAACAATAACTTGATCTGATTAAGTTTTGAGGTGACAAAGGTGGCTGATGAGGATAGGGTAGTGGACGTTGTCTCTGTAGACTTCAGTAAGGAATTTAATAAGGACTCTCATGGTAAGCTGATGTAGGAATTGGTTTAATTTTTTTTAAATTTGGACACAGCATGGTAACAGCCCTTTTCATTCCACAAGCCTTTTCTCCCTCAGCCCCATCCCAGATATTTAGCACAGTCTGGGAGTGTAATCTGGGCTTCATGTGGCAAAACTGTGTAGTGGATAAATGAACATCCATTGGATCGGGTGAGAGAAGCATATCTATTTACCCTTTGAATTTGGGGATAGATCTATGTGCGAGGGAAGATGGTGGATAACTATAATAATATCCAATGTGTGGTGCTGTCAGCAGAAACATTTATTAAACTATTCTTGCCTGTACTGCTATGCATAATGTTTATTCCCATCATTACTGGTGATCATGGAGCACAGAACAGTATAGGAACAGAACCTTTAGCCCATGTGGCTGCACTGAACATGATGCCCAAGTTGAAGGCAAATTCTGCTGCCCGCATATTTATTTGTTTATCCAGAAGCTTCTTAAATACTACTGTTGTATCTGCATCCACCAGTACTCCTGGCAGCCTCTTCCAGGAATCCATCATTCTTTGTTTAAAACATCTTCAAACTTCCTACCCCCTCACATTAAATGTGTACTCTCTCATGTGTGACATTTTTCAGTATTTCCTGATGAAAAGGATTTTTATTGTTTACCCCATCAATGCCTCCTAATTGTATCAACATCATTCAGGTCACCTCCAATGCATCATGATAAAGCTGATTGCATTATACTCACTGAGTCACCAACAAACCAAGTCTGGTCCCCCAGAAGCTTGCAAAGGCCGTCCAGAAGTATGGGGATGTTATTGGCGACAATATCTTCATTCATCTTTTGCTGGCAAGAAGAAAGTTGTTACTGCCGATCAACAACCAGCTGTGACTGTAAATTCACAATGAACTGAGCTATAACCCCATCACAAATGGGGCAAAGCTAATCTGAGCTGGAAGCACTTTATCTTGGGATCATAAAGAACATCAAGGTTAAAATGATTTGCTTCAGGCTGACAAGAGGCAGACAATGAAGTTAAAGTCAAATTATTCAGGTTTTTTTTTAAGAATAGGAGAATTAAGGGTTAAGGGGAACAGGGGGAGAAGGATCTGAGTCCGTTCATAGCAGCTATGGTCTTATTGAATGAGGGAGCAGGCTCCACAGGCCAGATGGCTAACTCTTCTTACAGGTTCAATACAAATTAGTCACTTGCACACATTAAAAAGTTCAAGACCACTTTTTTAATGTGGAGTGATTGTAGTGATGAGTTTGTCACACACATTCTACAAGTTAGAAATGCACTGAAAATCTTATTTGCTACAGCTGAACAGGTAATTTGTCAAATAAAATCTACAAAAGGATGGATAGAATTTGCTCCAATGTTCTAGACGTCAAATAAATAGCCCTTTGTTTTAATAGGAGGAAGAAATGGTTAGATGATGGGTTGATTAATTATGTAATTTCCTTTTACCCATATCTTGTTTTATTAATGTTGTTGAAAATTAGGGTAAAGAAAGATCTTGTTACACTGATGACTTAGCTTCTGAACTGCCAATGCTAACATGCAGTGAATCTTATAAGGGTTTTACAATACAGACTGTGCTGGAAATTCTCAGATCAGGCTGCACCCGTAGAGAGAGAGAAATGGGGTTAATAGTCAGTAAATTGATTGCCAATGGAACTGGAAGAGTGAATGTTTTAAGTTGCAATGAGAGGAGGGGATGACCCTTGTGAAATTATGTGATGGGGTCCCGCAGAATGCTGTGACAATTCAGTGCACAATATTGAATTAATTAATTTCAGATCACCGTCATTGCCTCTCTGCCAGATCTGGGGTAAAGTTATTCCACAGTAACGTTAACTTAATTTTTGTATTTTCCATTATTAGATTAAATGAAGGACTTTCTCATGATACCGATAGGAATAAATAAATGGGAGAGTTACACAAACCATTAGTGATTAAAAACAAAATTGATAGAGGAGGAAGATATTCTTTGAGAATAGAACATATTTAAAATACAAGAACTTCTGATCTGAGTCATAAAAATAATTAGGAGCCTAGGACAAGTGACGTTATAACAGGGAATAAAGAAATGAAAGAAGTGTGGAATTTGTTTTTAAAATCTGTTTCCACTTTAAAGGAGACAACACAGCGGAATAAGGGCAGAATCCAAGGCAGAGAGTAATTACCATCATAAAACAAACTACTGGAGAAAACATAATGAAACCAACAAATTTCTTGGCAATGATTGTCTGTTTCCCAGGATTCGAAAAGAGGTAGATGCATAAATGATGAGCAACAAAATCCTTCGATTCTAAGATAAAATCAGCAAGTTTTAAGCATATATAACAGCACTCTAAGAGAGGGAGGATTGGGAAATGGAAATGACAGCTATCAGGAGAATATTGGAAACCATCATTAAAGATCTGGTAATAGTGCCCTTCGAAAATGAAATTACAGTTAGGCAGATTCAGTGTTACTTTAAGAAAATTACTTTTCCCAAATCTAAGAGTTTTTTTGAAGCAACATCAATAGGGCAAAACAAGTGGCCATGGTGTACGTGGATTATCAGAAGGCATTTGATAAGGTTGCTCCTCCGGTCCCCTTTAAATCTTGCCTCTCTCACCTGAAATCTATTCTTTGGTTTCAGATTTTCCTAATCTGGTGTGTGTGTGTGGGGGGGGGGGGGGGGGGGGGGGTGGTAGAGAGGAGGCCATCCACCTTATGTGTGCTCATGAGTTTATAAACCTCTTTGAGGTCACCCCTCAGATTCCTACACACCAGGAAATAAAAGCCCCAACCTATCCAGTCTCTTAGGATCAGTATTTTGGCTTTCAAGCCAATGCAGTATAAATATACAGGGTTACCAGGATGAGGGGTCTGGACCACAAAGGGAGGAGAAAGCTTGGCCTATGCCAATTGAAACATATAAGAATGAAAGGTGATCTCATTAAGATACAAGATTCTGAGGATGGTTGACAGTTCAATTTGATAAGCTATGTGCTCAGACCAGAAAAGTCCAGAAATGAAATGAAAATCCCTTGCACAGAAGGTTGTGAATATGGAATTCTCCAGATTAGATCAATGATTGTTGAACCATTTAACCTGGAGGTTTGACATTTGCATCTGGACATTGGATAGGAAAGTGTTAAATACATAATTTTAATTAGGGTTGAAGGCAGGGATTCTTGCTACTTCTGCTGATTTTTTTTAAAAATTACATTTTTGTCATTTTGAAAGAGGTAACATTAAAAAGAAAATGCTGGGTCGCATAGTGCCTTCTGTCGGAGCCATGAATGTTGGTCAGGGCATTGGGGAGAGCCAACTTCAGGACCGAGCAGTTTTATGACCCAAATAGTTCACTGACAATTTCCCTCCATCGATGCTGCCTGAGTCACTGAGTTCTTCCAGCATCTTGCTTTTTGCTCTCAATTTCAGCATCTGCGATCTTCTGAACTCTTCACACAAGAAACCTAGAAGATAGGAGCAGGAGTAGGTCATTCGACCCTTCGAGCCTGCTCCGCCATTCAACGAGATCATGGCTGATCTTAAAGTTCAGTACCCTGTCCCCGCCTTCTCTCCATAACCTTTAATACCCTTATACTGAAGAAATATATCTAATTCCCTCTTAAATATATTTAATGAACCTGCCTGTACTGCCCTCTGTGGCAATGAATTCCACAGATTCACCACCCTCTGGGTCAAGAAATTCCTCTTCATCTCGGTCCTAAATGGTTTGCCTATTATCCTCAAACCATGGCCCCGGGTTCTGGATTTTCTCATCCTTGGAAACATCCCATCTGCATCCATTCTGTCCTGTCCTGCCAGAATTTTATATGTCTCTATGAGATCCCCTCTCAACCTTCTAAACTCCAGCGAGTCCAATCCCAATTTGCGCAATCTTTCCTCATAAGTTATTCCTGCCATTCCAGGTATCGGCCTGGTGAATCGCCTCTGCACTCCCTCCATTGCAAGAACATCCTTCCTTAGATAAGGTGACCAAAACTGCACACAATACTCCAGGTGGGGTCTCACCAAGGCCCTATACAGCTGCAGTAAGGTATCCTTGTTCCTATACTCAAACCCTCTTGATATGAAGGCCAACATACCAATGAAGGAATGCAAGATCTCAGTTTAAGGTTTAATCTGCACAATTCACCAGTGATGGCATTGCTATTTGAGCAATAAAAGCAGGGTGTAGCTTTATAAGGCGCTGGTGAGACCTCACTTGGAGTACAAGGAATGTGCTGGCACTGGAGTTGATTCAGGAAAGATTTACAAGAATGGTTTCAGGAATTAAGGGATCATACAAGGAATGTTTAATGGATCTTAGTCTGTACTCTGGAGTTAGAAGAATGGGAGACAACCTCATGGAAACAATTTGAATGTTGAAAGGCCTAAACAGAGCAGATGCGGCAAAGTTGTTTCCTGGGGTAGAGGAGTCGAACACAACTTGAGGATTGAAGAGCACCCATTTAAAACAGAGATACGGAGGGATTTCTTTAGCCAGAGAACAAATAACCTCTGGAATTTTGCTACCACAGGCATCTATGGAGGCCAAGTCACTGGGTGTATTTAATGCAGATTGTCTAAATAGTCAGTGTATCAAGGGTAATGGGGTGAAGGCAGGAGAGTGGAAGAATAGATCAGCTCATGGTCTTGTGGACAGCTCAGCACTTCCTCAGGGGTGTTAATCCAGCTCACATTCCCTCTTATGCCACATGAAAATTCAACATTTCAAAAACCAGAAGTAAAATATCAATTGATATCAACATCACAGGCACTGCATCTTAACATTTCAAAGCTTGGTCTTACTTTCAGAGTCTCATCTCTCTCAGTCCAAGGGAACAGGTTCATGAAATCATTTAATGTGTCCACAATGGCATCCACTTGAGCTTGTTCAATGTTGTTTTTTCCAGCCAAGCCTAATAAAAATAAAGAATTCGTAGAAGGAAAATGTGTGGTGTGAACTTGTGAGGCACTGTCAATGAGAACACTTTGAACTCTCAATACATTGCATCAATGCACACATTCAGACAACAAAAGAGAAACTATTGATTGACCTTAATCAAGAAAATCTGTAAATGCTGGGGTTGCATGGAGTGCTGGAGAAACTCAGAAGGTATCGTAGCATCCATGGGAAGTAAAGGGTAATCATTGTTTCAGGATTGGGCCCTTCGTCATCATTATCCTCACCTGTTTCTTTGGCCAAGTACCTTGCAATGGCGGTGCTCTGATTAAGTTCAATGTCATCCACCTTCAGGATTGGGAGCTGTTTGAATAGCAGAGCTGGAATGAGAGTTAGATAAATTACATCAGCATTCTGCTATGGAGTATATTATTATTTTATATTATATTTATAGGCCTTTAAAAGAGATAGATTGTGGGGGTTTAGTGTAGGTCACTTCACAAACAGACATTATCAATTCACAAAAATATATCTCATTTAAAATGCAAGAGCTTTCCTGAAAGAGAGACTTCATGTCCACAGTGAATTTACAGAAACTTTGAAGAATGCCTATGGAGATTTCACAAGTAGGTGTTTAATGGACTGATGCTGTGGAGTAAATGGATTAATGTCTAAAGCAACAGATGTCAAGGCAGAAACTGATTCCAGTGCCTCACTCTGGTTACAATTTACTGTTCTAAGAGGCATCATGTGGTTTTGCAAACACAGAGAGAGAGAACGGAGTTCTGCAGTGGCTTTTGGAAGTTGTAACATGGCAAACTGGCAGATTTGTTAAAACTGCATTTTGAAGACTGGTTGTGAGTTCTGAGTTCAACCTATTGAAAAATCCTTGTAGTCCTTACAAGAGGAAATGGCTGGCTCGACTGTTTCACCTGAAATAAGGGAAACGAGAAACTCTGGTGCCTGGAAGAAGAGGTTATCATTTGGAAAACCCAAGATGGGGAAAGTTTCTTCACCAAGACACTGAAGTGGCTGATCGGAGGGAATCAGTTTGTGTGTCAAATGAGCAACAAATATCTCTGAAACCAACTAGAACCTTCCTGGGTGGTAACGATCTATTTTTTAACGAGGGCCTGGTGAAAATTCATAAATTGAATTCTGTCCAAAGTATAACCAGTGAACTTGGAGGTGTGAGAATTGAGATTGGACTGAATGAAAGGACTTTCCTGAACATAAACACATTACATTCACATGCACTAAGAATTAGAAGGGGGTTAAGTCAGGTCAAATTAAGTTAATAGTAATAAGTTAAAGTTGATCTTGTTTTTATGTTTAAAGTAAATTAAAAGCAACTTTTGTTTAAGTAACCATTCATCTTGGTGAATTTCTATTGCTGCTGGGTTTTGGGGCCCTCTGGACTCGTAACAATTCATTATGTTGGATACGTCAGCTGCATTAGTCTGTCACATCACCTTATTAACTAGAAGAAAATAACCATGGTACAGTTTGATAATGTGTCTCAACTCCTTAAACTTATTTCAAGTGACCAGTTTTGTTTCTAATTTTTTAAAAAACATTATTTTTCCTGTATTGCCTGGCCAAAAGCACTTTCAACATTTCTTGATTTAAGTTTCCTTATTTCTTCAATGTTTAACTTTTGAGTTCAACAAACAAAATGTCTGATAACATTGAGGGGATCAAGAGGCATTGTACATTTATCGTGTTGCTAAACTGTACTGTGGTTTTCAGATGCACGCCATTTGTTCCAAAACTATTGAACTTCAAACTGGATAGCAAAAGAACCAAGGTTAATTTGACTAACATTTGATGCACCTAACATCAAGGGGTGAAAAGAAATATGCTTTTAAACTGAGAGATGAAAATTCAGTCTTTTTCCTAGACTAGTCTGGAAGAACTATAGGGCAATGGTTGATGAGGAGAGGGGAGAAATTTAAGAAGGACCTAAGAGGCAACTTTCACCCAGAGGGTGGTCCATAATCAGGAATGAGCTGCCAGAAGAAGCTATCGAAGCAAGAACAATTACAACATTCAAAAGACATATGGACAGGAAGGCTTTCAAAGAATGTGGGCCAAATCCAGGCAAATGGAATAAGCCCAGAATGCCAGCTTGGTCAGCATGGACAAGTTGGTCTGAAGGGCCTGTTCACTGCCACCATCTGGTTGCAAGTTCCATATTGTGACAACTTTTGAGTAAAACAAAATCTATTATTCATCAGATTTGCTGGTATATTTGTAGATTGGCCCCTCATCCTGAATTTACACTTAAGCTGAAATATACTCTCCATTTCCATCTTATCATTGGAATAGAAGGAGTCCGATGTTCTGTCCCTCAAGCCAACTCCACCATTCAATGAGATTGTCATTGATCAAGCTGATACCTTCAGCTCCACTTTCCTGCCCTTTATCCCTTTTGACCCTTGCCTCCACTGTTGACCAAAGGCCTGTCCAGCTTAGCCAGAATACATCCAATATCTTAGCCTCTGGTAGCAGAGACCACCAAAGATTTAGACTCTCTAAGAGAAGAGACTACTCCTCTTTGCTGTCTTATTCTGAAATCATTTCATACACAAGTATATTTTCTATCAAGATACAAAGAGCCCATTTTAACTCATCCTTGATTTTTCCCTTCCACTAATTTTCATTGTAATTTATTCACCCCCCCAATTCCCTTCAAGTCCTCCCCCCCCCCCCCCCATATTGTACCAGTTACCTGCTCATTGGAGACAATTTACAGCAGTCAATTAGCCAAGCAAACCACCTCTTTAAGATGTTGTTGGAATCCCGAGTAGCAGGCAAAAACACACCCTCACTGCAAAGACATGTAAACTCTACACAGACAACACCAGGGCTTAGGATTGAACCTGCAGGAGACCATTCAGCCCACAAAATGAAACAAGAAAGGCTGCAGACACCATGGTTGAAGTAAAAACAATGCTGGGGAATCTCAGCAGGTCAAGCAGTGTATTTTACATAGCAAAGTTCAAGACACATAGCCAACATTTTGGGCTTGATCCCTTCATCAAGGTATGAAAGCCTTCATCAGCCCCTCAGGTCTGTTCCACCATTCAGTAAAATCACTGCTGATCATACAAATTCGGTCCCTTCTTGCTGCCTTCTGTCCAAACCCATTGATCCCTTTAGTCACAAGAGTCACATCCCATCCCCTTTTGAATATATCTAATGAACTGGCCTCAATAACTTTATGTGGTAGGGGGTACAGAAGTTCACAACTGAGTGGAAAAAGTCTCACCTTATCTGATGGCTTACTCCGTATCCTTAGACTGTTATAATGGATAAATATTGGGAGGAATTTTGATAAGATTATAGTAGGTTACATAGATATACATTTTAAAACAGATCTTATTTGAAAGTCTGAAGAATTCATATTCAGTAACTTTGCAGGATCTTTGGAAACTTTTATGCACATTTCACAAGTAGGTGCTAATTGAAATGAATAGACCATTGTTTGGATTTGGAGATAGGCTGGATGGTTGGATAACTGCAAGACTTCTGACCTTTCTGCAAAGTGCTCACAGAAGGGCCACTCCTGGGTTTTGTTTATCTAAGACAACAGCTTGACCAAGAGAGGAGAACTCCTGTGGTTTGCTGAATAAGGTGTTTTTTTTTTGCAAGTAAGAGAGTCACATGGGCTTTCTGGAGTCTCAGTTGGAGAGAGAGAGGGAGAGACAAGCTCAACAAGCTCTCTCAGCCAGTGTGTGTGTGTGACACTGAAAGAGTCTGAACAGTCACGGTTGAAACAAGCCAGGAAGAGTTGGTTGGAAACAGAAAGCTCCAGAGCAGTGGATGGCTGGTAGTGCTATCTGTCTAATGTTTCTCTTGAAATAAAAGGAACAGAAAAGAACTCTGTGGTGGCCTGAAGAAAGAGGTGACTATTTGGAGAACCCTGATGGGGCAAGTTTCATCAGCGAGATATTGATACAATGGTGATACCTCAGTTGTAGAAATCATGAAACAACAAATCTCTCTCTGCAAACCCGACAGGAACCTTCCTGAGTGGTAAATATTTACCTTTCGAGCACAAAGCCTGGTGAACTTTATACATGTAAAATTCTGTGCACAGTATAAAAATTGCCTACATCCAGAGAACTTGGAAGAAGGAGATGTGAGATTGAACTGTGAACCAAAGAATTTTTCTTAAATTTATATACAGATCAGAGACATATGCTTAGAATTAGAAGGGGGTTAATTTGGGTTAGTTAAGTATAGAGATAAGTTAAAGTTTGATTCTGTTTTCATGTTTAAAGTTAATTAAAAACAACTTTTTAAAAACCACTGGTCTTGGTGAATGTCTATTGCTGCTGGGTTTTGGGGTTTTTTTAGGCTTGTAACACTGTGACCCCATGTTCTGGACTTTCCTAACTTCATCAACATTCTTTCAACATCTAACCTGTCCAGTCCTGTCAGAATTGTATATGTCTCAATGAGATCCCCTCTCATTCTTCTGAATTCCAATGAGTATAACCCAAGACAATCCAGACTTTCCTCTGTCAGTCCTGCCATTGCATTCCCTCAGTGGCAAGGAATGAATCTGTGAAACAGAAGGATTACATTGTGCTCTACCCCATCACCTCAAAGATGTCGTTAACAGATCTATAAAGTTTCCTTTTGGTGAACATTTAGCCCTGGATTAAAACCTATGGGAGACTGTGGGGAAAATTTTAATCCATTTTAATCTTCAGTCAACCTTGCATTTCATCAATTCTACTCCCCCCACCTGCAAGAATATCAAATTAAAAACACACATCTTTGAACATTGGTTTTAATATAAAGGGGAATGAGTCCAAGGCAAAAAAGACATTCCTTTAACATCTAAAGTTTCTATCCATGATATAAAGCCATACTCTTGTGTGTGGTGGTGGTGGGGGGGGGGGGGGGGGGGAGAGAAAGAGGGCAAAATTAGAGTAAAAATGATCACCATTAGAGAGGAGTTAATTATCCATGTAACAGCTATGAATCTGTATTTGACATATCACTTGGCATTAATAAAATTAATAAACATTCATCACCACTGCAACTAATTGTATCATTTGGACAACCATTGCACATTACAGCACAGAAACAGGCCCCTTTGGCCCTTCTAGTCTGTGCAAAACCATTTATTTTGCCTAGTCCCACTGACCTGCCTCCATCCTATCAGACATTCTCCCTCTCCATATCTGCAACTTAATGCTTTGGACTCCATCCTTTGGTTTTCCAGGACTACAAAACAGGACTATATACTCAGTGACCCGGTTTTCCAGGACTGTTTTTACACCCAACTTCCAGAACTGGTGTTCTTACTGTAAAGGTTTACCCATGGACCAGTCCAGAGTATATATTATGAAAGGTTAAAAATGGCTGGAGTCCAAAGGGTTAAAGCATCTTCATTTTTCCAATTCTCTAGTTTGATGAAAGCTCATTGATTTACATGCTAGCTGTTTCTCTCTTCACAGACACTCCCTAACCTGCTGAAAATTCCCTGCATTTTCTAAAGCATTCCTAAATTCGTTAGGACATCATGAAATGCATTACATCAATACCATTGTTTCAGAGGAGAAAATTGTACTTTGCAATCTATGCTACTTACTTGGTTTTAAGTGGGCCCAAACCGATCGTTCAATTGTGTCATCTTCATAGGTTATTCCACTGTATGCAAAAATGTAACGAGCTGTTTCTGCTCTCCCTCTCAGTTTGAAGTACGTTAGTTTATAGTTTGGCATGTTTAAACCTATCGGAAAGAAACATGAATACAGTTCAAATATTCTACTAACAAGATATAAAAACACACGTCAGGCCAAAACCTGGGTACTGGAGGGCAATGACAGATAACACCCAACTCCAATATAGTAGCTAAAATAGAAGCTTCTCAGACACTTTTAGATACACATGTGAATATGCAGAGGTTGGTCGGGTGGAGGAAGAAACAGGACATGGATTGCCTGCATAAAAAAAGAGATTTTGTTGAATTTGGCACTGTTCCACAGGGGCATCATGGGCCAAAAGCCTGTTCTTTTACTGTATGGTTCTATGTTGGGAATCACCATTAAATAGAAAGGATATTTCATCTTTTGTTAAATATAAACCAAAGATTGATTCCTTGTTTTCAGCTCGCTCCATACCATCATCCTTCCTTCCTGCACCACTGCTATCTTCCCAAGATACTTTCATTCCTATAATTTTGGCTCATTATCCTCTCCTCTTTTTATTGCCTCATTGTTGGCAGTCAGACCTCTCATTGCCTGGACCCTTAAGCCAAGATATTCCTCCTCAAATTGTTCCAAGCCTCTGATATTTTGAGGTCCTAGACCTTGTCCAAGCTTTTGGTCACCTCTAACTGCTCTTTAATGATTTATGGACAATGCTTTGGCTGACCATTGCTCCCGTGAAGTGCCTTAAATGTTCTGGGCTAAAGATATATTGGCAACAAATAACTGCATTTGGTTAAACATCAATTCAAGTGCAAACGGTTCCCTTATTGTGAAACCTTTGTTACCAAACTCTGAACTCATCATGTGATATTGAAACCATGCAGGATGTATTAACATCAGTACTTCTCCAGCCTAACATTGGTATCTGAGAATTCTTGAAAAATTCCAAGAGTTCTAAGGTGGTCTCAATATAAGGTGCCAATCAGAAACATTTGGCCATTCCAGCCCACCGAGTTCCTCCAGCTTCTCATTGTTTGCTCAAGAAACTAGGACCTGCAGTTTTTGGGTTTCTCCAAGATGGGTTTGTTTGTTTTCTATGTATTCGAGATCTACCAGATTAATGTGACCCTAAGAAAGTTATTCCTCAGGTTTGAAGACTTTACGGATTCTAAAAGTGAAAACAGTTGAACTGTGGGGACCAAAGGACCTGTTCTTGTCCTGTATCATCTTGTATTCAACACCATGTTCCTATGGGCCATCCTACAAGGAAGACTGACAAGTTATTTAACCAATGTACTTGTAGTATTTAATGGATTGGGGAAGTACAGAATCAAAGTGTTTACCAGATGAACAGTTTCACCATTTATCAGGAAGCAATTCTGCAACAACGCCGGTAAAAGATCTGGCATTCTGTCTGCCAGAAACCAGGTGCTCCAGGAGATCTGTCTATTCATGCTGAAACATCACATTTCTTGGACTAACTGCAACCGTGAATACTTCATTAATCATTTGATATTTATTAACTTTTATCGACTTGGCATTTGTAGTCATTTTAATGTACCTGTGGCCACAGCAAGAATTGAACACTGACTAACTTTAGGGATCAAATGAGATGTGAAACAAATTTCTATTTCTATTTAGGGTTATGGAAGTACAGCTTAGATCTGATCCCATTGAATAATGGAGCAGATCATTTATCCTGATAAAGACAACGTGTTTATTGTTATATGCATAAGTTAAATATCCAGAAACATCAAAATTCTTGCTTGCTGTAGTCACATGGGTACTTTTTGCTTTTAAAAATCGACCACAATAGTATGCATTAAATAATAAATAGATTTATAAATAAATAATGATATCAATAATAATTTTATTATCACATACAATGTACAGGTGCTTCAAATTTCTTATTTGCTGCTGCTGATCAGGTTTTAAAATAATTTCAATACTATAATTAAATAAAAGAGAAAATGCAAAAAAATAGATTGATAACAGAAGAACAAGTGACATTTCATTAGTGCAAATGGGTATTTTTGTGGTCCTGGGATAGTTTATGGTTAGTGTAGTAAAGTGGAAGTTCACGAGTCTGAGAGAGTTGGATAAAAATTGTTGTTGAACTTAGAAATGTGGACTTCAGGCTTCTGTGCAATCTGCCTGATGAAAGCAATGAGAGGAGATTTTAACAGGGAGATTCTCTTCTTTTAACAGCATTTGTAGGTTGAACAAGTGTGTTTTTTAAGACAGCAATGTTGGAAAAACTGTGAAAATTTTAACATAAATTAACATAATTACTTACCTTGTGGTCTTTTACACTGCACCCCTCAAGTTCCTCTGCACGTTAGTCCTGGTGATTTTATGTGGAGCAACGCAGCCTGAGTCATCAGCTGGACGTTGAATTCATGAGGTGAGTTTTGTGGTGCAATTTAGACTGCAGGCTTCCCTTGAAAAGTGGTAGGGATCCTGCAGAATAAATTATGGTGCAGGAATTGACTAAAAATTCCTGCGCTTTCCTTTTTAGGCTGCCCATGTAACAGCAAATTTTGTTGATTGTGCCGTTACATGCCTGCAGTCTAAAAACCCTAAATGACAGCAAGTAAAACACACATTCTGCAAGAGGCAGTGTATGGTTAAGAATCCTTATGATTCAGCTCCAACAACAGTCTAGTTGCTTGAGAAAAACCCTTCTGCACAGGAACATTTTCAAAAGGTGAAGACAGAAAGGACCCTTTCAAGAGGAGATGCGCTCATGGATTATTTGTAATGGGAAAAATTAAACTATTATTACAGGTTATATTATATATTAATATGACTTTAAAAGAGATGGATTGTGGGGGGGTTTAGTGTAGGTCACATCACAAACAGACAGTAACACTTCACAAAAGAATCTCATTTGAAATACAAGAGCTGTGCATAAGCAGAGATTTCATGTCCACAGTGACCTTGCAGAAACTTTGAAGAATGCCTATGGAGACTTCACAAGAAGGTTTTTAATTGTGGAATAAATGGTCTATTGTTTTGAAAACAACAGATGGCCAGGCAGAAACTGATTCCTGTGCTGGCAAAAAGAGAGCGTGAGAGCGAGAAGTTTGCAATGGCTTTTTTGAGCCATGTTGCAATGCCAACATGACAAGCTGACAGGCTTGTTTAAAAACCTGGAGAAAATTCATAAATGTTGAATTCTGTGCACAGTATAAGAACTTGGAAGAGTGAAAAGTGAGATTGGACTGAATCAAAGGACCTTCCTGAACAGATACACATTACATTCACATGCACTTGCTATTAGAAGAGAGTAAAGTTATAATAACAAGTTAAGGTTTGATCCTGTTTTCACATTTAAAGAAAATCAAAAGTAACTTTTAAGTAACCATTTGTCTTGGTGAATTTCTATTGCTGCTGGGTTTTGGGATCCTCTGGATCTGCAACACTATTAAAAAAGTATCATCAACTTTCATAGTTAAAATCACTAACATGCATATTGTAAATTCACCATGGTTTTAACAACTCAAACCTAACCACATTCATATCACCATTAACAATCCATTGTCACACTTACCCACTCTTTGTTTTGATTTCTGTGAAGCAGTGAGACCGTCTCAATTCCTTTGGTACTGAAATCCTTTGGTACTGAAATCAAAGTTGATAAGATTCTGGAATTTAGTCCTATCAAACCTTCAAGAAGGTTTAACTGTGACTGCTGATTCAAAGTGAGCTAACTTCTCTTATCATTCACAGTATACTTCAAATAGTCTTTTCCTTTGGTGATGTAACTTCTACAGTTACTTTAAATGGAAAGGGGTGTTGTGAAACCAGCAATGAACTAAAGCCAAGTCCTATCCAAAACCTGAGCACCACAGCTCAAATGGGATGAAACAAAGGAAAAGGGGGGAAGGATTTGTTTGAAAATACTGCAGCTGCAGAATCTAGTTTACAGTGGAATTTAAACTATTTCCACTACCTGAATCTTATACAAGATTGCCATTCACTTTCAAGGTTCCTTTATTATCATGTGTATAAAAAACACAAAATTTGTAACTTTTTACAGCCCGAGCGGCATACAGAGAATTGCCACTAGTCCAGCACCCACACCAATAACAAAAAGAGAAGCAAAAGGGAATCCATTCAGAGATACCATATCCATGGATTTGCCTCCTGCGTTCCCATGACTTCTGTCCATTTCAGTGGTGAACCCAAACTCCTGGTTTTAAACTCCCAATATGATCAAGAAGCTGTCAGCACCCAAAGCCCTTCTTGTCATCAACACCCTCAGAAATCTTGATCCTGGTACCTTGTTTATATTGAGCCAGTGTTCAGCAGTCCATATCCTGATGTAAGTCCTTCGGCCAACAACCCCTTTGCTGGTCCGCTGCTAGGTCCTCTCCAGGTTTCTCTTTCTCAGCTGGGGTATGCGTGTTTTCCCACTCTGGTGCCCTGCATTTTTACAGTGCCACTGATACAGTTTGAATCTGGAGTTGGCTGTGAGGAGTTTTTACATTTTCCCTGTGTCTACTTGGTTTCCCTGCAGGTGCTCCTGTTTCCTCCCACCCTCCAAAATCACATGGGGGTTGTAAGTCAATTGGGCAGCAGGGGCTCATAGGCCAGAAGGGGCTGTGGACTGTGCTGTATGTCTAAATTTAAAATACTACCTGCTATGGTGAAAAGGGTTGTTCTGCCTGAAATTTAAAGGAATAATTTAGATGCACTGAGAAACTGGAGAATCAGTGACTGTTTCTCAAAACATGGAAAATTTTAGGAAAATGTAATAAGTTTTCAAAATTGGCAACAATTTTTGTTTAGAAGGTGCATGTTCACTGTCAGGAAGTTTGTTAACAGTTAATTTTTAAAAAAAAGGCCAAACAAGTTCAGGGTGAGAATTAGATTCTTTTATTCAAAGCTTATTACGAGTTGACACACATAGCTTGAAAGAGGAAGCGGACTGAATAATGACTATAAAAGAATACAGTTCTTTCAGGAAAAGAGCTATTAACAGATTTATTTGAATAAATTCAGAAAACCCTCATAGGCACAATGGATTGAGTAATCTCCTGAGTTGTTTGTGTCTTGTGATTTTCTCTACATCATATTAATTCTGTCTTGACAATGTTCCTGTTCTTTCAAGATCAAAACCCTGGAACTCACTTTCCATGTAGCACTGAGAGAATAGATTGAGGACATGGACTGCAGAAGTTCAAAGACAAGGCTCATAACCAACTTTGCATGGAAAATGTTGAGTTTTTTCCAGTAATGCTCACATTATAACCATATAACCATTTACGGAGCGGAAACAGGCCATGTTGGCCTTTCGAGTCCGCACTGGTTCACTGATTTTGTGCGCCCTCTTCAGGCATTGGTCCCGGTAGATCTTCATTCAATAACGATGGGCGAATTCAATGCAGGTGGAATCAGTCGTAGAAATGTTTGTGAAACGTGCAGTTCAATACTTCTGGGCACATTCAATACAGGGTCGACTGAAGAGGTGACAAAGAGAATTGAGAAGGGCAAAAGGCAGACATTATCTTCATGTTCTTTAGCCATGCCATCTATCAGAATATTTTAAAATATCATTATTTCATGAGTCTAAAGTTTGTACCTTTCGTGTGCATTCCTTGACTATTACGAGTTCCATTTTGGATCCAAAATGTTATTCAATATATGCACGTAAAGGTTATGGTACTCGTCTAAAAGTCGTGAATCTCAGTAATACCTTCTCTTCATCCCAAAATGCACTTTCAACATCAGGAGGTATCACGACCCCAGCCAAACTCAGTGGGTTGAGCTGCATCAGTGGGAATGACTCTTCCCACCCTGTCCCCTTTACACTGGCTTCTCCTACATTTTTCCAGAATAATAAAGGGCTTTGACTTGAAACATCGACCATTTTCTTTCTCTCACTGATGCTAGTTAACCTGCTGAGTTCCTTCAGCTTTGCTCACATTCCAGCATCTGCAGTGTCCTATGTGTCTCCAAGCAACTCAACTCCATCTCACCAACCCTATCCGTTTCCTCTAAAGAAAATTTAATCTACTCTAATTGCAGTTATTACGAGCTCCCATTTTAGTAAAATGAGATTATCACCATAAGGGATAGTATAGACAGGAGGAACTGAATGGTCATATTTAACACAACACAAGTTACAGCCCAGCAACAATTCAATATATTGGAAGAACTGAGGGAAGGCTTGTCGATCTGTTCCAGATTCAATACATTTGCAAAGACATTGTGATTTTGCAAGGGAGAACCATTCCAAGTTCTGAAGAAAAAATAGCCTTTTTGAAGCAGCTCTTGTGGCCAGCCATCCTGCGGAATTCAGAGCAAAGCATTCTCTGTGAATGATTGGACCTTTTCGATGGATTGACCTGTGCCAGGAGGGTCTTTTGGGAAGCAAAGTGCTTCATTTTGATTGTGACTAACAATGAAGTTACTTGGAGAGACTAGTACCAGGGTCTTGGAAGCTTCATGGAGGCCGCCCAGTTCGAGTCTTGCCTACCAAAGGACCAGGAGTGTGATGGCCACAGCTCGTGTGGATGGACATTTCTTCAAAGGCCATGCAAGGAGAATTCGTGAGTCTGTAGTAGCCACAATTCCAGTCTTCCCATCAGTTCATCATTAATTTTGGATATCAAATTTCAAAGGCCTACACTTCAACACTGAACTTGAAAGACTGAACTTTGAAGTAACTTTGTAGATTTTGACCTGGACTGTAATGGTTTGGGTATATCACACAGACAGACAGACAGACACACACACACACACACACACACACACACACACTAGTACACCTGCACATAGTTGAGGATAGATTTAGTGTTAAGGATAGTTTAAAAGTTAAGACTGTAGTTTAAGAGTTAGAAATAAAATTAGTTCTTTAAAATTAAATACTGGTTCATTGTCTATTGCTGCTTGTTATGCATGGTTTGTAACAAAATTGGGGATTCGTCCAGGATTTTACCACATTTAGAGCTAATTATGCATGGTTTGTAACACAGTTGACTATTGATTTTTTTTTAATTTGTCGTTTACGTCAAACATAGAATAGTGTGTAATACTGGAACAGGCCCTTCAGGCCACAGTATCTGAACTGAACAAAGAGCCAATCTAAGTCAAATCTCTTTTTCCTTTATGTGATCCATACCCCTCCAATCCCCAGTCATTCATCTAAAACCTTCTGAGACACTACAATTTTATCAGCTTCCATCTTTACCCCTTGGCAGCCCATTCCAAGTACCCACCATACTGCGTATTAGATACTTGCCTCACACATCTCTCCTTCTCACCTTAAACACATCCTCTAATTTGTGATGCAGTAGTTTTAGCCTGGAGAATACCCTATCCATGCCTCTTAATTTTATAAAATTCTATCAGGTCTCCCCTCAACCTCTGATGTTCAGAGGAAACATGGTTTGTCCAACCTCTCCTTATGGCTCATACTCTCTATGAGCCCTTCAGCCCACAATGTTGTGCCAACCTATGTAAACCTACCCTAGGCAACATCCTGATACTATCTCCCATACCATTTCCACAGCCTCCACATGAATTGAGGCCAAACAAATGTTTTATACAGTTGTGACATGGCTTTCATTCTCTTGCACTCAATGCCCTGCCCAGTGAAGAAGATCATCTGTATTCTTTACCACCTTATCTGTATGTGGCCATCATGATTCAAAAAAAATTTTCAAGTGTTTGATTTTTATTTTGGGCTAGAGTTGCCTAATCCACCATGAGAGCCATCATTTTTTTTTAAACAAGCACAGCACAGTGAGAGGCCCATCTAGCCCAGGACTCCATTCTGCCCAAATACAACAATTGACCTCCAAACCCCATTCATCTTTTTTTTTAAGGATGGAAAAAAACCAGAGCACCCGGGGAAACAAACTCCTTATAGACGGCGCCAGATTCAAACTTAGGTCACTGGCTCTGTAGCAGCGTGGCACTAACCTCTACACTAACTGGGCTGTCCTGTTCTGCATTCACAGTATATGGGCAGCTAGTATTTCGTGTCATTCTGACAATCCTTCATTTGGATGCCTTGCATCAGAGAATAATGGAGCTTATGAACATTAGTACAGCTAGAGATTTCCTTCTGAAGGCTACCATACTTACTGCAATCTTCCAGTCATTCTACACAAGCCAGAGGAACTTCCCTTGAAACAAAGCATGATTGGAAGGCAAGCAGAGAGTGAGATGGAGTCTCAGCAGTATGCATGTCTACCTCGGGTGTAGGGGAAATAGTTCTTTCACCTGAAATCTGAGCAAGGGACAGAATGACAGAACCCTTCTCTCCACCATCACCCCCCCCACAGCATTCTCTGTATGGTTCACTGGACAGGCATGTCAGCAGGAAGATTTAAAATGACTGCACCCTTTATTGTCTTAGTGTGGCCACCACTAGCGAGACCCCTGCTGAAGGCTGTGTCAAATTGTGTGTGGAGCAGGAGAGGGGTTTAAAGAAAAGACTTCCCCTCTGACATTATCCTTATGATTCGTTAATTCGGATTCAATAGTTTTTGTAGGTATTAACTTTATCTGTAATTTCCGCATGTAATTTCATATCAAGGCTGTTGGCATAAATTCCTTTTTGATTTGATAATTGATCAACTGTCATTGTTCAGTACATTGGGAATTTTTCTTAGAATTGAGTTTATAGATAGACAAGATAAATTATGCAATCTGGAATTACTTACACACTTAACAAGTTAAAAAAGGAGTGACAAAATTCATTCCAAGCACATATGGATCGTTCGTGACAGGGCTCAATTACAATTTACTGAAGCACAAAACTCTGCAGACGTGTGACTAGTAAAAACAGAAATGCTGGAGAAACTGCTGGTCTTGCAGTCCATAGGAGGGAAAGATATAATACCAAAGTTTTGTGCCTGAGCACTTCCTCAAGGTATGAGTGGGGAAAAAAAAAACAGGTGTTTGTATTAAAAGGCTGGGGAACCAGGGAAGATTGGGAGGAGTACAGACCAACAGACATATTTCCCTGTGTGTGTGACTCTCTCTCTCCCTCTGTCTCCCTTCACAGACCTTCATAAACCTTTTCATCCCCATCTTTCCCTATGCCTCCTTTCCTCTATCTCTTTTTTCTCTTTTCTCTCTATCTCATTGTAGTGTAACCAGTATATGTATGTATTGTTTGAGCTGGCCCACCCTTTGAACCTGTGACTCCTCCCTCCCGGAAATCCCTAGAAAGGCTGTTATGCCCAAATTCCTCCTCAGTACCTGCCTTGCAACCAGGCCAGCAACATGAGATGGCTGGTCTTAAGGTGATTAAAGCCTATTAATCACAACTCTCTGTCTAACATGACTCATTGATAGCACAGCAATTTAATCACCTTAAGTTTTTGGGTCATGGACAAGGCAGATAAACTGGACACTAACCATAAAGATCCAAAGGCCTCGTTCAAATTCGGTCAATGGTTGCACTGCATCAAGGCTTTCATGAGATCAACGACATGTGAATGAGGAAGACAAACGAGATCTACTCTTCACTCAGGTCGGCCACGGAGTCTTCCAGATGATAAGAGACTGCACTACTTACTCAGCCACAATGGAGCTCCTGCAGAAACGGTATTAGACCCCAATGAACGTCATCCACGCCAGATTCCTCCTGGGCAGTCGTAGACAAGCGCCTGGTGAGTCAGTCGTCGAGTACATGTGGGTCCTGTGGGAGCTGGGACGAGCTTGAGTCTGCCGAGAAGTGTCTGCGGCTGCCCATCTAGAAGGCCTGATATGTGATGCATGTGTTCAAGTCTGAACATATCAAACAGAGACTCCTGGAAAAGGATGATTGAAGCCTGCAAGAAGTAGTAGTCCTGGCTAAAGTAGTTGAGAGAGCGTAACTGAATACAGAGGCCTTCTCCTCAGGGAATACAGCCACCATGTGGGGAGCTCGGTGGCCCCATCTTGGGACATGGGATCCCAGGCCACTACCACTGCCATTGAGCACCCAAAGTGCTACTTCTGTGAACACTTGGAGAACCCCAAAAGGACTGCCCGGCCTGAAATGCTACATGCTCTGTCTGTGGGAAGAAGTCACACTGCGGGAAGGTCTGTAGATCCCAACCTTCCTCCAGCAGCGCCGTGTGTGGTCAGAATCTGCCGCTATCTTGGACCGTGTCACTTCCAGCTTCACCTCTGACATCACTTCCGGACACTGGAAACAGCTCAGCGGGGCTGTGGGGGCTTGCAAACCAGGTTGGCACTATTTCCAGTGGCGAGGAGCAGCACCACCTGTGTAGCATCTTGGCAGGCACCCCCAAACCAACTCTATAGCAGTGACTCAGACAGCGACCAGATGCTGGCCTTGATTACTCTGAATCAAGGTAGCGATGCATGCTGTAGATGAATCCATCCAATTTTGGCCTGGGTGCCACGCTCAACCAGGCGGAAAGGCCAGTAGCTTTCTTTTCCCAAACCCTCCAGAGCCCCGAAGTTCAGCATTCAGCCATCGAAAAGGAGGCCCAAGCCATTGTGGAAGCTGTGCATACTGGAGGCACTAACCGGCCAGAAAACCGTTCACTCTGCTGACTGACCAACGTACAGTTGCTTTTATGTTCAATTACAAACAGCGGGGAAAAATTAAGAATGACAAGATTCTGAGGTGGGGAATTGAGATATCCACCTACAATTATGAGATCTTGTACTAGCCTGGGAATGAGCCCATAACCTCCCCTTCTCAGTTGACGCAAAGCTGCCCGATCTGTGCTAAGTGTAAACCCCAATGCTATCGGCCAGACAAAACCCACCTCATCAAAGCCACTCGCCCCTTCGAGCAGCTGAGCATGGAATTTAAGGGCCCCCTTCCATCCACCAAAACAGCAATCTACACTTCCTGAATATCATTGATGAATACTCCTGCTTCCCCTTCACCATCCCCTGCCCGGACATGACCACGGCCACAGTCATAAAGGCACTACATAGCATATTCTCTCTGTTTGGATACCCCTGCTATATCTATAGTGACCAGGGATCCTCGTTCATGAGCGAGGAGCTGTGCCAGTACCTGCGGGCCAGGGGCAGAACCATGAGCTGATCCACATGTTAAACCCCCCCCCCCCCCAGGGGAACGGCCAAATAGAAAAGGAGAACACCACCATCTGGAAGGCAGTTCTCCTAGGTCAAAAGGTCTGCATGGTAGCAAGATGTCCTCTCTGAGGTGCTCCATGCCACCAGGTCCCTCCTCCATACCACTATTAATGCATTACCTCATGAAAGGCTCTTTTCCTTCCCCAAGAAGTCGGTGTCAGGAACCACTACTGTCGTCCTGGCTGCGCCTAGGCCCGTACTGTTCCAGAGGCATATCAGATGCCACAAGACTGACCCTCTGGTCGAAAAGGTCTACCACCTTCATGCAAACTCCCAATACGCTTAAATGGAGTACCAGGATGGGCAGCAGTACACGGTTTCCATCCGAGACCTGGTGCATGCAGGGGACCCCCTGACCAACCAATCAACATCCCCTCCTAGTAACCATGGCCGACCAGCCCCACTAATTGTGCCCGACACAGCACCCCAACCCTAGACCGAGCAATCCCACAGTCCTACTAACCCCCTCCTCTTGCGCTTCCCCCCCCCCCCCCAGCCACCAGAGGCACAGCCTGTCACGCAAGACACCGCCTGGGAACCAGCAGCTGAGCCACAGCAAACCTTATGATGGTCGCAGAGACAGATGAGACCTCCGGACAGGCTGAACCTGTAACGAACATTGAACCCTTCACCCCAAAAGAAGGGGTGAATATGGTGCAATCACTGTATTGTTTGAGCTGGCCCACCCCCTGAACCTGTGACTCCTCCCTCCCAGAAATTCCTATAAAGGCTGTAATGCCCAAACTCCTCCCTTAGTACCTGCCTTGGAACCAGGCCAGCAACTTGTGAGATGTGTTGCTGCCTTAAGGTGATTAAAGCCTGTTAATCACAACTCTCTATCTAATGTGGTTGATCGATAGCGCTACACTCATTTCACAGCCTCCCTTACCAAATGAATTCTCATCTTTCCCATCTCCTGTCCTCTCAACATACATGTTGTTCTGCACTCCCACCCCCCAACCCCTTCCATTCCTGCCCTGTTCACCAGCTATTCAATGCAGACGTCTGTATTTTTATACCCATACCTTGAGGAAGGGCTCAGGCCAAAAACATCAGTAATATACTGTATCTTTATCTCCTTTGGACATTGCAAGCCTGGCTGAATTCCTCCAGTATTTCTGTGCTTTTACTTCAATTAGAGTTTAAATCAGTAGTTTTCACCATGCAGGAATTTGAAGCCATTACCTCCACAGATCAATGTAAACAAACTCAATACAAGACAAGACAGTTAAGTCTCTCATACAAGAGTGCCACACCTCAAACTATCAGAGGCTTGTTGAGATGGTGCATTGCCTCATCACATCGTGTATCGGGTTTGAGACTGCACATGTGAATGAGACTGTTCTAATCGCCATGGTTATTTATAGGTGTCCCCAGTTTACAACCCTTACAGACCTGTGTCAATCAGCCGGTGCCCTCATTCACACTGCCTTGGAGAACATCACCATTGATTTCGGGATCAGGAACAGTGGGCTGATCTTCCTCTGGGAGCTCAGGCAATTCTGGTGGTGTCACTTGGTGGGAGATCCAGCTGTGCTCCTGCTCCTTCATCCCTGGGCTGGCCTGCATTCTCCCATATTTGGGGGGCGGGGGGGGGGGCAACGGTCTCTGCACTGCTACCGGTCTCTCAGAGCTGGGGGGGGGTGGTGATGGCATCTGGACGGGGGAGGGGGGTGGGGTCACTGTGAGCTCTACCTCTCACCACTGGGCTCACCTCTAACCCCTTCTCCTCCCCTTTGCTCTCCATCTTTGCACTTCTCCTCTCTCTGTTCGGTGCTTGTGATGGCTTCATCCTCAGATGATGAGATATTGCTGGCTTCTTTTTTGACCCTTGACCCTTTTCTTCCCCTTACTTGGCAAGTTTGAAAGGAATGTTAATCTCGATTTTTTTTTAGGTTCATCAGAAAGGTGGTCATATCTAAAAGTCCAGAAAGTGTCATAAGGTCCTAAGAAATAGAAGCAGGAGATGGCCATACGGTGTATGGTTGTGGGGGGGGGGTTTGTCACGGGCTCATGGGCTGCAAAGGCCAGTTACCGTGTTGGATCTCTGAACTTAGGCCATGTACCCTAATTTTAGACTTACTTGCTGGTGGAAACAACTTCCCTGATCCAATCTTCATTATTTTTACTTGTTTCTATGAGACACTCCACCCCCATCCTCAACTCCCAAGCCACTCAATCTTTCCTCATAAGATAACCTCTTCATTTCAGAAATCAACCTTCCTCCAAAGCCAGTCGATCCTTTCTCAAGTAAGGAGACCGGAAATGCACATAGTAATCCAGGTGCAGCCTCACCACTACCCCGTATAGTTGCAGCAGAATCTCCCTGTTTTTAAATTTCAATCCCTCAGGTAATGAAGGCCAACATTCCATTTGCCTTCTTGGGACCTGTTGAACCTCCAAACCAACCTTTTGCCATTCATGCACAGCGTTCCCAAGTCCCTCTGCAAACAGCAGCCTGCGATCTTACACCATTTAATTAATAATCTACTCCATGATTTTCCTTCCACATTGATGATCTCACATTTACCAACATATTGTCCTCTATCTGCCAGACCCTTTGCCCACCTATTTTAACCTACATCTAGCTCTCTTGAGACTGTATCTTCTATGCAATTTGCTTTTCTGCTCCATTTGGTGCCATCAGAATATTATCTGGAACAGCAGAAATTGAACTTTGGGCAAGCTTAGAGACGATGTGGCTCAAATAGCTCACCCATGCTGATCATCTATGTTTATCTCATTTTCCTGCATGTAGGCCACATCCCTCTATTGCTTTCCTTCAAATTCTTTATAAAGCTGTGATTATCACTGCCTCTGGTGGCATGTTCCACATACCCATCATCACCCTTGATGTGGGAAAGCCTGCAGGAGATTAATACTGAAGTCACATGATCCACCATGATTGCTTTGATTGGTAGTGCAGGCTCAAAGGGGAAAACATTTCCCTGATTCCACGATTCTCCACCCCTCAACCTCATGAGAACAATCTCGGCGTATCCAGTCTTTCCTTGTTAGTAAACCCCTCCAGTCCAGGCAACATCCTGGTGTAGCACAGATAAAAGCCCACACTTGACTGGTGGGAGAACTCATACATTTATTAGCTTATAACACAGGTAGGGTTCATGAACAGGCTTCAGAGGGGTTCTAGGTTTAGGCGGGACACCAGGGTTATATACGGGCCCCTGGGGGATGAGCCGGGAGGTGAGACCTGTCGTCAGTACAGCTCACTTCTAATGAATCCCAGTTCACTACACCTGGTGCATCTTTCCTGCACTTTTTCCTCATGCTATCACATCCTTTCTATCACATGGTAACTAGAATAATTCTGCTAGTATGACCTTACCAATGTTATGAACAGCTACAATGTGATGTTGCATTGCATGAAGGCAAGCAAGCCAAAAACCTTCACAAGCCAAACACAATCAGCTGGAGGAACCTCATGGGTCGAGCAGCATCAATGGGAGTGAAAGAATGCTTGAAGCTTCAAGTCATACCTCTTCCTTAGTCCTGATGATGAGCTCTCGCTCAAATCATTGACTGTTGATTCTCTCCCACGGATGTTGTTCAACCTACTGAGTTGCTCCAGCAGATTGTGTTCGACTTCAGATTGTTTTCAACTGTCGTCTCCTGATGTGTCTCCAAATACCTTCACTACCCTATCCACCTGCTTGTCATTTTCAGAGACTCATGAACTTAGTAGGAAAACATCAAAGCTGATCAGAGTCTTCAGCATGGAATGAATTAGATGTGTGGTCAAAAATTTGCTTAAATATTCTTAACATTGTTATTTCATTACAGAGAAAGAAAGGCTTTATTGTAATAATCCTGTTATTGTAATATTCACCCCTCCAGGTTGGACAACATAAGGATATTATGACTGGGCTGAGAAGCATTTAAGAAGTAGATAAAAAGTAAAGAGGACAGGATTGAAACAAATGGATTGTAGTTTCTGCTACCTTTAGACATACCTGATTAATTTCCATGCTCTTAATAAAGACACTTGCATTTCCAAAATACCTTTTTTGACTTTAGAATGTTCTAATTCACTTTACAGCCAATGGAGTATCTTTGAAATGTCATGAGGTGGCTAATCTATGCACAGAACACTCCCATAAACAGCAATGTGATGACGATGGTATAGTCTGATTTTGTTACTGTTGAATAGAGATGACCTCCACTGAAAGGCCTGACAAATGTCCCCAACCAGTTCCTCCTGCCAATGGCCATAAAGCTAGGCAATGACACAGGCTTTGCAAATGGCAAGCTCACTTGTATTTGTTCCTGGCATTGTGGAAGATGCATCTAGCCATGCTTGCATGGGGTATCCCATTTACTTTGATCTTGCTGCAGCAACTGACCCTCAACACATTTCTGATGAAAATCACCTTTGGCTGCCAGTGATCTGCAGGGACCGTGGGAAAAGCAAATGGTAGATCCTCTTGGATGGTTTCACTTCCTCTCGGCCCAAGAAGATAGCAGCATTCACTTGGCAGAATGACCCATCACCAGACTTACAAACAAGCAGCAGGACCTCACTGACACCGTGTTCACTTGGCACAGTGAATATCCTATATGGCCCTGGGGGCCATATATATACCTTATGAATATAAAACACCCCATTGCCGGAAGAACATGGAGGCTTCTAAAGGATACAGAAGAGGTTTGCCAGGACACCTCCTGGAATAGAGGGTATGAATTATGGGGAGAGGGTGAATAAACTTGGGTTATTTTCTTTGGAGGGTAGGAGGCTGGAGGGGGGTGTGAAACCTGATAGTGGTTTTTAAAGTCATAAGAGGCCTTGATAGGATGGTCAGTTAAAATCTTTTCCCCAGGGTAAAAGCATTACACAATAGAGGGTGGGCATTGAGGCAAGGATGAGGGAGAAGGAGATGTGCGGTCAAATATTTTGCACAGAGTGGTCAGTGGCTGGAATGGATTGCCAGGGTAGTGATGGAAGCAATACTTTTAAGAGGCTTCTAGATACACACATGATTGTGAAGGGGATTGAGGGAAATCTATCAAGTGCAAGCAGCAGAGTTTTAGTTCTTTTGAACATTGTGCTCAGCAGAGACACATGGGCTGAAGGGTCTGTGGCTGTTCTATGTATTTTCCACTCTAGATATCACCAGGGGAGATGGCTTAGGAGAGGAAGGCAAGTTCATGCCATCATGGATGACTCTTCAGCACAGGAGGACAGAATTATTGTAGTGCAAGATCCTATGGCAAGGGAGCTGAAAAATTGAGTTAATATTGCTTTATGCACAAATAGCTGAAGTCTTGAATGAAAATTTTGTGTTGGTCTTCACAACAAAAGAAATGTCTAATGTGCCAAAGAGTGATGATAAGGCTATGATAGGAGGTGACAAGGAGTCATGTGATGGGGTAGTGGCCGGTAGGAGAATACCAGCCCTCTCCAGAAAAAAAGGAAAAAAGTAAAGAAAAAGCAAAGCCTCAGACACACAAATCACAACAAATAAAAAATAAAGGTGTGGAGGAAATGGCACCAAAGAAAGAAAAGCCAAAAACAATGGGAAGAAAAGAAGAAGGAAAGACATCGGAAGAGAAAGATGAAGGCCTTACCTATACGAAGAAGCAGGGACCCGCCGTGGAAAGAGGAGCCCACTCCCGAGGTCAGTGGAAACCCCGCAGGGTCGCGACCCACCGAACGCAGGACTGCAAAGATGGCTCACGGAGCCAAACAGAGGTGCGCAACCGCACATAACAAAGACAACACCAACGGGAGGGGGGTCCAGCTGTGGAGTTCCACTCCACAGCTCGAAAGCTGAGAAAGACCCAACAGCAGGGCTCCCAGCGGGAAGATACAGAAAATAACGGGAACGGGAGGGATGAGAATGAAAAAAGGAAATCAGAGACACAACAGATAACCAGCCCAGAAGAAGAGGACCAACATCAAGACACCATTAAAAAAATACCCAACAAACTGAGACAAACAGCCCAACAAGAAAGTCAGAAGAGACACAGATACAAGGAAGAGAAGTAGAAGACACAAACCCTAGAGCAGACACAGAAGAAGAAGGAGAACATCAAGCCCTGCATAGAGAAATAGAAGATAAAAGGAATGGACAGTACATAGATAAAAAGTTTTTTCAAGAATATATGGAAGCATTAAAAGAATGGCTGACACGAGAATTTAGTGAAATAAAAATAAGAATAAAAGGTACAGAAGAAAAAGTGAGTAGATTAGAGATGGTCATGACAGAAATAGGGAAAAGAGTAGAAAAGGTGAAAGAATGAGAAACAGCTGTAGAAATGGAAGTGGACGACTTCAAAAGAAAATTGGAAGAAACTGATAAAAAAGTTAAAGAAACACAGGAGTGGTTAGCTCAGAAGATGGATAGAATGGAAAACTATAATAGACTGTGATAGGAGGTGAGGACCTCAATACAACTGCTGTCACTCATATTGCTTAGCAAACTACTGGGTCTAAAGGTAGGTAACTCCTCTGCTCCAGATGATACAGCACAATAGAAGGCCCTTCCAGCTGATGAAACCTGTGCCACCCAACTACACCCAATTAACCCACAAATGCTGAACATTTCCTGGAGGGTGGAAATCTACACAGGACATTGACAGACAGCGCCAGATTTAAACCCAGGTCACTGGTGTTGTAATAGCATGGCACTAACTGCTATGCTAACTGTGCCACCCAAGATAGCACTTTTGTGGGGTCCTTCAGGAACCTGATGGCTGCAAGGAAGAAACTGTTCAAGTTTGTTAGTGTGTGTTTTCACACTCTTGGGCCTTCTCCCTGATGGCAGGAAAGAGAAGAGAGTGTGTCCAAGTTGTCATGGGTCCTGTGGTTTCACTGATGTCTACCTTCAATGAGAGGTGCTTCATTAGTAACTGCATTCTTGTTACTTGCCCCAGTGAACAAGAATGCCATTCTGAAAATAGGACAACTGGGATCTCTCCCAATTACAATAGAAAAACAGTTATTAATATGTCCTAGGAATTTGAGATTTTCATTTCCAGAGACCTTCTTAATTCATTAAAGTTCATCCATTTGTTATGAAACTGGAGGATATGGGTGTTGTGAGTGAGGAATCAGGCTTCGTAGGTCTCAAAGGTCAGATCTCTGGACACACAGTTTTGTTGGGGGATGGATTTTTTTTACATAAGGCAACTGTGGGAAATGGTAACAGATGCGATACACGCGGACAATAACAAATGTGGGAAAGTAAGATGGGAACAAAATACGCACAGACACGTACACAAAATGATCAAGGAAACATCACTATTATGTCCCACCACCCCTTGACTCAGTGCAGGCCTGGCTCAATGCTAAAAGGGACATTAATTAAACGCTCCCAACCCTTTTAACAGTGCACATCTTAACAGCAGTTTCTTCAGCACCCTTCCACATTTATAGGCCTGGAGTGAAGGAGAGTGGTCCCAAGCTGGCAAAGAAGGAGAACAAAGAACACATGGCACCTTTATAGTGGTAGACGGTCCAGCCCAGGTTGTTAGCAGAGACCAATAGCTTGATCCCAGGAGGGTTAATCCAATTACAACAGCCAATGGCCCAAAGCCAAGTATAGACAGGCTGGAGAGCCCAGTCCAAGTAATTTACATGGAGCCAACAGCAAAGTGTGCAATAATAGGTGGGGTGGAACCAAACCTTGATTGGCAGCTGGTGTGTCCTCTGACTAGGTAGGGGGCAGTGCTGTCACATGACAGCCACAACCCTTCCCAATACAATGCGTCTTGTAATTAAAGTTTCCCTCAATGAGTTAAGAAATGGGAGCTTTTCTTGCTAGTTACACTTGAATTAAAATAAAACAGAGTATTAAAGTAGGAGACATAAGAGAGCAAGATATAAGTTACCAGATGTGATGAAAAATATCAACCTGAAAGGTAATCTCTCCATTTCCCTCTGCAGATGCTTCCTGAGTCCCTTGGGTTTTTTTTTTGTGTGTGGTTAAAAGTTGGAAATAACATATGAATCCATTGAATCAGTGGAAAAAGTGTGCTGTTTCCCTGGGGAAAAAAAATGCAATTTAAAACTAAAATCAGTCCACAAGAACCACTTCTATTTTCTCAGAAATGTGTTTCCATTCTGGATGGATACGGTAATGCACGGGTGAACTGTAAGAGCAGCTAAAGGGTCTGTGTGGCTAACTTGTAGTGGAAAGGCTGATGAATAGGTAAATGGGTCAAATTAGAATGCAATAAATTTGCATCAAATATCTTGTGTTTTCCTCATTCAGCCCTCAACAATAAATGTAGCAATGTTTTATTGGGAATGTTTGTTTTCTGGAACATAAGAGCACAAGGCATACAAAATCATGAGGGGGTATAGATGTACAAAATTATAATGGGTGTGGATGAAGTTCATTCAAGCAGGCTTTTTCCACTGAAGTTGGGTACGACAAGAACTAGAGGGCATGAGTTAAGGGAGAAAGGGGGAAAAGTTTAAAGGGAACATTTTCATTCAGAGGGTGGTGAGAGTGTGAAACAAGCTGGCAGTGGATGTGGTGGATATGAGTCCTATTTTGACATTTAAGAGAAGATTGGCTCGGAGAGATAGATAGAGCTATGGGGTGGGTGCAAGTCATTGGGACTTGGTGGCATAAATAGTTCAGCATGGACTAGATAGGACAAAAAGCCTGTTTCTGTACTGTTGTTCTATGGTACCTTGGTTCTAAATAGGAGGAAGAGTTGGCCTGTTCCATCATTTAATAAGATTGTGACTGAATTGGCTGTGGGCTCAGCTCCACATTCACCCTTCATAACCCTTAATTCCCCTACAATCCAAAAATGTATCTGTGTCTTAAATACATTTAATGAGTCAGACTCAACTGCTTTAATATGCAGAGAATTCTACAGATTTGATGCTCTCTGGGAAAAGTAGTTTCTCCTCATCTCTGTTTCAAATCTACTCCCCCGAACTTTGTTCTCGTCTCGGATGCCAGTGGAAACAAACTCCCTGCTTCTATCTTTCAGAATTTCATATGTTTTCTCTTCATCTTTCCAAACTCCAATGAATATCATCCCAGGCTACTCAATCTTCTGCTGTTTCTGAAATCAACCTGGTGAACCTCTTTTTTTACCCCAAAAATAAATTATTTACAATGCAAGAAAATGTTCAAGAATTTTTACTTTCATACTTTAAATCATATTGATACATTCTCATCATTATACATTTGAAATTCTCTTCATATTCTGTTACCACCACTATGGAACCTCTCTGTTGGTTGAGGGGCTTCCCCTCAGTGCATCCCTCAGCACGTAAACCTGCAGCCTGGAATGTACCAGTCAGCAGCGTTCCCAGACCAACATCTCAGTATGCTGAAAGACCAACTGATTTTGGGCAGACCAAAGAGCACCTTTCACCTAGTTGATGGCCTTTCAGCAGTTCTGGGTGTCAGACTCCGAGTGTTCCCCTGGGAACAGTCTGTTGATCAGAGTGATCTCTGTCATGCTGCTTCTGGAGATGAATTATGTCAAGGACCATTGCATGCTTCTCCATGTGGTCTTCACTAAGCTGCATTCAGCAAAGCGGTGGGTGACAGTCTCCACTCCATCGCAGCAGTCCTGAGGACAACGTGCATTGTGGGTGATGTTCCAGTCATGTAAACTGTGGAGCACAGCGGCAAATAAAGGGGAAAAAAAAAGCATCTTTGTATCTTTGTCCCAAACATTATGGAGGGCACTGTAGCTCACTTCAAGGCCAGGCAAAGAATACAGAGAAGGGACTGGGTCTCATTGGATAGCAATTTCAAAGAGGTAGTACAGGAATAATGGACAGAAAGGTTTCCTTCTATGTGGCAATCTTAAGTTCAGAGATAAGCAGAAAGGAAAAATTTTTTGAAAAGCTATTATTATATCTGTGTAGTTTACAAACGGGCTGGAGAAACTCAGCAGGACATACAACATACATCGAAAGTAAAGGGTAACTAATGTTTCAGCCTGAGCCCTTGGTCAGATATAAGAAAAAAAACAGGCAGACAAACTAAATAAAAAGGTAGGGAGAGGGGGCAGGAGGAGAGGATTTTTCTTATTGCTGACGAAAGGCTCAGGCCCAAAACTTTGGTTACGCTTTACTTACTATAGATGCTGCATGGCCGGCTGAGTTTCTCCAACTTCTTATCAGTTTTACTGTCTGAAGGGAGATAATGGAGAGTGAAAAATATGTGGTAGAGTTTGACAGAGAGAGATAATATGAACAGAATAATATTAGAGGGAAGAGTTATGCAGCACAGGAGCAGGCCTTCAGCCCAACTCATTCATGATGACCAAGTTGTCTACCTGAGCTAGTTCCATTTGCCTGTGTTTGGCCCATATTCCCTCTAAAAATTTCCTCTCCATGTACCTCTCTAAATGTCTTCTAAACATTGTCATTATTCCCACCTCTACCAATTCCCCTGGCAGCTTATTCCTGATACCCACCACCTTCTGTGTAACAAGTCGCCTCAGCTCTTTTAAACCTTTTAGCTCTCACCTTAAGATGATGCCCTTTTGTTTTAGACTCCCCTACCTCATTTTTTAAAAAGTGTGACAGAGAAAGTAAGAGGAGCAGAGACAGAGAATGGTAATGAAGAGAGAACAAATGAAAGTGGAAAATTGTGAGTGATGGATGGTGAGGAGTGAAAAACAACAAAAGATAAAAAAAAGAGATGAATGGGAGCTGGAGAGATGATAGATAAAATAATGTTGGAAGATGTGTTGATTTCATCTCTAATCCAGTTATTACCTAATTACATCATTTATCACATCTACTGTAATCAAATCTGACCCCATAAACAAGTACAGCACCAGTTCCCATTCTGCAGGTCAGATATACAGTATCACTGGTTGTCTTAACTAAAACACCATGCAATTTAATGTTTATATTGTCAATAAATCTGACGGGTGAGCTATTACTGGACTGAAGAGCCACACATCTCTGAATATTAGGATTTTACAGGAACTGTTACACGTCTGTACGATGTAGTTTCCTTCCTTAGACATACAACACTGTAACAGGCCAATTCAGCCCCATGAGACAGTGCTGCCCAATTTACACCCCATTAACCTACACCCCTGGTACATTTTGAAGGATGAGAGGAAGCTGGAGTTCCCAGAAAAAACCCATGCAGACACGGGGAGAACGTACAAACTCCTTACAGACAGCGTGGGATTCAAACCCAGCTCTGGTCCTAATCATTGGTGCTGTAAAGTCGTGGTAACTGCTACACCAACTATGCCACCCAAATATAGGTCTGCTGCTACTTTTTGGATTAAATGGGACAGTTGTTTGTTGAATATCTGCTTTACTTGGCATCTCACACTTCTCTGTAATGGAAAGTGAGGAGAGGTGGGTCAGATTTCTGGTAAGAAACTTGATCTCAGTTCAAAACAATTAACAGAGAACCTGAATGAACAATGAAATCTAAAGGAAAGGCTAGCATTTACATGCTGCTCTTCCGTCAGGTACTAATATGCAGTACTTTTTCAATTGTTCATTATTTTTTTCTAAATTGTGCTTTTAATTCCATTGAACAATAAAACCACAGAAAGCTAGAGCACAGAAAACAGGCCATTCAGCCCTTCTAGTTTGTCAACCATTATTCCACTAGCCCCAATGACCTGCTCCCATTCCATAACCCTCCACATCTCTCCCATCCTTGTATATCCAATTTATTCTTAAGACTGAGCCCACATTCACCACAGTAGATGGCAGCTCATTCCACACTCCCACGACTCTCTGAGTGAAGAAGATCTCCCTCATGTTCCCTTAAACCTTTTCCCTTTCACCCGAAAGCCATGTGAACTTTCTTCCTGAACCGGATTCCCTGAGGCACTGACTGGGGGGTAGTGGGAATGATCTCCGTGGCTCGCAGGGCACGAGGCAACAGACTCTCTGTTTTGGCGGGTTCCATGTCCTTGATGGAGACGGTGTCCTCCCTGCCATCTGGGTACTCCACATAGGTGTACATGGGATTGTTGTGGAGCAGTTTCACCCTTTCCACCAGGGCATTGGTCTTGCTTCTCCTCACGTGCTTCCTGAGAAGGACCGGACGAGGAGTGGTGAGTCAGATTGGGGGCGTAGTTCCCGATGCCGACCTTCTTTTGAAATTGAAAAGGAGCTCGTGAGGAGTAGTGTTGGTCGCAGAACATAGTAGCGACCAGATGGAATGGAGCACCATAGAGAGGACTTCCTGCCAATGTGAGTGTGGAAGGCATCGACTTCAGGGCCAATTTGATAGCCTTCCAGAACGTGGTGTTCTCCTTTTCAACCTGCTGGTTTCCCCAGCAGCTGTAGCTCATAGTCCTGCTGGGTGCGATACCACTCACCAGCAGGTACTGACGTAGCTCATCACTCATTAAGGATGAGCCCCGGACGCTATGAATATAGCTGGGATACCCAAACAGGGAAAAAATGCAATCTAGGGCCTTTATGACTGATGAAGTGGACATATCTGGACATGGGATGGCGAACGAGAAGCAGGAGTACGCACCAGTTCCCGTTCATGGAGGGTGGAGGTCCCTTAAAATCAACACTGAGCCGTTCGCGGGGCCTGGATGACATGATCAGGTGCGCCTTTGATGGGTGGTAGAAGTACGGCTTGCACTCCACGCAGACCTGGCAAAACCTGGTCATTTCCCTGACATCTTCCATGGAGCAGGGCAGATTGCGTTTCTTGGCAAAATGAGCCATGCAGGTGACCCCCTGGATGGCAGAGCTCATTATGCAGAGACCGCAGTTGGTCGGTGTGTGCAGAGGCACAACTTCCTCTGGATAAGGCAGCTGGAGGCTCATTAAGGGCTCGTGGCAATGTCATAATTGTACATGGAGAGTTCTATCCTCCACCTAGCAATCTTGTCGTTCTTGATTTTTCCCCTCTTGACATTATTAAACATGAATGCAACCGAGGACTGGTCAGTGAGCAGCCTAAATTTCCTACTAGTCAGGTAGTGCCTCCAGTGCTTCATGGCTTGAGCTTCCTTTTCCACTGATGGGTTCCGGAGCTCGTGGCCTTACAATGTCCGAGAAAATAATTCAACCAGCCTGCCCACCTGGTTGAAAGTAGTTGCCAGGGCTATGTCCAAAGTGTCACTTTTCACTTGGAAAGGAACATTCTTGTCCACCATGTGCATGGCTGCTTTTGCAATGTGGTTCGGAGGTTGTTAAAGGCAGTTTGGGCTTCAGCCAAGAGGGGGAAATTAGTGACTTTTAAGAGAGGGTGAACCTTGTCAGCATAATATAAGAAAAACCCCAGGCATCTCCTCAAAGCCTTCGTAGTCCTGAGAATGGGGAGCTCTATAGGGATTGGGGCCAATAATGCCATGCTCCATCATGTAGCCAAGGATAGCCAGATGTTTAGTTCTGAACACGCACTTGTCAGAGTTATAAGTGAGGTTCAGGGCTTTTGCCAAGTGGAGAAAACTCTGGAGGTTGGCGTCATGGTTTTCCAAGGTGTGGCCACAGATGGTGACTTTATTGAGGTAGGGGAAGGTAGCCTTCAACCCATGCTCATCCACCATTCTGTCCATCTGGCTCTGGAAGATAGTGATACTGAAAAGGATCCTCTGGAATTGATAGAGACGATTGTTAGCCTCAAATGCCGTATATGGACGGTCCTCTGAATGGATTGGCAGCTGGTGATATGAAGCTTTCAGGTCAATGGTCAAATAGACCCGATAATGCACCATATTGGAAATTCAAGGGAGGGGGTATGTATCCAGGAGTGTGTACCAATTAATAGTTTGGCTATAGACTTGTTTTCTCCTTTTACCACTACCACGTGCTCTCCAAGGACTGGTGCTAGGTTCGATGATACCTTAGTTGAGCAGACGTTTTGTCTTAGACTGTATGAAGTCTCGATCTGCTGTGCTGTACCTCCTGCTCTTGGTAGCAATAGGTTTGCAGTCAGAGGACAGATTCAGGAAGAGAAGAGGGGGGATGTCGATATTCAGTGTGGAGAGGTTACATGTGGGTTCTGATTTTAGGGGCCCTCCATTCCAAACCGTTATAGGGGAGGGGACCAGAATACTCCAAGGTCATGCTTTTAAGGGGCCACAGGAAGTCCAGACCCAACAGCACTGGAGCACACAATTCATCAAGTACGTACAGGCATATTTTACAAAATTCTCCCTTCAAACAACAGATGTACTATACAATGTTGTTGAATATGCTTAGACTGCAACTGAGACACAAGGAATATGCGATAATTGGAAGGATACATCTTTAGGTTGTATTCTTGCACAGTCCATGAATCTTTCAGTAGAGCCCTTGTCAATTAGGCATTAGTGGAATTTCTGAGCTGGTGAGGTCTGTCTTGATCTAGAACCATCAAATCTAGGACACCAGAGACTCCATACTCCTCATTCGAGTGATCCCCACCATCCTGGGTTGCCCATGGGTAAGATGGCGTCAACCTCATGGTGCAGTGAGATAGCCGCCATCCTTCTTCCTCTGACGATGATGGCACCAAGTTTGAATTTGAGTCACGACAAGATGGCCACCAAGGCTTTTCGCGCCGTTTCCTCACTGCCACGTTCCAACAGCATGTAGCACAGTAAGTGGGCTTGGGTGAATTTGAGGCAGATGGCTTGGGGCTCAAATTGGATCTGGGAGCAGTGCAGGCCGTGGACTTCCCCGGGCTTCCCTTTGTGTGGCAAACCCTCGCCCAATGTCCTTTCTTGCCATAGCTGGAACACACTGAGTCTTTAGCCAGGCAATGAGATCAGGGATGCTGGCTCTTGCTGGAGGGAAAGCATTCACTAGTGCAGGAGCTCTCACTAGCATGGGAAGGGGTAGTGGAAGCAGCCGGTCCTTGGAAGGGGTCACCTGGGTGAGCAAATTCACTAGCTACAAGGTCGTCATTCTTGAGCTTGGCTTGCTCCAACAATTTGGCCAGTTCAACATGACTAGCCAGGTCCTTCTTATCTGACTCGAGCAGTCGCTGTCTCATATACCTTGAGCAGACCGCCACTACTAGAGTGTCCCTGATCTGCTCTTCCTCATGAATGCGGCCCATAGCCGCTTAATACCTGCATTTCTTGGCAAGTGTCCACAGATCCAACAGGTAGTCATTAATGGTCTCTGCTGGCCATTGGCAACGTAGATGCCTTGCTAGGACCTCGTTTTGCGACTTCAGGTACCAAGCCTTCAAAGCTTTGATGGCAGCGTCATACGTAGACCAGTCATTGATGACGGCATACCCTTTCGTTCCTACCCTCGAATCGAGTGCGGTCCTCCTGAGTACATCGGTGTGGAAGACATCTCTGCGCATGTTTAGGTAGGCCTGGAAGCAGTCTAGCCAGTGCGTGATCTTCTCAACTGCGTCGGGGGACAGAGGGTCTATCAGCAGCATACTTGGCATGAGTAGCACGTCCATCGTTTAGGGAATAAGCTAATAAAATTGTAGTGTGAATAAAAGTTCTCAGCTTATAACTGAGGGTACTCCATGGTCATGCATTTAAGGTGACACAGCAAGTCCAAGCCCAGAAACACAGGAGCTCACAAATCCTTCAGTTCATACAATTGGAACTTACAAAATTCCACCTTTTTACAGTTAGAGGCACTATACAATACCCCTGGATCATCGCAGAATACAAGTGGGAAGCTATGATAGTCTGTCGAGTACACTCTTAAGTGGTACCGCAGAGCCATCGCAAAGTTTATAAAGCTCTCCATGGAGCCAATGTCTGTTTATTCTCACCCCTATCATCATGTTATTCATTTGGTGAGGTATTGTCTGATCCAGGCCAACTGATGCCAGTGATCCGGAAACCCCGTCGCTCCCCATGCTGATGTCGAATCTCTCCTCTTGGCCCACGGGCAGACACAAAGGGCCACATTGACCACAAAGGGCAGCAAGATGGCCACCCTCCATCTTGAACCAATGATGGACTAGGTGGCGCCGACCTCGAGGTGCGGTAAGATGGCCGCTATGGCTTCCTGCGATGCTTCATTTCCAGTGGCAGGTCCCGTCATGAGGCACCGAAAAATTCTGGCAGCGAACAGCCTGGAGAGGCAGAGGCTGGTCCTTTGGGACTTGGGCACAGGTCGAGCGATGATTCGTGGGTTGCACATGTAGTCGCTTTCTTTGGGTTCCCTTAAGCCTGGCAGACCTTCATCCAGTGCCCTTGCTTACTGGATTCTTTGCACACGGAATCCTTCATGAGGAATCAGGCATGGGGGTGCTGTGCCTGTCCACAGAAGTAGCATCCCTGGTCACGCGTGGCCGCAGCAGTCGGCCCTGGGACTGCAGGGGTCACAGGTGCCCCAATGACTTGGTCATCTGAAAAGGTACCGCTTTCACCCATGAGGTTGTTGACTCCCAGTTGGGCTTGCTCGAGGGCTTTTGCCAGCTCCAGGGTACTGGCCAGGTCTTTCTTCCCCAAATCCAGCAGTCGCTGCTTCATGTACTTCAACTTCACTCCTGCCACAAGGATGTCCCGGATTTGTTCCTCCTCTCTCACCCGAGCCGTGGCCGCTTCCTGGTGGCATTTTCTGGTCAGGAGCCACAGTTCAAGAATATAGACATCCAGCGACTCACCCGGTCGCTACCGATGTTGTGAGAGTCAGTGCCTCACCAGCACATTGTTCTAGGGCCTCATGTAATGGGCCTTCAAGCCTTCTATGGCTGACTCTTAGGTAGCACAGTCTCTGATGATAGCATACCTTTTGCGGCCGACTCGAGAGATAAGTGCCAATCTTCGGAGACCATCCGAGTTGAAGGACCATCAGGTAGGTCTGGAAGCACTCCAGCCAGTAGGAAAATTCCTCTGGGGCCTCAGAGGACAGACAGTCAATCTGGAGCATGCCTGGCTTCAACATGACTTCCATCCTGTTTCAAAGTTAAGCTATTAAAATTGTAACGTGATTGAATGCTCTCAGAGACAAGTGAGGAGTACAAACGCGCTTTTAATAGCTTACAATCAATGGCCAGTAGACACAATAGTCCTCAGATGAATCTGAGGTAAGGTGGGAAAACCAAGGTTTATATTGGGGTAGATGAGGGTGGAACCAGGGGAGGAGCCAGCCATCTGAACAATACTTCGACAGTGAATTCCAGTTCACTGCACAGAGGTTACGTCGGGACAGGGGATGGTAAAAGGGAAACTGGAGTACTCATCAATGACGTTCATGTTGGATGAGGGCAAGGGCGACCTGTCAGGCCGGAAGAACCGTGGTTTGCACTCCGTGCAAATCTGACTGTGTCTGGTCAATGACCTGACATCCTCAATGGGGTAGGTAAGGTTCTGTGCTTTCACGAAGTGAAAAAAATCTAGTGACTCTGAGGTGGCAAAAGTCACTGTGAAGGGACTGGAGGCAGCCGAGATGTGCGCTGGTGCACATCCCCCAGGATATGACAACTGGGGGGGGGGGGGTCGTTGAGCTTTCCCAGCTGGTACAGGATGTCGTAGTTGTCATTATCGATTCTCCACTTCAGGATTTTGTCACTTTTGATCTTGCCCTGCAATTTGGTATTAAACAGTGTAAATCTCTTCCGCGCCAGGTAATGATGACAGTGGCATTCCATGTCAATGATGGTCTGTGCCTCCTTTTTGACGGAGGAAAACTATGTTTCAGGACCATGAAGTGTGTGGGGAAAAAATGCTACTGACCTGCCTGGTTGAGCGTGAAGTCAGAGGCATTGCTTTCCACCTGAAACATGGCTTTGGCAGTGTCTCCCTTGATCTGGGTGAAGGCTGCCTGGGCTTCTGCCAATAAGGGGAAGGTTATGGATCTTACCAGGGGATAGGCTTTATCGGTATAGTTGGGCATTCATTGGGCATAATAGGAGAAGAACCCCAGGCACCTTTTTAGCACCTTGAGGTTGGGCAGGTTAGGGAGTTCCATGAGGGGACATATGAGGTCGTGGGCAATGACACCATGTGCTATGATGCATCCGAGGAGGGCCATTGTAGGTCAAATTGAGGGACTTGGCAGTGTGGAGGAATTAGGCAAGGTTTGTGTCGTGGTCCTGCTGGCCGTGGCCGCAAATGGTGACATTGTCTAGATGGTGACATGGCTGTCATTTTATGCTTGTCCACCATCCGATCCATTTCTCTTTGAAATACGGAGACACCTTTGGTGACTCCGATGGCTACCCAGAGGAAGTGATAAAGCCTGCCATCCGCTTCGAACGCCATATACTGGCAGTCTCCTGGGCTTGGGTGAAGGGAAGTTGGTGATACACCGACTTTAGGTCACTGATGGAGAACACCCTATACTGGATGATCTTGTTGACCATGTAGGCAATCCGGGGAAGGGGATATGCACCCAGCTGTGTGAAGTGGTTGATCGTTTGGCTGTAGTTGATCACTATATGGGATTTACTTTCGCCCCTCACCACCATGACTTGAACTCTCCATGGGCTGGAGCTGTGCGCTATGACCCACCTCCGCCAGGAGTCACTGCACCTCGGACTTTATGAATGCCCTGTCCTCAGCACTGTAGTGTCTCTTAGTGGTGATAGGCTTACAGTCTGGGGCCTGGTTCTCAAACAATGATGGTGGGGGTATGCAGAGGGTTGAGAGATTGCAGGAGAAGGCTGTCTGCTGGGGGGAGGGCCATGAGCTGGGGATTGTATACAGTGTTGGGTGATTTTCCCCCCCAGCCCCGAACGCCATTGTGACACTTCTGAACTGGCTCTGGAAGTCCAGCCCTCGAAGGATTGGTGCGCAGAGCTGAGGCATCAGCATCAGTCATAACTTTTCCCGCCCCCCCCCCCCCCCACCATTAACAATGCAAAACAATACCCACGAATCTCGGCAGATTGGTCCTTTATGGGCATTGACATCGTGTTGCTCGTTGGTCTGATGGGGAGAGAGAGTTTGTGAGCAGTGTCCAGGTGGATAAAGCTTTCAGTGCTTCCACTGTCGAACAGGCAGTTAATTTGTTTCCCATTTACCTCAATCTCCATCATCGAGGGCTGAGGGCTGCCTTGATCTAAGATGATGGATGCCAGTACTGGGTCACCATCACTGTTGGAGGGGAAGCCAGTTCAGTAAGATGGTGGTCCCCATGTTGACCACGCAGCCACACCAGGAGAATTGGAAGAAGACCATAGAAGTGATGTGTTCCCGAAGGTGGAAGTGGAGTTGGGTAAGATGGCAACCCCTGGGTCACAATAAACTATAGATAATAGGTGCTGGAGTAGGCCATTCAGCCCATCAAGCCAGCACCATCATTCATTTAGATCATAGCTGATCTTACTCTATCAGTACCATGTCCTGCCTTCTCCCCATAACCTTTAATTCCCCTGTTCACAAGAACCTTATCTAACTCCCTCTTGAACTTATCCAGAGAACCTGCCTCAACCACTCTCTGTGGCAAAGCATTTCACAGACCAACAACTCTCTGGGTAAAAATAATTCTCATCTCTGTGCTAAATTGCTTTCCCTGTATTCTTAAACTATGGCCTCTAGTCCTAGTCTCCCCCAATATCAGGAACATGTAATCAGTTTCTCTCATGTCCAATCCCTTAATAATCTTATATACTTCAATCATATTTCCCCTCATCCTTCTAAATTCCAACATATACAACCCCAGTTTATCCAACCTTTCAGCATACGACAATCCCGCCATCCTGAGAACTAACCTTGTGAATCTACGCTGCATTCCCTCAATAACGAGAATGTCCTTCCTCAAATTAGGAGACCAGAACTGGACACAATTCTCCAGGTATGGTCTCACCTGGGCCCTGTACAACTGCAGAAGGACACCTTTACTCCTACACTCTATTCCCCTTTTTATGAAGGTCAACATGCCATTTGCCTTTTTCACAGCTTGTTGAACCTGCATGCTAGCTTTTAGTGACTGATATACAAGTACACCTAGATCACGTTGCACTTCCCCACTCCCTAACTTGACTCCATTTAAATAATAATCTGCCTTCCTGTTCCTGCCATCAAAATGGATAACCTCACATTTATCCACATTAAACTGCATCCTCCATGCATTCGCCCACACACTTAATCTGTCCAAGTCCCCCTGCATTTTCCTAACATCCTCCCCACACTTCACACTGACACCCAGTTTCGTGTCATTTGCAAATTTGATAATTTATTTATAACCCCCTTACTAAATCATTAATATATATGATAAACAACTGAGGGCCCAGCACCGAGCCCTGTGGGACCCCACTTGTCACATCCTGCCATCATGAAAGTGATCCATTAACCCCAACTCCATTTCCTGTTTGTCAATCTATTTTCTATCCATGTCAGCACCCTACCCCGAATACCATGCTCTCTGATTTTTCCCACTTATCTCCTGCGTGGGACCTTATCAAAAGTCTTCTGAAAGTCAAAGTACACCACATCCACTGGCTTTCCCATGTCCACCCTCCTCGTCACATCCTCAAAAAATTTCAGATTAGTCAAGCATGATTTTCCCTTCAGAAATCCATGCTGACTTGTAATGATACTATTTTGTCTTTCTAAGTGTTCAGTTATTTCTTCTGTTATAATAGATTTGAACATCTTCCCCATTACTGACGTCAGGTTAACTGGTCTGTAATTGCCTGTTCTCTCCCTCCCTCCCTTCTTAAAAAGTGGAACAACATGAGCCACCCTCCAATCCACAGAGACCTCTCCTGTATCTATAGAACATCAGAAAATGTCGACCAATGCGTCCACAATTTCAAGAGCAACCTCCCTAAGCTCCATCAGGCCCTGGGGACTTATCAGCCTTCAGTCCATTCAATTTACTCAAGACCACGTGCTTTTGAATCTGGATTTCTATCAATTCCTCCATTACCGTTGGAATTTCTATCAATTCCTTTGATACCACAGGACCACTACTCCCTATATGACCTTTACCTGTATCTTCCCTGGTGAAGACAGATCCAAGGTTCTGTTAAACTCGTCAGCCTTTTCATTGCTTCCTGTAATAATTTTGCCCATTTCTAAGGGCCCAGTTTTGGTTCTAACTAATTTTTTGCTCTTTACATACTTAAAGAAGCTTTTACTATCCCCTTTTATATTATTGTCTAGTTTACTCTCGTAGCTCATTTTTCCTCCTGTATATCTTTCTTAGTTATCTTCTGTTGCTCTTTGAAGGTTTCCCTATCCTCTAGCTTCCAACTCCCCTTTGCTATATTATACTTCCTCTCCTTGGTCTTGATACTGTTCTTGATTTCCTTTGTCAGCCATGGTTGCCCTTTTCTCACCTTAGAACCTTTCTCTCTCTTTGGAAAGAACTGGTCCTGTATCTTCTGAAAAATGCCTAGAAATACCTGCCATTTCTGTTCCACAGTTCTCCCAACCAGGTATCCTTCCATTTAATTTGGCGAGCTCCTCCCTCATAGCTGCATAATCCCCTTTATTCAACTATAATACTGATACTTCCAACTTTCTTTCCTTCTCCTTTTCAAATTGCAAATTAAAACTTACTATATTATGGTCACTATTACCTAATGGCTCCCCTACTTCAAGGTCCCTTATCAAATCCACATTGTTACACAACACCAAATCCACAATTGTCTTCCCCCCAGAGGAGTCCATCAGGAGCTGCTCTAAGAATATATCCTGGAGACATTCTATAAACTCACTTTCTTGCAGACCCTAACCAGCTAGATATTTCTGCATTTTTGTATCATTACCATTCTAACATGCCAATCTTAACTTCTGATTTATTGTGCCTCCTATATCTGAGCTACTGTTTGGAGGCCTGTATATGACTCCCACTACGGTCCTCTTGCCTTGCAATTCCTCAACTCTATCCAAACAGACACTACTCCACCTGCTTTTATGCCGCTCCTTTCAAAGGACTGAAAATCATTCCTCACCAACAGAACCTCCCCACCCCCTCTACCCACCTATCTCCTATCGATAGGATGTATACCTTGGAATATTAATTTCTCAATCCTGGCCCTCCTGTAGCCATGTCTCCGTTTTCCTAATAACATCATACCCTCCAATATGCAGTTGAGCCTCAAGCTCATCCATTTTATTTCTCATACTTCATGTGTTTGTGTATAATACCTTTAATCTGTTACTCCCCACACCCTTCACCTTGTTACCTGACACACTTGACCATACTCTCCGATCCCTTTCTGCTCATTCTGCCCTTTTAATTTCACTGCCTATCTGAACTTTTCCTATTTTCTCTTTCCTATCCATTGTCCTATTGCTCAGGTTCCCATCCCCTGCCAAATTAGTTTAAACCATACCCAACAGCTCTATTAAACCTGTCCACCAGGATATTGGCCCTTTTTGGGCTCAGGTATAACCTGTCCTTGTTGAGGTCATGCCACCCACAGAAGAGATCCCAATGGTCTAAGAATCTGAAATCCTGCCTTCTGCACCAGCTCCTCAGCCACACATTCATCCATCTGATCCTTCCATTTTTTCCCCCCACTTGCATTTGGCACAGGTAGCAATCCAGAGATCACTACCCTGGAGGTCCTGTCTCTTAGCTTCCATCCTAACTCACTGTAATCCCTCTTCAGGACCTCCTCCCTTTTTATATCTATGTCATAGGTACCACACGGTCGAACTGCTTGAGGCTGGAAGTAACGTCATCACTCCAGGAGAAAATGGAGTCAGGTTCAATGGCCAACCCCCTGGGGGTGCACACGGCGCTGCTCAGCAGGGAAGGCTTTGACTTACATACTCTCTCATAGTGTCCTTTCTTCCCACATCCCAAGCAGGTGGCTTCTCTCACTAGGCAGCGTTGCCGGAAGTAGCAGAAGTAGCACTTTGGGTGCTCGGCTGTGGCAGTGGAGGAGGTGGTGATGGGGTTGGGTCCTGTACAGAGGTGGTCTGTGACATAGTGTCCCAAACTGGCTATACCCGCAGCCTGCACGATGAGGGCCCGTTGCCGGCAGTGATGGATTCATCGTTGCGGTGGGCTGAATCTAGAGTCTTAGCAAGTTGGAGGGCTCTCTGCAGCGGCAGCCTGTCTTCCTCTAGCAGTTGCCGGCAGATGTAATTGGACCTCACCCCAGCCATGCAGGCATCCCGGATCAGCTCTTCCACATACTGGTCTACTGATACTGGGGCAGGAATATTGTCCCTGTTTTCTTACCCCAGATCATGCAGGGCCCAATAGAAATTTGTCCAGAGACTCACCAGGTTGCTGTTTTCTTGAGGCCAAGAGGTACTGTGAGTAGACTTCATTTATCCATGGTCTGTAGAGGTTGCAAAACTTCGTCATCACAGCGGGGAGGTCATTCACCCCCTGATCGTCAGGTGGCTTGAGTTTCTTCTCATAAGAGTCCACGAGGTCCTCAGAAGCTTCCAGGAAGTCTGTGAAGCACTCAATCCACTGCTTGTACAGCTCTGGGGCTCCAGGTATCTGTGGGTCGAACTCTAGCCTGTCAGGTCGCAGCAGTTTGTCCGTCCCGTGAGGAAGATTTAAAGTGTAATAAATTTATCAATAACTCCAAAGTCATCGAGTGGGGCTTTATTGCACTTTAGACTTGTAGCTGGCTCGATTCCAAATGCTCAACTGAGGACAGGGAAAGGGAGGTCGACCTTTATTCCAGAGTCACAAGGGGTGGAGTTACCAGGGAGCGAGTCACCGGTGGGGGACAGGCCAGCTACCCATTGACAGTCATATATACATGCTACCACTACCATCCACTACCATTCTGTTTTCTCCCACCCAGCCAATTACAAATCCAGTTTACAACCTCTCCATGGATACCTAGAATCTCAACCATCTAAATTAACCTCCCATGTGGGACCTTGTCATTAAAGTCCACATAGTCAACATCTACAGCCTTTTCTTCATCTACCTTCTTGATAGCTTCCTCAAAAAACTCTACAAGATTCGTTAAACATGACTTAAAGCCATACTGACTGTCCTTAATCAGCCCACGGCTGTCCAAATACCTATATATCCTATCTCTCAGAACTCCTTACAATAATTTACCTCCTACTGACATCAGGCTCACCAGTCTATGATTACCTGGTTTATTTTTGGAGAATTTTTTAAACAGCAGGACCACATGAGCTATCCTCCAAACGTCTAGCAGCTCACCTGTGGCTAAGGGCATTTTGAATATCTCTGCCAGGGTCCATGCAATTTCTACACTAGTCTCCCTCAAGGTTAGAGGGAATATCTTATTTGGCCTGGGGGGATGTATCTACATTTATTCACTGTAAAGGCAGCAAGCATCTCCTCCTCCTCAATCTCTGTCTGTACCATGACACTTCCATTGTTTTCCTTCCTTCCTTCCTGATGCACTCTGCCAGTTTCCTGAGTAAATAATGATGCAAAAAATCTGTTAAAGATCTCCCCCATTTTGTGAGGCTCCCCACATAGACAACCACTCTGATCCTCTCGGGGACCAATTTTGTCCCTTACTATCCTTTAAATATACTTGTAGAAACCCTTCAGATTTACCTTCATGTTATCTGCCAAAGTAACCTCATGTCTTCTTTTTGCCTTCCTTCTTTAGTATTTTCTTACATTTTCTATACTCTACAACTACCTCATTTGATTCTTATAGCCTACACCTCCTATGCACCTCTCACCATTTTTTAACCAGGTCACCAATGACTGTTAACTTTGCCTTTAATCCTGACAGGTACATGCAAACTCTGCACTCTCAAAATTTCACCTTTGAAAGCCTTCCACTCACTGAATAGATCCTTGCCAGAAAACACTCTTCCTAGATCCTTTCACAAAATTGGCCTTTCTCTAATTTATAATCTCAATTTGAGGACCAGACCAATCCTTATTCATAATCACTGGTAACTTGAAACTAATGACATTATGGTCACTGGATCCAAAATGTTCACCTACACTTACTTCTGTCACCTGACCTGTCTGGTTCCTTCATAGGAGATCAGTTATTGCATCCTCTCTTGTTGGTACACATTTGACCAATTCCAAGGCATCCAGCCCTTTTACAGTATGGGAGTCCCAGCCAATATGAGGAAAGTTAAAATCTCCTCTTATCACAACTTTCTGTATCTTACATCAGTTTGCTATCTCTCCGCAAAGTTGCTCCTCCAATTCTCTCTGACTATTGGGCGGTCTATCATACAACCCCATCATTGTAGTCGCACCTTTCTCATTCCTCAACTTCGTCCATATGCCCTCTGTAGACGAACACTCTGGATTGTCCTGTCTAAGCACAGCTGTGATATTTTCCCTGACTAGCAATGCCACTCCTCCCCCTTTCATTCCTCCCCCTCTATCATGTCTGAAACAATGGAACCCCGGAACACTGAGCAGTTAGACCTGCCCCTCCTGCAACCAAGTCTCATTAATAGCAATAGTGATCAATTCATGCCCCAAGCTCATCAGCCTTTCAACAATACTTCTTGTATTGAAATAGATGCACCTGAGAACATTTCTATCACGTACAAACCTCTGATTTGTGTCTACACATGCAGTCCTCACGTGACTCTTGTCCGCCTCCATCTCACTATCTGCTCTAACACTCTTGTTCCCCTCCCCTGCATATCTAGTTTAAACTCTCCGGAGCAGCACTAGCAAGTCTACCCTCAAGGATGTTAGTCCCCTTCCAGTTGAGGTACAAACCGTCCCATCCGAACAGGTCACACTTTACACCCATTAACCTACACCCCAGTACCTTCTGAAGGGTGGGAAGAAACCAGAGCCCCTGGAGAAACCAACAATGACATGGGGAGAACATACAAACTCCTTACAGACAACGTGGGATTTAAAACCCAGATCCAGTCCCGATCACTAGTGCTGTAAAGGCATTGCGCTAACTGCTACACCAACCATGCCGCCCAAATACAAGTCAGCTGCTACTTTTCTGGTAAAATGGGGCAGTGGTTTGTTGAATATCTGGAAATAATTTGTGTTTAATTTGGCAAAGAAAGACACATTCTTTCTCTGTACTACAGAGAAGTGTGTGAGGACTAGACAGTGTAATGGAAAGTGAGGAGAAGTGGGTCAGATTTCAGGTAAGAAACTTGATCTCCGTTCAAAACAATTTACAGGAAACCTGAATGAACAATGAAATCTAAAGGAAAGACTTGTGTTTTCATGCAGCTCTTCTTTTGGGTACTACACAATATTTCCAGCCAGTGCAGTACTTCTTCAATTGTTCATTTTTTTCTAAATTATGATTTTAATGATGCAGTCTGGTGGAAAGCTCTTCCGAGTTACCCAATTACACCCAATTAACCAAACAACCCTGTCCATTTTTTGGAAGTTGAGACAAAATGGGAGAACACGGACTAAACCCACTTAGTCATGGGGTGAATGCACAAAGTCCTTACAGACAGCACCGGATTCAAAGCTGTGTCGCTGGCGCTAGAATAGCGTTGTGCCAACCACTACGCTAGTTTGTTCTAATTCCGGAAACAGACTCTATTCACATAGCCAGTATCAGGAAATAAAAGACCATGCAGAACTTGGATTAATATTTCACACTAAAGGTGTCATTTCTCACAGTGGAGATCCCCCTCATCACTGCCCTAAAGCACTAGTCTCGAGTTTGATGCTCAATTCTCTGAAGTAAGATAAACCCACATACATCAGACACAAGTTCCACCACCAAGTCATGGTTAGCATTGTTGGAGGGGAAGAATGTCCCAATGTAGCTTTATGTTTCCCCAGGTTTGTAGTTTGTTTTCCTGTGTCAGGTTGTGGAGGGAAGTTTCTAATCCTATCTAACAGGCTGGAAATGATCCTAGGGAAATGTTCTCCCTTCAAAAAGGGAAGCTGGAAGTGGGATACAGTACCACTTTGGCATCCATATGTTCAGTAATCCTGGTGGCCCAGGATGTGGCTCACCCATCAGTCCTGATTGTGAAACGCAGTTCCAGAGTATGAGCAGGGTTTGCAGAGAATCCAGACTGCAGCAAGGCTGAGACCCGAACTTGGGCTGGTTGCGTGGAGAGAGCTAGGTTTCACAAACATGTAAACCTGTAGAAGTTTGTAAGAGTCTCCGGTGACATACAAAATCTTCTCAGATGCCAAACAAAGTATAGCCGCTGGTGAGCCTTCTTTGTGATTGCATCAACATGGAGGCTCCAGGACAGATCATCACAGATGTTGACACCCAGGAATTTGAAGTTCTTGACCCTCTCTCCTACTAAGCCCTCGATGAGGACTGGGTCTTATTCCCCTGACGTCCTCCTGAAGTCCGCAGGGAAGAAGCTGTCCTTGTGCCCCTGAGTGGTCATGTTTAGGCTCCTGTACCATTTCCCCGATGGTAGCAGAGTGAAGAGGGCATGGCCTGGGTGGTGGAGGTCTTTGAGGATAAAGGCTGCTTTTTTTTAAGACACCATCTCATGTAGATATCCTTGATGGGATGAATTCTGATGCCTGTGATGTTGCAGACCGAGTTAACAACCCTCTGGAGTTTATTCTTGTCCTGAGAGTTTGCATCTCCATACCAGGCAGTGATGCGACTGATCTGAATACTCCCCTTGGTACACCTGTAGAAGTTTACAAGAGTCTCTGGTGACATGCTGCATCTCCTCAGACACCTAACGAAGTATAGCCACTGGCAAGCCGCCTTTGTGATTGTATCAATGTGATGGCTCCAGGACAAATCCTCAGAGATGTTGACACCCAGGAATTTGATGTTCTTGACCCTCTCCACAACTGAGTGTTCGATGAGGATTAGGTTGTGTTCCCTTGACTTCCTCCTGAAGTCCACAATCATCTCCTTGGTTTTGCTGACATTGAGGCAAGGTTGCTATTTTTAGACCATTTAACGAGGTGATCTATCTTCCTCCTGTATGCTTCATCATTGCCGTTTGTGATTCTGCCGTCAACTGTGATGTCATCGGCAAATTTGTAGATTGAATTGAAATTGTGCCTGGCCACACAGTCATGGGTGTATAACGAATAGAGCAGTGGGCTGAGCACGCATCCTTGGGGTGCCCCTGTGTTGATAATCAGTGAGGAGGAGACACTGTGTCCAATTCGTACTGACTGTGGTCTTCCGATGAGAAAGTCAAGGATCCAGTTGCAGAGTGGGGTACAGAGGCCCAGTGTTTGTAGCTTCTTGTCCAGCACTGAGGGAATAATGATATTGAAGGCCGAGCTGTCGTCGATGAAGAGTAGCCGTATGTATGAATCATTGAGAACCTTGGATGCTAGGATGACATCACACCCATATGTGGATGTGATGTGTCCAGTGGACAGGACTAATAAACACATATCAAGGCAGGACCACAAAAATTGATTCAGTGCAAGAAATCACTTCAGTTTCACAATTGCCAATGTCCCTTGTGGAAGGGGAAAACTAGATCACAAGTACCCAGACTCTTTTGCACCCTAGGCAAGACCAATTACATGTACCCCCCCAAAAAAAATTGCTAATTTCGATTTTCAAAAACATATATTTTGCAGAAAAAAATGAAAAGCACAAAACCTGAAACTTCTATATTTTTTTTAAATTACAAAAATAAGAATAAGTAATACAAGCTCAAAGTGTTGGTTACATATTTCTACTTTTGCTACATAAGGACACTGTTTAACCTGCTGAGTTTCTCCAGCCTGTGTTTTTTCACTTCAATCATGGTGTCTACAGATTTTCATGATTTCCAAGTAATACACCAATACTGGAACCCTTTATCAGGACTGAGAGTGGATGACAGCACGAGCTGGGGTTCTGTGAGGGGCAGTGAGCGTCCAGGCCCTGGTACTGGTGCAGACGGGTAAGGATGCGTCTGTATCCATTCTGTTCCAGCACCATGCCTCATGTCACCAAGCCTAGCATCAGCTTCACCTGATTCCTTCCAATTACTCTTGGGGGGGTTGGGGGGGGGGTTAGTTTTCCACAGGCCCACAGTTTGGGCCAGCAGACACCCAATCATCTTTCTTGGCTGGTGATGGGGAGTAGGGTTTTGGGAAGATATTAGTGCTATTAAATTTACTGGTATTTATTTAGTATCCATTCAGTCTGCTTGGTTCTCTGCACCCTGCTAATTCCCTTAGCAGAGGAGGCAGATATCTGCTGATAGTGCCTGCAGTCACTCAGTGGTTCCAGGGCCAGGCAGACCACAGCTCGACGGGATTCCAGCCTCCAAGGTGTCAAGCAGCAGATGGATGACAGCTGCTGCCAAGTCTATGTCGGTGTTGGCATCTTAGGGCAGTGGGGAGAGAGGAGACAGGAGACCGCCTCAGCTGCGCTGTGCATGGCCAGCACGAAGATGAAGTGGATGGTGGAGAGTCTGACTTGCTCACCCACCATCCACTGCATGTTGCCTAGGATGTCAGAGTCCTGGCCCCGGAGAGTGGGGCCATAGGACGGGTCGATGCTGTTTATGATGGCAATGTGGCTCCAGAGCAGCCGGAGAAGTGGTCATCCAGCCCCTTGAAGAGGGTGAAGAGGAAAGGGCAGATCTGGCAATGCCGCACACAGCTTTGGCCAGCTCGGTGCAGAGCGGTAGGAGGAGTGGGCCGTCGGAGCAGTAGAGCTGGGCGCCAGCGGCTTTCAGGCACTCCACCAGTTCATCAGGCCAGCCCTTGGGCACAACCCGGCAGCATAGATGCCGGGTTCAGTAACACACCAGATATATGGCCACCCTAACTGCACCCCTCTGCGGTCTGAGCAAGTTCCACTTAGTTCTTGACAAAGCAGCAGAGGGTTTACACGCTAAACTGTGTCCCAGTGGGTCCCAAGGAGAAACCTAAAGCTAAATAACACAGACTGACTAAGCAGAGATAATAACCTCAGTAGACATTCCTGTCCTCAAATATCTAGTTTGGCACCTACTCAAAGATGAGGCATCAGGCTAAGAATCTAAATAGACCTGCGAGATTAGTGAATCGTTGAGAAGTAGCTACTAGACCAGGGGTGGGCAACCTACGGCCCGCAATCCAAATTTATCCGGCCTGCAACCCAATGCAAAAGTACCATGTGCACCTGACCCACTGATACAAGTAGTGCAAAAAAACCAAAGTAATTGCAAAATGGAAAAAATTTGTTAAATGTCGAAAAGTAGATGTAGAACCAAAAATATCATCAGCTATATAAAAAAATGAGTAAACAGCATGTAAAGGAAAGGCAACATCCACCACCTGGTGGCGCTGCTGTGCTCCTGTTTGGAGGACACACTACCTGCCAATCAAGGTCAAAGACTCACCCCAAGTCATCAAGGTGACCCTTGTGATTGGCCCACCTAAATCACCAGGTGCTGCAGTCCAGACAGCATACCCAGACTCAGCCCTGACCTTTACCCAGTTGGCCCAGGTGAATCACCTCAGCTGACCCCTGCTGAGCCCCTGCATTTGCCTTCGAGCTATTGGCCACAGCAGCCAATGGGGCCCAGTCTGCCCCAAGTGATGATCCCCCACAATAATGCCTGCAGAACTTTAAAGGACCATATGCCCCTTTGTTCTGCCTCTTTTGGACCTCGTGGCACTGGGTTGGGGTGACCCCCAAGGTTAGGTAGCAAAAGCCGTGTCCGTACTGGTCAAGGGGTGGGGGCATATAATATCACCTTGATCCTGACTGTTGAATGTGTGTATTCATGTAATTTCCCCCAGTCTTCTGTCGGTTCCTCCCTCGTTATTCGAAGTGTATATTTACCCCTTGCGTAATGTGTGTGAATGTGTGTACAGGTTTGCCTAGCATATGACCTTGTTGTCCTTTTGCATCCCCGAAATAAATATGTGCTTTGTCCCTCAACTTTGGTCTGGTTCTTAACCTGTGGGACCCACATGAACATGAACAACACAGCAAATACCTAAAAAGTTAATAGATGTCACCCTGAAGCAATCACATAGTCAAGGCTTCACCCAGCTGTTAGTTTCGGAACTTGAATTGTTGCATAGTACTTATTCTTCATCAGAACTCGTTTTTTCGAGAGGCTCATGCCAGTTGTACTGAAAATTGAGCCAAGGTGAGTTTTCAGTTTTATATTAATTTTTCCTCAATTTACATCAGTTTTTTTATTCAGTTAATTATCTATTTGATTTATTTTCTATTTCATTACACTTGATGTGCCTTTAAAGAGACATCATCCAGATAAAACTAGTCGCGTCCTCTCAATGCTAGAATGAGTTTTAAATTTTATTTTTATTTATATTTTTTTATTTATACATCATGAGTGTTTTGTAATTGTAGAGCTCGTCGAAAGAATCAAAGACTTGTTGATCCAAACCAAGGCTTTTATTAGCAAATGACAGGAGCTCTTCACAGGTGGCCGACCAGTCTGGAATGATCCGACCTGGCTAGGGACACAACCCTTTAAGGCCCAGACAGTAGGTGTGGCTAAGCTCTCAGCCAATCGCTGTAAGCACAGTCTAGATACAGTAACTATATACACTATGTACATTGGTGATAGATCTGTACTATCACAGTAATGCACTTCAATGTTAAAAAGGTTCACTATGACGTGAGATTATTCAGAATCAAGAGGTTTATTTAGTTTTATTTGGTTCTCTGTCTTTACGTAATTTTTAATCTTTAAGTGAAAATTGTGAAAGATTTCTTTCTCAGAAATTTTGTTAACAATGATTAGATTCTTGATGAGATTTTTTATCACTCCAGCATGGTGACAAAGAGCAGGAAGATAGATGCTGAGTGCCAACATTTCCAAGAAACTTGGACTGAAAATTATTTATTTGTGCAATGTTTTCCAATGAAATTGTTGCAGTGAACAAGGAGTTCAACCTCAGACATCACTATGAAATAACTTGAAAAATTGAAGGAATTGAGTGGACAAGCTAGGGCAGATGAAGCTTGGAGACTGAAAGAAAGCTTGAAAAACAAAGTTCAGTATTCACAAAGAAGAATGCTGAAATGGGAAGAAATACACACGCGAGTTTGATGGCAGTTGTGGGCATTGTTTGCCTTGAGGAAAAAAATTGTTATTCTCTCTCGAAGAAGAAGAAGAACAGCCGCACGGCGAATCGAAGAAATGTCAGACAGAGGTCGCTTAAAGGACAACTGCAAAAATTTTCAGTTTTTTTTCCCATCACACTTGACGAAAGCACAGATTTAAAAGACGCTGCTCAACTTGCAGTCTTTGTTCAAGGAATAAGGTCAAGTTTTGATATTATTGAGGACACCCTCACAGGAGCAGACATTTTTTTTGGAAGCTCAGCAGAAATTGATGGCAGACATGAAACTGGATCTGTCAAAGCTAGTGGACAGAACAACTGATGGAGCAGCCAGCAATGGTTGGAGGGATAAGGCACCATTGCTTTGCTCCAAAGGCACATTAATGACCTTGGAATTTCACACAATGTAAAAAAAGAATTGCATCATCCATCAAGAGGCTCTGTGTGAAAAATCTCTCAAATTGAAGAATATAGTGAAGGCAGTTAATCTGATTCTATCCAGTAGTTTGAATCATCGTCAATACCAACAACTTTTATTGGAAGCACATGCTTTTACAATGTTGGCTGGCTTAGCTGTGGAACAATGCTGGATAAAGTATTGCCCTGCATGAAGAGGTGGCAATATTCCTTGAAAGCAAGTATGATCCCAGTGGTGCATGTTATGTCTCATCTGAACAGCCTGAACTTGCAACTTCAAGGAAAAGAAGTCGGCTGATCCATAAGATGTATGTCCATTTTGTTGCCTTATAAACAAAATTTCGATTGTAGGAAAGCTAGCTTAAAAAATCAAATTTTGCACATTTTCCCAATCTCCAACAATGCGAGCCAACTAATCCAGGTACTTCTGTGTCTGTTCTCCATGACTTGAAAAATGAGTTTTTGTCTCATTTTGCTGATTTTTTTTTGGGTTTGCTCATTTTGCTGTTTTTTTGGTTTGCAGGCAAGTGACTTCAAGCTGTTTGCAACTCCAATCAGTGTGGATATGGAAACAGTACAAGAACATTTTCAGATGGAATTTATTGAGATGCAGTGTAGCAATTAGTTGAAATCCAAATTTAATGCAGATGATGGGTTTTTGATTGACTTCTACAAAAAATATCTTCTTCCATTTGGGAATTATAAAAACTTGATGGAACACACCAAAAAGATGGCATCACTGTATGGCAGAATATACATGTGTGAACAACTTTTCTCAAACATGAAGTACACCAAGAAACACTTGAGAACAGATATGACCCGTGCCCATTTAGATGATGGCTTGCTATTGGCATCAACAACTATGTCACCCAATATCAAAATGCTCTCAAACAACAAACAAAATCAAGTTTCCCACTTTTTGAGCTGCTGTCTGGTTTGGTGTTAGCTTATTTTGTTTTCGTTGTGACTCATTTTTCTCCTTAGTTTCTTTTATTATGTAATTTTAATGACTAACTCGTGATATTTGGTGCATTTTCAGATTTGAAGATGCCTTCCCTGACCTGAAATGTATCATCATAGTTTTTGAAAAGAATATAATTGATCTCGTTCCTTGAACTTTTTCTGTGGATTTTTTTGTTTATTTATTTAATATTTTCTGTGAATTATTTTTGATAAATTATTGTCAACTATGTTCATCCATTGTACATTGCTCACTTTAAGCAGAGACAATTGAAAACTTAAATTACATAATGTCTGTGTTTCAGTATTTATTTCACCTATGGTTGCATCAGTGTGGCCTGCCATTCAACCACTGACTCACCATCCAGCCTATCTGAACATTTCTCTGAATTGTGTTTCAAGATGGTGTGGGAATGGGAAGAGGAAATGGTTAATGGTTGAAATAATTTTCAGAAAGCCCTTCTTTCTTCTTGGTCTAGTACAGGTGTACTAGACCAAGAAGATAATGATATTCATTTTCTCCAGAAATGAACAAAAATATTTTACGTATACTCAATGTAAATAATGTGCTATGGCTTGTAGAATCTGATAAGGGAAGCAGTTGGACACTCGAACCTGAACTCTTCACTCTGCAGATGCTTTTTTATTTATTCTTAGGAGAGAATGTAAATTAGGCATGCCTGCACAGGCCGATAATTTTGAATTTGGAGTGTGTAAATGGAGCACACATCATTTCTACTTCACAGTCAAACAAATTCCTTGAATTAGGCTGAAATGGAAAATTGATGAATGCCTCAGGTATCCATCAAGAACATTATTACACATGTCAAAATTCTTGGAGGAAGAAGGGCTTTCTGAAAATTATTTCAACCATTAACCATTTCCTCTTCCCATTCCCACACCATCTTGAAACACAATTCAGAGAACTGTTCAGAACAGACCCACGTGTCTGCAGCTGAAAATGACTCACAAATAAAAATTAATCTCTTCTGCTTGCACATAGTCCATATTCCTCCATTCCCTGAATATTCATGTGTCTATCTAGAATAAGAGGCTTGTAAGATAAACTTTTATTAGTTTGGCAGTGCATGAGGCCATGGATAGCCATGTCAATGTGGAATGAGGTGTGAAATTAAAATGGTTGGCAACTGGGAGGTTCTTGCTGTTGCAGCGGACAAAGAGATGGTGCTCAACAAAGTGATGTCCCAATCTGCATCCAGTCTCCTCGATGTAGAGGAGGCCACATTGGGAGCACGAGATGCAGTGAATGACCCCCAAAGATTCATAGGTGAAGTGTTGCTTCACTTGGAAGGTCTGTTTGGAGTCCTGAATGGTCATGAGGGAGGAGGTGTGGTTGTGTGTAGCATTTCCTGCGATCACAGGGGTAGGTAACAAGGGGGTGATTCTTGAGAACGGATGAGCAGACAAAGTGGTGATGGGATGGGAGGAGATGATGTGTCATTTGGTGGGATCACATTGTCGGTTACAGAAACTGCAAAGAAGAATATGTTGGGTGTGGATGCTGGTGGGGCTATAGGTGAGAATGAGGGGAATCCTGTCCTTGTATCTCGGGGCAGAGATGGCTGGAATAGTTGTGCAGGAAATAGAGATGTGGGTTGAGGGCTGAGTTAACTTCAGTTGAGAGGAAGCCATATTTTCTGAAGACTTCTGATGCTTTTTCCTCTAATATGTGACATTTTAAGCCAGGAAATAAGATTTTGACTGCCTCAGGTTGAGAAATGCTGCTTTATGTTAATCACCCATGTGGTTAAATAAAAATCTACATTCTCTGTTCAAAACCAATGGGGTTCAAAGCATTTTTCAGTGATCAGTCTTGAGTTGTCACAGTTTACAAACTGTTGGGCGCTACCAGTTGCCCCAATAATTACAGAGACAAAGACTGAGGGGAACGATACACTAGAGATTGCCGGCCCGGGTCCAGGCTAGGGAAAATGAGGAGAGGAGGAGGAGGGGACTTGACCTTTATGGCCTGGGTCACATGGGAGGAGATCAGGGAGGAGTCTATGAGGGCAGGCCAGCCTGTACATACAACCATATCATTACACAAACTTTGACAGCAATAATAGGGTTGATTAAACTTGTGTGCATTACATCTGAGATTCTTATCTTCTTGGGAGGGTGATACCTATTAGTAGAGCAGATCGTTGGAGACACGAGAAAGGTCATTGTAAATGCAAGGGTGGCCATTGGAAGCCCTGCTGGAGAAGGCAGAAGCATGGCGAGAGGGCCGGCATTGGAGTCAGAATAAGATTTAGCCCCTTCAGACCTTATGCTACTAATGATCTTACTTGCAAATATAAGATTGCTGGAGAAGAAAATGGATCACTTGAGTCTGCATCCGAACCAGGGAGAACTGCAGGGCTGATGGACTTTAGTGATTACAAAAACGTGGCTCCATGAAAACATCCCAGACTCAGCGATCTGACTAATTGGCCTATTTCCTTCAGGGCAAATAGCAATGTTATTGCTTTTGGCAAGGCTCGAGGAGGGGATCTGTGAAGGTCATTTACATCAACGAAAACTGGTACAGATGGCAAAATACAGACCCTTCTACCTTCCCAGGGAATTTTCGGCATGCTCATTACTGCACTTTACATTCCACCTTCAGCAAATGAGGATGAAGCAATGAAGGAGCATTACAGTGCCAGCTGCGAAGCCCAGTCGTCCCAACTTGATGGTGCCATTATTGTACCTGGTGACTGCAACTATGCCAATCTGAAAGCAGTTCGACCAGTTTCAACAGCATGTAAACCACCACTAGAGGAGAGAACACCCTGGATGGGATGCACACTAAAACTCTTGCTGTGTACAGGGCTGCTCCTTGCCTCCACATTGGATAGTCTGATCATATATCAATCCTGCTAACTCCAGCATACACACTGCTGGCAAAACAAACAAAGCTTATTTGCATAGAGATCAAGACATGGTCAGAGGTTGGGAGGCAGAGAGGGGCTACAAGACTGCTTGGAGATCACCGACTGGAGCTGTCTCAGGTAGGCAGCCACCTACAATGGTCATGTAAATATCGAGGAGTACATGAGCTCAGTGACTGGCTACATCAGCAAGTGCATTGACGAAGATCAAATACTTCACAACCAGGACTAACCAGAAACCATGGTTGGATGCTGATGTCCGGGCCCTTCTCAGAGCTCATGATTCTGCCTTCTGAACAAGAGACAAGATGTACTAAGATCAGCCAGGAGAGAATTCTCCCATACGATTTGGAAGGCAAAGCTTAAGTACGCACAGAAAATTCACAGTCGACACCAGCGGCACAAGGCACATGTGACAAAGGATTAAAACTCTAAAAGACCACAAGACAATCTTGTAAGTCAAAGACAATGATACCTTCCTTCCAGACAGACTGAATATCTTCTATGCACCGTTACAATGAGAAGAACAAGCTGACGCCGAAGGAAACTCCATGTTCCCCTGATGAGCAGGCCCTCCGTATAACCACGACTGAGGTGAGAAGAACCAAATCCAAGGGGAACCCACACAAGGCAGTAGGATCAGACAACGTACCTGGTCAGGTACTGAAGGACTGCGCAGACCAACTGATGGAGGTTCTTACAGACATCTTCAATATGTCACTGCAGCAGTCCATCATCCCTATGGGTTTCAAGACAACCACCATCATCCCGATACCAAAATGGGAGACAATAACAAGCCTCAATGACTACTGTCCTGTTGTTCTGACCTACTGACTTCCACCAGTATGAACTGCTTTGATCAACTGGTGATGGAATGTATCAAAGCTCACCTCCCAGAGACACTGGACCCATTTATATTCAGCTGGAACTATTCCACTGATTATGATGAAGTCTTGGCCCTCAACTCTGTCCTGACCCACTTGAAGAATAACGCCTCATACACCAGGCTACTTCAGCTCTGTGTTTAATACGATCGTTCCTCAGAGGCTGATGAAGAGGCTGTCCTCACTGGGACACAACACCCCTCTCTGTAACTGCAATAGAAGGACCACAGACTGTCTGGATTGGAGCAGAACATCGAGTATCATCGTGCTGAGCACTGACACCCCTCAGGGCTGTGTGCTCAGTCCACTCCTATTCACGCTACTGACACATAACTGGATTTTCAGATCCAGCTCATCCAATCTACCTACCGCCTGTCATGTTCCACCTCTGCCTAGTTGACAAATCCCTGGAGCCCCTCCAACACCCCTCCCACCCTATCCTTTTTGCTCTGCCCTGTACTAACATGCCTCAGTCCTGAAGAAGTTTTGGCTTGAAATGTTGACCATTCTTTTTTTCTCCCACTGATGCTGTGTGACCCTGCTGTGTTTCTCCCCCAAGACTGTGTTTGGCTTCAGATTCCAACATCTGCACTTCTTTGTGTGCTTCCTGGATACAGGTATATAATTGCCTGAAAGTGGTGACACAGGTATGCAAGATGGTGAAGGAACCATTTTGTACACTTGCCTTCATCAGCGTTGGACATCATATACAGCTGTATAAGATGTTGGAATATTGCGTGTAGTTCCAGGTGCCATGAGAAAGGAAGGATGTGATTATGCGAGAGAAGATGCAGGAAAAATTCTCTAGAATGCTGCCTTGTCAGGAAGGCTTATAACTCAATCTCAAGGAGAGATTGTACAGGCTGTGTCTGTTCCCTGTGGAATGAAGAGGTGAACTTACATTTTTTTTTCTAAAACCATGAAGGACACAACCTTTTTCCCAGAGTAAGGGAGTCTAAACTTACATTTGTGAGTGAGGAAAGATTTAAAAAGAACCTGAGAAGTATGTTTTTGACACAGAGTGTTGTGGGTAAATTGACTAATCTGCTAGAGGAAGTGGTAGATGCTGGTACAATTATGAGATGCATGGGTGCACGGACAGGAAATACTTTGAGGGATATGGTGGAAATTCAGACAAATTGATCACACTTAGGTTGTCAATTTGGTTGATATGAACAAGGTGGGCAAAGGAGCCTGATGTACAGATATATCTCTACAATTTTTGAAATGTAGACACACTTGTCATGCAGAAAGCATGGCAGCTACATTATGCACTGCAAACCCACAAACATCATTGTGACAATTTGTTTTATTTTTAATTGGGATGAGTGAATGTGTTAAAAAGGACTGATGTACAACATTTTGAAATATTGCTGGTGTGAAGGCTGAAGTTAGTCCTTTAACAAGTTGATACAGTCATAGTAGACCAATGGCTTCAAGTGAGTAAGATGCTATGAATCACTTTTCTGAAAATATTATTATATTCAAGTTGGGACTGGTTGCTTCCACGACAACTTATCAGAAGTGTGGCAAACATTCAAAGAGTATATTTAAATGGGAGCAGCAATAAACCATACAAATCCCAACTGTTCTATTAGAACAGGAGATTTCCAGTAAAATTTTAGGAATAAATATCATTTGCAATCTTCTATTAGTAACTTTGTCTCAGTTTTTCACTTGATATTGATCCAATTCCTCACCCACAGCACCCACTTTGATAAGGTGCCGCACAAGAGACTTCTCAGTAAGTTACAGGAAAGTGGAGTCCGGGAAGTATATTGGCCTGGATTGAAAATTGGTTGTCTGACAGGAGGCAGAGAGTCAGGATAAATGGGAGTTTTTCAGGTTGGCAGAGAGTGGTAAGTGGGGTGCCGCAGGGGTCAGTGTTAGGCCCACAACTGTTCATCATTTACATTGATGACTTGGAGGAGGGGACAAAATGTGGTGTAGCCAAGTTTGCGGATGACACCAAATTGAGTGGAAGAGCAAATTGTAATGAGGATGTGGAGAGTCTGCAGAGGGATATAGTTAAGCTGGATGAGTGGGCAAAGGTCTGGCAGATGGAGTTCAATGTTAGTAAGTGTGAGGTTATCCACTTTGGCAAGAAAAATAAAAGAGCTGAATATTATTTAAAGGGTGGGAAACTACAGCATGCTGTTGTGCAGAGGGACTTGGAAGTGCTTGTGCATGAATCGCAAAAAGTTAGGTTGCAGGTGCAGCAGGTTATTAAGAAGGCAAATGGAATGTTGGCCTTCATTGCTGAGGAATTGAATTCAGGAGTAGGGAGGTAATGTTGCAACTGTATAAGGTACTGGTGAGACTGCACCTGGAGTACTGTGTCCAGTTCTGGTCTCCATATTTGAGGAAGGATATACTGGCTTTGGAGAAGGTCCAGAGGAGGTTTACTAGGTTGATCCTGGGATGAAGGGGTTGACTTATGATGAAAGATTAAATTGTCTAGGATTGTATTCGCTCGAGTTCAGAAGAATGAACATATAGGATTATGAAGGGTATGGATAGGATAGATGTAGGAAGGTTTTTTGAGCTGGCTGGGGAAACTAAAACGAGAGGACAAAGTTTCAAGATTCGGGGGAGTAGATTTAGGACAGAGATGAGGAAAAATAGTTTTTCCCAGAGAGTAGTGAATGTTTGGAATTCTCTAACCAGGGAAGTGGTTGAGGCTGCCTCATTAAACATATTTAAAATTCAGTTAGATAAATTTTTACAAGATAGAGGAATTAGGGGATATGGGGAGAAGGCAGGTAGGTGGAGTTAGGTCATAAATTAGATCAGCCATGATCGTATTGAATGGCGGAGCAGGCTCGATGGGCCATTTTTGGCCTACTCCTGTTCCTACTTCCTATGTTCCTATGTTCCCACTTCCTCAATGTGCTTGAAGATACTTGTTGACTAATGATTAGCCTGATATATGGAGCCTAAAAGCAATGTAAAAATTAATTGGGTGTAATTGATCCTGAAGGCAACAGAACTCTGTTGAACTTAGATAATTTTTGAAATCACACCCTCTTAGAAGCCTAGTACCATAGAACATTACAGCACAGAAACCGGCCTCTTCGGCCCTTCTTGTCTGTGTTGAACCATTTTTTCTGCCTAGTCCCACTGACCTGCACCCAGTTCATAGCCCTCCATGCCTCTCCCATCCATGTACTTATCTAAATTCTTCTTAAATGTTAAAATTGAACCCACATTCACCATTTATGCTGGCAGCTCCACACTCCCACCACTCTCTGTATGAAGACTTTCCCCCTCATGTTCCCCTTAAACTTTTCCCCTTTCACACTTAACCCATGTCCTCTGGTTTGTATCTCACCGACCCTTAATGGGAAAAACCTACCTACATTTGCTTTGTCTATCCCCCTCATAATTTTAAGTACCTATATCAAATCTCCTTTCATTCTTCTGCATTTCAGGGAATAAAGTCATCACCTGTTTAACCTTTCCATGTTATTTCAGTTCCTAAAGTGCAAGTAACATTCTAGTAAATTTTCTCTGCACTCTATCAATCTTATTGATATCTTTCCTGTGGTTTGGTGACCAAATCTCCACATAATACTCCAAATATGGCCTCACCAATGTATTATACAACTTTACCATAACATCTCAACTCCTTTACTCAATACTTCAATTTATGAAGACCAATGTGCCAAAAGCTCTCTTTACCACCATATCTACCAATAATGCCATATTCAGCTTCCTCTGTTCTACCACACTCCTCAGTTCCCTACCATTTAACATGTATATTCTTTCTAGGTTTGTCCTTCCAAACTCCAACATCTCACATTTGTCTGCATTAAATTCCATCTGCTATTTTTCAGCCCATTTTTCCAGCTGGACCAGATCCAAGCTTTGAAAACCTTGCTCGCTGTCCACAACATCTCTAATCTTTGTGTCATCAGCAATCCAATTTACCACATCATCATCCAGATCATTGACCTAGATGATAAGCAATCCTTGAGATACCACCTCGCGTCACAGCCTCCAGTCTGGGAAGCAATCATCCACACCACTCTCTGGCTTCTCCTGTCCAGCGAATGTTGAATCCAATTTACTATGAATACCAAGCGTCAGAACCTTCCTGAGTAACCACCCATGGCCTTTCTAAAGTCCATGTAGACAACATCTACAACCTTTCCTTCATCAACTTTCCTGGTAACTTCCACGAAAATCTCTATAAGATTGGTTAAACTCTACCTATCATGCACAAGGTCATGTTGACTGTCCCTAATCAGTCCCTGCCTATCCAAATACTTATATATCTATCTCTTGGAACACCTTCCAATAATTTACCTATTATTGACACCAGGCTCACTGGCCTATAATTTTGATGGAACTTTTTGGGCCTTTTTTAAAACAATGGAACAACATGATCCACCTTCCAATCCTCTGGCATCACACCCATGACTAAGGACATTTTAAATATTTCTGCCAGAGCCTCTCTTGTGTACATATTTATAGCTATTGATGTAGAACATTTTAGACCATAGATTTGATTTAATTTAAAAGATCAGAAGTTTTCAAAGAGCAGAAATCAGATGGTAGCCTGATTGCATGCACTTTGGTTAGAAGATACGTTAAAAGGTGATAGATTGGAAAACATTAATGGGTAATGTCCTTGTTCAACAGTCACTGAAAGCAAACAGGAACATGCAGTAACTTGTATGTTCTTCATTGCAAGAAGTTTTGAGCAAGGATATAGAGTCATAGAGTTTTACACTTTTTACAAAAAGACCCTTCAGACCAGATGGTCCATGCTGACCAAGCTAGTCCCATATGTCTGTGTTTGGCCCATATTTCTTTAAACCTTACATTTCCAATTGTCCTTTAACCTCACATTTGTCCCGACCTTTCCCAATTCCTCTGGCAGTTCATTCCATATACCCACCAACCCCTGTGTGGAAAAGGAGTTTCTCGGGACCCTATTAAACTTGCCCCCTCTCACTTAAGTCTAATGCCCTCCAATTTTAGATTCCCTTAACATGGGAAAAAGACTGACTGTCCAAGCCCTTCATGATTTTATAAATGGGGAAACATTTCTCCAATCAGAGGTTAGTGAACCTTTTGAATTCTCTACAATTGATGCTGTAGGGCTGAATATATCTGTAATGATCAAGGTGAGTAGACCTCGATCTAAAAGGCATCGAGGAGGGAGAGAGGAAATCTAATATTGAGAGAGACAGTATGACTGTGTTTGTATAAAATAGCAGAGGAGATTTGAACGGCCAAATGCCCTACTCATCTTCCCATTTTTCTGTTGTAATGCAACAGAATATCACAAAGAAGTATCAAAGCCTTTGAACACAATGCTGAAGAATATATGACACTGAACATGAGTTGACATGTCAAGTGTATATTGCACTCATGGGAACACATACGTCTTAATACAGTTTACTCTTCCTATTAAAGTTAATGGTAGTTCTTTCCAACTCTCTAAATCTTCCTGTATTTTTTTAAATTAATGGTTCATAGTTTAATTTGTATAAATGTTTTAGGTTGTTATCTATTCTGAAACCAAGGTAAAGTATCGCCATTTAAAAGGGGTTTCTTTTTTGAATTCTGAATAATCAACTTTGTTCATTGGCATCACTTCACTTTTATTGGTGTTAATCTTGTACCCTGATATCTCTCCATACTCTTCCAGTTTTGTATGTAGTTTTTTTTATTAACCTTTCTGGTTCTGTTAAATATACTACTGCAAATAAACTTATTTTATATTCTTTTATTTTTATTCCTTTTATCAAAGTTTCCTTCCTTATCAGCTCTGCCAGTGGTTCAATAACCAAAGCGAACAGTGAATGGGATAATGGGCATCCCTGTCTTGTTGACCTACTTAATTTAAAGTGATCTGATACATATCCATTTGTTGACCTTTGTTAATGCTTTAATCCAGTTAATAAATTTTTCCAGTAGTTTAAATTTCTGTAACACTTTAAACAAATAATTCCATTCTACCCTGTTGAAGGCTTTTTCTGCATCTAACATAACAGCTACTGTTGGCATTTTATTTATTTGTGCTGCATGAATTAAATTGATAACTTTACAAACATTATCGGCTGCCCATCTTTTTTTTAACAAATCCAGTTTGGTCTTGCCTTACTAGTTTCAGTACAGTCATTCAGCCTGTTTGCTAGTAATTTTGCTATTAATTTATAATCTGCATTCAATAATGAAATTGGTCTGTATGACATTGGCAATAGCGGGTCTTTTCCTTCTTTCAGAATTACTATGATTATTGGTGATTTACATGATTCTGGTAAGTTTTGGGTCTCTTCCACCTGAATATTACTTCATTAATATTCTCTATCTATTAACTGTTTATCTTTTTTACCTTCATCTTTTCCGTGTATGTCTTTCTTCTCTCTCTAACCTCTTTTGTCTTCTGTTCACCTCTTCTTGCCGCGATGTCATCTGTCCGACTCTTTCATTTGATTCAATTTTGTCCTGTTGCTGGGCCCCCCTCAGTGTCTTTTTTGTTATGCGCTCTGCGTAGACGCAACTCTTTGCACATGCACGGTTGCGTTTCTTTTTGTGGCTTAGGGAGCCATTCTTGTAGTTCAATCCGAGGAGGGCCATTACCCAGCTGGGTATCCAATGGCTTCAGGGATCTACATTCTTTTTTAAGGTAGGCCCTACCTCTTTTCTTTCTGTTGTTTTCCTGTCTTCTTCTTTATCTGTCTCTCTGGTCTTTTCCTTTTTTGGTGCCATCTCTTGGATTTTTTTGGTTTCTTTATCTTTCAGGCCTTTCTATGTTTCTTCTGTCCAGTTTTGTTTTTTCTTCTTTTTTTTCTTTTCTCTGCACCAGGCTGTTCTTCTCCAGCCACTACTCCATTGGCATAACGTCACCCCCCCCCCTCATAGAATCTGATGTTATTTTTGTTGGGTTATACTGAAGTGATTAGACCAAAATTAAGGTTTACTATGTATCAAACTGAATTTTTATGGCTAGCTTTAGCTGTTTCTAGGAAGTGCATAGCCATTACTTGGAAATCAGATGCTGATTTAGGGATGAAGAGATGGCATGCTGAATTATGTTGCTGTATTCCACTTGAGAAGATAACTTATAATTTAGGTAATAAATGTTTTTTTTTGGAAAATATGGAGCCAACATTTACAATATGTTGGTTTGAAAATTTGAGAGTCTCTCTGAAAGACTGCCTTGTTGGTAACCTGCAGATCCATTGTTGGTGACCCCCAGATCAATTATTGGTATTGAGATTTTATGTTTTCTTTACATTCCCCAGACTTTCTTTTTTCTTATTTTTTTCTCCCTTCTTTTGGTGTGTTCTGAGGAGTGTTCTGAGGAGTGGGTGGAATGTGGAAAGGAGGGGAGGGGTTTTTATAAATATATATAGTTTTATTGAATATGCATACATTGATGTGGTTGTGATGCGCTGCAGCAGCAATAAGCAGACACAAACTTGAAGACTGCACAACAGGCTTTATTTGGCTAAAAGTCTCTAATATAGTAGTGACTGTAATGGTGGCTCCCAAGTGACTGGCTCAAGAGAGGCTGGCTCAGGACTATATCCTGGTCAGGAGATTGACAGCCGGCCGGTTGGGTTAGCTCCCTAGGGGTCTATTCAGGTCGGCTGATTGACAGCCGACCAGGTATAGTCTGTCCTCCGGTGGTCTTCCTACAGGTACAGAGATTGCCCCCTGCAGTAGGAGATTGTTGTATCACCACAGTGGTTTTAAAATTCTTAAATAAAATATTAAAAAACGAACAGAAATTAGACTAATGATATTGGATACAATCATAAAGGATTAATAGGCTTTTTAGGTTCAAACCAAGAGTGCTGAGGTCTGTACCTCATTACCTAAAATGATGTGGCAGGCAGAAACCTCATCATATTTGTTTTCATAAGAACTTACCATCTTTATAGAATAATAGAAGCAGATAGCTCCAAAACTAGGACCTTTCAATTCAACTTGTCCATGCCAAACAACACTAATCCCATTAATAACAGAACAGAGAACAATACATTGATGTATGGGTCCTTGGCCCATAATGTTGCGTTGACCAATATAAACCTATTTCACCACTAATCTAACCATTTCCACCTTCGATAACCCTGCACTTTAAATGTGCCCATTGTACCAGCCTCCACCACCACACCTGGCAATGCATTCCAGGCATGCACCACTCTTTGTGTAAAATAAAAACCTACCTCTGACTTGTCCCCTGATCTTTCCTTCACTCACCTTAAACAGATAACCTCTGGGTTTGACCGTTGCTTCCTTGGGGAAAAAAGGTGCTGGCTGCACACTCTGTCTATATCTCTCATAATATTACACACATGTATTGAGGCATCTTCCCCTCCATCACTCCAAAGAGAAATTCTGAGCTCACTCAACCTTTCCAGATAAGACATGCTCTCCAATCCAGACGGCACTCTGGTATGTCTCCTCTGCATCCTCTCGAAAGCTTCCACATCCTTTCTCTAATGAGACAGCCAGAACTGAATTCAATACTCCAAAGTTTATGGAACTGCAACATTTCATCGCAACACTTGAACCCAATCACCCAACCAATGAAGGCCAGCATGCCATTTACCTTAACTATCCAATCAACTTATGCAGTAACCTTGAGGGATCTATGGACCTGGACCCCAAGATCTCTCTATTTCTGCCATTAACAATGTACTCTATCCTCAGGTTCGACCTTCCAAATTGTAACAATTCCTACTTTTCTGGATTGAATTTCATATGCCACTACTCTGCCCAACTATTCACCCTGTCTATATCCCATTATAACCTAAAACTACCATTTGCCTGCATTAGGCTGGTATCCCTCTGTGCCGTTCCCAGTCCCTAACGAAAATGCCTTTTGCACATCTTTGATGTAACATGTGCATGTCAGAAAACTTAATGGTTGCCACACTCATGGTCAGAACAAGGTGAATAAATAACAGAGACATCGGCAAAGCTGCAATCAGCAGGTGTAGTCACTGTGTGAAGGGAGGCTATTTAGACCATGTTGAATGGGCTGTAAGAAGCATATTGACCAGTGTACAGAGACCTCTCCCATTTTAATCCATCAGCAGGGTTCACAATCAATGCATTAACACAGTTTAGCACCAGTTCAGTGGTTCAAAGAGCTTTCATCACGTAAAATTGATCAAGGGTAGTCAGCCAGTACAAACTTTTTACAAAAGGTTTTGTTATGAAGGGTGAGAGGCTGATTGCCTCCCAACTTCCACAGTTAGGAAAATGAAATGGGAAACAGTGTAACTCCTATAAATGGAAAGTTAAGAGATTTATCAAAAACTGGTGGAATAAAGGGTGAACAAAGGCCAGTTTGTTTAACTTAGTTTCAGTTTCAATCATCTGGATAATCTTAAGGGATACATACACAGGTGGATTTAATTCTGCCTGATGCCTATTGCTTGTTCTGAGGTGAGCCATTTTTGTCCGCAATCTGATGATATCAATGGTAGAAGTTAAATTTGTCACCAAATTTCTGAAGGCATATTATACTCCTAAGAATATTAAAAAGCATCTGTAGAGTGTGCAATGCACAAAAATGCTGGAGAAACTCAGCAAGCCATCGATAGGAAGTAAAGGGTGACCAACATTTTGGGCCTGTAATGGAAGATTCTAACCGTGTTTTTTACTTTTGCATCCTTTGCTTCTGCAAGGCTGAGAACCTGCTTGTTTTTTTAGAATCAGCAGACATAAGCTAAATTCCACCGAGGGGCCAGAGATGCAGTTATCTGACGAAAGGACATCTGTGTACCAAGAACATTTAATCTTCCTGCTTGTTTTGGTCACAGACCAAAACCTTGATGCAAAATAAACCATTGTATTCAAAGTGATAAGCTGAAAATTATGTTATTCGATAGAAACCTGGCATGCTATCTTGCTCGCTTATCTTTCTTGCTGTGCTGGGAATAGGTGCTTGGGTAAGCAATTTTTGGGTAATATAAGCCATGGTCCCACTGCTGAAGTTTGAGACTCTCCGAGAGGTGGCAACATCTCTCAGTAAGAAGAAGAACTTCTAGAGTCCAGCCAACGTCCCGGTCGGGGGGGTGGAAAAGTTGCTACCGGCGCCCTGACAACCTACTACAAGTGTGCAGTCATTGCCTCGCTTCGGCAGTTGAGACCAGTCCAGGCGTTGATAAGTATAGTTGGGAAGGGCTTGCATATTGTAGTTTGAAATCAGCATTTGAATTTGTAATAAAGCCTTGTATAAACTGAACTGCTCTCGGTAGCTCAAACACTGTGACCAATCTAAAACGAACAAAATGAGAGGTACAAGTTTACCCAAGACAATTGGCGCTGCGAGCAGGATTGATCTCAAGATGTTTCGCCGAAAGTAAGAGGTGAGCCCTGAGCAGTTCTTGATTCCAGGATGGACTTCCAAAGACGATGGGTTTGGCATGTTGGCCAATACCCTGTCTTTGTTGGGACTACCCATTAGTTGGGATGAGAAGTTAGATTCATCAAGTGCACCTCTGGGTGAGCGGGTTGCCACTCTCCTTCGAGAAAGAAAATTTCCTGTTAAAAAGGGACGCTGACGGATGGTTTTTGGGTGCTGGCCACAACCTTACGCCACTCCGTTCAGCATGGAGCAGAATTAGTTCAGAGAAGTAGAATCTCAGCACAAGAGAGAGCAACTAGAGGAGGAGCTAGAAGTCATGCGACAACGCTGTTCCTTGATGAGCGAGATTGTTCGCACCAGTCAGGACAGAGCCAAAGAATGGGAGGATAAGCATGTCCAAATGATGTGTCGTAATATTAAACTCCGGCAGCAGCTCTGTGCAGAGCTGTGTAGAACCCGATTCATATTGTATTCATGCCATGATAAAGAATGGTGACGATCCTGATATAATTGATGAATGGGACGGGACTATCTGGAATGATGACCATGGTAATAATGCAGATACTCCTCAGCATGTGCCTAACACACTGCCCTCTCCACCTGCTGTTCACACCCGCCCCGTAAGGCAGCAGACTTCCCAAACAGATGGAAGGGCGGATGATGTAAGGGTAGAGATTGAAAGGGTAGATACCCCGATCTCCCACGTGAACCCAGGGGAAAATACCCAAACCCCTGCTTATGCTTTACGGCCTACCCCCTCTACGGGATGGCCTCGGCCTCCTCCCCTGTGGGCCAAAGTGGGAGCAGGGGTCAAGAGCAATCAATGATCCGTGATTTCTCTGTAAAAGAGCTGGCTGCCATTGGAGACCGATTTAGGCAAAAGACGGGAGAAACTCTGGCAGCCTGGCTCCTGCGTGTTTGGGAACAAGTCTCGATAGGAGCAGCAGTGGGAGCAGGATTAGGAACATTGACTACTGATATCAGGGTCACTGCTGAGCTGCGGGGTAGAGGGAGAGAGGTGGATTACTTATTTACTACTCTAGGGGATGCCTGCTATGAGTATACCCACCACCAGTAGATTGGGATTTACATTTGCAGAACCCCAGAAGAGGGCATAGCAGTAATTCGTCAACAGGCCCTGGCCTCTGCCTTGTATGCAGGGCATTTGAGGCTGTGGGTACACGGGGGGAGCCCTGATGAAGAGATAGTCACGGCCAGAATACATACCAGATTGGTTCGTTCCGCCCAACCCACTGTACGGGGACTGGTTCTGTCCGTAACTAGTCCACTAATTGGACACCCTGTGTCTGAGGCAGTGCACGCCTTATCTGGGCTTCGAGAATTAGAGTTGGGAGGTAAAATCCACTCAGTACAACCCAGGTTAAATCAGACAAGCAGGATGAAAAGAGAGGGTCTGCTGCTAATAACGGACCGACCAGAAAGGACCTTTTTCTAACCTTGTTAAAGTTAGGCGTACCTAAAAGTGATATTGATGGGAAACCTACTGCGGTCCTTTATGCCCTTTATAAGAGAAAAGCAGGGGAACATCATCCCCAGCTGTTGAGTCCTCCTGGCCCAGTTGTGCCCTCTGCTCCCACTGCTGCTCCTATCGAGCCAGCTTCTCCTGCTCCAGTTACCCGTGATGACATACAACAAATGGTTAACAAGGCTCTTATGGATAATAGTAGCATGAGGTCCTGGAAGCCCCTGAACCGTACTAAAGCATGAAGGTGTGGGCAGGGCTCCCGTGTCTACTCCATTGAGATAAGGCGGATACACGGGGACCCACGGCCCTACATACCGTTAACAACCCATTGGGGTGGGGGTAATGACCACCAATATTTGGCCTTGGTCGATACCAGTGCAGAGCACTCGGTGATTCCGGATAACCCCGTCCTCTGGACTGGACCAACATTTCAAATAAAGGGTTTGGGAGGAGCGGTCACCCTGGCAAAGGAAATAAAAGTCCGTGCCATGGTAGGTGATAGCCCTTCCCCTATATGGTTACATGCCCTGGTGGCTGCCACTGACGAGTGTATCCTGGGTATTAATATGTTGGCCGGTACGGCCCTTAATACTAGCCAAGGGGGATTTGCATTTGGAATTTGGACTATTACAAAAAGACTAGTGGTGGATCAGGCTAAGTGGGATCCTGTGATGGTGCCTCCCCCCCTCCCCCCCGACCTGAAACCAGTATGCATCCCACAATATCGCCTTCCTGGGGGGCAGGAAGAGATTACTGCCACCATCGATGCTTTGCAAGAAGAAGGGGTAGTGAGGCCCGCAACGTCGCCTTTTAATAGCCCTGTTTGGCTAGTCCAGAAGCCGGACGGCTCCTGGAGAATGACAGTTGATTATCATTTTTTGAACAAACATCCCCCACCACTTGCTTCGGCAGTTCCGGACATTGTTACCCTTATTGAAAACATTGCTACTGGGAACTCGGGAACATGGTATGCTGTCATTGATCTCGCTAACGCCTTCTTCAGTATTCTTATGGCTGAGGACTCACAGGATCAGTCCGCCTTTACCTGGAAGGGGCGCCAGTATACCTTCACCCGCCTCCCTCAGGGTTATGTACACTCTCCTACTATTTGCCACAGCCTAATTGACCGTGATTTGGAGACGGTGCCAGTATCGCCTTCCCTCTCAATTCACCATTATATTGATGATGTGATGATCCAAGGGGCCACAGAAGAGATGGTACAGGAAGGTTTGGAGAGTATCCAAGATATCCTGATGCAAAGAGGGTGGGCCATTAACCACGCCAAGGTACAGGGCCTGTCCCAGACGATTATTTTCCTTAGAATTCAGTGGCATGCTGGAGAACAGGTGGTTCCCGATGAAGTTCGCAATAAAATCGCAGACTTGGCCACTCCTACTAACAAAAAAGAGACCCAGTGTTTCCTGGGGTTATTGGGATACTGGTGACACCATATTCCACACTTGGCATAGCTTTTACCTGCACTATATAAGGTTACCTGAAAGAAAACAGACTTTGTATGGGGTGACGCTCAGGAAAGGGTGTTCCAGTCCGCCACGCAAGCTATTCTTCAGGCCCTGCCCATTGCTCCCCGCATCCCAGATACCCCCTACGAACTACAAGTCTCTGTTACTGATGATGTGGCCTCCTGGATCCTCTGGCAGAAACAAGAGGGCCGCTGAGTCCTGCTGGGATTCTGGTCACGAACCATGCCTGAGGCTGACACTCGTTATTCTGCTTTTGAACAACAGTTACTAGCCTGTTACTGGGCCCTGCTGGAGACTGAAATAATGACAGGCGATGCAGATGTTCAATTGCAACCTGCACTTCCAATAATGAATTGGGTCCTGGCTAATGACGCTAATCTAAAGATAGGGCGGGCTCAGCAGTCTTCTATTGTTAAATGGAAGTGGTATATTCAGAGTCGTGCGACCAGAGGTCCTGAAGGGGTGGGCCGCATACACGAACAGGTGGCTGATCTTCTGTCTCGTCATGAAGACGTTGAACCTGCCTTTCCCCCTCCTTTACCCCCTTTACCAGTTCAGTGGGGTAAACCATATGATTCGCTCACTCCAGGAGAACAAGAGGATGCCTGGTTTACTGATGGTAGCAGCCGGTGGGTGCAAGGAAAGCAAAAGTGGAAGGCGGTGGCTTACCATCCCAAGTCAGGAACTCACTTATCGGAGGAGGGGGATGGTGGCTCCAGTCAGTATGCTGAGTTGAAGGCAGTCACTTTACCACTAGATCCCCATGATCACCTTCTTCGCCTGTTTACTGATTCCTGGGCTGTGGCTGATGGACTTGTGATATGGATACCTGATTGGCAAAAGAACGACTGGCTGATACATGACCGCCCAGTATGGGGTAAACAGTTGTGGCAGCTGTTGTGGGATGCTTCCCACTTCCATGAGATAACCGTATATCACGTTGATGCCCATACCAATGTGGCGACTAACATGGCACAACATAATGCAGTAGCAGATCAGCTTGCCACTATCAGCCGTGCTGATACTGTCCCCCTGGCTCAATGGGCACATGAACAGAGTGGTCATTTGGGGGAGAAGGGATCAGCTATGTGGGCCCGTACACATGCTTTACCCGTCCATCAGAATGATGTCCGCATGGTCATGTGTACATGCCCAGAATGTCAGCTTGTGAAGTCCTGTACCGTTCCTCCTGGTCCGCATGGCTGAATAAAACGGGGTGCTCGCTCAGCTGCGGTTTGGCAAATTGATTACATAGGCCCCATGCCAGACTGTATGGGTAAACGTTACTTCCTAGTAATGGTTGACACCTTTTCGGGCCTGGTTTTTGCTTTTCCCACCAAGACGGCTGACCAAGCTAGCACTATCCAAGGACTAAACCATTTAATTTCTTGTTATGATGTTCCAGAGGAGATTCAGTCATAATGGCTCGCACTTCTCTGGGAAGGCAATCTGTGATTGGGCAAATGACAACGGTATCTTATGGGTTCACCATATTCCTTATTACCCGCAGACTGCTGGGTTAGTTGAATGAATGAATGGCTTACTGAAGGAACAAATTTGTTTGTTAACACCACTGGGGACCCTGAAAGGGTGGTGCCATATGCTGCAGCAGGCAGTCGACAATTTGAATCGTCGCCTTTTAAAAGGAGGTACACCTTTCCACCGACTTCTTCACGCTTCTGAACTACAGCATATTCCAGAAGAAAAACAATCATTGTCCCCCATTCCCGAACTAGAGAATGCTGGACAAAAGGTATGGGTGGCACTACAAGGTAGTGGCTCTCCTGTAAAAGGAGAAATAGTGACACCTGTCCAGGGACAGGATGATTTAGTCTGTTTAAACACTGAACGCTTATGGTATCATGAGTGACATGTGTCAGGCTTCTTTGTTCCAGGTCCTCCATCTTACGCTCCTGGTGATCTGGCTTAACAGTTGCTTTGGTGCCAACAATTGGATTTGTAATGTCGAGGACATTCCGAGGGAGTTGCCTATGGGGGACACGGTCCAATGCATTACATCAAGGAAGTCCTCGGTCACCCGCCTCAAATGCAGCTTATATAAATATTTTATTGTTCAGCATGTTTCAAAATCTGTTCGTGAGCTCCAGTGTCTGGGTATTGTGGCCCACAAGGCCTTGGTTGGAATCCTTTTTCATGGTTAGCTGGTACATTTGGGGGGTTGGGCCACACTATTCTCCGTTGGTTGCTCGCATTATTGCTTGTTTTTGTGATTATTGTAGTTTTGATTTCTCTTTTACGCTCTTTTTGTACTCTTATGCTTGTCAAGTCTCGTGTCTGACAGCCTGTGACCAAGGGGTGGAATGTAATGGAAGATTCTAACCTGCTTGTTTTTTTAATTTGCAGCTCTTGGTTCTGCAAGGCTGAGAACCTGCTTGTTTTTTAGAATCAGCAGACATAAGCTAAATTCCACCGAGGGGCCAGAGATGCTGTTATCTGAAGAAAGGACATCTGTGTATCAAGAACATTTAATCTTAATAAGAAAACAGAAATGGAAAAGGAGGAAAGGTAATGATGGAAAAACGGAAAGAGAAGATAAACAAAATATAAAATGGCTACGCTGAACTATATGACTTTAAATATTAATGGAATACATAACCAAATTAAAAGGAAGAAACTACTAAATTTACTGAAAAAGGAAAAAATTGATATAGCATTTGTCCAAGAAACACACTTAACTGAATTGGAGCACAAGAAATTAAAGAGAGATTGGGTAGGACATGTAACAGCAGCATCGTATAATTCAAAAGCAAGAGGAGTGGCTATATTAATTAGTAAAAATGTGCCATTTAAAATAGAAGAGGAAATAATAGATCCAGCAGGGAGATATGTTATGATAAAATGTCAGATATATTCGGAGTTTTGGAATCTACTTAATATATATTCACCTAACGAAGAAGATCAAAAGTTTATGCAAGATATCTTTTTGAAGGTAGCTAATACGCAAGGGAACATACTAATAGGAGGGGATTTCAACCTGAATTTGGATCCAAATATGGATAAAACGGGGAAAAAAATTAACAGGAAGAACAAAGTAACCAAATTTATAATTAAATCAATGCAAGAAATGAAACTTTTGGATATATGGAAGAAACAAAACCCAAAAGAAAAGGAATACTCATACTACTCGGCTAGACATAAAACATACTCAAGAATAGACCTATTTTTGTTATCAGCTAGTATGCAGGATAGAGTAAGAAAAACAGAATATAAAGCGAGAATGCTATCGGACTATTCACCCTTAATATTGACAGTAAAGCTAGAGGACATCCCTCCAAGAATGTATAGATGGAGATTAAACCCCATGCTACTTAAAAGACAGGATTTTAGAGAATTTATTGAAAAACAATTAAAAATGTATTTTGAAGTAAATACGGAATCAGTGGAAGATAAGTTTATACTATGGGACGCAATGAAAGCATTCATTAGAGGGCAAATAATAAGTTATGTAACCAAGATGAAGAAGGACTATAATCAGGAAACAGAGCAGTTGGAAAGGGAAATAGTAAACATAGAAAAAAAAATTAGCAATGAAGGAAGATACAACGAAAAGAAGAGAATTGGCGGATAAAAAAATAAAATATGAAACATTACAAACATATAAGGTAGAGAAGAATATAATGAAGACAAAACAGAAATATTATGAACTAGGTGAAAAAACGCACAAAATCCTAGCATGGCAGCTTAAGACAGAGCAAGCTAAGAAAATGGTATTGGCATCAAGGAAAAAAGACAAACAAATTACATATAATCCAAAAGAAATTAAGGAAAACTTTAGAGAATTCTATGAACAATTATACCGAACTGAAAACGAAGGGAAAGAAGGGAAAATAGATGAATTTTTGACTAAAATTGAACTACCAAAACTACAAATAGAGGAACAAAATAAATTAACAGAACCATTTGGAACAGTAGAAATACAAGAGATAATAAAAAAATTACCAAATAATAAGACACCAGGAGAGGATGGATTTCCAATAGAATTCTACAAAACATTTAAAGACTTATTAATACCGCCCCTCCTGGATGTAATCAACCAGATTGATAAGACACAAAACTTACCAGATTCATGTAAAACAGCAATAATTACAGTAATACTAAAACAAGGGAAAGATCCACTCTCACCAGCGTCATATAGACCAATATCTTTGCTAAACACAGATTATAAGATAATAGCTAAACTATTAGCAAACAGATTAGCAGAACAGGTACCGAAAATGGTAAATTTAGACCAAACTGGATTTATCAAAAAAAGACGCACAACAGACAATATTTGTAAATTTATTAACTTAATTCATGCAGTAGAAGGAAATAAAGCACCTACAGTAGCAGTTGCTTTAGACGCAGAGAAGGCCTTCGACAGAGTAGAATGGAATTATTTGTTCAAAGTATTGCAAAAATTCAGTTTACCGGAGAAGTATATTAATTGGATTAAAGCATTATATAAGGGACTGTTAGCGAAAGTGACAGTAAATGGACATGTATCAAAGCAATTTAACTTAAGCAGGTCAACGCGGCAGGGATGCCCACTATCACCTTTATTGTTTGCGCTAGCTATAGAACCACTAGCAGAATTGATAAGAATAGATAATAATATAAAAGGAATAAAAATAAAAGACAGGGAATATAAAATCAGTCTATTTGCGGATGATGTTATAGTGTACTTAACAGAACCAAAACTATCAATAAAAGAATTATATAAGAAATTGAAGGAATATGGAGAAGTGTCGGGTTACAAGATAAACGTAAATAAAAGTGAAGCAATGCCTATGAATAATGCGGATTTCTCAAAATTTAAGAAGGAATCTCCATTCAGATGGCAAATGCAGGCAATAAGATACCTAGGTGTACAAATAAACAAAAATCTAGGCCAATTATATAAACTCAATTACAATCCACTAATGAAAAAATTAGAGGACGATTTAGAGCATTGGAAAGATCTACCACTAATACTGATAGGAAGGATAAACTGTATTAAAATGAACATTTTTCCAAGGATACAATACTTATTTCAGGCATTGCCAATACAACTGACAGAAAAATTCTTCAAAGAGTTAAAGAAAATAATAAGGAATTTTTTATGGAGAGGGGGGAAACCAAGGATAGCACTAGATAAATTAACAGAATGGTATAAACAAGGAGGCTTACAATTGCCAAACTTCAAAAATTATTATAGAGCCGCACAATTAAGATACCTATCAGATTTTTATCAAACAAGGGAAAAACCAGACTGGACGAGATTAGAATTAGATAAAATAGGGGAAAAGATACCTGAACACATATTATATAAATGGGATGAAAAATTGGTACAACATAGAACTTCTCCAGTATTACATCATCTCCTCAATATTTGGAAGAAGATTCATGTAGAAAGAAATAAAACAAATTATCAATTACCAAAACTAATATTGACGCAAAATAAGCTACTCCCTTTTACAATAGACAACCTTTCCTTTAGAGAATGGGAAAAAAAAGGGATTAAAAGAATAGAAAATTGTTTTTCAGGAAGTAGATTCTTATCCTTTGAACAAATGAGAGATAAGTACAATAAAACTGGAGATACAGCGCTGGCATATTACCAACTGAGATCCTACTTGAAAGATAAATTAGGAAGCAATTTGAGTTTGCCAGAGGGAAGTAACCTTGAATATGTGATTACAGATACAATGTTAATCAAAAGATTTATAACAAATATGTATATTAAACTGCAAGAAAAGGAGAATGAGGAAACAAATGGTAAAACTAAACAAAAATGGGAACAAGATTTAAATATAAAGATAAAAAAGGAAACATGGGAGAAATTATGTTCTGGAACGATGAGAAATACAATAAATACGAGGCTACGTATGATACAATATAATTGGTTACACAGACTATACATTACACCGCAAAAGTTAAATAAATGGGACCCAACAGTATCTGATAGGTGTTTTCGATGTAAAAAAGAAATGGGAACAACAATTCATGCAATCTGGACATGTGAGAGAGTAGAAAAATTTTGGGATGATCTCAATCAGATATTAAATAAAATAACAGAAAACAATATACCAAAGAATCCAGAGATCTTTCTCCTAAGTAACATAAAAAACAAAGAATTTGGAATTGATTTGGAGGATGCACAAAAAAGATTTGTTAAGATAGCCCTAGCCGTAGCAAAAAAATGTATTATGTCAACCTGGAAATTGGAAGATAATTTGAAAATACAACTATGGTATATAGAAATGAATAAATGTATTCCATTAGAAAAAATAACATATAGTTTAAGAAATAATATTGAAATATTCGAACAAGTATGGGAGCCTTACATTAAATACAATAGCGAAAACCTACCGGGGACAAACATTACCTAAGTTGATGGAAGGAGAAGGAAAGAAAAGAATGGACTCAGTAGAATTTCTGGTGTATTTTTGTTGAATGACAACATTGTCTGACTGGTTTAATGCAGCCTAGATTGTATACCTAAAATGGTTGAGAGGGGGGGGTGGGGGGGTGGCTTGGGAGGAGGGAGGGGGGGGAGAAAAAGTCACTGTATATGTGTGAAAAAGAAAAAGTGTATATCATGGCTAATGTGATTTATGGTGTGAAAAATAAAAAATTTAAAAAAATTAAAAAAAATAACATTTAATCTTCCTGCTTGTTTTAGTCACAGACTGTCAGAGGCCTAGCCTTGATGCAAAATAAACCATTGTATTCAAAGTGATAAGCTGAAAATTATGTTATTCGATAGAAACCTAGCATGCTAGCTTGCTCACTTATCTTTCTTGCTGTGCTGGGAATAGGTGCTTGGGTAAGCAGTTTTTGGGTAATATAAGCCATGGTCCCACTGCTGAAGTGTGAGACTCTTTGAGAGGTGGCAACATCTCTCAGCAAGAAGAAGAACTTCTAGAGTCCAGCCAACGTCCCGGTCGGGGGAAGTGGAAAAGCTGCTACCGGCGCCCTGACAACCTACTACAAGTGTGCGGTCATTGCCTCGCTTCGGCAGTTGGGACCAGTCCAGGCGTTGAATAGTATAGTTGGGAAGGGCTTGCATATTGTAGTTTGAAATCAGCTTTTGAATTTGTAATAAACATTTGTATAAACTGAACTGCTCTCGGTGTGTGTGTGTGTGTGTCTATTTTCTTTCAGTAGCTGAAACACTGTGACCAATCTAAAACGAACAAAAAAGGTCCAAGCAAAAAGCAGGCCAGCACCACAATAAAAAGGTGGCGGGAGGAGAGGAGGAAGGAACAGGGAGGAGTACAGGCTGTGCATATGGGTGGGCGGGTAGAAGAGAACTGATGTGACAGGGGGATGGGGTATCTTTCTGAATGGAGTGGGAAGGGAAGAGGGTGGGAGCTGGGGTAAAGGGGACAGAGGGACAGGGAAAGAAAGAGACCAATGGGAGGGATTTAATGGAAACCAGAGAAGTCAATGTTTTTTTTTAAATTTTTTATTTTTCACACGATAAATCACATTAGCCATGATATACACTATTTCTTTTTCACACATATACAGTGAGTTTTTCTACCCCCCCCCCCACTTCCTCCCAAGCCACCCCCCCACCCCCCCCTCTCATCCATTTTAGGTATACAATCTTGGTTGCATTAAGCCAGTCAGACAATGTTGTCATTCAACAAAAATACACCAGAAATTCTACTGAGTCCATTCTTTTCTTTCCTTCTCCTTCCATCAACTTAAGTAATGTTTGTCCCCGGTAGGTTTTCGCTATTGTATTTAATGTAAGGCTCCTATACTTGTTCGAATATTTCAATATTATTTCTTAACCTATATGTTATTTTTTTCTAATGGAATACATTTATTCATTTAAATTTAGTAGTTTCTTCCTTTTAATTTGGTTATGTATTCCATTAATATTTAAAGTCATATAGTTCAGCGTAGCCCTTTTATATTTTGTTTATCTTCTCTTTCCGTTTTTCCATCATTACCTTTCCTCCTTTTCCATTTCTGTTTTCTTATTTTCAACTCTTTATAAGACAACATTCCTACAACATCCAACATTTTCCTTACTCTCCTATTTCTATCTTATTTATCCCCAATCTCCCCTTCCCCTCCTGAGTTGTCCTTTATCCCTTGTCGGACAACCACATCTCCCCTCTCCATTTGGATTTGAGAATCCACTCGCAAGCGTCAACTGATTTTGCAGTGACCGCTATTTCCCCCCACCCCGCCCCCCCCAGAAAAGATTTCACTTTTCATATGTCACAAAGGTCACTCTTTTAATTCCCTCCTTATTCTCTCTATTCCATTACCTTCCCTTATTAATTCTTGTCTATACTATCTATATTTTCCTCTAAGTACAGATACATTCACGTATGCACATTGTCTCTATTCACTCTTATACCTCTTTACCCGCATACATATCAATCGTGATCATTTTTACTCTCATTACCCGTCTTCATCCCTCAGTCTATTTTTGTCTTTACCCACATACATATCAATCGTGATCATTTTAACTCTCATTACCCGTCTTCCTCCCTCAGTCTATTTTTGTAATTGTTCTGCAAATTTTCGTGCTTCTTCTGGATCCGAGAATAGTCTGTTTTGTTGTCCTGGAATAAATATTTTCAATACCGCTGGATGCTTTAGTATAAATTTATACCCTTTCTTCCATAAAATCGCCTTTGCTGTATTGAACTCTTTTCTCTTCTTTAGGAGTTCAAAACTTATATCTGGATAAATGAAGATTTTTTGCCCTTTATACTCCAGTGGTTTGTTGCCCTCTCTTACTTTTTCCATTGTCTTCTCCAGTACCTTTTCTCTTGTAGTATATCTTAGGAATTTTACTACAATAGATCTTGGTTTTTGTTGTGGTTGTGGTTTAGAGGCCAATACTCTATGTGCCCTTTCTATTTCCATTTCTTGCTGTAGTTCTGGACATCCTAGGGTCTTAAGGATCCACTCTTTTATAAACTCCCTCATATTCTTGCCTTCTTCATCTTCCTTAAGGCCCACTATCTTTATGTTATTTCTTCTGTTATGGTTTTCCATTGTATCTATTTTTTGAGCTAGTAGTTCTTGTGTCTCTTTAGTTTTTTTATTAGATTCCTCCAATTTCTTTTTTAAGTCTTCTACCTCCATTTCTGCGGCTACTGCCCGCTCTTCCATCTTGTCCATTTTCTTTCCCATTTCTGTTAAGGTCATCTCCATTTTATTTATTTTCTCTTCTGTGTTGTTTATTCTTTTTCTTAAATCCTTAAATTCCTGTGTTTGCCATTCTTTAAATGACTCCATGTATCCTTTAATAAGAGAAAGTATATCCTTTATCTTGCCTTTCTTTTCTTCTTCTATTTCACTGTACTCTTCCTCTTCCTCTTCTTCTTCCTCTGGGTTGGCCATCTGTTGTTTCTTTGGTGCCCTTTCCTCCTCTTCTTTCTTGTTTCTATTGTCTTCTGTGGTCTCTTCTTGCTGCAGGTGTTCTGCAGCTGTCGTTGCTGGCTGTGGAGATCGACTCCCCAGCTGGTCCCCCCTCCCATCGGTGTGTTTTTTTTCATTCGCATCGCGCATGCGCGGTTGCGCACTTTTACTCGGCTCTGCGAGCCATTTTTGTAGTCCATTATTTACCGACCTGAGGGAGCGGTTTTCTCTCTCCGCAGCGGGCCTCTTCGGACAGGTAAGGCCTTCACCTTTTTCCTCCTTTGTCTTCTCTTCCTCTCTTCTTACCGTTGCTTTCGATTTTTCTTTTTTTGTCGCCATCTTCTTTCCACCTTTATACTCACTTTTCTGTAACTTTTATTTCTGTGCCTTTGTGTTTTCCTTTGTTTTTCCCGACTTTTCTGGAGAGGGCTGGAGTTCACCGTCCGGCCACTACTCCATCACGTGACTCCACCCAGAGAAGTCAATGTTCATGCCCTCTAGTTGGAGAGGTTGCGGGCAGCCTCAGTTTTGCAGCACACGAGGCCATGAATAGACATGTCTTTGAGGGGTTGGTGTGTGGAATTAAAATGGGGAGGGGGGAGTGAAGGTGCTCAATGAAATGATCTCCTAGTCTGCGTCCAGTCCCTCCAATGTAGAGGAGGCTACAACGGGAGCACCATATGCAGTTGATGAGTATCGCTTCACTTCGGACTGTTTGGGGCTATGAATGGCGATGAGGGAGGAGGTATGGGCACAAGTTTAGCATTTCATGACACTGCAGGCTGATGATGTAAACATTAAAGTCAAGAGAGTAAGAACCAGAAGTTCTAATAAAAGCTCATCACTCTAAAATATTTCCAGTTTCTGCCTCCAGACTGGGGAATTCAAGGATGTTTTGTTTTTATTCCTGAATATAAACCACACAACTAAATGAAAAGCCTGAGACCTTCCTTCCTTCAGGATCAGTGTCTGATAGATCACTGCACTATCGGGACTGAAACAGTGAAGACATTTGCCTCTTTGCTTCAGCCAAAATGAGAATAAATTATGCTCAGAGGGAGCAGAACTGCATCCAAGGTCACATGCAGTAAACATGCAAATATAGTAGGGGCTGTCTGCAAATTGCTGCTTCCTAAATTTAGCTCTGTGGAAATGAATAAAGCAGAATTTTGGAAACACAACATATGTTACACAGCTAGCACATGACATTAAGGATGAACTTTTGTTCTACAGGGAGTGCATTGTGTACTGACAATAACCACCAGCAGTGCGAGTATAAGACAGCTTTAATAAACTAATATGTACACTAAGAGGTCTTGTCTCTCTGCAAGACAAACCTGGAAGGCTCGACTGTAGCTCTAGACTGCTTTATATACAAGGTCACTGGGATAACCCCTGGTGACCTAGTGGTGTAATTATATATCACCACATTCACCCCCCATTTAAAAATTGTTATTCTTCCCCCCACCCCCCCCCCCACCTTCTGTCCTCCTTCCCTTGTTTGTAAGTTCATAAGTCCAAATTTTTCTGTGGCTTTCTGGACCTCCTCAGTAGTGGTATAGGGGTGGGGAGTGCGGTCTGCCTTTTGTCCTTTCTTGGTGGAGGTGTGGGAGTGGTAAGTACTGGGAGTTTATGTGGTCGTGTGGGCTGGCGATCCTCTTGTATGGGATTAGGTCCTGCCACCGAGTCTAGGGTGGTGATATTTTGTGGGGCGGGCGTACCCAGGGTCCTGATTTCCGGGGTGGGTGGTATAGTCCTCTGGGGTGACTCAATAGACGACTGTTCTGGTGACTGCTCCTGCGCTCCTTGTTGATCCGTAGACATCTGTGTTTCCTCCGCATTGTTCACACATCCAGCCGGCGCGAGATCCCTGGTGGCCACCAAGTCTTCTCTTCCATCTGGGAATGTGACGAAAGCATACTGAGGGTTCACGTGCCTCAACTCGACTTGCTCCATCAGCGGGTCCGTTTTGTGGAGTCTGCAGTGCTTCCGGAGGAGAACAGGTCATCATCCATTTAGGCAGGACTGTGCCCATCCCGGCTTTCCTTGTGAAAGAAAAGATACGGTCATGTGGGGTCATGTTAGTGGCAGAACACAACAAAGAACATATAGAGTGTAGGGCCTCTGGCAACACTTATTGCTATCTAGTAACAGTCAGGTCTTTTGCTTTTAAAGTCAAGAGGACCATTTTCCAGATAGTGGCATTTTCCCTTTCAACTTGTCCATTCCCCCTGGGATTGTAACTTGTAGTGTGGCTGGTAGCAATCCCTCTCTCATACAGGTTCTGCTGTACTTCTGCGCTTATGAATGCAGCACCCCTGTCTGTGTGTATGTAGTTCGGGTACCCAAATATGCTGAACATGGGTTGGAGGCATTTTATAACAGTGGCTGCTGATACATCAGAACACGGGATTGGGAAGGGGAAACGGGAATATTCATCTATTACGTTTAGGAAATAGACATTTCTATTATTGGACAGGAGCGGGCCGTTAAAATCGAGGCTGAGGCGCTCAAAAGGTTTGGTAGATTTTATCAGGCTGGCTTTGTCTAGCCAGTAAAATTGCAGTTTGCTTTCCGCACAGATGAGGCAGTTCTTGTTCACTGACCTCACTTCCTCTACCGAAAATGGGAGGTTTTGGGTTTTAATGAAGTGAAACAGTCTAGCGACCCCCGGGTGGCCCAGCTCATTGTGCAAGCTCTGCAACTGGGATGAGTGGTTAAGGATGGCACAAGTGCCTTTGGACAGCGCAACTGGGGGCTCATTAAGTCTCCTGGGGTGGTATAGAATGTCATAGTTAAATGTAGACAATTCTATCTGCCAGCACAGGATTTTGTCATTCTTAAATCTCCCCCTCTTCTGGTTATTGAACATAAAAGCCACAGACTGTTGGTCCGTGACAAAGGTGAAGTGTTTGCACGCCAGATAATATCGCCAGTGCCTTACAGCTTCCACAATGGCAAGGGCCTCCTTCTCTACTGCTGAGTGTCTTACCTGTAGGGTTCGTGAGAAAAAGTCCACCGGTCATCCGTCTTGGTTTAGGGTGGCTGCCAGAGCCACATCGGATGCATCCACTTGAAACTGGATCGACTCATCGATGGACTGCATGGTAGCTTTAGCTATATGGTCCCTAATATCCCTGAATGCTCTAGTGCACACATGTGAAACTCAGGCCCGCAGGCCAAATTTGGCCCGTGATATAATTATATTTGGCCCACAAGATCATATCAAATATGTATTGGAGCTGGCCCGCTGGCCGCCGCGCCAGTATAGCGCATGCACAGCTAATACTACAAATCCCAGAATGCTTTGCAAATGCATTGGCGCCGGCCCGTCAGCCCGCTAATCGTCCCCACCTCCTCTCTTTACTTTCATTAGCATCTGTGACCTGTCGCCCAACTCACATGTAATAAACCCCTTACGAAAAATGGCCAAACGAAAGACAGAAAACAGGACCTTTCAAGACAGGTGGGAGACAGACTATATGTTCATCATTTTAAAAGACAAACCTGTTTGTCATTGAAGCAAGTTGGTTTTTTTTGACTTGTTGACTTGTGAAAAAAAATACATTTAAAAGGAGCTTAAAGGCTATAGAGAAATATTATTTATTGAATATTTTATTTCTCATTTGTTAATGCTTCTTCTGGAAAGAGTTTAACCAAAACTATTATTTATTTTAATAAGAAAAAGTTTAACATTGCATATGTTGAAAGAAGAGAAAACATGCAGATGTTGTTGAAAATTTTCAATAAATATTTAGTTTGGCCCACGACTTAGTCCGTTTTTAATTTTGGCCCTCTGTGAATTTGAGTTTGACACCCCTGCTCTAGTGGCTTCTGGGCACAGTGGGAAAACTGAGGCTTTTATAAGTGGGCGGGGCCTGTCGACGTAGTTGGGGACCCATTGGGCATAGTAAGCGAACAGTCCCAAACACCTTTTTAGTGGTTTCAGCGTGTGTGGCACTGGGAGGTCTAGGAGAGGGCACATACGGGCAGGGTCTGGTCTGATTTCCCCATTCTGCACTACGTAGCCCAGGATTGGCAACTTCCTGGCTCTAAAGACGCATTTGTCCTTGTTGTATGTTAGGTTCCTTTCCTCGGCTGCCTGGAAAAAGCGTTTTAAATTCATGTCATGATCCTCCTTAGTGTGGCCACAGATTGTCACGTTGTCTATGTAGGGGAACACCACTTTCAGTTGGAACTCATCTACTATATGGTCCATATCTCTCTGAAACAAGGACACTCCATTGGTGACACCGAAGGGGAGTCGCAGAAGTTGATACAGCCTGCTGTCTGCATCAAATGCTGTGTAAATGCGATTGCTGTTTCGAATGGGCAGTTGGTGGTATGCTGCCTTCAGGTCTATGGTGGAGAATACCTTATACTGCGCAATGTTGTTGACCATGTCCGCTATGTGTGGCAGGGGATAGGCATCTAGTTGTGTAAATTTGTTGATTGTCTGGCTGTAATCCACTACCATGCGCAGTTTTTCTTCTGACTTTACTGCAACCACCTGGGCTGTCCAGGGGCTGGTGCTCTGCTCTATGATGCCCTCCTATAGTAGACAGCGGACCTCTGTCCTAATGAAGGCTCTGTCCCTCAGGCTGTACCTCCTGCTCTTTGTGGTTATTGGTGTGCATTCTGGGGTCAGGTGTGTGAACAGTGGAGGGGGTTCTATGTTCAGGACAGACAGGCTGCAGTGTTGTTTCTTCGTAAGGCGTAGTGGGGGGGGGGGGGTGGTGAGGCCCATTGTGCACTATTGTAATGCTTTCTAACTGGCACTGAAAATCTAACCCCAATAGTACCGGGGCACAGAAGTGAGGGAGTACTAGCAATTTGAATCCTTCGTATCCTTCCATCCAATAGTACTCAGCGTCATATTCGTCTCCTGAAGACTGTGTCCTCTGTTCCATAGCATTTGTCCAAGATGGCTGGCTGCACATGGCATTCTTCTTCTTCTGTTTGTCTGTGGAGAAAGAAGAGCTTTCCCGCTTCTCATTAGCATGAGAATGGGCCTTGGCTGTGGCCTTGGGGCTTCTGCAGACTTTTGCATAATGCCCATGTTTTCCACAGTTGGAACAGACATTTTCTCTGGCAGGGCGGAGGGCTCTGGGGTACTTTCTTTGTCCACAGAAAAAGCACTTGGGACCCTCAAGGTGCTGCTGCTGCTGTGGATTCCTGTAAGGCAGCAGACTTTTCTTTTCGTGGGGCTAGAGAGTCCAGCAATGTGACGTTTGTCCCAGCCCCAGGGTCCTGTGAGTACTCCTCCAATTCTTTCCTGGTGCTTTCTAAAGCTTCTGCAATAGTCTCTGCCTCATCTAGCCCCACCATTCCTTTCTCCAGCAATCGATGTCTCATCTCGTTGCAAAAAGAGCTCTGCAAAAGTCTTGCAAACATTCTGTGTTCCAAAATGTCTGCGTGCAACCTGGTCCAACAATCCTTCCCAAAATACCTCTAAATACTCTTGTCACACAACCAGCCAGTGTCCAAGTGGATTGCAGAGTTTGACATTCCCATCTAACCCAAGATCTCTCAGTCTCTCTCTTTGTCTGGCACTTCCCAATGAAATTCTTCTGTCCCCCAACTACCCCTCTCCTTCCCCATCTCTCCATTATTTTTGACCCCTCCCTGATTCGTCAATCCCCTGTCTCACCCCACCCACTCTGTCCTCATTATACTGGCAGTCTCCCCTCTGCATTCAGTCTTGATAAAGGATTCTGATTCGAAACGTTGACTGTTTTTCCTTCCACGGATGCTGCTCGGCCCACTGAGTTTCTCAAACAGGTTGCTTTTTAGTTCCAGTTTCTAGTGTCTGCTGTCTCTTGTGCCTCCAACTTGATACATTCATTGCTTCTCTCTTTCTTCACAGATGCTGCATGACCTGCTGAGTATCTCTATTACTTTGTTTTTACTTTGCATTTCCAGAAAAAGTTGTCGCTAAGGATTCATATCTAAGAGCAATTGTGAGTTTTTGATCATTATGAAAGGCTGCAATGAGCTGGGACAAACATATTGTGAGAGGAGGGTGGGTGGTTTAAAAACTGCTCATTACAGACCATGAGGGGAGGCTGGGGCCTGTCATACTCCATGGTGACACTCTTCATGTTACAATGGGTCTAATCCCAGTAGGATGGGTGCACAGCACTATGGCAGTATGAGGGGTTTAGTGCCTGTATATTATGCCCCAGACAGTCAGTGTTACTGTGCAACTGCCACAAATCTTTGCCAAGTGAGATTTGGGTCCCGTGAAGATACAGGGGCTTGCGGGCTTCACTCCGAAGGAGTAGTGCTGAACAGTGTCTGGGTGAATTAAGCTTTCAGTGCTTCCACTGTCAAATAGGTAAGCAGAGGGGCGGTTGTTTACCTGGACATCCATCATGGACCTGGAGAGTTGATTGCGGATTACCGATGCCAGTGTCGGCTCATCATCTGAGGAGTTCTCTTGGCTGCTAGCGGTTCGGTAAGATGGCGCCCAAGATGGCGGGCCCCTGGCACGCACGTGGCCCCATCGTAGTTCACTGGAAGAGAAGTGAAAATGACATCATTACGGGCAGTGGTCTCCGCGGTGTGCATGCATGGCCATCCTAAGTCCCTGGAAGTGACAGCGGAAGTGACAGCATTGAAGATGGCTGTGCCCGCTTGCAAGCGGCGCTGCTGGAACTCAGGATTAGTTTGGACTTGCAGACCTTCACGAATTGTCCTTTCTTCCCACAGTTGGAGCAGGTGGCATCCCTAGAAGGGCAGTGTTTCCTTGGGTGCTTAGCCTGCCTGCAGAAGTAGCACTTCTGGTGGATGCTAACAGCAACAGTGGTCAGTTCAGAGTGGAGGAAGCTTGCGATGCTGCCTCCCAAGATGACAGCCCCCATGTTCCCCACAAAGTGGCCACATGTTTGTTGGAGAATGATTCAGATTTGTGGATAGCTACCTCGAGAGTGTTCACCAGTTAGATGATCTGAGGTTGGCTCATTGTCTCTGCCTCACATAGACAGAGTGGACACCTGTTACACAGGCATCTCTGATCAACAGCTGTGGCCTCTGTTCTGCACTCACAGCCTAGTCCCTTGTGAGCTCCTTCAGAGCTCTGACGAAGTCATTGAAAGTTCCCCCATTTGCTGCCTGCATGAGTGGAGTTCACCTAAACTTTGTACCGGTCCTTCAGGATGTCCATTGCGGCACCGTGCGTCTGGAAATCCTGGACCATCCGGTAGATCCGGTGCCCAATGTATAAGTACAGCAGATGGAGCTTGTCCTCGTCATCCTGGATCGCTGCAGAGCTTGTGAGGAACTTTTTGAAGCAGCGGTGGCAGAGCACAAACTTGTCAGCTGCCTCAGGTTCTCTTGGGTCAATTTCCAGTCGATCCAACTTCATGTACTTGTTTTGTTCTCAAAAAAAAATCTTGTAAATTAAAATGAAGCACGATCAATTACACAAAGACTGAAGTTGCCAAGACTGAGGCTTTTATTTACAAGAGATGGACAACATCCCTTTGTTAGTCGTTCACACTGACCTGGACTCGAACGGGGGCAGGGTTGTGGCATGACAGCCTTTATAGGGAAGAAAGGGGGAGAGTCACAAGCCAGCCAGTGAGAGCTTGGTCAACCCAGAATAGTCATGACATTTCTTTTTCTTCTTTGGCTTGGCTTCGTGGACAAAGATTTATGGAGGGGTAATGTCCACGTCAGCTGCAGGCTTGTTTGTGGCTGACAAGTCCGATCCGGGACAGGCAGACACGGTTGCCACGGTTGCAAGGGAAAATTGGTTGGTTGGGGTTTGGTGTTGGGTTTTTCCTCCTTTGTCTTTTCTCAGTGAGGTGGGCTCTGTGGTCTTCTTCAAAGGAGCTTGCTGCCCGCCGAACTGTGAGGCGCCAAGATGCATTGTTGGAGGCGAGATCAGCCCACTGGCGGTGGTCAATGTGGCAGGCAGCAAGAGATTTCTTTAGGCAGTCCTTGTACTTCTTCTTTGGTGAACCTCTGTCACAGTGGCCAGTGGAGAGCTCGCCATATAACACGATCTTGGGAAGGCGATGATCCTCCATTCTGGAGACATGACCTACCCAGCACAGTTGGATCTTCAGCAGCGTGGATTCGATGCTGTCGGCCTCTGCCATCTCGAGTACTTCGATGTTGGAGATGAAGTCGCTCCAATTAATGTTGAGGATGGAGCGGAGACAACGCTGGTGGAAGCATTCTAGGAGCCGTAGGTGATGCCGGTAGAGGACCCATGATTCGGAGCCGAACAGAAGTGTGGGTATGACAACGGCTCTGTATACACTAATCTTTGTGAGGTTTTTCAGTTGGCAAATATGTACAATGACAGTTTGTTGCCATAGAATTATTGAATTTCAACACAGAGAAGGGACCATTTGATCCATTGTGTCCATGACAGATCCGTTTCAGCTATGAGTTGTCAGCACTTGACTTGGTATGAGTGTCCATGGTTCCCATCAACACCTCCGATGCTGCTGCCTCCTAAACCCCTAACCTCCATAGCTGCATGATTTCCTGTCAGGTCCAGCAGTGAATCCAAGCCCCGGATGTTCAAGTCTCCCTCCACAGCCATTAGTTCCCAACACTGATACAATGAGGAAGCTGTCAGTGCCCAATGCCCTTTGGGAGTGTTGCTCGCCACTGACACCCTCATGGATCCCGGTCTCGATACCTGGATCCAGGATCCAATCTTCCTGGTGTGAGTCATCAAGAATGTGCTTTATCTTTCAGCAAACAAAGGGAAACACATTTTGTGTATTTTGTCTACATGACTAAAGGAATCTTGAATCGTAAATCTTGAAGTGTTCCAGTCTGAAATTTCAACCATTCTTTTTCTCCCGCTGCTTAATAATCCGTCAGATTGTTCGCTGCTTTCAGTGACATAGAAGTGGCAAGACGTAATTATTGAATTGTGGCTGTGAAGAACAGTCTGCATATTAGCAAGATATAAACTGATTTTTTTGTTTGTTTTGCCATTGAACAGTGAGAAGAAATTGAGGACTGATCCAACCTTCTTCACAATGAACTTGGCAATCAGTGATCTCACGATGACTTTCTCACACTACCAGTTTTCTTCATCAGCCATTTAAGCAAGTGATGGATGTTTGGTGATTTAATAATGCACTAGGAAATGTTCCTGCAATGCAATGTCTTTTTTTTCAAAAATTATACATGGTGAGATTTTAAATATACAATATATTAAACTTTTTCTCACAAACAAAACAAAAACAAAGCAGTTCCTCCCTCTATCTCTCTCTCTCTCTCTCTCTCTCTCTCTCTCTCTCTCTCTCTCTCTCTCCCCCCCCCCATCACACACCCCTCCCCTCCACTTCCATATATACAGATCCGTTCACCATCAGAGCTTACATATATTTTAAGTATATAGAGTACAGTTGGGGAAACTACAGTTTTGTATATATAATAGTTACTTCCTTTTTATCCATGTATCTGGGCCCCGATGTGGTCCAGGTATGGCTGCCAGACCTTTACAAAAGTGTTATACTTATTCTTCATGTTCTATAATTCTTTTCTTCATAGGTTTATTTCCGCAGTCCATCGTGCTATGATTACGATACATATTTTTTCACTACCGCCAGTGCTATTTTTATAAATGAAATTTTATGTTTGTTCAATTTGTTTCCATAAAATTACCTAATAGATATAGTTCCGGGTGGCCCGTGAAGGACTCTCCTGTTATGCTGGTTAATTTTTTTGTGATTTCTTGCCAAAATGGCCTCACTTCCACAAGGCATGTAGAAAGGTTCCCGTCTCAGTCCCATATCTGAAACACAACTCTGAAATTTTGGCTTTTGATCTGTGTAACTTTTGTGGGGTAATATATAATTGGTGTAAAAAATTATACTGAACCAATCCATATCTTGCATTTATAATTTATGTCATGCTGTCCTTACACCAATCTGGCCAGCTTCTTTCTGAAATCACCATACCCAAATCCAACTCCCATCTTTAGCAGTTCACGCAACAGTATGCACTTCGATTTTGGGGCATGGTTTTGAATGCCCATGTAGCCAAAACATTCCACCCACACAGACTTTTTTTAAATTTTTTTTTAATTTTTCACACTATAAACCATATTGATCAAGATACATACATTTTCCTTCTTGAATATATACAGTGTCGTTTTCTCCCCCCTTCCCTCCTCCCCTCCCTCCCTCCCTCCTCCCCTCCCTCCCTCCCTACCTCCCCTCCCATTTACTTAAAGTTCAGAAAATAAGATACATTAAACCTGTCAAACAATGTTGTCACTCAATAAAAATAAACAAGAAATTCCACTGAGTCAGTTCTTTTCATTCTCTTCTCCTTCTGTCATTTTAAGTGATAGAGGTCCCCGGTAGGTTTTCTCTATTATGTTTCATGTATGGCTCCCATATTTGTTCAAATATTGTAACGTTATTTCTTAAATTATAGGTTATTTTTTTCTAATGGAATATATTTATTCATTTCTATATACCATTGTTGTATTCTCAAGTTATCTTCTAATTTCCAGGTTGACATAATACATTTTTTTGCTACATCTAGGGCTATCATAACAAATCTTTTTTGTGCTCCATCCAAATCGAGTCCAAATTCTTTGTTTTTTATGTTACTTAGGAGGAAGATCTCTGGGTTTTTTGGTATATTGCTTTTTGTGATTTTATTTAATATCTGGTTTAGATCTTCCCAAAATTTTTTCACTTCCTCACATGTCCAAATTGCATGAATTGTTGTTCCCATTTCCTTTTTACAGCGAAAACATCTGTCAGATACTGTTGGGTCCCATTTATATAACTTTTGAGGTGTAATATATAGCCTGTGTATCCAGTTATATTGTATCATACGTAACCTCGTATTTATTGTATTTCTCATAGTTCCTGAGCATAACCTCCCATGTTTCCTTCTTTATCTTTATGTTTAGATTTTTGTTTAGTTTTACCATTTGTTTCTTCATTCTCCTTTTCTTGTAGTTTAATATACATGTTTGTTACAATTTTTTTGATGATCATTGTGTCTGTAATCACATATTCAAAATTACTTCCCTCTGGTAACCTCAGACTGCTTCCCAATTTGTCCTTCAGGTAGGATTTCAGTTGGTAGTATGCCAACACTGTATCGTGAGTTATATTATATTTATCCTTCATTTGTTCAAAGGATAATAATTTATTTCCCGAAAAGCAATTTTCTATTCTTTTGATCCCTTTTTTCTCCCATTCTCTAAAGGAAAGGTTATCTATTGTAAAAGGGATTAGCTGATTTTGCGTCAGTATTAGTTTTGGTAGTTGGTAATTTGTTTTATTCCTTTCTACATGAATCTTCTTCCAAATATTGAGCAGATGATGTAATACTGGAGAATTCCTACATTGTACCAATTTTTCATCCCATTTATATATGTTCAGGTATCTTCTCCCCTATTTTATCTAGTTCTAATCTAGTCCAATCTGGCTTTTCCCTTGTTTGATAAAAATCTGATAGGTATCTTAATTGTGCGGCTCTATAATAATTTTTAAAGTTTGGCAGTTGTAAGCCTCCTTGTTTATACCATTCTGTTAATTTATCTAGTGCTATCCTGGGTTTCCACCCACACACACTTTGGGGTAATTTAATAACTACTGCATTTTAGGATGTGGGAGGAAACCAGGGAACTTGACCACAGTGGCATTGGTCAAACCTGGGTCTGTGGAACAGCAGCACTATCCGCCACACAGATGTGGCAAGTCTGAAATATAAACCGAAAAGACTGCAGGCCACATTAGCAAATAGAGAATCAGCAAGGTTCCAGAGGGTGCACTTGAGGCATAGCTGGTAGAAGCACTACCTCATAGCCCAACAGACCAACACCCCACCACCCCACCCCCCCCACCAACCTCAGGTTCAATTCTGACCTCGGGTGCTGCTTGTGTGGAATTTGCAAATTCTCCCTGTGGCCATATGTCTAAGATGGCCATATATCCTCTCATATGTCTAAGATGTGTAAGTCAGTGTTAATTGACCATTGTAAATTACCCCAAGTGTGTAATCCATGAAAGAATCAGAGGGGAGTTAATGGGAAAAATAGGAGAATGAATAATGGTACCAATGCAGGAACACGAAGAGGATTCATAATACCTAAAATAAGAAAACAAGAATTGCTTGTGTATAAAATTTCTCTAATAATTAAGTTCCTTCAACAATAAGGGGAAGTTCTACCTCCGAGGATGCAGGCTGCTCAAAGCATGCTCAAAGACTGATACTGGAGGATCATCGTGGTGTCTGATAGTTTCACACATGGAGGAGATTAGAACAAGGGAAGAAGCAGAACATTGGAGGCAGTCATCAGAGCCACACAGCATCGAAGCAGGCTCTTTGGCTCAACTTGCCCAACACCGCCCAACACTCATGCCACCTGCCTGTGTTTGGCCCTTATTCCTCTGTACCAATTCTATCCATATATCCATCTAATTTGTTCTTAAACATTGCAATGCTACTTCCTCACCACCTCCTCCAGCAGCCCATTCCATACTCTCAACACCTTATGTATAAAAATAGTTACCCCTCAGGTTCCTGTTAAATCTCTCCACCCCCACCCCCCCCCAACCATAAGCCAATGTCCTCTAGTTACCGATTCCCTACTTTGAACAAGAGACTCCCTGCATCCTCTCATGATTTTGTTCACATCTATGAGATCACCCCTTATCTTCCTGCACTCCATAGAATAGAGCCATAGCCTGCTCAACTTTACCTTTTAGCTCAGGCCCCAAGTCCTGCAACATCCTCTTACATCTTCTCTGCACCCTCTCCAGATTGACGACATGTTTCCGATAAGGGAACAAAATTGAGATTTATAATAGCTGCATTGTTTAACAAAAGTAGATCAGTAATTAAACAGGTATCAATCGTAGCGGTACCCAAGGAGAGTGCAGTAACCTGTTTTAATGACTATCGAACAGTAGTTCTTACATCAACAGTGATGAAGTGTTTTGAAAGGCTGGTAATGAAGCATATCAGGTCCTGCCTGAGAAGTGACATGGATCCATTCCAGTTCACCTATTGTAGAAACAGGTCTATGGCAATGCCATCTCACTGGCTCTACATATAGCCCTGGGGCACTTGGACAGCGAAGATGCATACATTAGAATGCTCTTTATCGACTACAGTTTCGCATTTAACACCAAAATTGATCAGCTCTGAGGCCTGGGAGTTAACATCCCACTGTGTAATTGGATTATGGATTTCCTCACCTCCAGTGAAGCTTGATAAGAACCTCTCCTCCAAAATCTACATCCGTACTGGAGCACCACAGGGCTGTGTTCTTAACCCCCCTGCTCTACTCACTTTACATCTATGACTGTTAGCTCAGTACAACAACAACACCATCTACAAATCTGATGACAATACCAGGGTAGTGGGTTGTATAAAGGAAGGGGATGAGTCAGAATACAGAATGGAGATTGAAAACTTGGTTGAACAATGCACCAATGACAACCTCGCACTCAATGTCACAAAAACTAAGGAGCTGATTGTGGACTTCAGGGAAGGGAAGCCAGAGGTATACAATCCATGATCACTGGGGGAACAAGAGTTGGAGAGGGTGAGCAAATTTAGGTTCTTGGGAGTCACTATCTCGGAAGATATTTCCTGGACCCAACACACTAATGGGATAATGAAAAAAGCACGTCAGTGCCTCTACTTCCTCAGGAGTTTGCGGAGGTTTGGTATGACACCAGAAACCCTGGCAAATTTCTACAGAGGTGTGGTGAAAAGTGTGCTGACCAGTTGCATCACGGTCTAGTACGCGAACACCGATATGCTTGAGCGTAAAGCCCTCCAAAATGTAGATGACATAGCCCGGACATCACAGGCAAAACCCTTCCCACTATTGAGTACATCTGCAGGGATTGTTGCCATCAGAGGGCAGCAGCAATTATCAAAGACCCACACTACCCAGCACACTGCTGCCATCAGGAAAGAGGTATAGGTGCCACAAGGCTCACGCCACCAGGTTCAAGAATAGCTGCTACCCCTCCGCCATCAGACTCCTCAATGACAAACTCAATCAGAGACTCATTTAAGGACCCTTGTGCACTTTATTGATTTTCTTTTGTTCCCTCTGTATTGCATTGTCAGTTTGTTTACTTTCATTATCTGTTTACAGCTCTTTTATTTGTTTACATGTTTACTCTGTGTGTAGTTTTTGTTTTGCATTACCAATTAGTGGTAATTCTGCCGAGCCCACAAGAAAAAAAATCTCAGGGTTGTATATGATATCATGTATGTACTCTGACAATAAATTTGAAATCTGAAAAAAATTGAATTGTTTATCAACATTGAGAGTAAAAACAACAAAAAAATACAAATGCGCTCCAAATACAATTGACAAAAAAAAGTTCACTCAATGAGAAATGAGACTGATGTACTGTGACGTGATTCATGAGAGGGTCGATGTCCAACTTCGGACACATTTGAAAATTCTTTGAGTTTATTATCATCTGACTGTAAATGTACAACAAAATAAAACAGCGTTTCTACAGACCACGATTCACATACATATACACCACATCGTAATCACATATATACATGAGGTAATCATATAAATTAAATATTTTATTATAATATCTAGATATTCTATTTTGAGATGATTTACTCAGTACAGGATGCTGTTCATCAATCTCACTGCCTGCGGGAAGAAGCTATTTTCCCATTCAACCTGGTCATGCTCCAAGATGAGGCCCTTTTGGGTAGAGCTCGGCCAAATCCTAGTAAAAATCATAGATAAAGTATTTCCACAGGACCCAGAGTTGTTCCTGTTGGGAAACATCATGGACATAAGATTTACGATTATGCTGTCCAAATTTTGAATCCAATTTGTGTTGATTGCTTTGGCAGTCACCAGGAAGTGCATAGCAGTTACTTGGAAGTCGGACTCTCATCTAGGCATTGCGCGCTGGAATGCGGAAATGCAGAACAGTGTTCCCCTGGAGAAAATCACCTATGTCTTAAGGAGGAAATACGACACCGACCTTAAAATTATCAATTGTACTTGAGTATATTGGGGCAAAAGATATAGTGCAGTTCCTTGTGCATATTGCTCTCTCCATTCCTGTCTACCCTCTCCTGGGGGGGTGGGGGTGGGGGGTAAAATCCATCCATCCATTTTAATTAGATTGAGTTACGAAAATTTAAAGACCTAGATGCCAGCGGTGGGATCCCAATGAATCTTTTGTTGAGTTTGTTTTTACTTTTTTGTAAGAATTTTTAACGTGTAATTGTTTTGTTTTACTTTTTGCCAAGTCTAAATCATTGGATTTAAGAGCAGGTTCCCCAGTGCAAATGCTGGGAAACTTCAGCAAGTGCCTGATCCTACAGGGAACCATTGAAACACTGTTAGAACATAGAACACTACAGCACAGTACAGACCCTTTGACTCTTGTTGTACCTACCAAGCCATGTATTCCTTAAAAAAATACTACTCTCCCTACCCTGTAAACCCTCCACTTTTCCTCCATCCATGTGCCTGTCTAAGAACCTCTTGAATGTTTCAGCCTCCACCATCATTCCTGGCAAGGCATTCCAGGCATCCACAACTCTTGGCATATAAAACCTAACCATGATGCCATCCCTAAACTTCCCTCCCTTCACCTTGTACGTACTGTATGTGTCCTCTGGAGGGTAGTTTATGGTAATGTTGGGAGAATAAAATGTGATTAATTTAGTGTAAATGGGTGATCAATGGGCTGAAGGGCCTGTTTCTGTGCTGGATCTTTCCATGTGAGGAAATCCAATAAAACACTACAGCACTGAAGCGGGCCCTTCAGTTCTTCTAGTTTGTGCCAAACAATTATTCTGCCTTGTCCCACTGACCTACACCCGGACCATATTCCTCCATACTTCTCTCTTCCAACTTTTTTGTGAAAGTCAAGATTGAGCCTGCATTTAACAATTCAGCTGGCAGCTCGTTCCACACTTCCACTCCTCTTTGTGTGAGGAAGTTCCCCTAATGTTCCCTTTAAACTTTTTTCCCTATCATCCTTCTCCCTTGTGCTCTAGTTTTTAATCTCTCCTATACTCGGAGGAAAAAGTCTGGTTGCATTTAGTCTATCTGTACCACTCATAATTTTAAATACATCTTTAAATACCTTTACCTGAGGAATGCTGAGTCTTAGGAGTCATATCTTACAAAGATACATATCAGTCTGGGAAGAGATTGGATTGTTCAAAATCAGGCATGTCAAATTCTGATTTGTGCTCTGGCACTGAATTCAAAGCCTTGGTTTCCTCAAAAGGATCTTAGATCAGAGGAACACATGAAATAAAATAACCTCTGGAACATGGTGCATTAAAATAAGTCAACAACCTTTTTCTTTTCCACAGATGAGATCTGACTTTTCTTTCTGTTTATATTTTAGATTTTCAGCATATGGAGTTCATTTTTTGAAAGTGAAGCTCCATTGCTTTTAATTTTTTTTTAAGTTAGACATCCAGCACAGTAAAAGGCCCTTCTGGCCCACAATCCCATGCCCCTAATACAATCCCTTGTACATATTTTTGAAGAGTAGGAAGGAACCCGAGCACCCAGAGAAAACCCACACGGACACCAGACGGAATGTACAAACTCCCTACGGATTGTGCTGGATTTGAATCTGGTTCATTGGTGCTGTAATCGCGTTGCACTAACCGCTACATAACTGTGCTGCCCCTTTTGATCTGTAGGGGAAAATATGCACATTCCAAATCAGATCTGGGTCGACTTGGCATGGTGTGTCCCTGTGCAGAATGTGATCACGCCAAAGCTCATCAAATCCTCCACCATCTGCATGGATGTGGTGAGGATATAAGGGAGATAATTTCCCTCTCTGACTTATGAACCTTAAACTCGACTTTATTGTTATTTCTCCAGTTCAGAAGTGCAGTTTACGCAGGTTAGGTGGGAAAATCGAACTCTCTTATATTGGGTATTAAGGCCAATTAATTATACCCTTTGTGTTTAATCTCAGATCTTGTGTTCGTGTTTTGTTGCAGGCTGTGGGGTACTTTTTAGAATTACGCCCATGATCACTTTAATGACCATAGCTAATAACTGCTTCTGGGCTATTACCAAGTTGTTACAGTCATTTCTCCTAACAATAAAGAAGGCTATTCTGCCATTTGACTGTTTTCACTGCATTGAGTCTCCCTCCACTGTATGGAGTAAGTAAATCTTTAACAAGTCGCTTGCTGCAAGATGCAAGATTCTATGTCAGGTGTCATATCATAACTCTGAGTTTAATTTTGCAAAGGGAAATTTAGGCAAAGAAATCAATGTTGTGGGTTTTTTTTAAAGCTGCAAACTTGAATGGGAAGTTAATAGATCCACAAGTGAATTCTCAATGTATATTTCCAGTTCAGATCACAAAAAATGAGTTTGCTGATATTCACAGTGTACAATGTAGAGATATACCAAAATTCTTACTTGCTGCATCTAAACAGGTACTTGGTGAAAAAAACTGTAAAAATTACTGAAAAACCAATAACAGTATACTTCATTGAATTAAAAAAGCAACATTAAATACAAAAAAACAATGAATAATAAATATTCAGTTATCCAAGAGCAAAAAAAACCGAATAAAACAATGAGAATGACCCAAATGATTAAGGAATTCTGCAGTTACTGCTACAATATCAGAATTTGCAGCAGGCCACCAAACTTGCCTACACATTTTGCGGACGAGGGAAGAAACTGGAGGACCTGGTGGGGCAGGGTAACGTGATCACAAGGAGAAGGTATGAATTCTATACCCACAGCCCTGCTGGTCAGGACTGGCATTGTGATTTCCGTCTGCACCTTAGTGTCACCCACTCAACCCTGAGAACGAACAGAGTTGATGATCTTTCATCCAAACAGGTAAAATTGTGGATGTAATTGTTTTAAGAAGGAGAGAGGGGAGGGAAGTAGAGGAATTGAAATTCTGTGCTCAGATGGAAGCCAGGAAAAATTAAACAGCAGAAAGGATGATGGTGCAAATCAAGATTGGGGTGAGTAAGGAAAAAGGAGGCAGGTGTAACAGAGATGTACATAAATGGGAACAGTAGAATCACTTTGGAAATTGTCAAGTAGCATTGTCTTTCATGTAAGGATTCTATTCCTTTCTCTCAATTCCTCTATCTCTGCCACATCTGCTCCCAGGATGATATCTTCTATTCTAGAACATCTAAAATGACCTTCACAAAAAGGGTCTTTCTCTTGATTGCCTTTAATTCAGCCCTCCTCTACATCTCCTGTCAAGATATCCTCACCCACCACCCCAAAAGCCTGCCCATCATCCATTCCTTCAGTTTTAAATCTGTTATAGAAATTCAATGATCAATTCACTGTGGTGCAGTTGGTGACGTGGCTGCCAACAGTGCCAGGAATGTGGGTTTAACCTTGAGCTCCAGTGCTGCTTGTGTAACCACTGGGTGTAGTTCGGCCAACATTGTGTGCTTCTTCAGTCACCCAGCTGTTCATGAGGCTGTTATCAAGGCTTCAGTTGTAAGGTCAGGTTGGATCGGCCTTGCAGTGTTGGAGGCTGAGTGGTGAACTAATAGAGATTTCATGAGGGACATGGATAAAGTGAATGCTAATGGTCCTTTTCCCAGAATAGGGGAATATAAAACTAGAGAGCATTGGTTTAAGTGGAGAGGGTAAAATATTTAAAGGGAACCTGAAGGACAACCTTTTTGCACAAAAACTAGTGGATAAATGGGATGAGCTGCCAGAGGAAGCTGTAGACGTGGGTATGAATGAAGGGTTAAAGTCATTTTGACAGGCAGGGATGAGATGAATGCTTAATTGTCACATCTATAATATATCAATATACAGATGCACTGAAGTTCTAACAGCCACAAAGATACATAAGATAAACCAACAACAATGGCCTAAACTACCATCATGCACCATGATACAAAGATAAAAAATATAAAAGGATAGGTAAATCAGTATTCACAGTTCCAATTCATATAAAAATTAAAGAGGTTTCAATAGTACAGACAAAACCTTTGGTGGTCCTTGATGTTCAAGAATCTGATTGCTGTTGGACATGTCCTAGAGGTGCTGGTGTTCAGGCTTCTGTACCTTCTGCCTAAAGAGGAGAGGTTGTGACCAGAGTGATGGAAAGCCAGGGGGGAGGGAGGTTCCTTTATGATGTTGGCTGCCTTCTTGAGGCAGCATCTCACACTGATGTCTTCAATGGATGAGGCAAGTCAAGAGGTACCTAGGGCACACGCAGACAAATGGGTCCAGCTTAAGCAGACAACTTGTTCACCATGGATGAATTGAGTCAAAGAATCTGTTCCAATGATGTAAAACTCCACAACTCAATAACCACATGGGTGTCTTAATGGTGCTCCTGTTTTCTGCCACATCTCAAACACACGCAGATTGGTATGTTAAATTGCCCTGGTGTCGGTAAGTGGTATCAAGACTAGGGTGATAGAGATGGGTATGTGGAGGTGAATAAGCTATGGAACAACAGAGAAATTCTGTATGTGGTTGGGATTCTTGTGATTGTTCTGAGAGCTGGTATAGATTTAATGGATTGAGTGTCCTACTTTCATCAGAAAAAAAAAGTGAAAAAGATTATCTAAGATAAGTATATTCTAAACATTCATTCATTCATTCATATGCAGTTAAAAAATGACGTCCACAGATACTGGGGTTGAGTGCAATACACAAACATGCTGGAGAAACTCAGCAGGTCATGCAGCATCGATACTTGATGAAGGAACCGGTCCTGAAACGTTGGTTACTCTTTACTTCCTATAGATGCTGTGTGACCTGCCAAGATTCTCCAGCATATTTACGTGTTGCAGTCATTGGTATGCTGCGGTTTGAATGGCTGCCCTTTTGAAAGAAGTTAGTTGCATTTCTCTTTCCAATATTTTTATTGATTTTTGATATATATATCTATATATATACATATATAGATATATACGTATATATATAGATATATATATATATATCTATATTTATATCTATATATATATCTATATATAGATATAAATAAAACGCAAGAATATTTTCCAACAAAGTAAAACATATATTAACAAATAGCTGCAAACAACTTAGGAAAGAGACAAAAAATATAAAACAAAAACTATTCTAATGATCTAACCCACACATGTCAAACTCTGGCCCGCGGGCCAAATTTGGCCTGCGATATAATTATATTGGGCCCGCAAGATCATTTTAAAAATGTATTAGAGGTGGCCCGCCCTGCGGGGAAAACAAAATTGTAACACAAGAAGTCTTTCGATGTCATCAGCCAGCAAGCCAGTTGTAAGGCTCCCCGCACAACCAGTCACTTCTCCCACCTGTCGAGTGGTGCGGCGGATTGGCGAGCGCCTGTGATTTCTTGTCGGCGCGACGGACATGGCAGGCTGCACACAGCCCCCGCTGTTCCGCAAAGGCTGAACGGCAGCGCGCTGGGCCTGAGTGGGTGGGTAAGCAGGGGTGGGCAGAGGGTGTAGGTGATGAGTAATGGGCAGGGGAAGTTATGGTGGTGCGAGGGGCAGTTAGAGGGAGGGATGAGTAGAAGGAGGGGTGGATAGGGAAGAGGTAAAAGGGGAGGGGGAGGGTGAGTAGGGGAGGGGTGATTAGAGGGTGAGAGACGGGTAGAGGGAGGAACAGGTTGAGGGGAGAGGCAGTAGAGGGGCGTGTATAGGATGGGGGTGGGTAGAGGCAGAGCGAGTGGAGTGAGGGGTGAGTAGAGGTTGGGTAAAGGACTGGTCAGGAAGAGGGATGGTGGGTCGAGGGTGAATAGAGGCCTAGAGCCTGAGGAGTGAGCAGGAAATGCTGAGTCCTGATGCAGGCCAAAATGGACACAGCCTGTGAATGCTGACTACATCTCCACAGGGACCAAATATGTTTCCCTCAGGTCAAGCAAAGGGTGAACTTGAGCTACCTACTCCTGACCTGTAACATTATCCTCCTAAAGTTATATCCTAAAGTTTAACATTACATATGTTGAAAGAAGAGAAAACATGCAGATGTTGTTGAAAATTTTCAATAAATATTTAGTTCGGCCCTCGACTTAGTCCAAGTTTTAAATTTTGGCCCTCCGTGAATTTGAGTTTGACACCCCTGATCTAACCCTTCCCTTGTGAAGTTATGATTAAACATTTATGTTCCATTAATGTATGAAAGGACAAACAAACCATAAAATGGGATCCACTAATCTTATAAATTATGAAAATAATCGAGGAAAGGGCCCCATAAAGATAAAAAAAGTTAACTTTCATTACATTAGTAGAGCATCTAACTTTTTCCAGCGAAAAGCTTTTCATAACCGTTGAGTACGTGTTACGGAGTCCAGAGGACACCAAGAACCAGTAGCAATTGATATGCACAACAGCACAGGGTCACTTAAACAAAAGTAGTTTTTAATTATATTTGAACAAGAAAACAGAATTAAACTTTAACTTTATTACTTAACCTACCTAACTCACTTAATCCACCCTCTAATACTAAGCGCAGATGTGTGTAATGCGTATTTAAGATTAGAAAAGTTCTTTGGATCACAGTCCAATCTCACTGGTTGCAGGCAATTCTTGTACTGTGCACAGAGGTTAGCATTAAGGAAGTTCCCCAGTCTTTGGTGCTTAACAGGCACATGGTTACCACTCAGGAGGGTTCTTTTTGGTCTTCAGAGAGAGATTCATTTTTGTTCCAGGACATCCGCATCTGATTCCTGTTTAATCAGTCTTGCTGACGAAACTTGCCCCCTTCAGGGTTCTCCAGATGATCCTCCTTCTTTCAGGTCACCTTTCAGACAGAGAGCCTTCTCCTTTGACCAGTCTTCCAAAAGTTTGCCAGCTTTGTCCTTCTGGAACTGATTTCTCTCTCCTCTCTCTCTCTGTTTCACACCCTCCCTCTCTGAGAGCAAAACTGTTCTATCTGCCTGCAAAAAATCAGGCAGCTGTATGTTGATACTTTGTTGCTCTTTTTCAAAAAGCACTCTGCAAAAATTCTGTGTTTTAAAATGTGTGTGTGCAAGCTGCTCTATGCAAGCTGCTCTAGCAATTCCTCCTAAACCACCTCTAAATACTGTCATAATATGTGTAGGAGGGACGGCATCCTTCCATCTCATAAGTATAGCTCTTCTTGCAATGAGAAGAGCAAAGACAACCCACATGGGATTGTAGCCCAGACAATTTAAAATCAGTTGACTTACTTACTTCAAATAGGGCAGGAAAAGGATTAGGAGCCAAATTAACATTAAGAATTAAAGACAAGTTATTGAAGATACTCTCCCAATAACTGAGGAACATGACCAAAACATATGAAATAATTGTATTCCTGAATATATTTTTTTCATAATTTTGTTCTTGCTGGAGGTTCTTGCATTCTCAAAGGTTTAATGACCTCCTGCACCAAGGATTACTTGACTATAGAAATGAGCACAATTTCCACATTAGGACAGATCTATGGAAAGGAAAGTCTTCCCCTCTCCCCACCTGCAGCCTGAGCTTCTTTCCTGATGTTGGCATCCCTGGTGAACGGCTAAAGCCCCAGACATTGACAGTCTGTTGCCCACCATGGATGCTGCCCGACCTGCTGAGTTCCTCCAGCACCTCGTGCTCTGTTCCAGTTCTCTATCACCTGTCAATGTTTTATTTAACCAGGGTTTAGAAGTGGATGGACCAAAGGCAGGCAAATGGGACTGGCCCAGATTGCCAGTTTGAGTCAGCATAGACAATTTGGCCTGTACTGTGCTTTGTGACTCTCTGAGAGAATAAAACACGAAAATCTGTAGCTGCTTTGGCCCGAAACATCAGTTATACCTTTACCTCCTATGGATGTTGCAAGACCTGCTGAGTTCCTCCCACATTTCTGTCTTTTTACCATGTGACTCTGATTCTGCTGGAGAAGGGCTATATGGCTTCCTGATGCTTTTGTTTCTTAAATATCACGCAGTATTAAGGCATACTTACACTTTTTTTTTGTCTTCACATTGGAGGCACTGTCAAACAATCTTGACTCAATGAACACTAGACCAACAATATAAGCTGGTGCCTCTTTCCTTGAGTTCTAGCTTGCCTGTACTGGATGGGGCTGCAAACCCCCAGATACTGAGAATGAGAGCCTCCATTGGAAACGAGGTGGAAATCTTGACCAAAGTTATATTCTTCAGTTGTTGTAATTACTAACTCGGAGATAAAAGAAGAGCATTAAGAGGTGTTATGAGGTAGGAGGGGTTTACACACACACACACACACACACACACACACACACACACACAGACACACACACACAGACACACACAGACACACACACACACACACACACAGACACACACAGACACACACACAGACACACACACACACACACACAGACACACACACAGACACAGACACAGACACACACACAGACACACACACACAAACACACACACACACAGAGACACACACACAGACACACACACAGACACACACAAAGACACACACAGACACACACACAGACACACACACACACACACAGAGACACACACACACACACACACACACACACACACACACACACACACACACACACACACACACACACACACACAATGTTCTATGTTCAATCTACACAAGGATATTCTGTCTAGAGGGAATGATTACTTGCCTGGTTTGAACTCTCAGCCTGAAATATAAATCCAAACAAATGGATCAGTTTCCAACAGAATCCAGAAGGCCCATCTACTGAATGAGGGAGTTTAATTATCTATTCTCCCTTTGATTTTCCAGGTATTATAACTTCAATGGAAGATTGACACAACTCCTAGAGGGAACTGAGCAAACTAAAAGAAAGAGCATTAATTAAATTGATCTTTCAAAACTTCAGGATCTGCCAAAGATTCTAACAGCTCTGCCATATTCTGTTGTTTGATCGCTGTTGTAAACCAAGTAGCATGCAGACATTTAGGACCCAATTATCTCCCATCAATAGCAATGATCAGATCATTTGTTTTAGGGTATAGTTTGATGGATAAGTATTGGCCAGAACATCAAGAAGAAGCCCCTGCTTCTTGCAAAATAGTGCAATGGGATTTTTCCATCCACCTGAGAGTTCACAGTCTTACTTAACACAACCAATGGAAGACACTTGTGACACTGAAGCATTCCCTCTGTTTTAAGTTGTCCATGGAACATAGAATACTGCAGCACAGTACAGTCCTTTCTACCCATGATGTTATGTATATCCAGATAAATCTACTCCATGATCAAGCAAACCCTTCCCTCCCTCACAGTCTATGACCTTCCAATTTTTTTTTACATCCATGTGCTTATCTAAGCATTTTTTAAATATACTATGAAACCAACCTCTACTTCAATCCCCAGCAATGCATTCCAGGCACCCGCCACTCTCTGTGTTTAAAAAAAATGCCTACATCTGACATCTCCCCTAAACTTTCCCCCGCTCTCCCGAAACAGATATCCTCTGGTATTGGCCATTACCACAATGGGAAAAAAAAGGTTCTGGTTGTTCCCCTTATCATAAGGTGTAGAATTCTCTGTTCAAGGAAGCAGTAAGAGGCTGTCTCATTACAAATATTTAAGCCACAATTAGAGAGACTTTTGCATTCTAGAGGAATTAAGAATGATGGAAAAAAGGCGGGAAGGTAGAGCTGAGACCACAGCCAGATCAGCCATCTTATTGAATGGCAGAGCAGACTTGATGGGCTGACTCCTGCTCCTATTTTATACATTCATAAGTAACTCAGCAGGTCAAGCAGTATTAGTGGAAGAAAAAAAATGGTCAACATTTCGGCTCAGAACCCTTCATCGAGACTAAAATGTCTTGCCAGTGGTTGCTATGGTGAACATTTGAATATACAATTGACTCTATACTCAATGAGTCTTCAGAAATCAGGACTTGGCTTACTGATAATAGTCTTGTAAACAGACTCTTAACTGTCTGGTGGAGCAGAATAATTTGCTGTATGATTTTGGCCCAACTTCAAAATTCACTAATGGTACAGTACTCATAACTGGAGAGTACTTTTGGAGCACCTGAAGCCATGAAAGGCACTACAAGAATGCAGCTCCCTCTACTTTATGATTGATTTTGAGCTAAATTGGATTGAGCTTGTGCTACAATCTCATGCCTCCCTGCCTGAGGCCAGGCTTTCCTGTTTAAAATTCAGCAATCCTGTGGTCCCTTTCAATGAAACTTTCCACCTGTGAGGTTTGGATTGGATTCAAGCCATGTTGGGAGCAGACAGACCACCCATTCCCTTTTGCTGATTTAAAAAAAAAATAATATTCTATTTACACACCTGCAGTAAAAGAAGGGATCTACAAATGAGAATAAACTTTCCTTCATAGAGCTCTCAGGCATCATCTGACAGATCCTTTCGTGTTAGTGAAGTCCTCTGGGGATACAATGAAGATTCGGTAGTGGATTTGATTGTGGTGGAATTGGCATTGATTAAACCGTAGAGCATTGCCACCCTGCAGTTTTCTCTCTGGGTGCTGCAGTTCTGTTTTGTCCATGAAGGTACCAACTCAGTGCTGGAAGTCTAATGAGACTCCAGGGGAGCAGGTTTGTCTTCTTTTGAATTCAACAGCACTGAATTTTAGCAATTGGGTTTAAAAAAGAGTGTAAACAATGAGGAGCTGGGGAGAAATGGTCAGTCAATATTTTTGGTCAGGATTAAGGCACAGTGGTGAGGAAGTTGAGGAGGACAAGGCGAAGATCCTCATCTTGACAACATTTTGCAGGTGCACAATTGAGAATGTTCTGTCTGGCTGCATCATTGTGTGGTACGGTAGCTCCAAAACATTGGACCAGAAGTCAATATAGAGAGAGGATCATCAAGAAGATCGAGAAGATTATGATTAGCGTAGTGGGGCCACATGGTTAGCATAGTGGCCTAGTGCAACACTGTTACAACACCAGCGACCTGGATTCAAATCTAATGCTGTCTGTAAGGAGAATGTACAATCTCCCTGTGTCTGTGTGGGTTTCCTTCAGGTGCTCTGGTATCCTCCCACCCTTCAAAATGTACGGTGGTTTAAAGATCACTGTGGCCTCCCTTTCCTCTATTGATGAAATTCACTGGGAACATTGCTTAAATAGAGCTCAAAGAATTACCAAGGATCCCTACCATCCGACACACAGCTTCTTCGACCTATTTCCATCAAGAAGAAGGTACAGGAGCATAAAATCAGGACTGCTGGCTGGAAAATAGCTTCTTCCCACAGGCTGTGAGATTGAAGAATGATATCCTGCAACCCTTATATACAATTTCTGTATATTATATTTGTATGCATGTAAGTGATCATTATGTGCTCTGCATTGTGTGTACAGTGATCCAGAGAAATGGTGTTTCATCTGTACAGTCAGATGATAATAAACTAGAACTTGAACTACCCTGTTGTCAGAGCTGTAGTCAAAGAATAGTACTCAGAGATAAGTGACCTTGTCATGCATAAGTTCCAGGGCTGAGGGTCAGGCCAGGGAGAAGGTATCTGCTGTGGATCTGCTGCTGTCACACTTAGTCACATGACCAAGGGCGGCTGGAAGAAGGAGCAATATTTTGTCATAAATCTCCAGCCATAATTCCACTGGCCAACATGGGAAGTGCACTTTCCTCCATTTCAGGAGATCCTGATTTCAAAACCCACGCCGCCTGCCCAGAGAAAGGACTGTGGGAAGTGCTCCATTGCTGGAGCTGTCACTCTTTGCCAGATCTCACGCCGCCTGCCCAGAGAAAGGACTGTGGGAAGTGCTCCATTGCTGGAGCTGTCACTTTTTGCCAGATCTCCCTTATCACGTAGGCCCTCAGATCAGTATTAAAGATTCCATGGTCATTTTTTTGCAAGCACAAACAGGGTAGTTATTCCTACTGGATCCTGCCCAAAATATATTTTTTCCCCTCACTCAACATTACTAACATCTGGTCAGCAGCATTTGATGTTTTCAGGAACCTGCTGGGAAGAAATTGGCTTCTGTGTCACTTCATTACAGCTGTGACTACACTTCAGAAGTCCTTAATTTACTGCCCATGAAAGACTCAATATAAATGCAAATCTTTCATTTCATAAGTCTAGGATGCATGAAAACTTACCGTCACATGGGTATTTAATCTGCAGGAATGTAGCCGTTTCTCAGGTATTGATGAGGATTCCACTGCCAATTTTATTGAATTCGATGAATGGTTCAAATCTGCTTATTATTTCTTCAAGATCTGTGTGACACCCTTGCTGGAATAAACAGTTCTTTGTGGCCTGTAAAACATATGAACTATTTATTCAAAGTTAGTGAGGTGTGTAGCTCTAGATTTGATTTATGTAGTTATATGTCTGTGCCTGATTAATAATAATGCACAGAATGGGAATTCACCTGTCATCACCAATTGACTCTGTTTAAATGGCATTTGGAGCTATATAGCACAGACAGGCCCTTCAGTCCAAATTGTTCGTGCCAACCAAATTGGGATTCTGGGCTAGTCTCATTTGCCATCACTCGGTCCATGTCATTCTAAACTGACCAAATGTCTTTTGAACTTTGCAATCATATCTGTTTCTACAGATATGTTCCAAATACAGGCAACCCTAATGATGCATGATCAATTACACAAAGACTGAAGTTGCCGAAACTGAAGGCTTTCATTTACAAGAGATGGACAGCATCCATGTGTTGGTTGCTCACACTGACCTGGACTCAAACTGGGGGTATGGTTGTGGCATTACAGTCTTTATGGGATAAAAAGGGGAGGAGTCATGAGCCAGCCAGTGAAAGCAGGGTCAAACAGGAAAGGTCATGTTATTTACATATGACAAATATGTACAATAGTGGTTTCACCACACCTAGGATTAATAAAGTAGCCCATTTGGTCCCTCTTTTGTCTATCCCCTCTAAAGGAATGCCTTCCTGTTCTAGAATCATCTACCCTGAGAAAAAGACAGTGAGTGTTCATTTTGTCCATAACCCTAATGATCTTATCAACCCTCAGCCTCTCACCCTCCATTTTGATGAAAGAAAATGAATGACAATGAGTGTAAGAAAACCCTGAAATATTCCTCCAAACCTCCAGTGCAAATGGAAAAAGCTGAAATGGAAACAAAATTAATTTTCAGATTAGAGAATGGGTGGCACGGTTGGCTTGGCAGTTAGCGCCACACCTTTACAGCGCCAGCGATCAGGGACTGGGATTCGAATACCGCGCTGTCTGTAAGGAGATTGTACGTTCTTCTTGTGTCTGCTTAGGTTTTCCAGGGGGCTCCTGTTTCCTCCCACCATTTGAAAAGTACCTGGGTTGTAGGTTAATTGGGTGTAAATTGGACAGAATGGACTCGAGGGGCAAAATGGTCGGTTACTGTGCTGTATGTCTAAATTAAAAATTTAAGTCACAGGATGGAGCTAGCTCTATACAAATGGATACAGCTGGCTAAACACCCATCCTCACTCCACTGTTCCTCAAATTCTTTACTTTTTATCGACATGTCCAACTCCCTTTGGATGCTATATTGCATCAGGGCAAAGATGAGGAGGAACTTCTTCACCCAGAAGAGAACCTTTGGAGGTAAAATGCAAAATTCTGCAGCCACCGTGGTTGAAGTAAAAACACAACGCTGGAGAAACTCAGCAGGTCAAACTGTGTACTTTATATAGCAAGGATAAAGGGACATAACCAATGTTTTGGGCTTGAGCCCTTCATCAAGGTATAAAAAAATGTAGGCAAGTGTCCAAACAAAATATAGGGGGCGTAGGGGGTGGGGGAGCAAGGAGCAGGCGAGCAAGGGGCAGAGCACAGTCCAAATGGCAAGAGGTGGATAATGGAGGGAAGGCACAACAACAAGCAGTAGGAGGAGGGCTGGTTCTGTGATTGGAGAGGGAAGGGGATGGAGAACTCGAGGAATGAAGATAAAGGGAAAGAGAAGGGAGGGACCGCGGAGAATAGGCTAGCAGAAACTGGAGAAGGCGATGTTAATGCCATCCAGTTGGAGAGTGTCCAGATGGAAAATTAAGTATTGTTCCTTCAATTTATGGGTGGTCTTGGTGGGATGGTACCTACCAGGTCTAGTGAAGCAGAGTATGTTCAAGAATGACCATAGAAAATAGAACACCTCATCACAGAAATAGACCATTTGGCCCTTCTAGTCTGTTATTCTGCTAGTCCCACTGACCTGAACCTGGACCATACACCTTCATACCCCTCCCATCCATGTACCTATCCATTTTTTTCTTAAATGTCAAAATTAAGCCCACATTCACCATTTCAACTGGCAGCTTATTCCAGACTCACACCACTCCGCACAAAAGTTCCCCCCAATGTTCCCCTTAAACTTTTCCTCTTTCACCCTTAACTCATGTCCTCTAGTTTTTATCTCACCTAATGCATGGTGAAAAAAACTTGTTTTTAGTCATTGTGCGATTTATCACAGGAAAGGGGTACTAGTTAAACAGGAAACACATCCTTGGTCAAAGGTCGTTTCTTGTTTATAGTGTGGATTATGGAGGGTCATGTGACTTCTTTGTCTGTAGCTGCAGTAACTCTGAGTGAAACTTCGGGAGGCTGGTGCAGGCTTATATCCCAGAGGGTGATTGACACCCGACCGGGTGAGGGTTGATCCATTCAGGCCGACTGATTGACAGTCGGCCAGGTGTTGTCCTGTCCCCTTACACTCCTGCAGGTACCGAGGTTTCCCCCTGCAGTAGGCCGGTGGTGTACAGTTACATAAAGAGCACTTTTGCAGTTTATTGGGTTGCAGTTAAATGGAAGATCAATTTGTACCAATCAAATGAAGCATTGCTGCTCCGTTGTTGGATTCATTCAGGAGCCTGATGGCTGCGGGGAAGAAACTGTCTTTAATCTGTTAGTGAACGCTCTCTCATTCTTAAACCTTCTCTCCAATAGGGGGGAGAGAGAAGACTGTGTGTTCATGGTGTGTTAGATCTTTCACTATGTTTTTTGCAGAGGGAGATGTAGCTGGAGGCCATGGAGGGGAGAGAGGTTTGCATGATGTTCTGGTTGCATTCACCATCTTCTGCATGCCCTTCTGATCTTGGACTGTTAGCTAGAGTGAATGAATTAAAACAACAGGCTGAATTTATTGGAAACAAATCAATTTGACTATTTACAAGAGTGTCTTTAGATGTATGAATCTATATTTCCTCAAATTAATTGCCCCATTCACGTGCATGGATTAAAAGCAATTCGGTGTCCCATTCCGAGAAAGCATGCCTACATTATCAGTAAGACGCCACCAGAGGGCGGCATAGAGCCAGGTATCACTGTGGGTATTTCTTAGCCTTGTCAGGTATTGAGCATGTTTTAAAGGGGGATGGAATAAGTCTCAAAAACTCTAAAGTAAAATTCCATTAAACTTAGTCAGCAAGACACAGCACAGCCTCAATTCCTAACTGCCTACCTGCAGTTACGTCTTGGGTTCCCAATATTTTAATATTATTGGGTTCTCAGGATAAAAATGAGGTGGGAGAGGTTAAGAATGGCAAGGTTTCAAGGGTCACGGTTCATTTATTGTCATGTACACAGCACCCAAAGTGTGTTTACTTTTATTTCCCTGTAAAGGCACACTAAATAGTGCCGCTAGTCCAACCCCTCCTCACCCCCACCCCTGCAAGTGGAGTAAGAGAAGCAAAAGAGAGTCCCTGCAGACATTGAATGTCCAGGGATCCAGCCATCCTTCCAATGCCACCATCTCCCACGCTCCCTGTAACCTCTGTTGCCATAAGGCCATATGTCCGGTCCAGTAGTGAATCCAAGCTCCAGGCATCTGAATTACCCTCCTGTTCCAGACCCCTGATATAATCTGGAAGCTGTCAGCTCCCAAGGTCCTGCAGGAACAGGGAAACAGGTGTGGAGACACCTGAGGAAGCAAATGTATGAAAAGCAAGCACTGGGATGGGTTTGGGAAATGGAAACGTGAAAGGTAAATGGAGAGTGTGGAACCACTTCAGAGTGGCATTGACATGAAATTGGAACACTTCATGTTCATGTAGGCATAATGAAGAGGGATTGTTGCTGAAAGGTGACACAAACTCTCCTGGTTCATTACTGTTCTTGAAGCCAAAGTGTTGACTCTGTACAGATACAGCTGGTTCACAAAACCTCCATGCCCTCGTCACCATCATTGTTTGGCTCAAACTGGATGGGCCAGCTGCCCTTCCAATACTGCTGGTGCTTTCTGGTGATGTTTTTGAAGGCAACTCAAGCCATTACACCAACTAACACAACACACAAAAAAACATAACTATCAAAACCAGTAGAAAACCTCTTCACAACGAAAACAAAAAATTAAGCTAATAAAAACAAGAAAACCTACAAAACCTTAAACACAGACCATACCCCCTCTGTCAACCATCTCAACCTCCTGCTGTTGCGGGGAAGCTGCCAGCATATTGAAGAACATGTCCTATCAGACTCATTCTTTTATCTCACCACTTTCCATCAGGCAGAAGATACACAAGTCTGTAAAAACACAAACCTCCAGATTCAAAAACTGGTTCTTTCCAGCTGTTGTCAGAGTCTCAAGTGGACCTGTCATGCAGGTGATGATGAAGACTAGTATAATAGGGACATTTAAAAGACTCTTAGCCACATGGGTGTGAGGTAGGGATGGATGAGGACAAGGAAGTAGATGAGATTCATATAGAATAGCGTTTGTCAATGTCCCAGATGGGAGAGTGGTTCAAACCAATAGGGCCCCTAGCATCCAGGGCAGTTGGAAAACTGCAACCAAAATTGGCTAGATAATTGAAGAAAGAGGGTATGGTGGAGGGTTGTTTTTGCAATTGGATGCCTGGTGTCCCACGAGGATTGGTGCTGAGACCCTTGTTGTTTGTAATAGACACAGCATCCATAGGAAGTAAAAGGTAGCAACATTTTGACCTTACCTCCTTCATCAGGAATGACTCAGGTCCAAAATGTTGGTTATCCTTTACTTCCTCTGAATGCCGCATGACCTGCTGAAGTTCTCCAGAACATTTGTGTACTGCACTCAACCCCAGCATATGCAGATTTTCCTGTTTAACTCCATATTTGTGTGGAGATGTGGGAGGCAAGATCAGTAAGTTCATGGATGACACAAAGACTGGCAGAGTTGTTGAGATTGTGGAGGATTGTCTTAGGCTGCAGAGAGATATTGGCATATTGGCGAAGTGGTTTGCAAATGGCAGATGGTCTTAAGTCCAGACTAAACACTAAAAGGTGATTTACTTTGAGAATATTAATAAGGCTATAAATGTTGGAGCGTTGGGGAACAGAGGGACCTTGAAATTCAAGTTTATAGACCTATGGAGGCTGCAACACTGCTGGACAATATTGTTAGGAAAGCATGTGGGACAATGGCATTCATCAGCCAGGGCATTGCATAGAAAAGGAGGGAGATTATGCTCCAACTTCATAAAACCTTGGTCAGATCTTTGGTTAATACTGCATGTGGTTGTAGTCACTGAGCTATAAGAAGGGTGTGAGAGCATCGGGGAGGGTGCAGAAGAGGTTCACCAGGATGTTGTTTGGGGTGGAGTGTAGAGACTGGAGAAGCCGGGTCTTTTCCCCACAGAGTGGAAGAGGTTAAGGTGGAACATGATAGAGGTATGTAAAATTATGATAGGTATACATAGGAAACTTTTACCCCTTAGGCAGATAAAACTAGAAGTGTTGGTTTATGGCAGTGTTATCAAAACTGTGTTCTGTGAAAAGGCATAGGGGTTCCATGGATGAAATGGGTAGTAATAACTATAACTAGTAATAACTATATTTCTTTAAAATACTTTTTACCTGTGTTTTTAAAGCCCTGTGTGTCTGTTATGGCAGCAAACATTTGCCTCGACCCTAACAAAACAAAATGGCATCCTGAGGCCTGACTTCTGCACTGACATCTACGCTGTTGATGTCAAGCCTCAAGACGCCATTTTCAACCAATGGGACTCGGATTTATCTTGGCACGAGGCTGGCCACATTTTAAAATTTAAACAGAAAAAAAGTACATAGGAGAAAGGATAATTCATCTGAAGCAAGTAGTGAGGTGGCACCGTTTTTTCACAAAGTTTCTTCCATGAGGCCTATATCTGAAAATTATTTGTCACTTGGATTCACCTCGGCCGAGAATAAAGAGGCACCAGATGCACAATTTGTTTTATATGATAAAATTCTGTCTAACAGTTCTTTGGCCCAACAAAGTTATAAAGATATCTGGAAGCAAATCATCCCCAGCACAAAGATAAGGATGTGTCCTTCTTTAAACGAAAACGAGTTCACTTGGAACCAGTTAAGGTTTTCAGATGGAAACTGTAAAGAGAGCAAAGGCAGAGAATGAGAATGCAGCTGAACCTTTTTACTGGGATAAGCCCACACTCTTGGAGAATCTATCATTAAGCCTTGTTTAAACGACAAAGTGAAGTGTATGTTCAACAAGCAGTTCAGCAGGAAAACTGATGAAGTGCAAATGTCGAATAATATTGTTTCGAGTTGTATTAAGGATCTAGCTGAAGACACAGAAGTGGAATTAATAGCTCGTTTTTTGTTATGTGATGCTTTTTCAATACAATTGGATGAGAAAACAGATGTAGCAGGTCTTCTGCAGTCTTCATTAGGTATGTGTACGAGAAGGATATTGAGGAAGATGTGCTGTTTTGTGAAACTTTGCAAGAGCACACAAATGAAGAATAAATTTTTAACTGCATCGGTATTAACTACATGATGAAGAATGCCATTCTGTGGAAAAAGAGCTTGCACGTGTGCACAGATCGAGCCAAAGGTCTCACGAGTAGATTTGTTGGAACCATTTCCAGACTGAAGAGGGTTGCATCGAATTGCAGCAGTACTCACTGTGCCCTTCATTGACATGCACTTGTAGTGAAAAAAATGCCCAAGCCCCTGACAAAAGTGCTCGACGAAGCAGTAAAAATTGTTAATTATATCAAAAGTCGTCTACTGCTGTCCCATTGTTTGAAAACTCTCTGTGAAGAAATGGGAAGCCAACACACAGCCTTACGACTGCTTACAGAAGTGAGATGGTTATCCCCAGGAAAAGTATTGGAAAGGCTATTCGAACTGCAAGAGTATTTTAGTGACAAAGTCTTCACTTTCAGAGAGCCTGTTAAGTTGCAGCTGGTTAATGCATATTGCATATCTTGCTGATATATTCACAAAACTGAATGAAATTAATATGACCCTACAAAGCAAAAATGTGACCACTTTTAACATGTTGGACAAAATTTCATCACTTTCTAGAAAAATTGACTTTTGGATTTCAATGGTGAAAGGAAAAAACTTTGATTGTTTTTCCACACTGCAAGACTTTGTGATGGAGCATGATGTGAGTTTTTTTTTTGAAAATTTTATTTAATTTCACATATGCATTAAAACTTATACATAAATTTATTGTTCTTGATGTGAGTTTTGATGAAGATTTTCTTGATGAAATGGTACAACAAAATTACTTTATTTCCTGCACTTGATGAGTATTTTCCCAACATTTCTAGTAAGAACAAGAGATGGGTATAAAATCCTTTCGTTGTCATGCCCCAACCCGCCGAATTATCAGTTCAAGAATATGAAAATCTAATTGACGTGACATCCGACCTTCATACGCAGAAAAGACCTAAAGATTTTCCGCTGACTAAATTCTGGATTAGCCTAAGTGAAGAATATCCGTCCTTGGCAAAATCTGCTGTGCATTGCTTATTGCTATTTTCCACAACTTACATTTGAGAGGCTGGATTTTCATATTATGCAGCAATGAAAACAAAATATAGAAACCGACATGATCCGACAGAAACTGACATGATCCTTATGCAAGGATACAACTATCTAATATTGTGCCCAACATTAAGAGGATCTGTGAGGACTAGAAACATTCCATTCATCCCATTAAATGCAAATTAGAGGCAAGAAATGATTTCAACATGGAGAATGGTGAATTTATTTACTTTCTTACTATGTTTGTGTATATAGCAGGTCTTCTAAACTGTAATTGATGTTAGGGGTTCTGCAATTTCCAAGTGCTTCCCAAACTGGTTTCATGAGCTAAAACGTTTGGGAAGCCCTGGTTTAGGGTATGGAGTAAAGGATTCTGAGGGGGACTTCCTTCACCTAGACTGCGCTGCCTGAGAGAGTTGTGGAAGCAGGATTGCTGACAATGTTGAGATAAACACTTGAATCACTAAGCCACAACTCCTTAGAATTGAAACTCCCTCAAGATTTGGAATCAAATATGATAGGGAAGATTTCTAATTTTACGACTTATTATTGTTGTCTAGAGGTAATTTGTTGGACAAGACTAAGAAATTATGGGAGCAAGACTTTCAACAATTATTTTCAGATGCTACATGGGTTTCTATTTTGAAATAGGTAAATTCATCTTCCTTAGGTGCCCGACACTCATTATTACAACTTAAAGTAGTACAACGAGCTTACTTCTCCAAAGTTCATTTGGCTAAATTCTATTCTAATGTTTCTTCAAAATGTAATAGATGCAAGACTGAAGAAGGCACGTTGTTTCATATGTTTTGGTCATGTTCTTCTCTTTCCAATTATTGGGAAAGTATTTTTCATACCTTGTCTTCAGTTCTTAATATTAATTTGACTCCTAATCCTTTTCTTGCCCTCTTTGGAATAACTAGAAGTTGTCTGGGTCACAATCCCAGGTAGTTGCCTTTGTTTCTCTTATTGCTAGGAGAGCTATACTGAGAAGATGGAAAATTCTGTCCCTCCTACGCACACCCAATGGGTGTCTGATGTGATGATGTTGGAAAAAAAATTAGATGTTCTACTACTGAAATGTATTTTAACTTTGTTAGTTTATGGGGTCCTTTTCTTAATTCTTTTCATAATTTATAAGGCTACTTAGATCGCATTTAGTGATTTGGTTGTTTCCTTTTTTACAGTAGGGGAGTATATATGTTCAACCAACAACTTCATACGGTTAGATTATTAGTATATTTTTTTCTGCCTTTTGGTGATGTATCATAAGTTATTCATAGTTATATGTACCAATATAGTTACCTTGATGGATATTATTATTATTATTATTACCTATGTATCATTTACTGCTAAAACTTAATAAAAATATTAAAAGAGAGAATCATTGGGTCACAGAGGGAGTTTGTCCAAATGCTAAAGCTCTACCCCGAAATGTTGACACGTCTTTCTCTCCCATTGATGCTGCTTGACCCTCCAACAGTTTGTTGCTCCAGAACTAGAGTAGTCCATGCATATTGGCACATTGTAGCAGGTGACGATAATGATGATGAATTTATTGTCATATCCATCATCTAATGTACATATGCACTGACATTCTTACTTGCTGCAGCTGAACAAATATTTGTGAATAAAAACTATTACAGTAAACCTACTTGGATTAAAAAAAAAAGACAATAAACATGATGAATTCACTGTAATCCTTGTGTTAAAAAAAAAGTGACTTGCAATAGAGCAAACACTCCTTTTGAGGTTTTGGAGCAGTCTCTGCTTAGTGAACCAAGGGGAGATCCAAGAGCCTGATAGCTGTAGGGAAGAAAATATTCTTGAGTCTAAAAGCGCTGGTCTTCAGACTTCTGTACCTTCTACCTGAACATAGCAGTGAGAAGTAGTTGTGATCAGGGAAATGGGAGTCCTTTATGGTGTTGGCTGTTTGCTTGAGGCAGCATCTCACATAGATGACTGCAATGGACAGGAGTTTGGAGCCTATGATGGACCTGGCTATGTTCATTACTTTCTACAGCCGCCCGTGTTCCTGGGCACTTGAATTCCTAATAGGCTGTGATGCAACCTGTCAGTCTATTTTCCACAGTGCACCTTCAGAAGTTTGACAATGTATCCTACAACCTGTCAAATCTCCTGAAAGTCCTTCGAAGGTAGAGGTGCTGGTGTCCATTTTTCACAATTTTTCCTGTTCTGGCTCCAGGAGAGGTCATCTGAAAGATGGACTCTCAGGAACTTGAAGGTTCTGACTCTCTCTACCTTCATCTCCTCAAGGCAGACAGGTGCGTAGTCCCTCAGCCTCCCAATCCTAAATCAACAATCAGCTTCTTGGTCTTGGTGATGTTGAGAGCAAGCTTGTTGTTTTGGCATCATGCAACCAGGTTCTCGACCTCCATCCTGCATTCTGACGCATCATTTCCAGTTAATCAGCCAAAAACAGTGGTGTCATAAGGGAATTTGTAGATTGAATTGGAGCTGAACTTGATTATGGGTGTACAGGGAATGAAGCAGGAGACTAAGAACACAGCCTTGGGGTGCCTCTGTGTTGATGGTCAATATGGAGAAAGTGATGTTGCTAAAGACTTGCCATTGACCTGTTGTGGCGATGGGTGAATTGAAGTGGGTCCAGGTCCTTTGTAAGATAGGAGTTGACTCATTCCATTACCAACTTCATCAAAGTAGCCATCATTGCCTCAAGCTCATAATCATGGAGGCAGGTCACATTACTCTTCTTGGCATTTGCATAATGAATGTCCTTTTGAAGCTGGGGGTACCTTTGTCCTTTGTAGAGAGGTTGAAAATGTCCACAAAATCTTCACCCAGTTGCTCCGCACATGGTTTAAGGACCCGACCATGTACAACGTCTGGAGCTGACACTCTTTGAGCATTTACCCTCATGGAGATTCTGTTTAGAGACTGGGAGCACAGAATCAGCAGGGGCTGTGGGAGTCTACAAGGATTCTTCATTGTTTTTGTCACCTGAAACAACCACAGAATGTATTGAGCGATGTGTTGCAGTTGACAAAGCTGCCTTGTTTCACCTTGTTCAAATCATGAAGAGAAAGAGTGCAGGTTCAGAGACTCAAAGTCGGATACTTTAATAAGCAGGATGTAGTCCTAAAACAGGCAAATGGAATTCATGAAGATGGGTACAAATGTTGGCATGGACACAGTGGGCTGAAGGGCCTGTTTCTGTGGTGTATAACTTCATGAAATTAAACCTCAGCCCACCATGTTTGACCACCAACCATCCATTCACACTAAGCTTACATTTTATTTCTTCCCACATTCTGCTCACTGCTCAATGTGAACTTTATTGTCATACACCCAAGTACAAGGTGCAGAGTACCAAAATTCTTACTTGCTGCATCCATACAGGAAGGTAAGATCCAACGACGACAATAGTGAAAACTTACACAACCACAAATCCAAGACAGAAAGGGAGGCAATAAATATTAAAGAAGAGATAGTTACAAGTATTCATAGTAACAGTTAGTGCAAGAAAGAAAAGTTACGTTTTATTTGCACAGACAGATGTTCTGATGGTTCTGGGTAGTTTATGGTAGTTTAGGGTTAGAATTGTATTGGATGATTCAAGAGCCTGATAGCTGGTGGATACAAAGTGTTCTTGTACCTGGAGGTGCTGGACTTCAGGTTTCTGTCTGAAGGGAGCAGCTAGAAGAGATTGTGGTCAGAGTGATGGGGGTCCTCTGGAGGCAGATGCTTTCAATGAACTGGAGGCCTGCATCCAAGATGGGTACTGGCTAGGTGTGCCATTCTCTGCAGCCTCCTGCATTCCTAGGTTCTTATGAACTCCCCTCAGAACCAACCACTCACCTGCACTCTCAGAGAAATCTATAGTGGCCAATTAACCGACCAATCCACACTTCTTTGGGGTGTGGGAGGGAACCAGAGCACTTGCTGGAAACCCACAGTTACAGGAAAAATGCACCTCCGCCACACGGGCAACAACCTGAGGTCAGGATTGAACCTGTGACTCTGACATCAAGAAATGGTGGCTCGACTGGCTACGTAACTGAAATAATTTCACTCATATGATGTCCATTGTTTAGTTTTCCTCGCAGAAAGCATTAATTAGACTGTTCACAGTGTGGAGGTAGAAAGTAAGTAGCACAACCTGTCATTAGCTTTTGTCTTTCTTGACTGTTTTGACTAAAACCTGTGCTCCTGGCTGAAAATATTAGAAGGGTGAAATACCAGCCTTTCTCAATTCAAAAGCAGAGTGTATGTCAGGGAAGGAACTTGATAATGCTTTTGACCCAGTGTCTGTAAAAGTCCATATTTTGAGACTCAGCAGGCTGCATTCTCCCACCACCCCCCCCCCCCCCCATCATGCCTTCAAATCCCACCCCAGTAATGAGCACAAAGAATGAGCCTCTTGTTTTAATGAAAGAATGATGATATTTGGATGAAATATTAAACTGAGGTACGATCTAGTCTGTCAAAGGGATTTAAGAGACCCCATAACACCAGTTTGATTATAAGTGACTCATAATCCCTATTACCCTGGCCAATATATCTCAAGCGACACTGAAGTTTATTTGAGAGACAAGAAATCTATAGATACTGGGATCTTGAGCAGACAAAGAACTGCTGCAGGAACTCAGCAGATCAGATAGCATCTGTGGTAGAAATGGTCAGTCAACATTGAGTTTGGACTCTCCATCAAGATTAGTGGGATGAAGATATGACACATATAAAGGAGGAAGCAGGAGTAGATACATAAAAGTTTTGCTGAACATCTGCACTTTGTCGGTCACTGTGTGCTCTTCTGGTCATCTGGAGCCATAAGAGTCACACAGTTTTGAAACAGGTCCTTTGGCCCAACTTGCCTGCACCAACCAAAGAGTCCCACCCACATTAGTCCCACCTGCCTGGGTTTGGCCATATCCCTTGAAACCCATCCTCTCCTTGTATTTGCTGACATGTTTCTGAAACTTTGCAAGAGTACCTGCCTCAACCATTTCCTCTGCCAGCCTCTTCCCTGCATCACCACCCTCTATGTAAACAATTTTTACTTGTGCAACCATTCCTGCCTGTTGTTGGCCTCATCTATTGTCCATCACCCACAAACTCATGGCATGAACATTGATTTCTCTATTTTTGATAAGCCCCCACCCCCATCTGCTCCCACTCGTTATGGTTCTTCATTACCTCCTCCTATACCTTTTTCTTTCTCCATACCTTAACATTTCTTCCTCACCCTTCCTACTGCTATCTCCATTATCCATCCCTCCACCTCTTACACCTTCCGTCCTCTCCTTTCCAGACCCCTTCCCCAGCATTTTCCCACCCTTATACATTTAGTTTCACTGCTGTCCCTCTCAGCTTGATAAAGGGACCAGACCTAAAATGTTCACTGACCCTCTGTGATCTCACAAGAACCTCCAACAATTCTTTTAAAACACACACTGAAACTGTTGGGAAGAACTCACCCAGTCTCTCAAGTCCCCAAAGAGATATTGCCAACAGAAGGTTGTATGGAATGAGTTGCCAGAGGAAGTGGTAGAGGCAGGGGCACTCGCTACATTTAAAATACATTGGGACAGGTCGAAAGGCTTGAGAGAGATGTGGGCAAATGGAACAAGCTCAGGAAGGCAACATGGATAAGTTGGGCTGAATGGTCTGTTTCTGTGCGGTGTCACATTATAAATCGATATGGTTTCATTCATTGTAAGACTCTGGTCAGAGTCCGGATGCCACATCAAATCTTTTTTTTTGTTTTGCACCGGTATAGTTTGAACAACTGTGGAAAATAGGATCATGGAAAAAAAAAACTTTTAAATAGATTATGGAAGAAATTGGGAGCAATTTCTTTTAAGACAGCAATTTTCCTTTGGCATAAACAACTTTGCAAAATGACTTTGAGTCAATGCATTTTATTTGACTGGGCAACTTATGGGTTTTATTTTTATTACTGAGCTTCGCCACAACCAAATGATGTAACGTCAGTGGGTGGGGAAGCAGGGAGGGGGCAATTTCCCTTCCTCCTCCTGCCATCATCATGCTCCTTGCGGAGTGAAGGGGGCTGGAGGTGACGGAAGTGCGGGAGACCGGGGAAGCGCCTGCCGCCAGCGGAGCGTTGGCGGCGTCTTGGTCCCGTCCGCGTCGCCGCCACCCGCCGGCGTTCCAGTCGCACCTTGCCTGGCCCGGACCGCACGAGGTGAGAGCGCAGCGCCAGCGGACACATGCAATGCGAAAGGGAGCCCCGGTTGCCGAGAGCTGGCCAAGTCCGCATGATGCATGGTCTGCGTGCTGTTCAGGTTCATGTTCTTTCCACTCCCCACCCCAGTGTCCGGGGGTTCGCGGCTTCCCAACCAAAAATGTCCCTCCAACTTGCTAAAAGTGACAGGCACATGATTTTTGGTGCTACGTTTTAAACATTTTAAGTGCTTTTTTTAAATAAGCGTGCCTTTTCTTTACGGGGTGTAGATTTTTTGGGGGGGAAAGGGGCAAACTCCAAAACGTCCCTTTGCAAACTTCTGACTGCAACCTCAGGCGAGCGGTGGTGGTGTTGGGTTGATTGGCAGGACGGCTTGCCAATCGACGGCGGGATCCGCTGTATCACCTTTCTTTCCTGCCTTCCAATCCGCGGGCGGGGTTGGATTGGGTGGGAGGGGCGGGTCCGTGACGCTCTCGCCCAGCCTGTCCAGGGACCACAATGGGCTTGTCCCCTGGTGTGAGCTCCACCCACGGCGAGCGACTTGACGGCGGCAGCTCTCGCTCGGCACGTCCTTGTAAAGCCACACTTGGTGGAGAGCAAGTTGCAGCTTGTGCATTGCCAGACCTGCGTGATTTGTCTGCTGCACCTCTCACCCAAGACGTGTGGAATTAAGCAAGGTGGTCATCAGTGCCACTCCTGTGAGTAATGACCAGGCCCCAGAGGAGGGGCGGGGGGGAAATCTTTCCAGCCCCCTATCTACATTTTGAACTGGTGGGCAAATAAATTCACCCCCTCTCCTTGCTCTCCTCCCCCACCTTTTTAACAAAAGGTTCAGCATTGAAAGGTTGGTCATACCCCTTGGCTACAATGACCCGAGTTTCTCCAGCACTTTTGCGTATTACACTACAATCACAGTGTCTGCAGACTTTTGATGGTAAATGAACTTTGTGGGATTTTATTTGTCACAGTACTGAAATGCATTGCAAAACTATCCAGGCAAATTGGCTAATCTGCGACTATGAGAGTGAAGGGTTACAGTCGAAGCGTGCAAAGCCAGCAACATTTTACCCAAGGGTTGTGTGTTCAATAGTCTGATAACTTAAGGGAAAAACTCTTCTTGAACCTTGTGATGCATATTTTCAAATTTGTGTATCTTCCGCCTGCTGGGAGGAGGAAGAAGAGATTGATGGGGAGGATTGGTCTTCTCGTACATTGCCTGCTGAATGCAGTGTTGAGGTTGCAAATGTCAAGGCCATTCCTGCTTTATCAGGGACCCTGTTTAAAAACTGGGCAGGAGAGTTGATTGCAAGTATTATGGGGTTGATATTTATCTATACCATGTTTGGTGATAGACTTAAATGTATGGAAACATGTTCTTTGACTCAAGACATCCATGTTGTCTATGCAAGCTCATCCCATTTGCCTTTGTTTGGACCATTCCTATCCATGTATCTGTCCAAGTCTTTTTAACTGTCATAATTGTACCAGCCTCGAACAGATCCCTCTAACAATGTGTTCCCTATACCCATCACCCCTTGTGCAAAAAAAGTTGCTTCTCAAGGAGCCTTTAATTCTTTCTCCTTTCACCTGAAACTTGTAGCCTCTAGCTTTAGACTCTCCTATTGTGGGGGAAAAGACTGTGGCCATCCACCTTGTTTATGCCCTTCATGATGTTATAAACTTCAAAAAAAGTCCTCCCTCATCCTCCTTCACTCCAAGAGAAAAAGTGCTAGCTTATTCAGCCTCTCCTTGGAACTCAAGCCCTCTAGTCCCAGAAACATTATTGTGAATCTTTTCTGTATTTTTTTCAGTTTACCTATAGCGAGGTGACCAGAACTAAACAATACTTCGTTCAGTTTTCCCTTTTTCATGCACAGTTATAACATGATGTCCCAATTCCTATACTTGATGCTGTTCATAGTCCTAGACGATCTATACTAATCCAAGATTGCAGTGTTCTTCTGGGAGACTTGCTCAAGGTGAGGGTCATGTTTCTACATCGAAGAATGCATTTAGAAATTAATGACTGAAGTGATTGGATTTGTGCAACATTTTTCACATCTCATTCTGTCTCTATTCCAGTGTTCAGTATGTTGGACATGACACTCCTTCATCCTATCCTGTCTGGTGCTGCTTTACTTGTTTTGTTCACAGGCAGCTATTTTGATTAATGATGCTCTCAACAAAGAATAAATATTTATTTAAGCAAGCTCATAACACCCTCATTGTGCTGCTCCTCCTTGTGAAGGTGATGATTAGATTTCATTAAAATGTGGTTTCACAGTTGACTCAGATTGGAGGAAAGTTGGTGATTTCACAGAGAATGAAAACAGGAAATGCCGAAAAGGGATCAGCAGGGGCAGGCACCAGTTGTGGTGGGGTGAGCGGGATTAGTGACCTTGATTTCTATCAATGGGCCAGGTTAAGACTCTCTGTGCAACCTGTCCAATGTCCATTTGAACTTGTACTGGGTTGAAGATGGCGTAAGAAAAACAGAATTTGTATTTGTCTAACATCATCCACATCTGTTATTCTACATTTGAGGGAGTAGTACCTTTGGTAATGCGGAAAATGTCACTGAGCTAGTTTGAACCCATGAATAGCAATGATTGTGACCTTCTCTACATCGGAGAGGCTGGGCGCATATTGGGAGTTTGCTTTGCTGAGCACCTTTGCTCTGTCCGAACCAGAAACAGAGACCTCCCAGTAGCCAACCATTTCAATTCTGTGTCACACTCCCATACTCACATGTCTGTCCCACCAAGACCACCCGCAAATTGGAGGAACAACACCTGATTTTCCATCTGGGGACTCTCCAGCCAGATGGCATTAGCATTGACTTTTCCAGTTTCTGCTAACCTGCTCTCTTCTTCCCCCTCCCTCCTTCCCTTCCCATTTCCACTTCTCCTCCCACCTTTCCCCTTCGCTTCACCTAGCCATCTCTCCTCCCTTGATCACTGCTGTTCCCTCCCTCCCTTCACCTATCACCTCTTGCCTTTGTGACCACCCCTACCCCCACCCCACGGTTTTGTTCAGACGCCTGCCAACATTTTTCCATACCTTGCCCGAAACATCGGTTATAAATTTATAAATTTTTACCTTTGCTGTATAAAGGACAAGATCTGAGCATCATCAGGAATTTCTATTGGCAACAAAGTGCAGCCACACAAATAGACAATGAGAATATCAGCCAGTAAAGTGAGGAGTCAGACAGAGTTGTGCTCTATCACCAGACCCATTCTCACTGTACAGTGAAAACGTCATGAGAACCAGACAAGACCTACCTGGAATAAGTATAGGAAGTCACAATATCAACAACCTCCGCTATGCAGCTGATACAGTGCTGATAGCAAACAGTGAAGTAAATTTACAGAAATTTGTATCTACCATCAACACAGAGAGCGAAAGACTTGGCCTAACTTTAAACAAAAAAAACCTGAAGTAATAGTAATATCAAAGAAACCCAATATTCCAAACTGTAGGATCATATTGGGAAATGAAATCCTGAAACAAGTTCACAACTTCAATTACCTTGGATCATGAGTAACATCTGATGGCAAATGTGAAATAAACATAAAAGCAAGAATAACCATGGCAAGAACAGCATTTATAGAAATGAGAAACATCCTAATAAACAAGAAAATAGCTATTGACATCAGCTGCTACATTCTTCCTATATTGATGTGAACCATGGACCATCATAAATGCAATGGAAAAAAGCATTGAGCAGAGATGTGGTTTGCTAGGCAAATCATATATGGACAGGATAACAAATTAAGAAGTTCTGCAAAGAATGAAAACAATATACATAAAAGAATATAAAAACAGCAATTAAAGTTCTTTGGACACATCATGCAGATACAGTAGAACATTTAGTTACAACTGGAAAGCTGGAAGGAAAAAGCAGCTGAGGTAGACGGAGAATGAAAATGAGAGATGGATTTACATCATGGTTAGAAACGGGAGGCAATAACTACAATTTGGAGGGTCAGAGACTGATGGATGGAGATACATAGCTGCCCATGTCAAATGACGAGGCACCTAAACAACAACAATATAAAGGACACTGCTTGACCTGTTGAGTTTCTCCAGCTTTGTGTTTTAACTTTGATTGCAACTAGATTTATTTTACATGATGTTGGAGGGCAAATATTGGCCCTACCACCCCATCTCTTTAGAATCGTGTCATGGGATCCTTTTTATTCACTTGAGAGAGCAGATTGGGCCTGAAGTGATGTGAAAGTTTGTCATGTATACAAGAACAATGCCCAGTTGCATCAAAATTCTTCCTTGTGCCAGCGAAGCAGCAATGTAAGATGCAACAGGAGTTCAAATTAAATAACTAGAATGTGCTTTGAGGCAGAAGAAGAGAGAAATATAAAAGCATAACAGATTCATAATTTCAGTTAGGGCAAAACAAAAACGTTTCAATAGCGCAGACATGCCTTTCAGCGTTTCTGGAGTAAATGAGGGTTATGCGTGTTAAACAGGAAAGTCTGCAGGGACTGTTACTGTAGTACAATGCACAAAAGTGCGGGAGAAATTGGGCAAGTCACACAGCACCCATCAGAAGTAAAGGAAAACCATAATTTAGGCCTGAGCCCTTTGTCAAGGATAGAGCAAACTTTAGGTAGGTTCGGGGAGCTTGAAGAACATGATAGCTTTTGGGAGGAAAATAAACTCTCGTGATCCTAGAGGTGCTTGACTTCAAGTTTCTGTATCTTCTCTGTCTGTAGCTAGCAACGAGAAGTGATTATGGTGATGGGGGTCCTTTGATGTTGGCTGCTTTCTTTTCATATAAATGGGCAGGCTGTGGGTGTCTTGTCTCAGTGGAAAGATAGAAACTCCCACAGTGCAGCAGCTCTTCAGTACCTCACTAATCCCAGCAGATGTATTGATGCCAAGATGTTCCATCATAGGGATTTAAATCCACAACTTTAGTGGCTGCCTTTTGTTTTATGGTGGGGGAGTGGGGAATTTGTGGGATAAATCCACATGGCTTTTAGCTGAAAGGCTTCATGTTCCTTCCTTTTACACAGTTGACATTTCCATGTTTTTGCACTGATTATGGCGCAGACTATCCCACTGCTCTCTTTCCGCGGAAGCCACCTGTCCAGTATATTTTTAATAAATTTCAGAATTCCAGCGTCTGCAGCTTTTTGACTTGCATTGTTCTGCTGCATTGTCTGAAGCAGATATATGATTGTCTTGTTTCTGGAAGGTGGGAGCAGGTTGAAGAAACGGAATGGTGGAAGGAGACGATGACAAGCTCTAATGTGTGTGTGTCAGATTGCATCCCCAGTTTCTGTAAAAGGCAAAGGAGACTTGGGCATAAAGAAAATTATCTTGCTATTGAAACTGGAATAAAAAGAAAAAATATATGCAATAGAGCAAACCTATTTCAAACAAATACTGTATATACAAAGGAAAGCACAGTGCAAAGTCTCTTTTCACTTTTAGTCAATAGTTTCATATTTCTGGACCAAATTGTGTTAACTCTCCTCTATTGTACAGGGTGCCAGTGCCATGCCATGCCCCCCCTCCCCTCCCCAAGTGATGCTCCTTTTCTTGAGGGGCTCTTCCACTGCACTTGGCTCTCTAAGTGTCTCGTAGCAGAAGAACATTAAACTTTGATCCTTCCCATAAACCCTTTGCATTGGCTTCAGTTCAGCCTTTGGCATGCATTCTCAATTCCAGCTGGAGGAACTCTAGGGGAACAAAGGGGAATGGTCATGGTTTTGAGCTGAAAATTCATCAGGAAACCTAGAAATGTTGACCATTCCTTTTGTCCCACTGCTGCTGCTTGGCCCAGAGTTCCTCCAGCTGATTGTGTTTGGGTTCCAATTCTAACCTTTGCAGTCTCCTGCACACTAAATGTGTCAGTTGGCACCATTCCTTCACAGACATCTCACTGTGCCGTAAGGATGACAAGTTTCCGCAGACTAAAGAACGACTTTTTCTGGCAGCATTGGATCTCTGTCTCTGTATCAGTACCTGGGAACAGCGTGTAAATCGTTGTCTGAAGAGAGCGCAAAAAAAAACCATTGAGGCCCCCTTCCACCCTGTACACAGCATCTTTCAGGTGCTCCCACTGGGGAAGAGATACAGGAGGTTCAGAGGCAGCGCCACCAGGCTGAGGATCAGCTTCTTCACATGGGCAGTGAGAATGCAGAACTTCCAAAGGGACTGCTCACACTAACCATCCGAGATTCCCAATTCATGAAACAATATTTATTTATTTGTACATATGAATACTTGTCCTGCATATGTATTGTTTGTCTGTATGTTTGTTATGCGTGATGTTGTCTGCGAGTTTTGCACTGAGGGCCAAAGAACACTGTTTTGTCAGGTGGTACTTGTACAATCAGATGATAATAAACTTAAAACTTAAACTTAACTCTGTTGAGTTGCTGCCCGGGATGAACTGTGTCATTTAATTTTAGGTAATCTTCTCCCCCCCCCCCCCACCCAAATCTGATTCAACTTCCCATCTCTTCTTTACTTACTCCTGTAATTTTTTTTTCTCGCTAACATTTCTTTTCCCCACCACCTTCCTAATGGTTTCTTCCACTCCCTGTCTCTCCACCTCTTGCATCTTCTTCCCTGTTCTCCATCACCTCTGGTGAGCTTTCCCCAGCTTCTTCCCTATGTATTTTCACCTATTCTATCCTAGACCTGAAACAATGACTGACCATGTCCACTCATGGATGCTGTCTGATCCACTGAGTTCCTCCAACAATTCTTTGTTTACTTGAGATTGTGAAAATGCCTCACTGTTAACTGGACCATAGCTATTTAAAGCTGCTTTCACACTTGTGACCCACTAAATTGGCTGTACAGTGACCTGGGATAGGAATGGAGGTTTAACTTTACACACTTGACCACTCCTAACTGGGACACTGAACACTTTCACACGTGGAAGGAGTCATCCCCAGGGTTAGGACTGTTCTCCCTTCTATTGGTGACGTCATGACACATTGAGTGATGGTGGTCCTACCCTAAATCCTGATCAATGTATTATAATCTTATATTTGAACAGAATTAATCATGCCTAATTATGACATAATAAAGCTTTATGTACAGCACCTTCAGCACCTGTTGTTGTGGTGACCCATTAACCTTTATAAGGGATTGGGAAAGTGCAACAATTTTTAAACAGGGTGGGAAAGTTGGTAGCGCTATCGTGTACAATTTATAAATACTGTGTGGGGGGGTGGGGGGGTGGGGGGGGAGTGATGGTGGACCTGCCCTCCCAGAATTCCATACGGCAGAGAAAGGGCTGTATGCCCAGCTGCATATGTGTAGCATTCATAGAAGCGTTTCTCTGCCACAACGAATTTTGGGAAGTCAGGTCCGCCATTACTTTTTTCCCAGTCTTTATAAATTGTGAGCTATTGCGCGACCTATTTTCCCACGCTGTTTAAAAATTGTCCGCTATTGCTATTTATTTTCTCTCTCTCCCACCACGATTTTCCCATGGCAAAGTTTATACCTTCATTTTAATTTTTTCTTCCTGCATTCATGCAAAAACTTGGGTCATTTCAATCCCACAATGCAATTACCTATTTCAGACTTCCCTGATTGCAACACCAGGGTCTGAAGACACCAGGGATTGTACTAGGGGTCGAGGCCATCAATCCCTTGTGTGAGCTGATGTCATCTAATGCCAACATTGAATTGATTTTGCTTTCACACTTGCCACTTTAAAGGCTGATTGGCGTTTGATTCCTGGGATCACTTGCAAATGTGAAAGGAGTTTAAGATGGAGGAAATGTAGGAGCTGGATATCAACACATTTTCTATGCCAGTTCTTGTGATAATCATTGCTATTGTTTAATTTGTCATCATATCTGAATGTTTCATTGAATCAAACCTTGTGACTTTAAAACCGTGGTTTCTGGAAATTTTGTGCTTGGTTATGTGATCCTTCTGGCAAAATAGACCTGTTGTTTCTACAGGCCATTTCAGGAAGCCCAAAAGTCGGAATGTAAAAGTGGAGAAATTTCACCAAAACGCATAATCACCCAGCTTTCTGAATGTCCGGAGGCCATCTCCGAGCTGCTTATTCCAACACCTCTCCGAGAGGGATAATCTCCATAGCGCAGCCCTCTGCTGATCAATCTGAATGTACAACCGTGTTAAGTGACTGTTTAGGGGTGGGCTGATGGTGCCATCAGCCTGCGACCCATCTCCCCTCTCCCTCCAAGTCATGGGCAATGAGCCAGTGGGAGCCCTTGGGGCAGTGGGAGCTGCCAGTGGGAGCCACCAGTGGGGCCGGTGGGAGCCAGTGGCGGGAGCTGGCAGCGGGGACCGTTAGGGCAACAGGAGCTGTCAGCGGGGACTGTCGGGGCAGCGGGGACTGGCAGCAGTTGTCATTGGGGGCCATCAGAAAAGTGAGAGGTGTCGGGGCGGCCGGTGCGGGCTGGGACAGTCACTTTGGCCTTCGGGGCCGCTCTCTGTGGCTCAAAATGTGACAGCAATGGCCAGTTTCCCTACCCATAATCCCCCACGCAGCTGGAACTGTTCTGGAACCATAGAGTGGTTCTGCTACGTATATATGATGGGTGGCACTACGGCACCAGTCACCCTGCCTCTCTCGGATCTGGAGGACGCTCTGGATATGAAAGGAATGCTGGAGCAGCCTTTTAGGGCTGCTGTCTGAAAAGTAAATTCCCATTTTTCCATCTGCTCTTGCTGGTCTCAAGGCGGAAGCCCGCCGTGAAATGGCCTTGCGCTTAAAAAAAAATAGTCATGTAGTGACTGGAACACAACGTTCAGACTGAAACTCCTAATGTAGGACGGAGTGAGTGTGGCAGATACAGAGACATCATCACTTGGATGAGCTGTTCTGCCTTTCCCTGAGTGTGAATCTTCAAAATGCAGACGCCCATTTTGATCCAAATCCATGAGAACAAGACTTCACGACTTGAGGGCACCTCAAAGTGCTGAGGTTATTTTGAATTGTAGTGGAGTTCTGCATAGTGTCCTTCGGGCAACATCTGTATTTCATTCATCTTCCCTTTAAAACATATCTGATTACTTGGGCCAATAATTTTGCTTCTGTTTGAGATTGCTCTGCACAATTTCTCTCCGATGTCTACTTTATTACATCAAATGCAACTCTGCGGAAGGAACTTAATAAGCCTTTCTTTTTTGCAATGCCCTGAAGTTGTGGGAGAGATGCCTTTTTTCTTGTTCCCATTGAAAATGGTCTAAATGGATTAATGCACTTTATAAAAACTTGTGGCTAAAAGCATTCCTTACTTGTCCAGCTGTGTTAGAAATAGAATCAAAATATTCGGTTTTGTACATTAGAATTGCAAATTTGCATAGATGGGAAAATAGTGTACTAAATCATTTGACTCTAATTGTAATTTTGAACTGTGATGTAATGATATCTGTGTACAGAGTACATTTAATTGCCTGAGGTGTATGTTTACCCACAACTTGAGGAAATGTTTTGGCAGAGGAGATAATTAAGAGTTGCTCCATATTCCACCATCTGCAGTCTACATAACCTGTATGTCTACATAACTTGTAAAGACCATATCTTTATAAGAAGCAAGCAAACAATTTTCATAAAGGGTTACAAACTGACCTGCTGAGTTCAAGAAGATTAAAAAAAAAATATTAGAAGCAAGCTGTGCAATAAAATAACTGCTGGATTTGTACTGATCATTGGACCACTGTGCACAGTACCGACAGATTCAAATTTAATAGCTCAGACCCTGGCAGGCAGAATGGTTGGGACGTGGTGTTCTTGAGCTGATTGGATGAAATTTAAGTTCACCCATGCAACCTGACGTAAAACCTTATATTAAGTGCTGGGGAGGATGTGTTCAATGACTCCTGAACAGCAGTCTTCAGATTTAGTAGTTCTTGCAGTTTTTTGCATTATTTTACTGTATGTTACTTGCTTGTTAATTGGTGAACTACTTGATCTGAGTCATTTCCCACCCCAGATCATCTTGTTCTGTTATCATATCCTTCTGTGGTTTCCACCTTGTGTGATAAAGGAGGAAAAATCCAACACCCAACCAACCAATTTTCCCCTGCAACCGCTGCAACCGTGTCTGCCTGTCCCGCATCGGACTTGTCAGCCACCAACGAGCCTGCAGCTGACGTGGACATTTATCCCCTCCATAAATCTTCGTCCGCAAAGCCAAGCCAAAGAAAAGAAGAAGATTAAGTACACTTCCCCTATATCTATCTCTGCTCTTCCTCTCAACCTCTCTTGTAGTGATTCCTCTTTTTTTGTAAGTTGTTGAGGTTGGTGATTAATGAACCCATTGAATTTTGCCTTTGAGCTTCACCTCTGTCTCCAAACAGGGCTTCAAGCAACAAGTTGCCATCTTCTGGCTGTCTCTCTGGGCATATATTGGTACAGTTGCACCCAGGCTCTGAATGTCAACTATACCCTTTACAGACGTACCCCTCAAGTCATCACAGAAGCTTAATGGATGGACGCTGCAGCATTCAGAGCCAGGGCAACAATAGGATGCAATAAACAAAGCTGCTGTGTATTAAAATTGTTCGGCAATACATTGTTGATGAGTTTGTTTAATATAAGGTGATTTGATGGATCCATTAGACAATAAACCTTATCTCACAATGATGGCGCTCCACGTTTGAAGATAACCGTAGAATTCAGGCAGTTTTAACTTCTGCAATTAAGTTCACAGTTATCATTTAGTTTGGCATTTCTATTGGGGCCTTTTGGAGGATTTGTTTGGCTTTGGAACTCTATTTTTGGTTATGTTTATTGAGTTTTGTTCTGGCAATGCTGGTAGTGTTAGGAACTGGGACTATACTGGCTACTCCACAGTATTGTAGAGCCAGGGTTCCAGCTGGAGTGGAGCTAATCTGCACGTCAAATAGGAAAAGGTTCAGCTTGTCCAAATAAGAGGGTAGAGACTTAATGGGAGAGGATATCTGGAGTGGTGAGTGTGGGTGAGGTGACCAGTGGGTAGAGGTGAGAGATGGTATAGGGGAAGAAAGTGGACTTCTGTTAAAGATTGTTTCATTTATGGTCCCATGTTCCAAGAATTAGTGGAAAAGTTTAATTTTATGTGCCATCCAATCAAGACAACCTTTACTTGAGCACAACAGATGATTCAAAAGCGCAGGGTATGGTGTCAGAGATAAAAAGTTTGATTAAAACATTGCAAGGCAGGAGAATTTTACTCATGAGAAGACTATGTCGGTTTGATCATTTGATGACAGTGGGAAAGTGTTCTCGTTGTTCCATTTGGTCAAGTCCTTGTATCTGCAGCCAAATGGAATGGGGAGAATGTGGCCTGGGTGGATTATTTTTTTTAATATATGTATCCACTGCTTTCCCGTGGCAATGGGAAGTTTAGAATGAGTTTGCAATGGGCTGAGCTGGATTCACAACTCTTTAGTTTCATGCAGTCCTGGGCATTAATACCTAACTGTTGTGGATCACAAACCAAAGTCCAATACAGTTCCCTGTCAAAAAAAAGAGGGAACATTTGCAGTAATGATACACTCTTTCTCTTAATCTCTGAATGTGACTGTGTTTCTCAGTTTATAAATTACTTCAGTCTTCACTGTGGCAGCCAATTTGCAAACAGCAAAATGTCACAGAACAACAAGGTGGTTAATGAATAGATCATCTATTTGCAGGGTGTTGATAAATGTAGTGAGCAGAAGTCTTTCATAGTTGTGAATAGCATGGGGAGACTTTTAATGTTTCCCTTGGTGGTTGCATCATGACTGGGTTTTGCTTGAAAAATGACAATTATGACTGTGTGGCATACCCATGGTTTTACGCAGGGTCTGCTTTCCACGTGATTTGAGAGCGTAGACATTTGGGAAAGCTTGTTGGTTCTGAGTGAGATCAGATTTGCTACATTGGGTATCCACCTGTCAAAGATTTAAGTGCTCTGTTCTTTTTTTAAAAAAAACAAGCAAAGTCAGGAGTAGGGAGGGAAGTAGTTTGTAGAAATCTGGGGAAACTCCAGAGAACTCAAAATGTGGATCCCACTCCAATTTGATGAGCAAGTCTGCAGATGCTGGGGTCAAAGATGCAGGAGGAACTCAGCAATGTTTCAGCCTGGACCCTTCGTTAGGCACCCCAACTTGGAGTGGTTTGAGGTGGAGAACAGAGATGCATTAATGAGAAGCTAGATTAGTGACACAGTGAAGTGATGGTGCTGTGTGGTCATCTCTGTCATGTTAATGCAGTATTTGTAATCATTAAGAGGTGGGTAGAGATGAGGAAGATGTCCAGTGTAGTTTTGCTGCCATGCTATCAGTTGGAGCACCCAAACACCGATCCTGTGCAACAGGGTCCCAGCCTGGTAATAAAATCAAAGCTGTTAAATCGGGTCACCTTGCGTCATGCTGTAGCCCTGCAACCCTTTGGTGTAATCTTACAGTGGCTTCGTTATATATAGTGGGTACTGGCAGCCAAACCTTGTGCTGCTTCATTCTTCTCTGCTTCATCGACACGGGTGCATTGCACTCTGCTCTCAAGACCAACAAGTGGTTTGTCTCAGAAAGGTAAAACTTAAGTTACGTGAAGATTTGACTGCAGCTGCAGTATCTGTTTGTTTGATTTTCGTTTAACAGATCTAGTTGAGTAATCTTTGCCAGATGATGGAGTTCCTCTGTTTAGCTGCTTGCTATTTCTTTCCACATGGTCCCAATCTTTTCTTATTTTGCCTAATCCATTTTGAAAATGTTGTTGTAAATGTGGCATGCACATTTACTAGATAGTACTTGACTTTGTATTATCTAGGCATCTGTAAAAACAGCAGGTGAACCCTTTGCTTGGGGTTATACATTGAAGCCTTTACTATTTCACTGTTTCTGACAGTATTCATCCTGAATGAAGTTGGCAATAGTTTTCAAGACCTGTTTAGCCTATTAACATGTCCGTGACACCTTCTGAAGGATGCACCTTGAATAGGAAAGGCTCCTTTTAATGCGAGGAGTGCTGGGACCAACTTAAAATATTTGATAGACAGAACACCTGAAGGGGTGGGGGAAAGATTAAACAACTGAGACCTGCTGTTGATCTGCAACTTTGTGCGGTTAAATGTCAGGTGAGGTGAAGCACAAACTAGGATGTCACGTTTTGCAAATATTGCCTTTTCTTTCAGGAAAAATGAGACAGGGATGAGTTGACTTAAGGGATGAGCCAGTAGTCCACAATTAGAGGCTGTCGGTGGAAGTAATGTCATTGGCAATTTTAGTGGGAAATTTGGGGAAAAATCATCTCCCAGTGGGTGGTGAGAATGTGAAAATCAAAGCCACGGGAGAAATTCTGCCAAATAGTGTTAGCTTATCGTCATGTGGGCCAAAGATTACTTTGCAAGCAATCCAATTAGTCAGCACATAACAAAGTCCAGCAATGAAAGCACAATGTAGAGACAGAAAGAGAACAGAGTAAACACAACATTGTATTACTGCTGCAAGCTTTGTTCAGGAGTTTGCTTTGATCTTACAAGGGAAAGGCATTAAATGTGTTTGCATGCCATTGCAGGTTGGACCACTGTATGAATAGCCTTCTGTTGCACAATAACTGTTTATGCAATGCAAGTGAATACAACATTTTCAAGAAGTTTGATAGCTTTGTGCAGATTAAGATCAACTTTGCACATTTGTAGTGATTTGTCTGCCTGTTTTTTTTAATCACACCTGCAGCTGGTTGATTTCGACCCCGAAGAGCGTGTGTCCACGATAACGCCCAACAATGAGCAACTACACGGTGACTCTGCATGGCCCAGCTCCTTGGGGGTTCAGACTTCAAGGTGGCAAGGACTTCAACATGCCGCTGACGATCTCCAGGGTAGGCACCAATTTCTTTATCAATCTCCATCAAATCTAGGGTCAAGAACCATTGTTTTCCAACAGCCAACAAGCTCTTGAATCTCCCATTATGCTCCTAACCCTAAACACAACCCCATGGCTGTCAATTATCTGCAATGCCCAAAAGTGCTGGAGAAACTCAGCAGGTCACACAGCATCCAAAGGGTAACTAATGTTTTGGGCCTGAGCCATTCATCAAGGAATGAAGCAGACAGGCACTTAAATAAAAAGGTGGAGAGAGGAATGGTAGGGGGAAGAGTACAGGCAAGGTAGATATTGTTGGGAGGGTAGAAGAGAAAAAAGGTGAGAAGTGATAGGGGAGAGGTAGCTCTCTGAATGGAGATGGAAGGGTTATGGAGGAAAGGAGGTAGAGGGCTCTAACAATGTGTCTGCTCTATTGAAAGAGTACATTTTACATTCCTGCAACTGAATATTTATTGATCTTTTTATCCTTTTTCTCTCATGTTGCATTGTGTTCATTTAATTTCTAGCTATTTGTGGGCTTTACATTTCTGTTTAACTGCAGCAAGAAAGAATTTCAGAGCATCTAGAACATTGCAGTACAGGCCCTTCAGCCCAGTGTTATGCTGACCTATGAAAAACCACAACAACCTAATTCTTCTCCTATACCCATAAACCTCTCTTTTACTAAGATCCATGTGCCTATCTAAGAGTCCTTTGAATCTCTGTTGTACCATCCACCACCACAAGCAATGCATTTCAGACACTTGCCACTCTGTGTGTAAAAACCCTGACATCTCCCCTAAATTTTCTTTCATTCACCTTAAACAGATGTCCTCTATTGTTGCCCAGGAAAAAAGGTGCTGGCAGTGCACCTTATCTAAACCCCTTGTAATCATATACACCTTTAAATAACTGCTCATCCTTTGGGCTCATCCAGAGCCCTAGCTCTGTTAACCTTGCAATAAGCGTGACAATGAACTCTTATTTCATCTCCTGAAATCTTCACTGGTGGCTCAGGTTCCACAGACTGAGTATGCAATGGGGTGAAATGTGGTGACTAGCCATGGTAACATTCAAGAGATTCAAACTAATGACCAAGAGTTAGGAATCCATTATGCAGACTGTGAAGAGAGGGTGGCTGGAATGAGGTGAGTCTTTTAATAGGTTGGCTGCTTTTGTAAGGCACTGGGTGTTTCGGATGGACTCAGTGGAGGGGAGTGGTGTGTGTGATGGCCTGTGCCACATTCACAACTCTCTGCAGTTCCTTAGAGTGTAAAGAGATTATTGACTAGCAAGGTCCAACTTTAAGCTCGTGTGTAGTTCATTCACAAGAAGGGGTGGGTGAAGCAGAGAGGGCAGTTCTTTAGTGCTCCAAAGCTATCAGGTACCAGAGGTGGGCTGTGTTCCCACCATATATTTGCTTCATTGGAGTATTCCGATGAGATTCCCCCAAACGTAGGAAAATGGCATGCCCCACCCTTCCTCACAATCTGGGACTTTGTACCCCTATTGGGAGTCATAAAACATCAAATATTACAGCACACCACTGGCCTTTCAGCCCACAATGTTGTGCCAACCTATGTAAACCTACACCACAACAATCTAATTTTTCCTAACTTCCTTCCCATAAGTTTCTATTTTTACGACAATCCAAGCATCATGCGGCATGGGAATGGGCTCTTTGATCCACTGGATCCGTGATGATGGCCAAGTTCCCATTTTATTTTCTTTCTACATTCCCATCCACCTCCCTTGGCTTGAGCGTCACACCAGCAGGATTTTAGCCAAGCACATTAGCCTACTAATCTGCATGTCTTTGTGATGCTGGGTGAAAATGGTATACTCGGGTGGGGGGGGGGGGGGTGGGAATACTGTCAGGGAGAAGGTGCAAACTCCCTGGAAATGGTCCCTAAGGTTAAGATTGAGAAAAGAATCTCAGGGTTATATGTGATTATGTTTGTACTATGACAATAAATTTAAACTTTGAGATTTGAACCTGGTTCTCCCTGATGGCCCAACACGTTTTATTATAAAGTTAGAGCTCAATTCATCTTTTTGTTTCTGTGTAAATCTTATTAACCATCTATGCAGAATCTGATTGCAGTTCATTGGGAGTGCAGATGTTGGGAACTGTCTCAACGAGATGCCACATTACGATGGATCTCTGTTGGAGCCACTGTCTGTTGCTCAATGCATTACGCAGGCACGTTGGAATTGTATGGAAAGTCTTATGAGGCCTGTCTCGGCTATCAGACCTCTGGAACATTAGCCACTGGTGTCTCCACTGCTCTTGTGAATGACGTGTGTTCTCATCAGAGCTTGCCAAGTCTCGGGGCTCTGCCAGATTGGTTATTTGAGCCTCTCTGAATTCTTTTCCTTGTGGAGCACAGCTTTGGTCTACTTCTGGAAGAGGAATTCCTCTTCTGGATTCATTTGAAAGTTAATTTGGAGTCTGCCAAGTTGACTGATCGGTGTGGAACATAAGATTGGGCAAAGTACCTCATTGCTGTCTGACGCAAGCAGTCTGTCTTCTGAGGTGACCTTTCCTTGCTTCCTTTCTCCCAGTCATTCTACTGACTGTGACTGAATGATGTGCTAACAATAGGAGCAGGTGTTTGAGTAATCGAGCAACTCACTCTTGCATAGTGTCATTAGAACACCTCAAAGCACTTTGAAGTACTTTAGAAGTGAAGTGTGTGTTAATAATAAAAACGATTGTCTTGTTCACAGTGCCTCTAATTCTGTATAAAACAATAACTGGACAGAATTATTTGTTGTCATGTACTAAAATACAGTGGAGAAACTTTGTTTTGTGTGCCATCCAGGCATGTGGATCTCTACGTAGTAGCTGGTGGGACAAGAATAAAAACAGTGCTACAATAAAGTGCAGGCTTTGGCCTTGAAAGATAAATAAGGAGCCAACAGTATGAGGCATCATCTTTTACTAATGGGAGGTCCATTCAGGAGTCTGATAGCAGTAGGAAAGAAACTGTCCTTCAATCTGGAGGTGAGAGTTTTGAAACATATCTTCTAACTGAGGGATAGGAGGGAAGAGAATGTGACTTGGTGGGGGCGGGGGTGTGAAAGAGTCCAGCTGCACATTAGCATCTTCTGTAGGACAGCACAGCACTGGAACTGGCCCTTTGTCACATGTGTCTGTGCCCAACGTGATGTCCAATTCAAACTTAAAAACCTGCTGCTATTTAGAAGTCTCTTTCCCTAGAGTGTAGAAGAATGAGGGGAAATTTTATAGAAGTATTTAAAATTGATAGACAGAGTAAATATAGGTAGGCTTTTTCCACTAAGTGTAGGTAAGATGCAAACCAAAGGACATGTTATGAATAAAAAGGGAAAAGTTTAGGGGGAAATAAGGGGGAGCTTTCACACTGAGATTGATAAGAGTGTGGGACAAGCTGCCAGGTGAAGTGATGAATGCAGGCTCAATTTTAACATTTACTGGAATGTGGAGAGGTACATGGGTGGGAGGGGTTTATTGAGGTTTATAGAATCTTATAGAGGTTGGACAAGGCAGAAAAATGGATTGGCACAGACTAGAAGGGCTGAAGGAACCTGTGCTGTCATGTTCTATCATTCTTAAACACTATTATTGTATTTGCTTCTACCACTTCCCCTGTCAGCGGATTCCAGGCACCCAACATGTGCTTGTTTAAAATAAATAAATAGAAATGCTTGCTCCAAGCATCTTCATTAAACTACCTCCCCCTCACTTTAAACACGTAAAAAAAAATTCTGACTGTTCACTATATCCTTGTCTCTCATGATTTTGTACATAGTAAAAACAAAATGCTGCAGGAACTCAGCAGGTCAAACAGTGAACTTTATGTAGCAAAGATACATAACCAAAGATTCAGGCTTGAATGCTCCATCAAGGTATGAAAAAATGTTGGCATGCACCTGAACAAAATGGTGGGGGGGAGGAGCCTAAAGGTAGGCGGTAATAGCTGGATACGGGAGGGAGGGCACACCAGCAAGCAGGGGGAGGAGGATAGCTCTGTAAATGGAGAGGGAAGAGGGTGGAGAGAGGGAGGAAAGAAGACAAAGGGAAGGGAGGGAGAACGGAAAGCAGATTAGCAGAAACCGGAGAAGACGATGTTAATCCCATCTGGTTTTGTACTATACATGAAGATGCATGATTTGGTACACCTCTATAAGGTTGCCCCATCAGCTTCCTACACTCCAGAGAAACAACCCAAGTTTGTCCAACCTCTCCCCATAACTTGTACATCAAAACTAGGCAACATCCTGGTCAACTTTTCCAAAGCCTCCACATCCTTCCTGTAATGGGATGACCAGAATAACGCACTGTATTTCCTGAGACAGAGGGACCTGAAGGTAGAGTTAATGGAGAGGATGTTGGTTTGTCTAATTGTCTGGGCTGTGTTTACAGCACTTTGTAGTTTTAATTTCAAGGCACAGCACAGGAACAGGCTCTTCTGGCCCAGGAGCCCGTAGGCCCCAGTTGCAATGTGTTTTTACCTCTCAATCACTGTGCTTGCAGACTTTCATGTTTTACTCCGCCACCCAATAATTAAAACAAAATCTTTACACCATAGAAGTCAATTCTGGCCATTTAAACTTGTACTGCCCAATTACACCCAAATTAATGTAAAACCTCGTACGTTTTGGACGGTGGGAGGAAGCCAGAGCACCCAGAAGAAACCCACACAAAGACAGGGAGAACATCCTTGCAGATAGTGGTGTTTTGCAGACGCCGAGCCGAAGAACTGATGAGCCTCTCACCCCTCATGTAAACTGTTCTCTCTTCTGCCATCTGGTAGGAGGTACCGTAGAACACGGGGGTCCTTAATGTTCAGACTGGGCCACAGTTTTTTTTTCCCCCAAGCCATCAGACTCCTGATTTCTGATAACATGTGTGCATAGTGTAACATGGACTTTTACTGTATATATCTTAATATTTTAATGTGTTTAACTTCTATTCTAACTGATATTAATATAAATGTGCCCTGTGGTCCTGGAGAAGTACTATCTCGTATTTACCATGTGAGCATGGAATGACAATAAATGTGACTTGACTTGAACTGGCACCCTGCATGTTCGCAGCTAAGGTGAGGTGAACCCTATCCAAGGTGAACCCACACAAGGCAGCGGGACCAGACAACATATCTGGTTGGGTACTGAAGAACTGTGCAGACCAATTGACAGAGATTTTCACAGACCTCTTCAACACCTCATTGCAGCAGTCCATCGACCCTACAGATATCAAGACAGCCGCCATCATCCCTGTACACAAGAGGGCGACAATAACAGGCCTTGATGACGACTGCCCTGTGGCATTGACCTACGCCATTATGAAATGCTTCAAGTGTCTGGTGATGGAACGCTTCAAAGCATACCTTTCAGAGCCAATGGACTAATTTCAATTCCCTATTGAAGAAACCATTCACAGACAATGCTATAGCATTGTCCCTTCACTCAGTCCTGACCCACCTGGAGAGTGACGCTTTATATACCTGGCTGCTGTTTATCGACTTCAGATTGGTGTTCAATATGATCTTTCCCCAGAAGCTGTCCTCGCAGGTAATCAACATCCCTCTCTAACTAGATTCTGGACTTCCTAACGGCATGACCACGGTTTTTCTGGATTAATAGCAGAACCTTGAGTCCAGTTCACGCTACTGACCCATGACTGCATCACCAGATCCAACAGTGTCATCAAATTTGCAGGTGACCTCATCAGCAACAATAATCCGAGTCTCAACGAGGACAAGATGAAAGAGATGATCGTGGACTTTAGGACCACCCTCCACTACACATAATAATTCTGTAGTGGAGAGAGTAGAGACCACCCAAGTTCCTTGAAGTTAAAACACAATACTGGAGAAACTCAGCAGATCAAAAAGTGTTGGTTATGTATCTTTATCTTTGTTATATAAAGGATACTGTTTGATCTGCTGAGTTTCTGCCCAAAGAGCACCAAAGATTTTATGCCATTCATCAGGCACTCGTTTACTTTGTCCCATTTAATACTCGCCAATCCCAGCAAGATTTTGCCACTCACCTACAAACAAGTGGCCATTGATTTACCAACTCACTTGTTTAAAATGAGGGAGGAAAAGGGAACACTGAGAGCTGAGCTGTCATAATAAGGTGGTAACAAGTAGAGATCTTGGGTCACCTGACCAAATCTCTTTATTTCTTTTGAAGACGTCTGTGAGGTGATGCCTCAAGAAGGCATCCAGCCTCGTAAAGGGCGCCATCACCCTGCTCACAACCTCTTTTAACTGCTACCTCTGGGCAGAGATACAGAAACCTGAAGACCAGCGCCTCTAGGATAGTTTGTTTCCAACAGCTATTGGGTGCATTGATCGTGGACTGCTCTAACACCACAAGAACCCTTTCTGCACTTTGTAACATATTGTAACACTGTGGTAACTATGAATATCTACCAATCTTTTGTATTTATTATCTCTTAATTTAATATAAATTTAAATTAAATTTAGACATATAGCATGGTTATAGGACATTTCAGCCTACGATTCTGTGCTGCCCAATTTACACCTAATTAACTTACACCCTTGGTACATTTCCAACGGTGGGAGGAAACATGAGCTCCCAAGGAAAAACCCACGCAAACCTCTTACAGACAGCACAGGTCCCAATCACTGGCACTGTAACACTGTTGCGCTGACTGCTATGCCAGCTGTGCTGCCCAAATATGTACAGGGTAGTATTGTTTACAAAGTACCAGTTCAGCTGCAGCAAGTAAGATTTTTGTTATACGTCAAGTCAAAGTAAAAACACAATCCTGGAGAAATTCAGCGGGACAAACAGAATTTGCATAGCAAAGATGAATATGCGTAACCAATGTTTCGGGTTGAGCCCTGCAACAAAGTATGGAATGATCAAAAAGATGGGGGGTGGGATGGGGGAGGAGCATGGTTCCAAAGGCAGGACGTGATAGGTGGAGAAGGGTGGGAGGGCACAGTAGCAAGTAGGGGGAGGAGGGATGACTCAGTAAATAGAGAAGGAAGGGGGTGGGGAAGAGTCATGTGATGGAGTAGTGGCCAGTAGGAGAATACCAGCCCTCTCCAGAAAAGAAGAAAAAAAGTGAAGGGAAAGCAAAGCCCCAGATACACAGAACACAACAAATAAAAGATAAAGGTGTGGAGAAAAGAAAGAAAATGGCACCCAAGAAAGAAAAACCAAAAACAACGGGGAAAAAAAGGAAAGACGCCAGAAGAGAAAGGAGAAGGCCTTACCGGCACGAAAAAGCAGGGACCCGCCGTGGAAAGAGGAGCCTGCTCCCCGAGGTTAGTGGAGACCCCGCAGGGTCGCGACCTACCGACCACGGGAACTGCAAAAATGACTCATTGAGCCAAACAGAGGTGCGCAACTGCGCATGCGAACAACAAGGACAAGGAGAACACTGACGGGAGGGGGGACCAGCTGTGGAGTGAAACTACACAGCACGAACAGCTGAGGGATGCCCAACAGCAGGGCTCCCAGCTGGAAGAAAAAGAAAGCAACGGGAAAGGGAGAGATGAGAAAGAAAAACGGAAGCAGGAGGCCCAACAGATAACCAGCCCAGAAGAAGAGGACCGACATCAGTAAACCATGAAAAAAAAACCAACAAACTGAGACAAGCAGCTGAACAAGAAAGTCAGAAGAGACACATACAAGGAAGAGAAGTAGGAGACACAAATCCAAGAGCAAACACAGAAGAAGAACACCAAGCTCTGCACAGAGGAATAGAAGGTAAAATGAATGGACAGTACATAGATTTAAAAAAAAATTCAAGAACAAATTGAAGCATTAAAAGAATGGTTGACACTAGGATTTAGTGAAATGAAAAGAAAAGTGAAAAGTACAGAAGAAAAAGTGAGTAGAATAGAGCTGGTCATTACAGATGTAGGGAAAGGATTAGAAAATGTGAAAGAACGTGTAATGGCAGTAGAAATGGAAGTGAATGACTTAAAAAGAAAATTGGAAGAAAGTGACAAAAAAGTTAAAGAAACACAGGAGTTGTTAGGTCAGAAGATGGATATAATGGAAACTATAGTCGGTGAAACAATATAAAGATAGTGGGCCTAAAGGAAGATGAAGAAGGCAAAGATATGAAAGAATTTATAAAAGAATGGATCCCAAAAGTCCTGGGAATGCCAGAAATGCAGGAAGGATTGGAAATAGAAAGGGCACACAGAACATTAACTCCGAAACCACAGTCACAACAAAAACCAAGATCCGTTCCACACCTTTATATATTGGAGGAGGCAATGAATAAAATTAGAGAAGACAAAAAATCACTGGAGTACAAAGGTCAAAAATTTTTTTTCTACCCAGACATAAGTTTTGAACTCTTAAAGAAGAGGAAGGAGTTTAACACAGCAAAATCGATCCTATGGGAAAAAAGGCTATAAATATAAATTAAGATATCCAACGGTGCTTAAAATAGTTATCCCGGGGGAGCAAAACAGATTGTTCTCGGATCTGGAGAAAGCACGAGAATTTGCAAAATGCCTGCAAGACAGAAAGAGAGATGAAGAGATGTAACAAGAACGACGACAAACTACATATAAAGATGCAAAAATAATGTATAAATAAGAACTAAAGGAGGGAAGAAAAGGGAAGTAAGGGAGAAGGGAGGGAAGAGGAGGGGGTAAAAAAAAGAAAAGAGGGGGAGCTTTGTTTTAATGTGAAGATAAAAGTCTTTTCTGGAGGGGGTTGAGTGGGCGAGAATAACAGTCACTGCCAAATGAGTTGACACTTGCGAGCAGGTTCGCAGTCCGAATGGAGAGGGGAGTTGTGGTTGCCCAGCAAGGGACAAGGGGCGACTCAGAGAGGGGGAGGGACATTTGGGGTTAAGAGAATTTTAGATGTGGGAGTGGTTGAAGTATTATATGTTTTAGAAGTGTTGTCATACATTGAGTTCAAAAAAGGAAAACTGAGAAATGAAAATGGGGAAAAGGGGAAAGGTGGTGGTGAGGAAGCGGAATTGAGATGTAAACAGAGTATGAGATGGCCATATTGAACTATATGACTATAAATATTAACAGAATACATAACCAAATCAAAAGGAAGAGGCTATTAAATTTATTGAAAAAAAATAGATATAGCATTCGTGCAGGAAATGCATCTAACTGAAGTGGAACACAAGAAATTAAAGAGAGACTGGGTAGGGCACGTAACGGCAGCATCATATAATTCAAAAGCCAGAGGTGTAGCTATATTAATTAATAAAAATGCACCAATCAAAATAGAGGAGGAAATAATAGATCCAGCAGGGAGGTACGTAATGATAAAGTGTCAGATATATTCAGAATTCTGGAATTTGGTCAATATATATGCACCTAAAGGAGAGGATCAAAAGTTTATGCAAGATATTTTTTTGAAAATTGTAGATACGCAAGGGAATATATTGATAGGAGGGGACTTTAACCTTAATTTGGATTCAAAGATGGATAAAACTGGACAAAAGACTAGCAAAAAGAACAAAGTAGCCAAATTTATGGTTAAATCAATGCAGGAAATGCAATTTTTGGTATATGGAGGAGACAACACCCAAAGGAGAAGGAATATTCATATTATTCAAGTAGACATAAAACATACTCAAGGATAGACCTGTTCCTGTTGTCAGCCCATATCTAAGGGAGAGTTAGGAAAATGGAAATAAAGCTAGATTGTTAGCTGATCACTCACAGGACATCCCACCAAGAACATATAGATGGAGATTAAACTCCATGCTACTTGGGGGGCATGGCAAGATGGCGTAAGGATCAGACGTGCCTTCCAGTCCTCTCCTGACTCTATCTTATTGTTTTTTCTAGAAATGCCCGTTAAAATTCTTTAAAAGTTTAGATAATTTCAGTGCTGTTAATTTAACTTATGATGGTACAATTGGTGGAAAAGAGCAAAAAAAATCGACAACAGATCATCAAAAAACTACATTTTCCAAAAGTTCAAGTTTTGGAGCCTACCTACAGGAAAGACACCGGGACTCAGCGTGAAATGGATCCCAGGAGAGAGGTACAGTGTTCGGATGTAGATCTCTATGTTACATTGGTAGAGCCCCTTAAAGAGGGCGCCAAACAACCTTTAGAACAAAGAGTTACTCAAAGGCATTTTTCATCTGTAGAGGTGGCGCTGCAAACTGCATCTCTTGAGATACAAGAACCTATACAACTTGATGTACTGGGAGAATTTAATACATTCTTTGGCTTGGCTTCGCGGACGAAGATTTATGGAGGGGGTAAAAAGTCCACGTCAGCTGCAGGCTCGTTTGTGGCTGACAAGTCCGATGCGGGACAGGCAGACACGATTGCAGCGGTTGCAGGGGAAAATTGGTTGGTTGGGGTTGGGTGTTGGGTTTTTCCTCCTTTGCCTTTTGTCAGTGAGGTGGGCTCTGCGGTCTTCTTCAAAGGAGGTTGCTGCCCGCCAAACTGTGAGGCGCCAAGATGCACGGTTTGAGGCGTTATCAGCCCACTGGCGGTGGTCAATGTGGCAGGCACCAAGAGATTTCTTTAGGCAGTCCTTGTACCTTTTCTTTGGTGCACCTCTGTCACGGTGGCCAGTGGAGAGCTCGCCATATAACATGATCTTGGGAAGGCGATGGTCCTCCATTCTGGAGACGTGATCCATCCAGCGCAGCTGGATCTTCAGCAGCGTGGACTCGATGCTGTCGACCTCTGCCATCTTGAGTACTTCGACGTTAGGGATGTAAGCGCTCCAATGGATGTTGAGGATGGAGCGGAGACAACGCTGGTGGAAGCGTTCTAGGAGCCGTAGGTGGTGCCGGTAGAGGACCCATGATTCGGAGCCGAACAGGAGTGTGGGTATGACAACGGCTCTGTATACGCTTATCTTTGTGAGGTTTTTCAGTTGGTTGTTTTTCCAGACTCTTTTGTGTAGTCTTCCAAAGGCGCTATTTGCCTTGGCGAGTCTGTTGTCTATCTCATTGTCGATCCTTGCATCTGATGAAATGGTGCAGCCGAGATAGGTAAACTGGTTGACCGTTTTGAGTTTTGTGTGCCCGATGGAGATTATGGACTGGGGAAAACCCCGGCCAGCGTCCTCCAGTCATTGCTGGAGAGGCTGTGGCTGGGGTTTCCACACGCAGTCATACTACAAGGAAGGCAACCAGAATGAAGGAAGGAATAGAAGATCCTTTGGAGAAGAAGCAGGAATCTGTTGAGCCAAAATCTCTTCCAATTGAAAAGATTTTTGTGAATCTTGAATCTAAATTATCTTATACAATGCAGGGATTATTCAAGATTATGACTGAACTTGGTACTAGGTTTAATACTTTGGTGAAAATACATTCTCAACAGATGGCTGAGTTTGGAGCTTTTAAGCTTGAAGTGAGAGATAAATTTAATTCGTGTGAAGAAGATATAGATGAAATACGGGATCAAGTTTTTGATGTGACCAAAATGGTCGAAGACTTACAAACTCAAAATAAAAATTTGGTGAAAAAGATTGATTATTTGGAAAACCAATCCAGATGGAACAATATAAAGATTATTGGTTTGCCGGAAGGTATGGAGGGACCAGACCCAAGAAAATTTTTTACTGAATGGATTCCGCAGGTGCTGGGTCAAGAACATTTCCCGGAACATAATACTGGAACGTGCTCACAGAGCCTTGCGTAGAAGACCTATTTCAGGTCAAAGTCCAAGACCTGTTTTGGTTCGTTGCTTGAATTATTACGACAGAAAAATAATTTTACGAGTGGCTATTAGAAATGCACAACAGAGAAAATCACCCTTGATGATTCAAAATAATCGAGTTTTCTTCTATGCGGATTTGAGTCAAGAAGTTATGTTCCAACAACGGGAATTCAATCCTGTTAAAGAGTTGTTGTGGAAGAAAGGTTACAAGGCAACCTTTAGATATCCAGCTGTTTTGAAGGTTTTTCAAGATGGTTGCCAACCGAAGTTCTTGATTCTCCAAAGGAAGCTATAGCATTTGCTCAAGAGCTGCCAATTACTCAGTTTCAACAGAGACATAGTCCGCCGCGATCTCTAAGGAGACAAGAGATGGAAGAAAAGAGCCGTGCTCCAAGAAGGAATGGTTGTAATGGTGACTTGGCAGTTGGAGCTGATTAAAAGAAGAGTTGTCCTTTTTTTTAATGTTTTTTTTTTTAAAAAGGGATATTAAATAATGAGGATGTTAGTTTAAGATGAAGTGAGAGTTGGGGGAGAGAACTGGATAGGCACTATTTCCTGAAAGTCATCTGCTACGTGAGAGTTATCTCACACCCATTTTTTTTTTGGGAGTTACCGCATTGCGCGGTTTAGACGGGAGGGGCATTTTTAACCTCCTAACCGTTTTTTATTCTTTTTTTTTGTATTATTAGATTAAAGAGTGAAGGGTTTTTTTTTGTTTAAATATTAAAAAAAAGCATAAGAAAGTATTTGATTGTTTAAAAAAACTAAAAATTGATGTGGTTTTTTTGTAAAGTTTGTTCAGTAGATAAGGAATATCTGAAATTTAAATGTGAATGGGATGGATAAGTTTTTTAAATATTTTTTCTTTAACTTTAAGGTGAAAGGAGTGGTAATTCTGGTGTATATTATTTTGCTATTTTAGTTATAGAACGAAGGGAATAATGGTGAAAGTTGTAAATTGAATTGTACAATTATGCTCCATTTGTTGAAGATATAGATTTCGTTGTAGATGTGTTTTTATTATTTGGCTATCTGAATTTTAACATAATGATTGGGGATATTTAAATGTGGTATTGGAGCTTTTATTGGATAACTATTCAAGAGTAAAAGCGAAAAATGGTGGAAGAGTACTAAAATTGAATTGTACAATTAATAATGTGACTAATATGATGATAGATGTGAAGTTAGTTGATATTTGGTGAAGGTTTATCTCTATAGAGAAAGTTTTTTTTCATCTTTTTTTTCATGCTACAATTTTTTAAGAATTGATTATTGTTTAAGAATTTTTGATAGATAATGTTACTAACTTTACTAATTTTTTTATATTAAGTTTGAGTTAAATATATGTTTCATCTTAACTCCGTTTGTTAAATATATGCATTTAAGTTTGATTTAAATATGTTTTTTAAGTCTGATATCTTAGTATTAATTACTTTTTTTTGTTAGTATTTTAATCGGTTATGTTTTTGTTTTTTTTGTAAGTGGGTTTTTTTTTTCTCACATATATTATTAACTTTATTAATTCTTCACTCTTTATTTTGGGGGAAAGGGGGGGTTGGACTAATTTGAGTTGGGTTATTAATGTGTAATAATTATTGGGGAGGGTATAGTTTATTTAGATTACTGACATTGTATTGTAATTTTATTATTTTATTCTTAATTTTTTTAATGTAATCCTATATGTTATTCATGTTATAAAATCTTAAATAAAGGTTAAAAAAAAACTCTATGCTACTTAAAAGACAGGAATTTAGAGAATTTATTGAGCTCCAAATTAAAATGTACTTTGAAATAAATACGGAATCAGTGAAAGACAAATATATATTATGGGATGCAATGAAAGCCTTCATTAGAGGGCAGATAATAAGTTATGTAACTAAGATGAAAAAGGACTACAATCAGGAAATAGGACAGCTGGAAAGGGAAATATTAAGTACAGAAAAAGAACTAGCAACAAGGGAAGATATAACAAAAAGAAGAGAATTGGCAGACAAAAAAATAAAATACAAAACGCTACAAACGTATAAGGTGGAGAAGAACATAATGAAAATAAAGCAGAAGTAGTCCGAGCTAGGAGAAAAAATGCACAAAATACTAGCTTGGCAGCTTAGAACAAGCTAAAAGAACGGTATTGGCATCAAGGAAAAGGGACAAACAAATTACATATAACATATAACCCAACAGAGATCAATGAAAACTTTAAGGAATTCTACGAGCAATTATACAGAACTGAGAACAAAGGGAAAGAAGACAAAATAGATGAGTTTCTAGCTAAAATTGAATTACCGAAATTGCAAGAAGAGGAGCAAAACAAATTGATAAAACCATTTGAAATGGAGGAAATACAGGATATATTAAAAAAAAGCTACCAAACAATAAAACGCCTGGAGAGGACGGACTCCCAATAGAATTGTATAAAATATTTAAAGAGTTATTAATTCCTCCTCTCCTGTAAGTAATGAACCAGATAGAAGAAACACAAAACTTGCGAGATTCATGTAAAACAGCAATAATTACAATAATACCAAAGACGGGGAAAGATCCACTAACACCAGCATCGTCACCTTGTCACCAGCATCTCTACTTAACTCAAATTATAAGATAATAGCAAAACTATTAGCAAACAGATTGGCCGACTGTGTACCAAAAATAGTAAAACTAGATCAAACTGGATTTATTAAGAAAAGACAAACAACGGACAATGTCTGTCCATTCATTAACTTAATCCATGCAGTACAAGGAAATAAAACGCCAACAGTGGCTGTTGCTTTAGATGCAGAGAAAGCCTTTGACAGGGTAGAATGGAATTATTTATTCAAAGTATTGACAGGGTAGAATGGAATTATTTATTCAAAGTATTACAGAGGTTCAACCTACCAGAGAAATATTTTAATTGGATTAAAGCATTATATAAGGGACCATTGGCGAAGGTGACAGTAAATGGCTATATATTGAACCAATTTAAATTAAGCAGGTCAACTAGGCAGGGATGTCCACTATCTCCCTCATTGTTCGGTTTAGCAATAGAACCATTGGCAGAATTGATAAGAACAGAAAATAAAAATAAAAGGGATAAAAATAAAAGAGAAGGAATATAAAATCAGTTTATTTGCAGATGACATCATAGTATACTTAACAGAACCAGAAATATCAATAAAAGAATTACATAAGAAATTGAAGGAATATGGAGAAATATCGGGGTACAAGATCAACGCAAATAAAAGTGAAGCGATGCCAATGAATAATGCAGATTACACAGAGTTTAGAAAAGAATCACCATTTAAACAATCCAATACCTAGGTATTAGACTAGATAATAATCTAGGACATCTATACAAATTAAATTATCAGCCATCAATGAAGAAATTACAAGATGACTTAGAACATTGGAAAGATTTACCACTAACACTGTTAGGAAGGGTAAATTGCATTAAAATGAATATCTTTGCAAGGATACAATACCTATTTCAATCCTTACCAATTCCCTTAACAGAGAAATTCTTCAATGAACTAAAGAGAATAACAAGGAAATTCTTATGGAAAGGGGGGAAACTGAGGATAGCGCTAGATAAATTAACAGAATGGTACAAACAAGGTGGTTTGGAGCAACCAAACTTTAAAAATTATTATAGAGCAGCACAATTAAGATATGTATCAGATTTTTATTAAACAAGGGAAAAACCAGATTGGACCAAGATAGAGCTAGATAAAATAGGGGAGAAGGTACCAGAACATATACTTTATAAGTTGAATGAAAAACTGATGCAATATAGAAGTTCACCAGTACTGCACCACTTACTCAACATTTGGAAGAAGATTCACGTAGAAAGGAAAAAAACAAATGACCAAATATCAAAATTATTATTGACGCAAAATCAACTAATCCCTTTCACAATAGATAACCTTTCCTTTAGAGAATGGGAGAGAAAAGGAATTAAAAGAATAGAAAATTGTTTTTTGGGAAATAATTTATTATCATTTGAAAAAAATGAAGTACAAATATGGAAAAACTCATGGTACAATGTTTGCATACCATCAACTGAAAACCTACTTAAAGGACAAATTGGGAGGAAGACTGAGGTTACCAGAAGGAAACAGCTTTGAATATGTGATTACAGACACATATGTACATCAAGCTGCAAGAGAAGGAAAATGATGAAATAAGCTATAAACCCAAACAAAAGTGGGAAAAAGATCTAAACATAAAGATAAAAAATGAAATATGGGAAAAGTTATGTTCCAGAACTATGAAAAATATAATAAATATGAGGTTACGCATGATACAATATAATTGGTTACACAGGCTATATATCACGCTCCAAAAGTTAAATAAATGGGATCCAACAGTAACAGATAGATGTTTTCGCTGTAAGAAGGAAATGGGAACAACAGTACATGCAATTTGTCATGTGAGAAAGTGAAAAAGTTTTGGGAAGATCTAAATCAGATATTAAATAAAATCACAAAAAGCAACATACCAAAAAATCCAGAGATCTTTCTTCTAAGTAATATAAGAAGTAAAGAATTAGGCATTAAATTGGATGAAGTGCAAAAAAGATTTATTATGATAGCCTTAGTTATTGCAAAAAAATGTATAATGTCAACTTGGAAATCAGAAGAGAGCCTGAGAGTACAACAATGGTACATGGAAATTAATAAATGTGTTCCATTGGAAAAAATAACATATAATTTAAAAAATAAAGTCACATTATTTGAACAAACTTGGGAACCATACATGGAACACAACACAGAGGGCCTACCGCGGACCTCCACCCCCTAAAATGATAGAATGATAAGAAGACGAAATGAACTGACCCAGTGTGTAAAAGTAGATGACACAATTTTCTTGTTTATTTTCATTGTGTGATGACATTGTTTAATGGGTTTATTGTATTGTATATGGTAAATGTTTAATGGATTTGGAGGGGTGTGGGAGGGAAGGGAGGGGGAAAAAGGGGAGAAAATGACACTATGTATATTCAAGAGGGAAATGTTTGTGTGTATTTTGATTAATATGGTTCATAGTGTGAAAAATAAAAACAAGTTAAAAAAAGGGAAGGAATGGGATGGGGAAGAGCTGAGGGAAAGAAGACAAGGGTAGGGGAAGGGAAGGAGAATGGAGAGAGGTCTATGTTGATGCTATCTGGCTGGAGAGTGCCCAGAGAGAAAAAAAGGTGTTATTCCTCCAATTTACAGGAGGTCTTGGTGGGATAGTACATGAGGGCATGGATAGACATGTGAGTGTGGGAGAGTGATGCAGAATTGAAATGATTATTCACTGGGAGATCCCTGTCAATCGTATGGACAGAGTGAAGATGCTTAGTGAAGCAATTGCCCAGTGTTTCCCATGTAGTGAAGGCCACAAAGGGAGCACCTGATGAAGTAGATCCCTCCCGTGGATACACAAGTGAAGTGTTGCTTGACTTGAAAGGCCTATTTGGGGCCCTGGACTGTGGTGAGAGAGGAGGTATAAGCACGTGCTGCACCTCCTGCAGCCACAGGGGAAGGTGCCAGGTGGGCGATTGGTGGGGAGGGATGAATGCACGAGGGAGACACGGAGGGAGGGGTGCCTACAGAAGACAGAGAGTGGAGGAGAGGGCAAGATGTTATATGTGCTGGAAATTACGAAGGGTAATGTGTTCGATGCAGAGACTGGTAGGGTGGTAGGTAAGGACAGGGGGAAGCCTGCGTTTGTTGCATCTAGGGGCAGAGGGAGCCAGGGCAGATGAGTGGGAAATGGAGGAGATGGGGATATCTGAGTTGATGACTGTGGAGGGGCAGCTGCGTTTATGGAAGAAGGTGGCCATTTCAGATGATCTGGACTGGAACACTTCGTCTTGGGAACAGATGCAGTGGAGACGGAGAGATAGTGAGAAGGGAATAAAATCCTTCACTTGGTGTGGGGAAGTGTAGTCAAGGTAGTTGTGGGAGTTGGCACCCCACTATTTTGTTCAGGTACTTGCCTACATTATGTCATACTTTGATTCAGGGCTCAAGCCTGAAATGTTCATTATGTTTCTTTATCTTTGCTGTATAAAGTACACTGTTTGACCTGCTGAGTTTCACCAGCATTATGTTTTTACTTTAACCATGTCTGTAGACTTTCATGTTTTACTTCAAGTAGAGTCAATTTTATGGCAATCTGGTTTTACAAGTGCAACCCAATGAAACAGTGTTTTCTGGTCCTTGGTGCACAACATGCAGACACACAGCCAGACATAACTCTCACACATACAAGCATTTCATCTATGCAAATAAATAAATAACTTGTTTCATGAACGTGAGAGTCTCAGATGGTTAGTGTGAGCAATTCCTTTGGTCATTCAGCATTCTCACTGCCTGAGGGAAGAAGCTGTTTCTCAGCCTGGTGGTGCTGGCTGTCATACTCCTGTATCTCTTCCTCAACTACATAACAAAGTTATTATCATTATCACAAAAGAAGGAGTAAAGGAAACTAGAGTTTCCAGAACTTGCAGCCTCTAGGGTGGTGGAACAATTTAGAACATATAGCAACAGCCCCTTCTTCCCACAGTTCTGTCCCTGACATGCTGCCAGATTAAGCCAAATCTCCTGCCTGCACATGATCCATGTCCCTCTGTTGCCTGTGTATTCATGCATTTCTAAAAGCCTCTTAACTGCTTCAATTGATTTTAAAAGGCTCCTAGAATGGGGCTCAGATTACAGAGGTGGTGGAGCAGTGCAGTTGTGCATTGAAAAATGAGGGTCATGGTGTTTTTAAAATCTAGGTGTTTCTGTGTTATCTGTCTGAGATTGAGTTGTGTTGCATATACTGATCAACACACCAGTGAATCCTTTGGGAGTTAATTTTATGTTGCTTTTTTTTGGGGAAAAATGTATGATGACTTGGAGGAGAATTTGGGCCATGTGCTTTTGTGACTAAATGCCTTCATCTCCTCAGTAAAGGTTGGTGTTTGGAACAGGGTCACTGATCTCCAATGACTGTCTTCATCAGGAAAAACTTCATCCAGACTGGAACCTTTCTCTCTGGAGTATGGGAGGCTGAGGGGGGTGGGTGGGTGGACCTTGTAGAAGCTTATAAATCACGAGGAGCACAGATGAGCTGACTAGCCACAGTCTTTTTTGCAGAGGAAAGGAATCTAAAACAGGAGGGTAGAAACGCTAAGTGAAAAGAGGGAAGAGTTAAAAGGGACCCGAGAGGCTCCTTCTTCACACAGAGGGTAGTGTGGTAAATGGAATGAGCTGCCAGAGGAAGTGGTAGAGATAGGTACCATTGCAACTTTCAAAATACATTTAGGCAGGCACATAAATAGAAGAGGTTTGGAGGAATATAGGCCAAATGCAGGTAAGTGGGACTAGCTTCGGTAGATTACTCGGTTAGTGTGGATAAGTTGGGCTGAAGGGCCTGTTTCTAGGCTGTTAAATTGTAATGGCATGGGTATTGAATAAATGAAAGTCAGTAGTTCTCAGTGATGGGAGATGGTTGCTGGGGTTCACTTTAAGTTGAGAAAGAGCAGATGTTTTATCTCTGAACCTGACATATGCCTTGCGACCCTGCCTGGTTCATGCTATTGGCAATTTCCAGTTGCTGATTGCAACCCCAGTTGCAAGCTCCTCCTGAAATTCTGTTGGATTCAAGGGTATTTGTAGTCCAACACCAGTGAGGGAGAGGCTTTGTTACCCTGTCCTGTCCTTCCCTAACCAAAGAAAATCATCGAAAATGACAGATGAAATAGCTCACCTGGTTCTTGTTTCTCAAACTATGTGCTTTCCATTCCATTCCTTGTTCTGAAAATCATCTCTCCTGTGCATTATGTGGTGTACAACTCTGAGTATCTTGATCCTATATGACCTTAATGGAACTCCACCTATTGGATCCGGGCTGGGACCTTCCTCTATGGAGCATGGGAGACTACCCAGCTCACTTGCAAATGAGAACCCAGCATCTCTAGATTCCAGATTCTTTCCAACAGTTAGGCTAGACAACTAAGATTTTGCTTCCTGGAAACTTTTGGGTGTATTTTGTGGATTTTAGGTGACTATTGTGTCGATATATATCCTATTTTTGTGATTTCCTGTCCTATTTTAAGCCTACCAGTACATTGCCCACAAAGTAAGCTATTTTGGACAGACCAAGCATGTCTGAGAATGTACTCAGTGCAGGTGCTATGCAAATGTTATCTTCAGCCTGGTGTGCTTGGAAGCCATTTAAAGACGTTGTTGAGAATTTTCTTGGCAACTACAGAGCACCGAACTACATCTAGTTGATTGACAGTACGCTTCAAGCATAAAAAACCACGAAGTGCAGCGTGAGATTGATATTCTCCATTGGCACTTGGACGTCTTCTCTGATGATCTTGGTTTCACCAGGACATTGCGCCCATGGAAAAGTGGTATTACAGCAACTGGAGTCTATCATTGCTGGGCAACTATTATTGGACACTGACCAGAGAGGCATCAGATGATGAATACAAATGAAAATAAGCAGCAAAACCTGTTTTGTGTCAGCATCATTACGTGATTAAACATGCTAAATTCAATAAAAGTTAATTTAATGTTTCTCCAGCTTCCTCTGTGATGCAGCAAATCTGAAATTATCTTTGCGTTCAGTTTGAAATTGTCTATCATATCCCCAATTTTCTTACAGGAAGCAAACCTTTGGGGGGCAAAAATTTCCAGTCTTATCAGGTTCTTGAATCTCCACTCATTAACTAATCAGGAACTGTTCCAACACCACAAAGGGACTGTCTGCATATTTTCTGATCACTTTTAGTACTAGGAAAACTAAATATTTTCTATCACTTTTTCATTGTACATTGACTTTTTAATTCAACAAAATATTTTTTAGTATGCAGTTGTTTTAGTTTTGTTTTACAAAGTATCTGTTCAGCTGCAGCAAGTAATCTTGCGGTGGAATTAAACCGGATAATCTGCAGTTGCTGCAATTGTAGTGCAATACTCAAAAATTCTGCATTCAGAGGAAGTAAAGGGTAACCAGCGTTTCGAGCCTCAGCCCTTCGCCATTATGAGCAAAAAAGACCTAAATTAAGGTTATCTATGTATCAAATTGAATTTTTATTTTGAAATCAGATACAGATTTAGGAATGGAGACATGGCATGCTGAATTATGTTGCTGTATTCCACTTGAGAAGATGATTTATAATTTACGTAATAAGTAGCCAGGAAATCCAGGAGCTGCTGGCAAAGAAGCGAGCTGCCCACCAGGCTCACCTTACAAAGCCGTCCTGTCCAGAGAAAAAACAAGCCTTCCGTCGCGCATGCAGCCATCTTCAGCGCAAACTCCGGGAGATCCAAAATGAGTGGTGGACTAGCCTCGCCAAATGAACACAGCTCAGCGCGGACATTGGCGACTTCAGGGGTTTCTACGAGGCTCTAAAGGCTGTGTACGGCCCCTCACCCCAAGTCCAAAGCCCGCTGCGCAGCTCAGACGGCAAAGTCCTCCTCAGCGACAAGATCTCCATCCTCAACCGATGGTCAGAACACTTCCAATCTCTTTTCAGTACCAACCGCTCAGTCCAAGATTCCGCCCTGCTCCAGCTCCCTCAACAGCCCCTAAGGCTAGAGCTGGATGAGGTTCCCACCCTGGATGAGACATATAAGGCAATCGAACAACTGAAAAGTGGCAAAGCAGCAGGTATGGATGGAATCCCCCCAGAAGTCTGGAAGGCTGGCGGCAAAACTCTGCATGCCAAACTGCATGAGTTTTTCAAGCTTTGTTGGGACCAAGGTAAACTGCCTCAGGATCTTCGTGATGCCACCATCATCACCCTGTACAAAAACAAAGGCGAGAAATCAGACTGCTCAAACTACAGGGGAATCACGTTGCTCTCCATTGCAGGCAAAATCTTCGCTAGGATTCTACTAAATAGAATAATACCTAGTGTCGCCGAGAATATTCTCCCAGAATCACAGTGCGGCTTTCGCGCAAACAGAGGAACCACTGACATGGTCTTTGCCCTCAGACAGCTCCAAGAAAAGTGCAGAGAACAAAACAAAGGACTCTACATCACCTTTGTTGACCTCACCAAAGCCTTCGACACCGTGAGCAGGAAAGGGCTTTGGCAAATACTAGAGCGCATCGGATGTCCCCCAAAGTTCCTCAACATGATTATCCAACTGCACGAAAACCAACAAGGTCGGGTCAGATACAGCAATGAGCTCTGAGCTCTCTGAACCCTTCTCCATTAACAATGGCGTGAAGCAAGGCTGTGTTCTCGCACCAACCCTCTTTTCAATCTTCTTCAGCATGATGCTGAACCAAGCCATGAAAGACCCCAACAATGAAGACGCTGTTTACATCCGGTACCGCACGGATGGCAGTCTCTTCAATCTGAGGCGCCTGCAAGCTCACACCAAGACACAAGAGAAACTTGTCCGTGAACTACTCTTTGCAGATGATGCCGCTTTAGTTGCCCATTCAGAGCCAGCTCTTCAGCGCTTGACGTCCTGCTTTGCGGAAACTGCCAAAATGTTTGGCCTGGAAGTCAGCCTGAAGAAAACTGAGGTCCTCCATCAGCCAGCTCCCCACCATGACTACCAGCCCCCCCACATCTCCATCGGGCACACAAAACTCAAAACGGTCAACCAGTTTACCTATCTCGGCTGCACCATTTCATCAGATGCAAGGATCGACAATGAGATAGACAACAGACTCGCCAAGGCAAGTAGCGCCTTTGGAAGACTACACAAAAGAGTCTGGAAAAACAACCAACTGAAAAATCTCACAAAGATAAGCGTATACAGAGCCGTTGTCATACCCACACTCCTGTTCGGCTCCGAATCATGGGTCCTCTACCGGCACCACCTACGGCTCCTAGAACGCTTCCACCAGCGTTGTCTCCGCTCCATCCTCAACATCCATTGGAGCGCTCACACCCCTAACGTCGAGGTACTCGAGATGGCAGAGGTCGACAGCATCGAGTCCACGCTGCTGAAGATCCAGCTGCGCTGGATGGGTCACGTCTCCAGAATGGAGGACCATCGCCTTCCCAAGATCGTATTATATGGTGAGCTCTCCACTGGCCACCGTGACAGAGGTGCACCAAAGAAAAGGTACAAGGACTGCCTAAAGAAATCTCTTGGTGCCTGCCACATTGACCACCGCCAGTGGGCTGATAACGCCTCAAACCGTGCATCTTGGTGCCTCACAGTTTGGCGGGCAGCAGCCTCCTTTGAAGAAGACCGCAGAGCCCACCTCACTGACAAAAGGCAAAGGAGGAAAAACCCAACACCCAACCCCAACCAACCAATTTTCCCTTGCAACCGCTGCAATCGTGTCTGCCTGTCCCGCATCGGACTGGTCAGCCACAAACGAGTCTGCAGCTGACGTGGACTTTTTACCCCCTCCATAAATCTTCGTCCGCGAAGCCAAGCCAAAGAAGAATAAGTATCAATTTTTTTTTTAAAATATGGAGCCCACACATTGGCTTGAAAATTTGAAGGACTCTCTGAAAGTCACCCCCAGCTGCATTATTATTTAGAATTGAGACTTTATATATTTTTTAACATTCTCCCAATTCTTTCTTTTTTCTTTTTTTTGACATATTCTGAGGGGAGGGTGTAGGGGGGAGGGAGGGATGGGGATTATATCTCTCTCTATCTATCTCACATATATTTTTCTCTTGTAACTTTGAATATATATGGATGTGGTTTTAAAATTCTTAAGTAAAATATTTTTTAAAAATTTATGAGCGATAAAAAGGCAGCTGTCTTAATAAAAGGGTGGGGGAAGGAGAGCAGAGAAGGGAGGAATGGGCAAGGGAAGGACCATAGGCTAACATAGATGGATATACAGTGCCCTCCATGATGTTTGGAACAAATACACTTTTTTTCCATTATTTTCCCCTGTGCTCCACAATTTTACATTTATAATCAAACAATTAATGTGTAATAAAAGTACACATTCCAGATTTTATTCAAGGTTATTTGTATGCATTTTGGTTTGACCATGTAGAAATTACAGCACTTTTTATACATAGTCCCCTCATTTCAGGGCACCTTACTGTTTGGGACATTTGGCCTCACAGGTGTCGTGAGTACTCAGGAATGTTTAATTGCTTCATTGGTGCAGGCTAGGCTTGCTTCTAAACTTTTGATCACCTTTGGAGTCTGTAGTTGCCATTTTTCAACATGAGGACTAGAGTTGTACCAATGAAAGTCAAAGAAGCCATTATGAGGCTGAAAAACAAGAATGAAACAGTAGGAGACATCACCCTAACCTAAGGATTATCAAAATCAACTGTTAGGAACATCATTAAGAAGAAAGAGTGTACTGGTCTTCCAAGGAAGACGCCACTGATAATGACAGAAGACAGAAGAATTTTCATCATATTGAAGAAAATTACCCAAACGTATGTCTGACAGATCAGAAATATTCATCAGGAGGCAGCTGTGATATATCAAAGACTATGATTCTTCCGAAGATTTCATGAACAAAAATACAGGCTATACTGCAAGATGTAAACAATGGCAAAGGTGGTATGCTTTGGATCTTGGGCAGTTCCTTTATGCCTCCTCACTTTGCTTTTGCCATCACTCTGATACAGGTTAATCTTGGTCTCCTCTGTCCACAAGACCCTTTTACAGAATTCTGCAGGCTCTTTTAAATACTTCTTAGCAAACTGTAATCTGGTCATCCTGTCTGTGCCTCACTAGGGGTTAGAGTCCCAACTAGTGGTTTGTACTTCTCCCTAACCTTATGTATCCTTTAGAACACACATGTCAAACTCAGGCCCGCGGGCCAAATTTGGCCCGTGATATAATTATATTTGGCCTGCAAGATCATATCAAATATGTATTAGAGCTGGCCCGCTGGCCGCCGCGCCAGTATAGTGCATGGACAGCTAATACTACAAATCCCAGAATGCTTTGCAAATGCGTTGGCACTGGCCCGTCAGCCCGTTTATCGCCCCCACCTCCTCTGTTTCCTTTCATTAGCATCTGTGACCTGTCGCCCAACTCACATGTAATAAACCCCTTACGAAAAATGGCCAAACGAAAGACAGAAAACAGGACCTTTCAAGACAGGTGGGAGGCAAACTCTGACCCCAGAGTTTGATGAACTTGCATCTAAGAAGAGATGTATTTTAGACCCAGGTGCATCAGAGTAAATCATAGTGTAGCAAGCTAAGCTTGGATTCATATTTTCTTTGGTTAATTTTGGACTGTTCATAGTTGAAAGATTGGATTTTCATTGAAGCAAGTTGTTATTTTTTTGAATTGTTGGCTTGTGAAAAAAAATACATTTAAAAGGAGCTTAAAGGCGATAGAGAAATATTATTTATTGAATATTTTATTTCTCATTTGTTAATGCTTCTTCTGGAAAGAGTTTAACCAAAACTATTATTAAATGTTTATTTTAATAAGAAAAAGTTTAACATTACATATGTTGAAAGAAGAGAAAACATGCAGATGTTGTTGAAATTTTTCAATAAATATTTAGTTTGGCCCATGACTTAGTCCAAGTTTTTAATTTTGGCCCTCTGTGAATTTGAGTTTGACACCCCTGTTTTAGAACATAGAACATTATAGTATAGTACAGCCCTTCAGCCCACAAAGTTATGCCACCCGATAGAAATCTACTGAACAAACTAAACCTTCCCTGCATAACACCCATAACCCTATACTTGTTTTCATGTGCCCAACTAAGAATCATTTGAATGTCCCCATTGTACCAGCCACCATCACCACCCCATAATGCCATAACTTAAAAAAGATTTCCCTGATGACTCACCTAAACTTTCCTCCCCTCATCTTGTACAGAAGTCCTCTGGTGTTTCTTACTCTCGACCTGGCTCTCCATTGTATCAATGCCTCTCATAATCTTGTAGACTTCCTTTGAATCACCTCTCATCCATCTTCACCCTAGCTCTGTTAACCTTGCCTCACAAGACACATTTTTCAATCCAGGCATCATCCTGGTAAATCTCCTTTGCACCTTTTTGAAAGCTTCCACATCCTTCCTGTAATGAGGCGTCCAGAACTGAACACAATAATCCAAGTGTGGCCCAAGTTTTATATAGCTGCAGCATTACCTCATGACTCTTGAATTCGACTCAATTAGGTTTCAGATTTATTGTCAGAGTTCATGCATGACATCACATACAACCCTGTGATTCCTTTCCTTTCGAGGCAGAATTTACCACTTATTGGTAGTGCAAAATGACTACACAGTGTATACAGGTAAACAAATAAAGAACTAAACAGATAACAAATGTAAACAAACTGTGCAATACTAAGGGAATTTTGAAAAAAATCAATGAAGTGCTCAAGTAAGAGTCCTTTAATGTGTCCCAGACTGAATTTGTGGTTGAGGTGTCTGATGGTGGAGGGTTGGCAGCTGTGCCTGAACCTGATGGTGTGAGTCTTGTGGCTCTTTCCTGATGGCAGCAGTGAGAACCGAGCATAAGCTGGGTGGTGTGGATCCTTGATGATTGCTGCTCCTCTCTGATGGCAGTGTTCCCTGTAGGTGTTCTCAATAGTAGGGAGGGTTTTAACTGTGATGTCCTGGGCTATGTCCACTATCTTTTGCAGTGCAAAAGGGGTATTGGTGTTCCCATACCAGACCATTATGTAGCCGGTCAGCAGATTTTCCACCACTCCTCTGTAGAAATTTGCCAGGGTTTCTAGTGTCATTATTAAACCTCTGCAAACTCCTGAGAAAGTAGGGGTGCTGGTGTACTTTCTTCAAGATGTAATTAGTGTGTTTGGTCCAGGAAATATCTGGCTTTCCCTTCCTGGTCAATAATCAGCTCCTTAGTTTTGAGTGCAAGGTTGTGATTGGTGTACCATTCAGCCAAGTTTTCAATCTCCCTCTTATATATTGACTCATCCCCTTTCTTTATACAACCTACTACCGTGGTATCGTTGGCAAATTTGTAGATGATGTTATTGTCGTACTTAGCCATGCAGTCGTAAGTGTAAAGTGAATAGAGCAGGGGGCTAAGAATGCAGCACTATGTAATCCACTGATTAATGAAGCCTATCATCTCATAAGCATTCATAACTACTCTATGATCCTGCTATTAAGCATGTACTCCTCCTTAAAATATGACCTTCTATCACGCTTCGCTTCACACTTATCCAGATTTAACTCCATCTGCAACTTTTCTGCCCAACTCTGCATCTTGTTGTAATCTATGAAAATCTACACTATCCACAACACCTCCAATCTTCATGTCATCTGCAAATTTACTGAACCATCCCTCTACCTTTTGTCTTGGTCATTTCTAAAAATCACAAAGTGTAGGGGTCACAGAACAGATCCCTACAGAACTCCCAATAGGCTAGGCAGAATGTGTTCCATCTAATACTACCCTCTGCTTTCTGTAGACAAGCTAATTCTGAATCGAGAGACAAAGGTTCCATGGATTCCATGCCTCATAACTTTCTGAATGAGTTTACCATGGGTAACCTTGTCAAATACCTTACTAAATTCCACATCTACCATCCTGCCGCAATCAGTTTATTTTGTTACTTCCTCACAAAACTCAGGCACATGCGGCATTTTCCTTCTCTAAATGCTCGAAAATCCTGACCCGAAGAATCTTCTCCAATGGTTTTCCCATCACTGACTTCAGACTCACTGCTCTATAATTCCCAGGATTCTCCCAATTACCTTTTTAAACAAGGGGACGACATTTGCCATTCTTCAATCCTGCAGTATCTTCTATGTTGCCAGGGAGGATGCAAAGATCATTGCCAAAATCTCAGCAATCTCTTCCATCACCTGGGGTATATCTGGTCCAGCCCTGGGAACTTATCATTCCTAATGTTTTTGGGAAGATCCTTCTCTACCTTAACATTCTTCAGCACATATGCTTGCTCTATACTGACCTCACATTGACACTCTGTCTCTGTCAGCCTATGTTTCTCCACCTGCACTTTTTTTCCTTCCTCCATCAGCCTTTTTATTCAGACATTTACCTTCTTTTGGCTCATATCTTGAAGAAGGGCTCGGGCCTGAATTGTCAGTTACATATCTATACCTCCTATGGACCCTGCAAGACTTTCAGAGTTCCTTCAGCATTCTCCCACCCCCCCAGCAGCTTGATATTCATTTTGGTTTGTCTGGGCACAGAGTAAATTGAAGTATCAACCTGTCTGTGTAGGCCTTTTTTTATGGTGAAACACAACATTATAGCCGCCTCAAGTTATATTTATAATAAAACAATTTTACCTTTTATGGTGACAATATACAAGGCAGATCCCGTGGTGCCTTTATGCAGAGCATAAAGGGAGGTAGGGCAAATGATGCAGTAGTGCCATGACATCAAACTTGCATGCCAAGAAGGGAAAATGGCGACCGAAGAGTAGGTAAGAGAGCTAGTAGAGACCTGTGCAAGGAGTCTTAGGACTTGGGTAGATCTTCTGCGCAATGCAATAAATATATGGGTTTATTAAAAATCGCGCTCCTGGGTCACAGGCTGACGACATCATCACGACGTCATCAGCCCTCCCCTTTGTAGCCACTTTGAGCAGCGTTCCTTTAATGGAGGAGGTGGAGCAACTTCACTCACCTCAAAGTGTACCCCCTAGGCAGATGGAAGCTGGAGCGAGTTTGAGCAGTCAATCCGCCTTCAGACCTTTTATGGAAGTAAATGCAGCGATGTAAAGACGAAAATCTCTCTTTTTACATTCTTTTTTTCTATAAAGGCGGTCTATCATTTCAGAAGACTGGCATCCAGTCAAAGCCTTTGTGATGCTCAGTCAGAAATAATCTGCTGTAGTCTACACTTTCTAAAAGCATTTTATGTGTGGTGTGGGTGTTGCTACAACAAGAGCTGAAGTCACAGTTAGTGTTGTGTCTCACTCTGCATCTCTTATCATATCTTCTGGATTTGACTTTAGAAAGGGACCTGTGAATGTTTGCAAGTTAAAGACGAGGAAAGCCAGGAAGCACTGATAAATGCTGCTGGTCAGTGCATGTTTTGTTTTATAATTTTTTCCTCATTATTTTCCTCAGTGAACAGTCTTCATGAGGGCATCTAACCAGTGCCCTGAATCTGGTCCAAATGGAAGATTTTAGAGGGGCATTAGTGAAGCAGACTCTGACTTTGCAACAGTTCATTTGCTTTGCATTCACTAACATGGGGGCTAACTTTTTATCCAGCTTTATTTTAAATGACTGAAATTAAATTCCCAGGCTGCTACTCTGGGTATTGAACTTTCATCTTCTAATTAGCAGTCTAGGCCTTTGATAATCAACAGTCTTGGCCTTCGGAGATCAATCTAGGAATGTGGAAACAAAAGAAGATGATTTAGCCTTGCTTTGCTTGCACCTTTTCAGCTCCTTTGAGTAGATTCTCTCTTCGTGTAAAATACAACTGTTCTCTGCTTTCCCTTCCCTGACACTTCCTATATATACTTGGTCATTGTGCTCTTCTTGTTCTACATTGTATGGCTGTTATGTATGTAAGTGTTAACCTGTTAAACTGCTCACAGAAGAACCATTCTCACAGCATGAGGTGAAATGTGACACGTTATGCTTTAAAACTTTTTTTAATCCTGTCCCCATTTTGATATTTCTACTTGTCACAAAACCATAGAAATCTACAGCACAGAAACAGGCTCTTTGACCAGTGCTGTCTGTGCTGAACTACTTATTCTGCTTAGTCCCACTGACTTGGATCCAGACCCTACCCCTCCATACCACTCCCATCTATGTACCTGTCCAAATTTTTTTTAAATGTCAAAATTGTGCCTGCGTTCACCAATTCAGCTGGCAGTTCGTTTCACACTCTTTATGTGAAGAAGTTCTCCCTTTCAACTTTCCGCCTTTCACTCATAACCCATGTCCTCTATAGTTTTTATCTCCCCTAACCTTGTTGGAAAAAGCCTACCCTTCATAATTTTGTATACCTCTGTCACATCTCCCCTTATTCTTCTATGCCTCAGGGAATAAAGTCCTAATCGGTCCAACCTTTCTTTGTAACTCATTTCAGGTCCCAAAAACATACATGTAAATTTCCTCTACTCTCTTTCAATCTTATTAATATCCTTCCTGCAGATTGGTGACCCAAACTGCTTGGAAACCATAACTCCAAATTTGATCTTGTGCAATCTTTAAGATTAGTTTCCTTGTTTACTGGCGTACAGAGTTGTCCGCACAGTTTATGGTACAAGCTTCAGTGAAATAAAAGTGTCAGGTGGCTTGCAACTTCTGAACTTGTGGTAGAGTGAAGGGAGATGTAGCTGGTGTAATTAGTCATCAATTTGTGTAGACACACATAATCTGTTAAGGATAATGTTTTTTTTTAATTCATTTAGATTTAATACTGATTTTATTTTTGTTGGTCTGTTTAATGTCTTACATTCTAGGTTTGTAAAGCTTGTGAGATTTGCGTGATGGATAATCTCCCAAAATTAAAACTGCGATCTTTTGTTGGGGGCAGCATGACTTGTTCTGGAATAAACAACATTTCTCCCATGTCAGTGCACATTGAGAGGCAGGAGGAGGTCATTTTGACCTTAAACATGTTTACTCAAGGAGTCACTTCACTCTTGGACATGCCACAAGTCAAGATCACTATCTTGGGGTGTGGGGAAGGAGCAGGAGACTGATCACGAAGGTGGGTGGAGAGAGAAGGCACGTGAGAAAACCCACTCCCACCTGGCAGAAGATGCCCGGAGTTGATGGAAAATCCCCCCCATCCATCTCACTGAAAATGAGTTTATTTTCATACACATTGTATAATGTATGACTACATTTCCTAAGGCAGCCAAGGCTACTGGCCCCATCTTGTCAACATTTTACAGGAACACAATTAAGAGTGTCCTGTCTGACTGCATCATTGAGCGGTACGGTAACTGCAAAGCAACAAACTGGTCAATACAGAGGATAATCAAAACTGCCTAGAAAATCATTAGGGTCTCCCTTTCCTCTATTAATGACATTTACTGGGGACATGCTTAAATAGAGCTCAAAGAATTAATGAGAACCCTTTCTATCCAGCACATGATCTTTTTGACCCACTACCATCGAAAAGGAGGTACTGGAGCATCAAAATCAGGACTGCTCGGCTGGGAAATAGCTTCTTTCCACAGGCTGTGAGGTTGAAGAATAATATCCTATAACTGAGTAAATCAACCCAAATATATGTATTATTTTAAATTGTATCTTTCGGCACACATGTCGAGTATTATGTGTGTGCACTGTGGTCTCGAGAAATGCTGTTTCATCAGGATGTACATGTATAGTCAGATGATAATAAAGTGAATATGCACCAAAGTTCTTGCTGTAGCCATACAAGTACTGGCAAAGAGAAACTCTAAAGTAACCTAATGGAATTAAATTAAGAGAGATAATAAATACATAAGATGGATAATAAATGTTCACAGTAATCCTTGTGCAGAAATAGGAATGATGTAATTCTGCTTACGGGCCTCAAAAGACAAAATGACTGTCTGATTGCCTGCCTGATGCAGAACATTAGCCACGGTACTAAACTGAAATTTTCCAACCACATGCTTGTTGGTGTCATTTCCTGTCGTCATTTCTTACAGTATTGTGTCTTCAGGCTTCTAAGATGTCTGTGGCTATAGGCTTGAGGTGGTGGGGAAATGTGTTCTTGTATCAGTGGGATGTCTGTGCTGGTAAGTCCAAGGTGATGGACCAGATGTTGGTGAGACCACACTTGCAGCATCACATCATTCTAGTCACCCAGCTACAGGAAGGGTGTCATTAAGCTGAAAAAGGTATAGACAAGGTTCTCAGGGATATTATACAGACTGCAAGGCTTGAATTATAAGGAGAGACCAAGTAGGCTGAGTCTTTTACTCTGAAGAGCAGAAGGCTGAGGGGTGACCCTTTATGGAGGTAGATACAAGGATGGGACAGTGAATGGTCACAATCTTTTCCCCATTGTAGGGAAATCTAAAGCTAGCTGGGATAGGTTTAAAGAGAGAGGCGAGAGACTTAAAAGGCATCTGAGGGACAGCTTTTCTATATGGAGGGACGTGGAACAAGATGCCAGAGGAAGTATTGGAGACTGGCACGTTTAAGCAAGTATGGGGACAGCAAACGTTTGGAGGCAAATGGGACTAACTTAGGAAGGTAATGGGGCCAGCACAGACAGTCTGGGCCATAGGACCTCTCTGTCTGTGATTTTGTGGCAATCTTTCATCTTCAAATGAGTGGAGATGTTGCTTCTGCCCATTCACAACTTTGGCTACCCCACCTTGTGAGAGGCAAGAATTCCACCAAAGGAACTGAAAAATAGGTCAGGGTGCATTCTATGGGGAGTGAAATAAGTTATCACTTCAGTTTTTGAATGTTACAGAGCAGGCCCTTCGGCCCATACTCTCATAACTCACTATTTTTCTTGTGTAGAACAGTGACTATTCAGCCCACCACACTGACGCTGATAATATTTGCCTGTATTCTTCATATCAGAAAAGAGAATATTTGTAAAGCAATCTGAAATCTGGAAACATCCTCTCCATGCCCTATCTCCACGAATGATGTTCCTGTAACCTTGGGTGTCTGTTCTCACAACACTCTCTAAGGTTTCACCATTTACTGTGCAAGCCCTGCCCTGGTTCGATGTACTAGAGTCCTGTGGATTTGCCACTTTTCATTGTCTGAGTAAGGGGTGCTTCACTTCACAAACTCTTACCCATGCACTTCAGCTCACTCATGCCTGTGGTTCCCACATTGGTTGTCAGTCACCCATAAAGCAGGTCACCCTTGATCCCAAGGGACTGCCTAGGGTAATCTTATCATCATTGCATGGAGCAATTTCATTTTTAGTTTCTTTCAGCAAGCTTTCATTAGAGCTTAGAAATGAAAAATAAAGCTGGCCATATCAGTGGAGAGAAAAACAAAGAATGTTTATGGTGAAAGACCTTTCATCAGAAGGTTAACCTTGTCTCACTCCACAGAAATGGTTAGTATTGTATTTCTGATTTAAGAATCCATGACTTTTGTCGTTAAATTATTTTATTATTGCCTTGTACCAAAATTGGACATTTTACTTAAATTGAGTTCTCATCTCTGATGTTGTTCTTTCATTAATAGAGCTTTGTGAATTGAGCTGTGATTGAATTATGAATGCCCGACTTATGAACACCTCTTCTAGAAATGAACAGCCATAATATTAAATTCAAAAGACTGGTGCATACACACCATTATCCCTAGGAATATCTGATGTCATTCTCACTCTCTCTTTCTCTCATCCTTTTGTCATCGTTCTTTCTTACCAGTCTTGTCTACTTTTGATGCCCTTCATTATAATGCTATGGAGGTGTGGTTGCTGTTTTGAGAGATGTTTGTGTATTTTCTGACGTGGACAAAATTGACCGTGGATGTCTGTAAAATGGAACCTGCTCAATAATATTGAATGGACTGAATTATAGTTGTTGTTTAGACATTCTGTAGCCATGTCTCCCCAACCCATGATCCCTTTGCCTAGATAGAAGGGCAGTCCCGACTACTCAAGACCACGAGATAATGTTGCAGATCTATGAAACTCTGGTTAGACTACACTTGGAGCATTGCATTCAGTTTTGGACACCTCATTATAGGAAGAATGTAGATGCTTTGAAGAGAGTACAGAATGGATTTACCAGGATTTCAGATTTTATATTTATTGTCAAGAGTACATACATGGGATCACATACATGGGATCAGTGGGAGAAAAAGAATGACCAGCATTTTGAGTCGGAACCCTTCTTTTTTCCTGCAGGCCAGGAAGAATCACCATTTATTGGTAGCATTTTAAAAAAAAACTGTCCACATGTAAACAACTGTATAATACAGAGAGGAGAGGAAAAAAAGCAAACAGTAAAGTGCAAAAGTAAGAGTCCTTAAATGAGTCCATAATGACATTTGTTTTTGAGTCTGATGGTGGAGGGGTAGCAGTTGTTCCCGAAACTGGTGGTGAGAGTCTTGTGGCACCTATACCATGTAGCGGATGGAAGCAGTGAAAACAGAGCGGGTTGTGTGGATCTTTGATCATTGCTGCTACTCTCTGACAGCAACGTTCCCTGTAGATTTTCTCAATGCTGGGAAGGAGATTGCCTGTGATGTCCTGGGCTGTGTCAGTTATCTTTTGGAGGGCTTTACGCTCGGGGCTGTTGGTATCCCTAGACCAGATAGCAATACAGCTGGTCAGCACACTCTCCACCACACACCTGCAGATATTTGCCAGGGTTTTCAATGTCATGCCAAATCTTCATAAACTTCTGGGAACGTAGAGGCGCAGATGTACTTTCTTCTTGATGCCATTAGTGTTGGCTCCAAGAAAGATCCTCTGAGATAGTGACTCGCAAGAATTTAAGTTTGCTCACTCTCTCCACCTCTGATTTTCCTCCATGATCACTAGATTGTACACATCTGGTTTTCCCTTCCTGAAGTCTACTTTCAGCTCCTTGGTTTTGTTGACATTCACTCCTTTCACACCGCTGATTACATGCGAGTTAACCCTCCAATCTGGTGGATCACATCACACGAATTGGGTGGTGTGAAATGACATAATTGGGCAGGGCAAGTTAATTTCAACCAGGCTCTGATACATGGTGGGGGCATGGGTACAATTAATGACGTATTTGCATCCAATCTGCAGTTACATTTCACAACACAGGCGGCCGCACTCAGACAGCCCCTCCACGCCCCCCCCCACCGGCCCGCTGCCTGTCAGCCTCCTACCCCGCTGCCTAACAGACCCTTGTCCTACTGCCTGCCACCACCTTGCTCCCTTCCTCCCCCTTTCCCCTCCCTCCCCAACCCCCTCCCTCTCTCTTTGATTTCCCCTTCCTCTTGTCCCAACTACCCCATATCAGCCCCACACTGATCCCACTGCCCCGCACTATCTCGACAGCCCTGTCGCCCGCTGCCCAGTTCTTCACAAAAATCTGGAATCTTTTTCAGTTGTGTTGCTATTCCTGGTGCCAGCATAATACAAGCCACAAGAGTGCTCAGAAGCAAAATTAATGCAGTGATTGTAGAATTCTTGGAATTGGGGCAAGAGCTGCATAACAAGCAAGGTGGATAGCTGCACAGACATGATACCAGGCTGGCAAAGGAACTCACGGTTAAAACAACACCCAATCTCCCACGCTATCCAAGCATGAACTGAGCTCCCCCCTGCAGTTTAAGTCCCTCAAAAGCAACCAGCATTTTCTCTTTCTCTTTGAATAACAGTCGCAATATCCGGGGAAGCAGCATGAAAGTTTCCCCTCTAGAATGTTCTCCTACCACAGGGACGCACTAGAGGGCAGCCCTGAAGGGCATCCCAGAAGGGCATCGAACAGACACCTCTTGAGCTGCACCAGCAGGGAAAATGCGAATCGCCCACCGCCTGCTCCACCCAAGTAGCTAGGGCTTTTTGGCTACTCTCACCACTCTGGACCCTTTCAGGCTGAACTGAACAAATGTAGAACTACACGGAATTCGGTTTCAAAATGAAATAGACCATTCTCCTAGAATGGACCACGCTGCAGAAAAGTTAGGTAACTTTGAAAGATTGTTTCCTCCCCTTGAAAAAAGATAAGTGAGCAAGTTGAGCACTGTTATCCAGTTGGCCAAAAAAAAACATAACGGATTCTAACTCAGAGCTGTTCCCAGCAGAATTATGTGCAATTGAAAAAGAACAATGTTGTCAATCTAAAGGCTGAATTACACCAATCAGAAACAGATACAGAGGCTAATAATGTCATGGCAACGTATTGGCAAAAGAAACGTGAATGTTCTCACTGGAGAGGGAATAGAAGGGGTGTTTATCGTTTTATGCCAGGGAAGGGGATTTTCACTTGCAGCTGATTTGGTGTGTATGAAAGAAATTACTATTGGCCATGAATCACTTAGCGGGGCTGTCAGAGCACGGCTGGCCACGCTCTGACAGCTGTGAAATTTAACTGTGCAGTCAACTGGGCTATCAGAGCACTGTATGTAATACATCATTTATGACATCACCGCTGGAGCTGGATCCCCTTAAAATCCCAAGTTTCAGAATTACCTGCAAATAATGGTGCAGTGTGAAAGGCTCCTGGGTTCAGCGTGCCCTGTAGATTTTCCCGTTTTCCCATTGGCAGTGTGAAAGTGGCTATTGAATGTGAGATTATTGTTGGTGCACCACCTGTATGCTGGCTCTTTGCCTCTTTTTGTACAAACTTATACCATGGTATCGTCAGCGAATATATAGAGTAATGTTTTTGTTTTACTAAGCCACACAGTCATAAATGTAAAGCAAGTAGAGCAGGGAGCAAAATATGCAGCCCTGTGGTGCTCTGGTACTAATGCAGATTGTGGAGGTGTGCGGGCCATTAAAACTCTAGTAAAAACAAGATGGTGGAGAAGCTCAGCAGGTCAAACAGTCTCCTTTATGTAGTAAAGGGCATAGCTGGCATTTTGGGCTTGACCCCTTCATCAAAGTATGAGAAAATGCCAGAAGCATCTGAACAAAAGAGTGGGGGGGGGGGGGGGGAGGGAGGTGGTGGCAAGGAAGGAGATGATAGGTGGAGAAAGGAGGGAGGGAACAGCAGCAATGAGAGGAAGGGAGGAGATGGTTCAGCTGTGTGGGTGAAATAACTGGAAGGACAGGAAAGGGGGAGGGGGAAGAAAAAGAAAGCAGGTTTAATGGAAAGCAGTAAAGTCGATGTTCATGCCAGAGAATGCCCAGACGGAAAATAAAGTGTTGTTCCTCCAATCTGCAGGTGGTCAGGGTTGGACAGTACCTAAGTTCATGGACAGACATGTGTGTGACCCAGATTTGAAATGGTTGGCTACTAGGAGGTCACTGTGGTTGCAAATGGAGCGGAGGTGCTAATCGAAGGCTAAACTCTATGCTAATTTAATTTTTGAACCTTCTAATTCGCTCCGTCCGGTCAGACCTTGCTCAGCACTGCCATCCACCCCCCCCCCCCCCCCCCCCCCCCCCCCCGCCACCAGCTCAGTGCTGTCGCCGCTATCTCAGACATGCAAGGAACACGCACTTGTTTCTTCTATGCTCAGTAAACCCACATCCTCGGCCCATTTGTGGGGGTGGGGGGGGGCGTGGGGTGGTGACACCAACCCCAGTGATGCCATGGTGGAGATGTTCTTACCAATCCTCACTGATTATGGTCCAGTGAGGAAATCCATGATCCAATTACACAGTGGGGTGCTGTGTCCGAGGTCTTGGAGTTTGCTGATCAATTCAGAAGGGATGATGGTGTTGAATGCCGAAATGTAGTCGATAAAGAGCATCCCGATGTATGCATCTTTGCTGCTTGGTGTTTGAGGGCTTTGTGTAGAGCCAATGAGATGGTATCTGCCATAGACCTGTTGCTACGATAGGAAATTTTGCCTTATGAAGCAAGGTTGACAGAGCAATTTTTCTCTGAAGTGACAAAGGATGAGAGGTGTTTTAATATTTAATACCTTAATAGAGGTATTCAAGATTATGAGTGACAGAGGTAGAGAATGGACAGCCAGCACCTTTTTCCTATGGCAACAATACCAAATACTGGAAAGCATCTGTCGAAGTTGAAGGGAGGAAAGTTTAGTGGAGATGTCAGAGGTATTTTGTTAAAAAGAGAGTGGCAGGTGCCTGGAATGCATTGTCAGGAGGGTGGTGATGGCTGGTCCAACAGGGGCATTCAAAAGGCTCTTAGATAAGCATATGGATGTAAGAAAAATGGAGGGTTATGGGTGTGAGGTAGGGAAAGTTTAGATTGTTGTGGAGTAGGTTTACCTAGGTTGGCGCCACATCGTGGGCTGTACTATGTTCTAATTTTCAGGTGAGCCAAGTGTAGTTATAATCTAATTGTTCAGAGGAGCTGAAATGTCTTGATGGATGAGCTAACACACATGAAGATATAGTCAACATTTTGGTGTTTGGGCCCATTTCCTTGCTCGATATTCTAGTGATTTTCCTTTGTTAAGAAACCTCGACAGCCTGGCATTAGGCTTGTTATCATCATATTCTCAAGGCCAGCTGTGCATTGCTGGGAGTGTGAGCTGGGTGTACAGCTGGAGTCAGGGTTGGCAACAGCCACATGGAGGTTTGCAACCAGAGTTGGTGCCTCAGCGTAGGCTGGAAAACTTTTTGCAAGTTAAAATTTATTACCTGAAACTCACTGGGTTCTCGTGATCTCTTTAAATTCACTACAATGATACCTGGCCAGAAAATCTGAAGTCTGCAGATGCTGAAATCTGGAATGAAAATGATGTGCTGCAGAAGCTCAGCAGGTCAGGCAGTATCTACGGGGGAGTAATGGATTGATGACACTCTGGGTTGAGAGCTTTCATCTTGGCTGAAAGAGCAGCGGGATGATAGAAGTATGAAGAGGCGAGGGGGAGGATTGGATGCTTACACCCCAGCTTTTTCTTACCCAGTTTATTTCACATGCACATTGCCCACACCTTCCTCCACTGGTCCCCTCTCCCCTCACCCATCAGCCCATCATCCCTCACACATCTGGCTCCACTCACCACCCTTCCTTCCTGATCAGCTTTAATGACCTTCACCCCTTTGAGGCCTCCACCTATTATGATCTACCATCTGCTTCTGACTCCACTCTTCATTCCCTCACCGTCTCTGACTGCCAATCAATCTCTCCTCATCTAGATCTACCTGTGGCATGCCAGCTCTTGCCCCATCCCTCCCTTTATGCCTGCTATCTCCCCTACCCTCTTTCAGTCTCTAAGACGGGGAACCCCAACTGTCCATTTCCTTCCATAGATGCCACCTGACTGCCCAAGAAACTCTCAAATTTTTTTTCTGCTGCAGGCAGTATGCCACTGAAGTCCTTAAGGTGCTGGATTAATGAGTTTTCAGTCAGTCAGCCCATGGCAATTGAAATGCACATTTAATGCATCAGAGCCCAGGCAATCCCAAACATTTTAATGCACTGCACCAGGGAGAATTTTAAGTAATCCCTTTGCTTTAATTTTCCCTGAGCTCTAACCTTCATCAATTTCTTGCTGCTGTTCCTCCTTGTCCTGTTTACTCTTTTAATCCAACAGCAGCTTCTTTCTTCAATGTTACAATCTGGGAGGAGTGAGAGTGCAAGGCCTTGTCTATTATCCACTGCCTCCAGGGTTAACACTGGTGTCCTATATTCTGGCATGCAGTAAATTAGACTGGTTGTCACAGCAGATGTAAACACATCAGTAACATGAGGAGCTGTGGCCCAGGCTCACCTTGGGGTTAAAGGGTGGGGGCTGGTTAAGAATGTGTTACATTTCTGCAGTATCCTTCACAAGCAGAGGAGGAGGTGGGGGAAGCGCTTTGAAGTTTGCAAAACTAGGAGGGACATGGATAAGATGGAGGGTAGGAAAGTGGACCTGAAGGCAAGTTTTTCCACCCAAAGGATGGTGGGTATATGGAATGAGTTGTTAGAGGAAGTAGTAGAGGCGATGACAATTACAACATGTAAAGGACATTTAGACAGGTATAGGGAGTGTTTCAGGTGGCTATGGGACGAATGCAGACTCCTCAACTAGCATCTTGGACTACATGGTGAGTTGGGCTGAAAGGCCTGTTTCTGTGCTGTATAACTCTCCTGACTCAAAACAAAAAGCTGTTGGGGGAACTCAGCAGATCGAGAGGCTTCTGTGGAGGTAAAGGGTGGCCAATGTTTTGAGTTGAGACCCTGACTCAGGATCTTGCACAACTTTGTTCATCCCAGAATGTTTCATCTTTAAGTGTATTCACTGTCACCATCTTGAAACAGTCAGTCAGTTTGCACAGCAGCAATGATGTCTCAACCCGTGATCTTACAGAGCACAGAAGCAGGCCTTTCAGCCCACTGAATCTATGCTGACCCATTTGGACTAATTCAGCATCAACTCCATTTTATTCTCTCCACATTTCTCTAAGGTACACCCAGATTCTACCAGTCACTTGCACACGAGGGGCAAGTTACAGTGATCTACAAACCGACTTGTTTGGGATGTAGGAGGAAACAGGAGCATGTGGGGAAACATCCATAGTCTCAGAGAATCTGCAAACTCCACATAGCAACAGAGGCCAGGATCCACCCCTGGATATTCCTGTCAGGCAGCAGGTCTATGCCACGCTACATCTTGGCCCCATTCTAATCTAGTGATATTAGGGATAGCAACTCTACTCAATCTAGCACTATGGAACCTTTTTCCATCTCGGGAGAGAAGCAGACATGGCCTTTTGTCAAAGGCTGAGGTGGTAATTAGCTACTTAAAGAATACAGCGCTCCCTCCTGAGCTGATTCAACTGGAGTGGGTTTGGATTCACAGACTAAATCAACTCTTGAACTGACTTCTCATAAGCAGATGATGCCTTGAGCTGTTTAACTATATCGTGCACTTTTTGTTTTTTTGTGACACCATTGTGAGAGTGCAGATTGCATCACCAATGTGTCTATGTACAGATGGTCGTGTAGGATGACTGTGATTGACTGAGAGCGTAGCCACACCTACTGGCAGGTCTTAAAGGGTTGCTCCTTGCCAGACCAGGTCATTCTGGACTGGTCGACCTACATGTGAAACGCTGCGGTCTTCTAGTTAATAAAATTGTAGAGCGCGTCGAAAGAATCAAAGCCTTGGTTTGGATCAACAAGCCTTTGATTCTTTCGACGCGCTCTACAACCTTACCCTGCACTTTATTTCAATGTAACAGTATTCCCCGCTGTCTTTTAAAATATTTTTGCCCCACCCGCTATTCTGTGTTTAGGTTGAGGTCCCTGGATAGTGCACAAAGCCAAACTTTTTGCTGTATCTTGGTGCATGTGACAATAAACTGTTCAGCCATGGAGGCTCGAGAGACCGCAGATCAGTGGGAGATAAAGAATGACCAGCATTTTGAGTCGGAACCCTTCATTAATTCTTGATGAAGGGTTCTGGCCCAAAAAGCTAACCATTTTATTTTCCCACAGATGCTGCTCGACCCACTGAATTCCTCGAGCAGTTTGTTTTTCACTCTATTCGTTCATGACTGACTAAATTTGGAACATGGAAAGATCTGCAGTGTAAAACCTGGTGAAGTGATTGCAGAAACATAGCTGGAACCTAGATGTTAAAGTCAATAGTAATAAAGTCATGAAACACGCAATTCAATTTTTAAAAACTATTTTACTGTCTTGACGTTTTGGAATGATAATATCAGCTGCGGGATAATAGATTATTTGGGGTGTGATCGATTATCTTGAAGGCATGCATCAGGAGTGCTCAGATTCAGTGGAAGGCCTCCCAATCTAGATTAGCACTTGAGGAACAGAATCTCATAATGGATGTTGAAGAGTTTTACTGCACAAATCAGGCCCTACAACATAACTAAGTGAAACACAAAAGTCTGCAGATGCTGAGATTGTCCTTAAAAACACACCAAAATGCTAGAGGAATTCTGCCAGTCTTTTCAGCATCCATTAAAAGCAAAAAATATATTGGTGATGTTTTGGGCCTGAGCCCTTCCTCAAGGAATAAGCAGAACAATCCAGAAGCAGGAAATCTTAGAAAGTCTCAGAATTCGGACAATGCCGGCTGGGGGAGGAATCCAGACCAAAAAAAGGTATTCATTGGATATGATAAGTGGAGAGGCCAGAATTTATCATATTCGTATGAAAGGAGTTAGGGAAGGTAGAAACAAAGCTGGGGGAAGGCGACAGGGAACAGGGGAGGGGGGATAGTTTTAGCGAAGGCCAGAGAAATTGAAATTAATGCCATCCAGTTGGACGGTGCCCAGTCGGAAGATTAGGTGTTTTTTTCCTCCAATTTGTTAGTGGTCTTAATCTGGCAGAGCATGAGGCCACGGTCAGACATGTCAGCAAGTGAATGGAATGGGGAATTGAAATGGGTGGCAACTGGGAGATCCATGCTATTGCAGCGACAGAGCCGAGCTGCTCAACAAAGCCACCTTCCAATCTGTGTCCAGTCTCTTCGATGTAGAGGAGACCACAACAGGAGCACCAACTGGATGCAGTAGATGATCCCTGCAGATTCACAAGGGTAGTGTCAACTGCACATCCTCCAATCACTTCTTCCCTGTCGCTTTCCCCAGTTCTATCTTTCCTTTCCTTGATTCCTTTTGCACAAACATAATAAATATCTTTCCATGGATGTTGCTTAACCTGCTGATTTTCTTTTTCCCTCCAACAGTTTCTTGGTGCATTGCTCCAAGACTGATCCTGGATCTTTGGAGGGAGAGGTGGCAGCAGCTTTACCAGCTGCATCTCTGCTCTTGTTTGTCAGTGTTTTCTAGAAGAAAATAATAGACATAACAGTCTTTACCAACCAAATGGGATATGAGTCAATTGTGAGTATCATTATTTGTGGGAGAAGACAGTGCAGTTTAGAACTTGGAAGTCTACAGTACAGTGCAGACGCTTTGGTCCACAGTGTAGTACTGACCTTATAACCTACTCTAACTACTGCCTAGAATTCCCCTACTGCATAACCCTCCATTTTTCTCTGTTCTATATACCTATCCAATTGTCTCTTAAAAATCCCGTTTTACCTATCTTCACCACCATTGTTGGCAACACATTCCAAGCACCCACCATTTTCTGTGTGAAGAGCTTGCCTCGCATCTTACCCTGTACTTACTCCCAAGCACCTTAAATCTCTTCTCCCTTGTGTTAGCCATTTCAGCCCTGGGGGGGGCAGGTATCAGGGCTGAATGGCCTGCCCCTGATCCGAGTTTCAAAGTTTCCATCCTTTATATAAATGTTTTAACATGCAAGGGTATTTATCACTGATTTTTTTTTATGACTCAGGAAATTCCTGAGCAGCTGAGGTCAATGAATTCTGATGGAATGACGGATTCTCCAATTTCTCCCCTCAGCTAAAATAATTATGAATCTTTTTTTGAAACCAGTGTTTTTTTTTTATTTAAGGCATTGCTCTGTGCTTTTTTTCCCCCAATCGTCACAGACATCTGTTTGAATTGCATTCCCAATCATTCTTGCCCACACTCCCATTGAAATGGTGTCAGCAGTCTGATTCCAAGAGCAGTGGGAAGGGTTAGATTAATATGGGTTATTTTCTTCCTTTTTCTTTTGTTCTTATTTTTGTTTTTACAACTAGAATAGATTGATCTATTTAGATAATCACAATGTATTATCTCAGTATTAGAATGAGATGAAATTCTCCATAAGGATTTTTCATTTTTTTTCAAGAATTATATAAGACAATGTATAATTGATATGACTAATATTTTGTACTACATTATATAAAAGCTATATAATTAATATATAAGCAATATATACATGCAATATTTCTCTATATCAAATTAATAAGAATATTTTAAAAAGAAAAAAAAAGTCTCATAAATCCTGGGTTTGGACTAATGATTATAAATGTCATTCCCAATTCTGAAGAATCAAAGCTGACTTGTCCAAAAGGTAACCCTGCTGTGAAATCTGAAACTTGCTGTGAAACACTAGAGTTTCTTGTTCATCATGAAGTGCTGGATCTTTCTTCTCCGCTAATAGTGTGGTCTTCACGTTATTAACTCAGAGGAAATCTGGTTTAATGAAACCACATTAGTATAAATACTTATTTTCCTGCTGTGTTTAAGCATTTGGTCATGGTGGATGGAAATTTGATGTAACATTTTTTTCCATGAGTTTGAATGCATGCAGAGTTATTTAAGGTGGGGGAAGCTTGATTAATGTCTTTTCAAATGAGAATTGATACTTTAACACCCTCAATGCTTCATTTAGTGAAGGCTTTGCACAGTTAAAGATGCCATGCATTATTACTGTCTACAGTGACTTTCTAATTTTGAGTGCTGTTGCAAATCCACAAGTATAGCATTGTTTCTGAAACCTCTTGGCTCGTAGTTCATTTGTTGGGAACTAGAGAATTTGAGCAGTAAAGCCCCTAAGCATCAAGTTTCAAATTGCCTTGTTTGAACTTTATCTGGGTAGTGAGTCTCTGGGTCAGTCACTTCTGAGTTGGAAGCATGTCTCATCCCAGGGCTTTGTGCACTGAATTCCAAGCACGCACTTCAGTGCAGTACTGAGGGAGTGCTTTCGGAATCAGAGATACCACCTTTTGCATAAATGGTGGACTGAATCCTGTTTGTGTGTGTCTCCTCTCTTTCCCTGTTTCCTTTACTCTAACTTGTCATTGGGAGATGAATAATCCCTTCACAAACCCTGGGCATATTTGGAATGGGCTTGGGAAAAACCTCAGCCTGCAGTGCAGAAATGTGCTGGAGAAGTTCAGCAGGTCATGCAGCATCTATTGGAAGTAAAGGGTAACTGATGTTTTGGGCTGAGGATGTAGTGTTACAGTAAGTCAGAATGTTACTAAGACAAAGTGTAGGATATGGGGAAAAGTACAGTTAAGCCGTGTTGGGGCATCATGTGTGACAAAAAAAACATGAAGTACTTGTCTTTATTTAGCTTTGAATATTGGTAACCCTATTTATATACTTCCTATGTTGGACTCATAAAGTGTATCCAACACCTCAGCTTGGTACACATTGGGTCCTCCCCAGGATTTGACGGAGAGACTGTGGGCAGTAGGGGGAAGTTCCTAAACACTGGTATCTGACCTCGAGTGGAGGAGTCTGGAATTCTCTGGTGTGCATTGAGCTGGCCGATGGTTCTCCAGAAAGGTTAGCCAAGCCTCAAAATGATCCAAATTTTCATTGCAAGTCTAGTCAATTTTTTTGTGTCTGTACTCAAATACATTGCATCAGATTGCAGTTGATTGCTGGTATTTAACAGCACCCTGTAAAGGCAATCAAATAATAGATTTCAGCTTCCTTGAGAAATGCTTCATATTGCTTCTCATTGTTCACAGGTAATAAAAAGCCTGTGAGCACCTAATTGGTAATTGAAATATTTTGTGGTCTTTGGTATCCAATAGCACGTTTTACCGTCTAATGAGGGACACTTTCACTACCTTTCCTGCCAAGGAGACTAGCTCTATTTATATTAGCTGAGAGGCTATTTTTGTCTCCCAGTCTTTTTCTGATGCATTCTACACTTACTTACAAATGCAAACCATCTGTTTCACAGTGGTTGGTCCAAATGGAAAGATTGTTAAAGTAATGAAATTAAGCATTCTGAATTGATGTTGACTAAATATTTAATACAACCATTTTTTTTGAACTGACCCATGATAGTGTACTTTTAAACTATTCAGCAAGCATGATACTGAGAAACATTTTCTTATAATCAGTCTCTTGCTTTGATTGTTTATGGCAGGTCATACCTCATTTCTAATGGATTATTACTATTGAAAATCAAAGTCCCAATAAATTGAGGAATTGCATATAAAAGTTATTTTGGCAGATTTGGACTTCTTCCCACTTTTTTTTACAATTAGAAGCATTGATGTATTGTTCAAAACACATAGTTAAGTTCATTGGCCAAAGTATGTTCAGTGTTTTAACGAGTTAATTGTTGCAAACTGCAGATTCACTTGTTTGAATTCTGATTTATCGTTTGTCTCGTCTTTATTGGCGTATGTATCTCTGGGTGGCACAGTTAGCATAGGCGTGGCACAGTTATGGTTCTGGTTAGCACAGAGGTTTTAAAACTGCCCCCTAAACTCACAATTCACCTTAAGCAATCCCTGGGCCATAAGTGCTCTGTGATTGGTAAGGGATTACTTAAGGGGGTACATGAATGGGAAGGTTGAGAATCACTGCTCTCGACCCAATTGTTACTGAAATATTTTGCTTGAGAAAAATTGTCATTGGCCCATTTCCTTTGGAGGTATGAAACCGTGAACATAACGAGTCAATTAGATATGATTAAAACAGTGTTTTTAAAACTTCTTTCCACTCACATACCACCTTAATCAATCCCTTCCTCATCACACTTATGGCATAGGAATCGCTTAAGGTGGAATGTGAGTTTAAGGGGGCACTTTGAAAAACACTAGGTTAGCACAATTCTGTTACAGAGCTAGTGGCATGGGTTCGAATTCAACATTGTCTGTACGGAGATTGTATGTCCTTCCTGTGCTTGTGTGGGATTTCCCCGGGTGCTACAGTTTCCTCCCACTCTTCAAAATATATGGGAATTGTAGGTTAATTAGGGTATTTGGACAGCATGGGCTCATGGTCTGGAAGGGCCTATTAGCGTGCTGTATGTCTAAATTTTTTTAAAAATAATTCTCCGGCACTTCTGCCAAATTTAGCATGATCCAACACCTGCCTCATCTGCTTTATGCATAGATCAGTCTTTGAGTGTCTCTGGTTTGCTCTTCCTTACCCACTTACAATCTCCTTGGGCCACTTCTTGCTGTAATCACAGTGCAAAAATCTTTTCCTACATCATACCTTTTACCTCCATGCAGGGACACAGACAGACTTTCCTGGTGAGGCAGAGCTTCACATCCAACCTAATCTACTGCATTCAGTGATGTCCTCTTTGTCGTTGAGACCAAATGAAGATCGGGTGTCCATTTCACCAACGCCTACACTGTGCAAGTCTAAACTAGAACTGCCAGTAGCTGACTATTTCAATTCAATTCAAACATGTCTGCTCTTGGCCTCATCCATTGTCAGAGCGAGACATAGAAACAACAGAGTCATTCTCCTGGACAGCCTTAAACGTAACAGCATGAACATTGATCATGCATTCAGAATTTTTTTCCTTCATGTAAGACTGAGCTATCAGGCATGGTCTTTTCACTGACAGTGACGCCTTCCAAAAATGGAAGCTTGTTGCATTGAGCCATTGCCCAATGCATCCATCTTCAGTATTCTAGAATTGAGAACAACGTAGAGAATCACAGGAAGGGGGGAGTCACGTGATGGAGTAGTGGCCGGACGGTGAACTCCAGCCCTCTCCAGAAAAGTCGGAAAAAACAAAGGAAAACACAAAGGCACAGAAATAAAAGTTAAAGAAAAGTGAGTATAAAGGTAGAAAGAAGATGGCGACGAAAAAAGAAAAATCGAAATCAACGGTAAGAAGAGAGGAAGAGAAGACAACGGAAGAAGAAGGAGAAGGCCTTACCTGTTCGAAGAGGCCCGCGGTGGAGAGAGAAACCCGCTCCCTCAGGTCGGTAGAAAGTGGACTACAAAAATGGCTCGCTGAGCCGAGTAAAAGTGCGCAACCGCGCATGCGTGAGGAGTCGCGCATACGCGATGCGCATGCAAAAAAACACACCGACGGGAGGGGTGACCAGCTGGGGAGTCGATCTCCATAGCCGGCAATGACAGCTGCAGAACACCTGCAGCAAGAGGAGAACACAGAAGACAACGAAAACAAGAAAGAAGAGAAGAAAAGGGCAACAAAGAAACAACAGATGGCCAACCCAGAGGAAGAAGAAGAGGAAGAGGAAGAGTACAGTGAAATAGAAGAAGAAGGGAAAGGCAAGATAAAGGATATACTTTCTCTTATTAAAGAATACATGGAGTCATTTAAAGAATGGCAAGCGCAAGAATTTAATGATTTAAGAAGAAGAATAAACAATACAGAAGAGAAAATGAATAAAATAGATATGACCTTATCAGAAATGGGAAAAAGAATGGACAAGGTGCAGGAACGAGAAGCAGCAGTAGAAATGGAGGTGGAGGACTTAAAAAAGAAATTAGAGGAATCTAATAAAAAAGTTGTAGAGACACAAGAACTGTTAGCTCAGAAAATAGATATATTGGAAAATTATAACAGAAGAAATAACATAAAGATAGTGGGCCTTAAAGAAGATGAAGAAGGCAAGAATATGAGAGAGTTTATAAAAGATTGGATCCCCAGGATCCTAGGATGTCCAGAACTACAGCAAGAAATGGAAATAGAAAGGGCACATAGAGCATTGGCCTTTAAACCACAACCACAACAAAAGCCAAGATCTATTTTAGTAAAATTCCTAAGATATACTACAAGAGAAAAGGTACTGGAGAAGACAATGGAAAAAGTAAGAGAGGGCAACAAGCCACTGGAGTACAAAGGGCAAAACATCTTCATTTATCCAGATATAAGTTTTGAACTCCTGAAGAAGAGAAAGGAGTTCAATACAGCAAAGGCGATTTTATGGAAGAAAGGGTATAAATTTATACTAAAGCATCCAGCGGTATTGAAAATATTTATTCCAGGACAACAAAACAGACTATTCTCAGATCCAGAGGAAGCACGAAAATTTGCAGAACAATTACAAAATAGACTGAGGGATGAAGACGTGTAACGAGAGTACAAAAGACTGAGAACTAAAAAGACACATAAGTTTTGAACTCCTGAAGAAGAGAAAGGAGTTCAATACATCGAAAATGATCTTATGGAAAAAAAAACTATTCTCGGATCCAGAGGAAGCAAGGAAATTTGCAGAACAACTACAAAACAACCAGAGAAGCACAGGAAAAGGTCTTCAGCCCTTATGTCTGTGCTGAACATGATGTCCAACTTGCTCTGTTGCATATCCCTCTATTCCCTGAATATTCATGTTTAGCTGGAAGCTTCTTAAATGCTGCTGTTGTATCTGCTCCTACCACTACCCCTGGCAACGTGTTTGAGGTACCCAACACTTTTGGTATGTTAAAACAAAATACTTGCCCTGCACTTCTCCCTTAAACTGCACCCTCACTAACCTTCTAATCATCCTCCAGTATGTGAAAATAAGATTCTTACCATGTACATTATCGATACCTCTCATAATTTTATAAATTTCTGTCGGGTCTCTCCTCAGCCTCTGATATTCCAGAGAAGATAACCTGGGTTTGTCCAACCTTTCCTTGCACCTCATGCCCTCTAATCCTGTTAAACCATGTCTGCTCCTTTTCCTTATCCTTCCTGTCATGGGAAAACCAGAATTCCATGCAATATTCTAAGTGCGATCTAACCAAAGATTTTATGGCTGCAACGTGACTTCCTTTTATACTTCCAACAATATAGCGCCACCTCAGCTAACAGTTTTAGAGCACTTTCAATGTAGGTGCATCATCCCAAGGTTCTGCACGCTGTTCATTTGCTGGGGGGGGGGGGGGGGTTGGTGGGGGAGAAACAATGTTGTCAATGCTAGCATTTATTGTCAACTCTCATCTCATGACCCAAGGAGACAAGAAAGAATCATCCATAGTTGGGGTTCTGAGGCACCAGACTGGGTAAGAAAGTCAGATTTCCTCCACCGAAGGACAGTGAATTGTACGGATTTTTTCAATAGTAGATTCATGGTTTAAAATTGTTTCATAATGTTGAGTTACTCAGATTTGAATTCTTTCACTGCCTTGGTTAGAATTGAACTTGTATCTCCAGATCAATGGTCCAGATCTCTGACTGCAGTCCTGCAATGCAAACACTGTGTAAACTATTAAATGTTTTTGAATGTCAGGTTGGAGTTTCCACTTCTTTCTGCTCAGATAGGAGGGGAATCCATGTGGAATAGAATGAGGCTACACAATGATTACAAGACGTTGGATTTGGGCAGAGCAGTCCCATGTCCACCTGTGTTTCAGTTTGTGCTGTCTTGTTATCTGGGTTTGAAAATCCATGAGGTCTCTGCACATCTGGTTCTATGTACCAGGGTGGGTATAGCAGGTTGGCAACTGGTATCCAACATTTGGAGCCAAGACCTGAATGGATCACTCACTTTTCTCTTCAAGCCCAGTTGGTCTCTGATTCTCAAACCGATACAGGTCATCCAGTTTCATAGGATCACTTCCAATTTCAGTTTAATTGAGTCCAAACCTAGTCCATCCATCAACCCTTGGAACATAAAGACCTTTTGAGGAGAGGTCCATTGAAACTACTCATTGGTTTGTTTGTACAGCTGCACATTTGCTGGAATCTATTTTCAGTTTAGATTAGTCTAATTTGATCGTCTCGAAACTCTGTTGGCCCAGCTCCAATCAGTAATTGTTTTAAGTTCTGTCACAGTACTGAGTTCTGCTGTGTGTATTTTCTTCAGTTCTGGCCTCTTAATCACTTTGTCATTGAGGATGTCTGGAATTCCCTTCCTCATTCCCTCTGTCTCCCTTTCCTACCTAAACATTCACTAAACCTACTTCCATCCTCTTGCCTCCCTTTTCATAGCTCAGTGTGAAATTTTGGGGTATTGTGGGCTCATTAATTGAGCAATATTAATTCTTTCATGGCTTAAGGAGAGATCTTGTGGGCAAGCGGTCATAAATAGGTTTGTGCTATAATTGTGGCCAAACCTAACCGTGGCCAATTGTGACCCATGGAGACACATCAAGTTGTGTCAGTTCAGCACTGAGAGGTCACTTGTGCTTCATTATCAATAATTTGTAAGGTTTTTGTTTCAAATTTTGCCCTTGGCATAATATAAGCTCATTCAAAATGTTTGTTGATTTTTAAGAGGAATGTATGAACTGCTGTCTTGTTCAGACCAGAGTGTGGTTTTCGAATTGGAAACCATACACTTGGTTCGAGACTGCCTGAGAATAGCAACAAAGATCTGTTGTACCTAGGTTACAGATTGGTTGTCAGGATTAAATCCCACAGGAGCAATTGTATTTGAAATGGGGGGGGGGGGGGGGGAGGTGGAAATGGCATAAAGGAAAGCCTTGACAGTGTCAGGAAAGAGCTACCTTTTTAATAAAGTGCTTAAGTAATATTACTTCAGTTGGTCAGTGTAGAATATTGTTCTGTGCTGTTGTTAATGTTGAGAAACACAGCGAATAAGGGCTCCAGTTAGTTCTTCAGAGATTTTTAGAACATACCATTACAGTTAAATGAATGCAAAATAATACCAATTTAAGAAAGTTGAAATGTTTTGCAAAGTCATATAGAGTTTTGATTATCATGTTACAGGAAAGATGTTGTCAAGCTGGAGAGGATGCAGAGAACATTAACAGGGATGTTGCCAGGACTTGGGTTGGGGTGGGGGGGGGGGGGGTGGTGCCTGAAATAGAGGGAGGGGTTGAGCAGGTTAGGACTTTGTCGTTAGAACGCAGGAGGATGAGAGGTGATCTCATTGAGGTGTACATAATCATAGAATAGGTGAAAGCAAAGAATCTTATTCCCAGAGTAGGGGAATCAGTAACCAGAGGATGTAGGTTTAAGATGAGTGGGGAGAGATTCAACAGGAACCTGAAGAGTAACTTCTTTACACAGAGGGTGGTGGGTGTATGGAATGAGCTGCCAGAGGAGGTGGTTGAGGCAGGTTTTGTTGCACTGTTGAAGAAAAAAATAGAATGCACATGGAACGGATAGAATTAGATGAATTTGGGCCAAATGCAGGCAGGTGGAACGAGAGTGTGTCTTGAACATTCTGGTCAGCATGGGAAAGTTGGGCCAAAGCTATGACTATGTCTTGTCAACTTGCTCTCTCCATTCTATGGTTGAGTGCAGCACATGGGTGCAGAGTTTCTTGGGTACATGTGATGCTATTTTAATTTGTAGAATCTTGCAATATCTACATCACCTGACGCAACCCCAGGACATCCTAAACTGTCCTGGTAACAGCCAAGTTGTGAGCAACAATCTCTCACAAACTGTTGTAAGGACCAGACATTCCACTGTACTGATGTTGGTGAAGGACTGGTGTTGACCAGGACACCAGGAATAACTCCCTTGCTTTTTCCAGCAGTACTCAAAATCATGGTGGCCATCAGGGAGGGTAGACTCATTAACATCCTGATAAGATGTTCCTCCAACAATGTGATGCACCCTTTATACTCCACTGAGTGAATGACTGTGTCTTTAAGGTTTTTTCTCTGGATCCAGATGAGAGAATACTGAATTGCATTTTGTGTGAAATTTACACAGCAGGAGACTTGCAGCAATTTCTGTTTCACAAGTGCTTCATGCCAATTGTTTTTTTTTCAAAAGGCTATTTATTCATTGGAAAATAATTGTTTCATTTCTCTTTTAAACTCTCATGGGTAATGAGTTCAAGGACAGGAGGAAATGTTTACATTTTCAGGCTGAACAAAGAGTGGCTGGAGGGACTCAGTGGGCCCAGGTAGCATCCACACAGACCAGGACCTTTTGTCGAGATTGATTTCATTTACTGGAAATTTACACTTCCTGGATTGGCACTAATTATTTTAGGAATTTAGACACACAGCATGGCAACAGGCTCTTCCAGTTCATGAGCCCATGTCGACCAATTACACCCAATTATCCTATAACCCCAGTTAAGTTTGAAGGGTGGGAGAAAACCAGAGCAGCCAGGGGAAGTCCACACAGATACAGGGAGAAAGTACAAATTTTTTAGACAGCACCGGATTTGAACCCAAGTCCCTGGTGCTGTAATAGTGCTGTGTTAACTATTACACGAATCAAGCTGCCATGTTTCAATCAAATAAGAATCAAGAGTCTGTCTTTGTGCTGTAGTTTTCAATGGTTCTCAGACTAAGAATGCAGCAGGTGGCACAGCATCCACAGGAAGTAAAGGGTAAGCAGCCTTTTGGGACTGAGCTCTTCAATGCTTCCTATGGATGCTGCATGATCTGCTGAGTCTCTCCAGCATGTTTGTATATGGCACTCAACCCCAGCATCTGCAGACTTTCTTGTTTAGCTTTAGTCCCATGATCCTGCTCTCCCTTTCAGTGAGACTGCAGCTGATTTGATTGTAACCATCACTCTGCATTTCTGCTAATGCCACTGTAACTTCTCACTCCTTTAGTTATCGTTTTAAAAAAAAAATCACCTCTGGCTTGTAAGTGTTCACAGACTCTGCTTCCACGAGTAAGGGACAACCAAAGATTCACAACGGTTAGAGAAAAAAAGATTCACCTCGTAGAGTCACACAGCATGGAACAGGCAGTTTTACCCAACTTGTCCATGCTGACTAAATTGGATTTCTGGGGCAGTCCCATTTGCCTGGATTTGGTTCATGTTCTTAGCCCTTCCCATGCATATCCTTCAAAATGTCTTTTGAACATTGTAATTGTATCAAACCCACCAAAATGCTGGAGGAACTCGGTTGGTCTTTTCAGCCTCTGTAGGGGACAAAGATATATTGTCGACATTTTGGGCCTGACCCCTTCTTCAAGAAAAAAAATCAGAAAAGACAGATTCAGGATATATCAGAAAGTCTCAGAATTCAAACAATGGGGGAGGAATCCAGACCAACAAAAGGTGTTAATTGGATGTGATAAGGGACTAGGTAGAATTTATCATGTCTGTGTGAAAGGAGACAGGGACTGGAGAGACAATGTGAAACTCCTGTATCTCTTTCCCGACAAGACTAACTTGAAGATGCTGCGTGCAGGGTGGTAGAGGTCCTCGCTTATTTTTGTGAGCCCACTTTATACAACGATCCCAGTAAATCACGTCGATTGGAGTGGGGGGGGGGGAGGAGGGGGAAAGAGAGGGCGACCCCTATGATCCTCTCTGCCACTCTGATGGTCTCGTGGATTGACCTCTGATATGATGCTCTAGTTCTAGAATAATCTACCTTGGTAAAACTGTGACCATTCACTTCATCTCATGACTGTGAGGTCACTCTTCAGCTTCCTACACTCCAATGAATAAATTTAAATGTATTCAGGCCCTTCCATCCCACAAGCCAGTGTCACCCAGTTAAGCTACAACCCCTGTACATTTTTGATGGGTGGAAACCAGGAAACCAGAGCATTCGGGTTGGAGGGTGGGGGGGAGAGAAACCATGTAGACACAGGGAGAACGTACAAACTCCTTAGAAGCAGCTCTCCATTTGAACCCCGGTCAAAGTCACACTAATCGCAATGCTAACGTGCCGCCCCTATCCAAGTCCCAGCCAATCCAAACTCTCGCAATAACCTGCGCTACCCCATCCTGGAAACATCCTGGGTGAATCTCCTCTGGAAAACCTGAACAGCACACAGTACTCCAGTGTGGTCTCACCAGCACATTGTGCAGTTGTACCATGAGTTCCCAACTCGATTCATTTTATTGTCTTGTAATAAAAGTAGTGTCATATTACACAAAATTGCTTTTGTCTGCTGCAAGGCAGAGAGATTTGCCATCGGCAGAAATTGCCTCAAGCACCTCTAACAGAAGGAGAAAGAGATGCAAAAGAGAGTTCTCCCCAGAGTCACATGTGTCCGTGGATTTGCCTTCAGCTCTCCTGCAGCCACATAGAGCCCAGTGCAAAGTTTCCTTGGCCTGGTTCCAGATTCTCAAAGGAGGAAGCATCCTTACTACATCCACAATGTCAAATTACAATAATATCCCATAAATCTTTACGATTCCAGAAGTGCTTTGTTATAATTTAACATCTCAACATTTAAAGTTCAGCTAAATGTCCAGTAAACTACATTAGAACAATCCAAACACAACTTTGATAGGTACGAATATAGCTGAGTTCAACTGTGCTCTTCACGTGAAGAGGAAATGAGATTTTGATGATGCAAATACAAGTCACTTCTGTTTTTAAAGCTCTATCCAGTATGTCATTTTTTTTCCAGGTTTCTGAAGTAGAAAAAAGTAAATGAACCTGCTGCAGAAAGTCAGAGGTCACGTAGCATTTGTGCAGGCAAAGGTTTTGGGAAATTTCAGGTTTGAGACCTTGCAGTAGGATTTGTGCTCAAAGTTCTACCACCATAGAACATTGCAGCAGAGTACAGCCCTTGATATTGTGCCAACCTATATATTTGTACCAAAAAAAAATCAAAACCCTTCCTACCCCATAACCCTCTATTTTCCTTTCATCCATGTGCCTATCTAAGAGTCACTTAAATGCCCCTAATATTTCAGCCTCCTCCACCACCCTGGCAAGGCATTTACAGACACCTACAGCTCCCTGTATAATAAAAATAAACAACAACAACTTCAGATTTATTGTCAGAGTACATTCATAACATCACATACAAACCTGAGATTCTTTCCCCTGTGAACGAGGCAGAATTACCACTTTTTGGTAGTGCAAAAAGACTACACGGTGTATACAGGTAAATAAATAAATAAATATAAACAGATAACTAATGTAAACAAACAGTGCCATACAGAGAGAATAACAAAAAAAATCAATAATGTTTGCAAATAAGAGTCCTTAAATGAGTCTGTAGCCCCTTTTCCATTAGCACATTGTCCCAGGAATTAACGGGGAATTTACTGGGACAGGGTCCCATGGAAAAAGAAAACATGCCAGTGATTGACGGCCTCTATGTCTACTCAACTCTGGCATCAGCTGATGCCAGTAAGCCGATTACACCCAGTGGAAAAAGGACAGCAGATAGTCCCCAATTTCTAGTTGATGAGTTGTGTTCAGTTGAAAAGTAATTGGTGTCCCTGTTGAAGGTAGCCCAGTGGAAATAGCACAAATGGCTTCCTATCCCAGGACACTGCATGGCCAATTAATTGGAATGCCAGTGGAAAAGGGTCTCTTGACTGAATTTATTGTTGAGGAGACTGATGGTGGAAGGATAGCACCTCTTCCTGAACCTGCTGGCATGTCTTACGGCACCTATGGCAGCAATGAGAACAATGTATGCTGGGTTGTGTGGATCCTTGATGATTACTGCAGTGTTCTCTTTTGATGTTCTTGTTAGTGGGGAGGGTTTTGCCAGTGATGTTCTGGGCCACGTCCACTACCTTTTGGAGGGCTTTACGCTCAGCGCCATTGATGTTCCTATACCAGATCGTGATGCAGTCGGTCAGCACACTTTCCATCACACATCTGTAGAAATTTGTCAGGGTTTCTGGTGTAATACCGAACCTCCACAAACTCCTGATGTCTCCCCTAAACATTCCTCCCTTCTCTTTGTACAGATGTCCGTGGTGTTTGCTATTCCTACCCTGGGGAGAAGGCACAGGCTGTCCACATTGTGGACAAGGCTCTCAGAATCTTGTTGACCTCTGCTAAGTCTCCTCTCATTCTTCTTCGCTCCAAAGAGAAAAGTCCCAGCTCTGCTAACCTTGCCTCATCAGACTTATTTTCCAATCCAGACAACATCTTAGTAAATCTCTGTAGTCTCTTCATAGCTTCCAAATCCTTCCTATGATGAGGTGACAAGAACTGAACAATTCTTAAGTGTAGTCTCTCCAGAGATTTGTAGAGTTGCAACATGATCAACTCTTGAACTCAATCCCCCTTATTAATGAGGCCCTGCATCCCATGAGAGGTGTACGGATTTGGACCCAAATATCCCTCTGTTCCTCCACACTGTTAACCTTGTACTTGACCTTCTGTTTTAACCCACCAAAGTGTATCATCTCTCACTTATCTGGATTGAACTCCATCTGCCACTTTTCCTCCCCTCTGCATCCTATCCATATCCTTTTGTAATCTTTGACAAACCTTCAGCTCTATCCACAAATCCTGCAACCTTCATATCATCTGCAAATTTATTTACTCAACCTTCCACTTCTTTATTTAGGTCATTTATTAAAAAAATTACAAAGAGCATGGGTCCTAGAACACATTCCTGTGGAACTCCATTAGTCACTGACCTCCACACAAAATACTTCCTGTCCACTACTACTCTCTGGTTTCTACATGCAAGCCATTTTTTAAATCGACACAGCTAAGGTTCTATGGATCCCATGCCTCACGACTTTCTGAAAGAGTCTCTTATGGGGAACCTTGTCAAATGCCTTACTAAAATCCATATAGACTACATCTATTTCCCTGCCTTCATCAATTTCTTAGGTTACTTCCTCAAAACAAAACCTCAATTAGACTTGTGAGGCATGATCTTCCCTTCACAAAGCCATGCTGACTACTCTTGAGAAGACTGTACTTCTCCAAATGGTCATGAATCATGTTCTTAAGGATCCTCTCCAATAGTTTGCACACCACTAATGCAAGACTCACAGGTCTAGAATTTTCAAGATTCTCCCTATTACTTTTTTGAACAAGGGGATACATTTGCCATTCTCCAATCCTCCAACACTTCCCCTTTGGCCAAGAAGGACTCAAAGATCATGGCCAATGCCCTAGCTTTCTCTTCTCTCTGTTCCCATGGCAACCTGAGGTATATCATGTCCAGCCTCAGGGACTTATCAATTTTGATGTTTTTAAGAAGATCCAGCACTTCCTTTTCCTTAATCTCTTCTGTTTCAACCTCACCCTGATCAATGTCCTTTTCTCTGGTGAATACTGAAGCAAAGTGTTCATTTAGGACCTCTCTTATCTCCTCAACTTCCAGGAACATGTTGCCTCTTTTATCCTTAAGCAACTCCACCTTCAATCTCGTCATCCTTCTGTTCTTCACATACACATAGAACACCTTGGGGTTCTCCTTAATCTTCCTTGTCAAGGTCTTCTTATGTCCCCTTTAAGCTTTCCTAAGTTCTTTATTAAGTTCCTTCCTCCTCCCATATAATTCTCATGAACCTTTCCTCCTTCCTGCTTCCTAAATCTAAAATAAGCTTTCTTCTTCCTCGTAAGTACCTGTGTCACCTATTTTGTCAACTACAGTTCCCCTTTCCTCCCATTTTTTCCCCCTGTTTCAGTGTGACCAACTTTCCCCGAGCCCAGTGCAAGTGGTCCCTAAACATCCTCCACATTCCTTCAGTGCTTTTTTCCCCATGTACATTTGTTCCCAATTTACTCTCCGTAGTTTCTGCCTCATTCCATTGTAATTAGCTTTTCCACAATTGAACACTTTCTCATTTTGTCTGCTTTTTCCTTGTCCATAGCTATTTACCCCCTCCATAAATCTTCGTCCGCGAAGCCAAGCCAAAGAAGAGAGCTATGCTAAAGCTCAGGGAGTTGTGGTCACTCTCACCAAAAAGCTCCCTCACTGAGAGGTCTGTCACCTGACCAGATTCATTATCCAGTGCTAAGTCCAGTATGGCCCTTCTTTTAGTTGCCTGTTACACAAACTCAGGAATCCTTGGAAACACCTGGCAAATTCTGCCCCATCTATCCCTCCTGCATTCAGGAGGTGCCAGTAAATATTTGGGAAGTTGAAGCCTCCCATGATAACCACCCCTGTAATTTCTGCACCATTCCAAAATCTGCTTACAGATCTGTTCCTCCGTGTCCCGAAGGCTATTTGTGGGCTGATAGACTACACCCAGTATAGTGATTACTCCTTTCCAATTTCTGACTTCCACCCACACCGATTTAGTAGATATTGCATCTGCAACATCCTCCCTTTCTTCATCCGTGATACTGACCAGTTATGCTATTCCCCCTGCCACACCCTTGACCTTTCAACCTATTCCTTTTAAAACACCTGAACCCAACAGGAAGGACTTGTTCTCACAGATGCTTGTCCTGCTGTATTCTTTCATCAGTGTGCTTTTTACTACAGATTGCAGCATTTGCAGTCTCTTGTCTCCCTGAAATAGACGACTTTGGCCCTAATGTCTGTGTTGGCACAAGCATCCTCCCAATTAACCATATGTGTTCTACCAATGTAGCTTCCACTCCATTATCCTTGACGTGGCATAGCTTGAGCAAGTATCCAACCAGACGGCATCTCTCTCAACTTCTCCAATTTCTGTTAACCCCTGCTCTCGCTTTACCTTCTCCCTCTGCCTCCCTTCCTCCAGATCACCAACCACCTTCTCTAATCAGAGAGCTACCTTTCTAGCCCTCTGCACTATTCCACCCCCCCTCCCCTGCCCGTAACCTCTCAGCTCCTTTCCTTTCCCATCTGTATTCTGCTTGCCTGAACTCCTTTCCCTCCCCACCTTCATACATGGGCATCTGTCTGATTTTTGGCACATCTGAAGAGTGGTAAGAATCTGGACCTTACTGCCAGTGGTTGGTGAACAGTCATGAACGTTTAAAGGAGAGGAATAGATCAGATGAACGCAGAGAGTCTTTTGCCCAGAGTAGAGGAATCAGTAACCTGAGGAAACGGGCATACGGGGTGAGAAATTAAACAGCGATCTGAGAGGAAGCTTTTTTTCTTTTAAACCGAGAATGGACTGCCAGAGAAGGCGATTGCAGGTGGTATTGCAATGTTTCAGAAAAAAAAATGGGATGAATACATGGAAAGAATTGGGTTAGAGGGATGTGACCAAATGTAGGCGGGTGGGACATTTCGGTCAGCATGGTCAAGTTGGGCTGAAGGGCCTGTTTCCACACTCTGCTGCTCTATGAAGAGGGTCTCAGACCCGAAACGTCCACTGCTTTTTGCTTTCCGTGGATGCTGCATGACCCACTGAATTTCTCCAGCACTCTTCTGAACTGCTGCCTCACTGTACCAGTGATCCAGGTTCAGTCCTGGGACCTCCGAGGCTGCCTGAGTTTGCCTGAATGAAGGTGAAAGTTTGGTAGGTTTAAAAAAATAACACATCAGTGCTGGAAATTTAAATGAAAAATCACAAATGTGGAAATGCTCTGCAGGTCAAGCTGCATCTATGGGAAGAGAAATGGAAATTTTAGGTCGAAAACCATTGGTCAGAAGTGGGAAGGAGAAAAAAAAGCTTTAACCACTAATTGACCTGAAGATTTTATTTGCTGCTGAGCACCCCAGACTTCCAGTTTTAGTGAATCGGAGACAGTCCCTGCAGTTTCTGTTTTGACTGCATTATTGCAAGTCATTTTTTTTTCCACAAGGGAAAATTTACTGTCTGTTTTAATTTAATATAGTTAGTTCTTGGTTATAATTGTTCTTTGCAATTACATGCATGGTTGTAGCAAGTAAAAATTTCAATCCATGTGTACATTGTCTAATGTATGTGACAATAAACTTATTAGTTGTCTCCATCCCAGTTCTGAGGAAGTGTCTTTGACCCAAAACTTTGGCTGTTTCTATAAATTTAAATTCAGACTTGCAGCACATAACATGGCTTTATGGCGTACGAGCCCGTGCTGCCCAAGTGCCCTGATTCAGCTACAACCCCCATACATTTTTCATCCCAAAGATGCAGCCTGACCTATTTCTTGCAGTTTCAGCTTTTATTTGGGGTTGGTGGATTCATTGTTCCCTGTAAAAATGCCCTTAATGTCAGTAAATTTTAGGAGAATCAGGATGCTGTTGACGTGCTAGCCACAAAAGTTCACCAGCACCTCTACTTCCTCGGAAACATTCGGATATTCTGCATCCCTCAGCAATTTCTGCAGAGACACCATTGAAAGCGTTCAGCACTTTTGTCCATTGCACATATTAAAAGACTCATCTCATCCTGGCTGCAAATACATGATATGAGATCATGCACCACCAGATTTTAGGACTTTTTTTCCCCACCATTATCAGACTCCTGAATGAACTTAACACAAGCAAAATTATGTTAGCCTTAATCTTGCCAACAGATCTTCCTGTATCTGCTCTTCTGTAATCTGTGTTACTTGTTGGACTATGTGTAGAATGTCTAACTGGACTGCTTACAAAATGATTTTTTTTCACAGCACATGTGAAAATAAACTTGAAGGTCATGTGATGGAGTGTAAATGACAGGGGAATAAACGTAGGACTGGGATTGATGGGGATACACTGAGAACCTAATGCGCCAAATAGTCTTCTCTGTCATAAGAATAATATGTGAAAATATAAAATATTCTTGATGGAAGCTGAACTTGTATGTGTGCTATGAACCTTTATAGCCGCAAAATATCCATGCATATACTGGTATTCAATGGCCACATTTAAAATGGGTTATGCTACTGTAGCTTAATGTAAGTTCACTGTCTTGCTTCCTCTCTCTGAGGGAAGGTGTCACCACATCAGGGCAAGTTCATAAATGTCCAAAAGGCATTTAGACAGAAAGGTGGAATGGAATGGTTTAGAAGGATATACACCAAATGCAGGCAAATGGGTCTAGTTCAGAATGTCTGGTTGAATAAGTTGGGCTTATAAATCCAAACATTGTCCGATTTGACATGACTTATTTTTTTTGTTGGTGTTTTTAATCAGCTGCATTGGTCGTCGGGCAGCGCGATTGGCCTAAAGCTATTATAGCGCCAATGGCCCGCGTTCAAATTCAGTGTTGCCTGTAAGGAGTTTCTATGTTATCCTTGTGACCTCTATGGGTTTTTTCCAGGTGCTTCAGTTTCCTTTCACCCTCTAAAAACATACAGGATGGCCAATAACTTTGGTGGCACAGGTTTCATGAGGCAGAAGGACATTCTGCTGTGCTGTACCATTAATATTATGGGCTCTGAACGTGCAAATGATACAGTACCAACACTCACAATATTGGTTTAAAAAGAAAAACTGCCTCCCTTGGGGTGGTATTTGTTTACTCTTTTCAAACTGACATTTATTTCTCTGTGAGAGGATAAGACAAATCTTATTGATTGCTGTTCAGTACAAAAGGCAATTTTTTGCCTTCAGTGGAAGCGTTCTGTCATAAAATCCTCTGGAAGCTCATCTCGAAATGGGATCCATGCTTCTCCGGAAGAGAATCTCAGAGGATCTTCTCCCTGCTCAACCCCAACCCATCTCCAGACACGCACCAGGTTGACAATTTCAATCTTGCAAAGAAAATCTTATTTCCATTTTGATATTACTAGTCACAGGAGGAGACCATTCTTCCCATTGCATCTATGTCAGCTCTTGGCTCAGTCTCATTCACCCCTGTCACAGTTACCTGTAGCCTGTTCTTCCTTGCATGCCCAGTAACACTTCTCAGGACCAAGACATGTTAGGAAGTTAAAAATACATGGAAAGTGGCCCTTCCATGCCTGTGCCAGCCTTCAAGCTCGTTTCCATGTTGAATCTCTATGAATCTCTCATTGAAGACCATGATTGGCCCTTTGCCATTTTTTTGCACCAACTCCATATTCTCCCCCTCCCTCACTCTTCCCTCATCAATCTCTCCTGCCTGCGCTCTCTCCACAGCCTCATGACAATTCACTGAGCCTCCACAGCCCCATGACAATTCAAAGCATTCAATAACCTCAATTGATTAAGCCCACACCTTGGGAAGGAACATTTCAACGTGTGCATTTATTTGCAAAAAGAAATTGCTTACAGAAAATATATGCAAAGGGAAAAAGGACCAAGGACTTTTCTCATTCTAATCTCATATTTCAATGTACTACATTGCAGTGTTGATTCTACAACATGGCAAAATTGTGGCCACCTGGTTTTTTTTTGCTCTAATATTGTTTAACGGCTTCCCCACCTATCTTAGCCTATCGCCCAGTAACAGAAGGACTCTAGAGTGTGGTCTTTCCCCAAAGAGCCCTCGCATTGGCTGTTCCCAGCCTCAGCATGTCCCTCAGCTCATACTCCTGCATCCTGGAATGTCCCAGTCAGCAGCATTCTCTCACCAACATCTCACTGTGCTGGAAGAGCAGCAAGTTTCGGGCAGACAAAAGGATGCTTTTCACCAAGTGATGATCTTCCAGCAGCACTTGATGTCTGTCTCTGTGTGCGTAAACAGGTATACTTGCTACAATTTAAGGTGCTGTTTGCAGATGAATAGGACTGTTTTCTGTGACTTCACCAGTACTTGTGCCTTGGACCTTCTGTTAATGATTCCTTCGTTATCTGGAATTTTTTCTGATTTGCTGTTTTGAGGCCTTACTGTGCACACAATGGCTGCCAATTTGTCTTCACTTTAAGAAGTCATGATTTGTGAAGCACCTTGTAATGCATTAGGATTGTGAAATGCACTCTGCAAATGGAAGATCCCTTGAGCCTTGAATGAATATACAGCTGTTGGTATGATCCTCCTCTTTTTGAGCATGGTTTACTTATATGCTCTACCAGGAGTCTCTGGATTGGATCTGGGTCAAGATAGGTTTGTGCCAGAAATGTCTCCTCGTGAAGGGTTGAGGCTCATTTGGATCTGAAATACTGATGAGAATTTATTTTCTTCTTCTGTCAGACTTGGAGAAACCAGTGGCCAACTTGGAATGTCTGCGGTTAATTTAGTCCAAGCTATTTGTTTTTATTCATGAATGTTGTTGTTAAGAATATAATAGTTGCTGTAGCGAGATATTGTGATTGAGCATATCCTGCCTCAAAGGCCATAAATAGTAAGAGATTCAGCAGGGATTGGATAATGCTGAAGGCCAATTTATGGGGCTATGGGGAGAGCAGCTCAGTGAGGCTAAATGGATTATTCACTCAAACAAGCCCACAAACATCATTTTGTCAACTGATGAGATGAAGTCTGTGTCTGCATGTGCACAGGAGAGGTAGTTACCGATAAGTTGGTGCCTTCTGGGGGAATGTCCATTAAGTAGAGGCCACAGCAAGATTTCTTCAGTTTATTGTGAAAGAAATGAAAGCCCTGACCCAAAATGTTAACTATTCTTTTTCACAACCTGTTGAGCTCTTCCAGCTGATTTGATTTTTTTGCTCAAGATTCTAATATCTGTATCTTCTGATTTTAGCGGAAAAGAAATGTCATCTAGTGGTAGTCAACAACTTGGCCCCAGGGTCAAGCTGACCTGGGGAAAAGAATTGGTGCTCAAGTTGGCTTCAGTCTGAGGGCGGACAACAACAGGAGAAAGTTCACTTGTTCAACCATACACCCTTGTTTGGTTATTCTGAGTATACTTGTGGTGGTGAACAAGGAGTCAGAAGCTCCCATATCTGAGGGTCCGAATAGATTTAATAAATTGGCTGGGAATCTCTGTAACAGTGTGTGCCTCACTTTAGTACTTTGGAAATCTGTTCGGACATTTAGTCTTTTCCCCCCACCTCTGCTCCCAACTTTAAAACAATCCTGTAAAGTCTAAATCCTTGACTAAATTTTTACCATTTTCTTGATTTGTCCTTAGCAATGTGTAGTTTGCAATGTGTAGTTTGGGACCGTGTGTGGTTAAATTTATCAGCCATGTACTCTGAGCTAACAAAGCTCCGACTGCAAGTACAAACCTGTAAAAGATCTTCAAAATTCCCTTTATTGTACATTGCCCATTCATGGAACTCTGTCCATAATCGCAGTACCTCCAACCCTAAAGCCATAGGAAGGATGTGATTGTGTTGGAGAGGGTGCAGATGAGATCCACCGAGATATTTTGGAATTGAGCATTTTGGCTCTAAAGAGAGTTGTATAGGCTGCTATAATTTTCCCAGGCATAGAAGTGGTTGAAGGCTGATAATGATGACTGAGTTTATTGTCATACATATGTACAATGTACATATGCAGCAAAATTTTTACTTGCTGCAACTGAACTGTTACTTTGGGTACAGGAATGGGGCAGGGAACAATGACAACTGTGTACATTTAAATTAATTTGTGAAAAGAGATAATAAGTACATAGATAAATATTTAGTTACCATAGTGCAAGAAAAAAATGATATTGCATTAGTGCCAACAGTCCCTGGTTAGTGTAACAAGGGAAGGTTCAAGAGCCTGTTAACTGTTGGATTTTAACTATTGATGAATCTCGAGGTGCTGGTCTTCAGGCCTCTCTTCCTTCTGCTTGAAGGTGGCAGTGAGAAGAGGTTTTAATCAGGGTGATGGGGATCTTTTAAAATGGTGGCTGCTTTCTTGAGGTATCACCTTAGATCAATGACTTCGATAGATGGAAGGTTGGAACTTGTGATGGACCTGGCTACATTTGGTGCCTTCTGCATTTTCAGTCAGTATACATCCCACAACTGTTGATTCAGATCATTTATAAGCAATAGAAACTGCTATATCTTGAGTTTTCATCGCTGGGATGTTAAATTTAGATGGTGTATTCTCAATCGAGTCCACGCTGCTGAAGATCCAGCTGCGCTGGGTGGGTCACGTCTCCAGAATGGAGGACCATCGCCTTCCCAAGATCGTGTTATATGGCGAGCTCTCCACTGGCCACCGTGACAGAGGTGCACCAAAAAAAAGGTACAAGGACTGCCTAAAGAAATCTCTTGGTGCCTGCCACATTGACCACTGCCAGTGGGCTGATATCGCCTCAAACCGTGCATCTTGGCGCCTCACAGTTTGGCGGGCAGCAACCTCCTTTGAAGAAGACCGCAGAGCCCACCTCACTGACAAAAGGCAAAGGAGGAAAAACCCAACACCCAACCCCAACCAACCAATTTTCCTCTGCAGCCGCTGCAACCGTGTCTGCCTGTCCTGCATCGGACTTGTCAGCCACAAACGAGCCTGCAGCTGACGTGGACTTTTACCCCCTCCATAAATCTTCGTCCGCGAAGCCAAGCCAAAGAAGAAGAAAAGAAGAATTCTCAATCGAGAATTTGAGCAATAAATTCCGAAGTATATCAATGTCAGAAGACACACTATCTGGTGGATATTTTGTGTGAGACCATACTTGCCAGTGTTTTCTCAATGGAGAAATTGATTGAATGAAACAACAAAGACCTTATGAGTAGTTCCAGAGACATTATCCTCAGCACCAGCCCTCAGATGCAGGAGGCTCCATCTTGGGGAAGGCGTCAGCAATGTGATTGGTGGAAGTCACTTCATCAGAATGTCAACCAGCACTTGTTCCCAATCACACTTTGTGCACAAAGAGAGCACCACAGCCTGTCTTGAATTCCATACGTGGTTACTTTTATTCACACTTTCTCCAATGAGAATGGTGTCTTTTATCAAGTGCCTTAAGCAGAGAAAAATCACCAGTTACGAGAAAGTTGAGGATATGCATTGCTGATAATGATTAAGTTAACTCAGCACTATTGCACATTTTCTGATCAATGAGGCTGATTTCTCCTGAACACCAATAAAATATCAATCAAGGCCATTGTTAAAAGATTATTTTCAATTTGTTTAATGACAGCAGCTTCTGTTTCTTTTAGTAAAGCATCTTCAAATCAGTTTCCCTTCTTAAGTTCCAGATCAAATTCAGCTTAAAAAAATTAAATTATTTTGCCTGCACATTGTTCCATGGGATTGATTGAGGCATTGAAACCCTGAGCATACTCCACCTTCCACAGAGACAAACCTTCTCACTGAAAACTTTAGCTCTGGAATTCTTTGCAGGGCTATTGACATTCATTTGGTGAATATGATTCATTCATTTATCTGTGAGTTAAAGAGCAAAAGGAATATCGGGGTGGGTAAGGGAGAAGGAGCACTCTAAGGGTATCAGTTGAGTTCTCATTTCCTGGTCTAGCCAGGGGCCTAGTATTTTGTTTGAGATGCATTAGAATTTGGGATCTTTTCTGCACTCCCTTGTGACTCTAGATGCTGCAAGCAAAGTCATAGTAGCAAATTCCCGAGGTTCACCACTCTCTGGCTAAAGAAATTCCTCCAAATCTCTGTTTTAAATGAGTGTTCTTCAATCATGAAGTTTATTCTAGACTCCCTTACCATGGGATACAACTTTGCCGCATCTACTCTGTCCAGGCCTTTCAAAATGCTTCTATGAGGTTCCAGCTCATTATCCTGAACTCCAAGGAGTAGCGTCCAAGAGCCATCAAACATTCCTTGTTCGCTAATCCAACTGACTATACGCTAATAGTTGGTTGGAGAGAAATACAGAAGAAACCAGCTAAATGACTGTTTTACAGGGAAGTAGACCCATAAACTTTGAGCATGATCCTAAGGGAGCCATAGCCAAAAAAAAGGTTGAGAATGGCTAGGTTAAACCACACTGGGAAAGAATGTATCTGATCATCAAGTGATAAACAGAAGATGTTGCATTTAAAAATTAATCAACAGGAATGCTTCTTGAATTGAGGATGTCCTAAACATGCAAGTTGATTTGGGGGCTGTACTGACAATAACCACACCAGCAGTGCGAGTATCAGACAGCTTTAATAAACTAATATGTACACTAAGAGGTCTTGTCTCTCTGCAAGACAAACCTGGAAGGCTAGACTGTAGCTCTGGACTGCTTTATATATAAGGTCACCAGGATGACCCCTGGTGACCTAGTGGTGTAATTACACATCACCACAGGGGCTATGGGTCTTTTTCCTTGTGAAGATCCAGAGAGAGAATTGTGCGGATAGAGGGATGATCCTCTTATCTAGAAGAGGAGGAACAATGAAAACCTCGGGCCTGAGAGTGGTGGTAGTGGAAATGTGTACAACACCTTGTATTCCATCTGGGCACTCTCCAGCCCAATGGCATTGACATCGACATCTTCAATTTCTGTCACCCCACCCTTGAGTCTCTCTCTTTACCTATCCCTCTGTCTCTTTTCCTTCAACTCCTCACCCCCTTGCAGGTTTTTCTCTTCTATCCTCCCTCCTATATTCACCTCTTGTCCATTAGCCTGTCCTCCTCCCTCTGCCCCTTCCTCCCTCCCTCCTCTCCTCCAACATTTTTATTCCGGTGACTTTGTTTTTGCTTGGACCTATCAAAGGCCAAGGCCTGCAATGTTGATTACCCTTTACCTCCTGTGGATGCTGCATTTCTTGTTGAGTTTTTCCAGCACATTTGTGTACTGCCCCTGAGGAAAATAGAATATTCTGAAGGGAGAAGATGAGGAAATAAATGGGGAGTAATGAGCAAAAAGTTATGTTGAGATTGGATGTTTCTACGAAGTATTAACTGTGTGGACCTTGTGTGCTAAAAGGTAATTTTCTGTTGGAAAATTCTCTTTCATGTGGATGGATTAGGAAGTATCCCATAAGATATAGAAGTCAGCCAACCTACTCTCAAGCCTGCTGCACCATTCAGAAAGAACATGGCTGATCTGGTCTCAGCCTCATTGTCACCTCTACACACTCTCCAGTTCACCAATCTCTGCCTTGAATATATTGCTGCCCCCCTTGATGTAAATGACCTTGAAACTCATGAAAAACAGAAGAGTTGATGTCACTCCCAGGACATCGACATCCTGTTGGTCCGGAGGGAATATTTGGTGCTTGATCAAGAGTGTGCTTTTTCGTTCTATGACGTTGCAGTGGCAGCAAAGGTGGAAAACAAAGGCACATCGTTAATAACCTTCTGGGTGTCACTTAGAACAGAAGTTTCTGTGTTCGATGGATAAGCTTCCTCTCCACCCCAGCTGTTGTCACAAGGGCAGCTGCGAGTGATTGCCCGATGCATGCATTTTGGGAAACTTTCCACCTTCTGTTATCCACATTTCTCACTGGTGTCTTGGTGATGACTACACTGTTCTCTCTGGAGTGGAAACTCTCTCTTCTGATGCACTACTGTCATGTCGCATCAAAATTTGCAGAGTTCTCTGGGTTTCGAAAAGTTGACATAGAATGTAGAACATTGTTGGCACATAACATTGTTCTGACCTATATAAACCTACCCCACATCAATCTAACCCTTCCCTACCTCACACTTGTAATCCTCCATTATTCTTACATCCATGTGCCTATCCAAGAGTCTCTTAAATGTTCCTATTCTATCAGCCTTCACCACAATACCTGGTAATGCATTCCAGGTACTCACCATTCTCTGTCTTAAAATTCTTAACTCTGATATCACCCCTAAACTTTCCTCTTCTTACCTGAAGCAAATATTCTCTGGTATTTGCTATTGTCACCCCAGGAAAAAGATGCTGACTTTCCACCCTATCTAAGCCCTTCATAATCTTATACACCTCTATTAAGTCACCTCTCACTCCTCATTACTCCAAAGAGAAAAGCCAAGTTCTGTCAACCTTCATAAGTTGTGTTCTCCAATCCAGGCAACCTCTACAAAGCTTCCACATCCTTCCCGTAATGAGGCAACCAGACTGAACACAGCAGTCCAAGTGTAGTCTAACCAGAGATTTATAGAACTGCAACATTACCTCACGGCTCTTGCACTCAATCCTGGCTAATGAAGGCCAGCTCACCATGTGCCTTAACCATCCTATTAACCTCTCCAACACCCTTGAGGGATCTCTGGATTTGGACCCCAAGATCCCTCTGTTCCTCCACACTGTTCAGAATCCTGCCATTAACCATGTTTTTCACCTTCAGGTTTGACCTTCCAAAGTACCTCATTTCACACTGCTCCAGATTGAACTCCATCTGCCGCTTCTCCGCCAAATGCTGCATCCTATCTAAATTCTGTTGTAACCTGCGACAGCCTTCTGACTATCCATATTATTTTATTATTTCCTATAACGTAATTCATAGAACACAGGTTGACCTGGCATTTAATTTCCCTCCCCAAATTGCTCTTGAGAATGCAGTGGTGTGCTACCTTCTTGAACCGCTGCAGTCCTTAAGGTGTGGGTATGCACCCCCTATTGTTGAGGGCGATCCAGGGAACACATATGTATTTCCAAGTAAGGAAGGGGTGTGTTTAGGAGGGCAACTTCCAGGTGGTGGTGTCCCTAGTGCTGTCATCCTTCCAATTGCTGGAGGTAATGCGTTTGGAAAGCCCTGTCTCAGGAGTGTCGATGAGGTGGTCGTGGTGTGTTGCTAAAAATTGGGCAAGATCTGAGAATGTGAGGAAAGAAACCAAGAGGGCTGCCCGAGGTAACGAACATAGAGAGAAACACATCCATGGAGGGAAGCAGAAATATGGATATGGGCATTTTTTTTAAAAAAAAAGGAGTTTTACCAGATTGGGAAAATTGGAGAAGTCAATATTGATGTCATCTGGTTGGAGATTGTAGAGGCTTACAAGTGAATGTCAGTGGGAAGGGGAAATCAAGAAAGGAGCTGAGAGGTGGTAGGGGGAAGGCACAGAGGAATGAGAAAGGTGTACTTAATAGAAGGAATGGGGGTGGGCAGCTGGAGGAAGCAAGATGCTCTGGATTAGTGGAGTACGTGAAAGTGCGAGAGGAACAGCTCGCCGTCCACCCACCTTTCTATTCAGACGTCTGTCTGATTTCTACACTCTTGAGGAGTGGACCAGGCCTGAAACATCAACTGCCTTTTACTTCCTATGGTTGCTGCGTCACCTGCTGAGTTTCTCCAGCAGACTTGTGCACTGCTTAAGGTCTTGGAAATTCTGCAGACACTGGAAAGGGTATAGTTTGTTGCTTCAAGTGTTATGGTTTGATTGTTTCTAAGATAGAGTTTCTTTTGGCCTGTGGTCTTTCATGGAGATTGTAAATTGAGCAGACTACGCTGTTGCAGGTGCTCAATAAAGGTTTCCATTGCAAATGATCTCATTCTGATCAGATTGGTTCATGTGTGGGCTCGTCTGTCACACCCATTTAACGCAGCTTCTTTGATCTGAAATGAACAGAGAGGAGAGCTATGAATGAGGTCAGACCACAATTACAAAAAATCACTCGCAGGTTTCACTGAAACTGTTGTGATAATATTTTATTCAATCCCGACAGAGATGAGAGATGAAGATACAAGCAAATTAATTAAAGAAAAAAAAAGACTTGAAATTCTGGGGCATTCCAAGCATTTGGTGTGCAGTCCCTGTTGTAGTTAGGAAAAACCCCAGCCAATTCATACAAAGCACACACCAGTAATTTAACATGGACTTGATAAACTGTTTTTGTAACCCTGACAGATTGAAGGAAGTAAAACAACCTTTATTTGTCTTTTAGAAAATTCAGAAGCACCTTATTGATCATAAAGCACTTTTGAAGTGCAGAAATGGAGGAAATACAGAACACAGTATTCAGGAACAGGCCCTTTGGCCCAAATTAAACAATCTGCTGCTTGCACATGATAGATACCCATCTATTTCCTGCATAATCATGTGTCTATCAAGAAGCCTCTTAACACTTCTATTGTGTCTGCTTCCACTACCCCTGGAGCTTGCTCCATGTATTCACTGCTCTCAGTGAGGATGTGCAAACTCCACAAAGACAGCACCCTAGGCCTCTGGAGGCTTCAGGTATAAATTTGATCACAGCAGACAGTAATTTGATAATTACCAAATGCCCTCAAACAAGATTTATACTTTTGACCAAATAATGTGCTCTGCTTTTCACACAGAGAGTGGTGGGTATGTTGAATGAGCTGTCAGCGGAAGCTGTAAAGACATATACAATTATGATATCTGGATAGGGAAGGTTTAGAGGAGATATGGGGTAAATGCTGGAGCACCTGCAGGACTGCTTTGAATCAGTGGACTGGCCCTAGTTAAGGAGTCATCCTCAAACTTGAATGTGCCATGCCTGTTACCGACCATCAGGACCTGCCTGGATGAGAGTGTTCTCATACATACATACTGGGAGTTTCCCAAGCAGAAGCCATGAATGAATCCAAAGATTCTTGGCCTGCTGAGGATGGATCGATGGTGATTACGACTGGTGATTCAGATCATGACAGGAAGTCCATGTATGACCTATGGAAGGTTATCTCAGGAGCAGAGGCAATTCTAAGAAAGCTGGAGACAGACTCAGATACTCACTAACTATGGCAGGGATTGCAGGCCATCAGGAAGGAGGCACAGAGCCTGAAGATGAACACCTGGCAGCACAAGAGCAGCTTCTTCCCTTCTGCAATCAGAATTCTGAATGGACAATGAACCACAGACACTACCTCACTCTCTTCTTTTGCACTAATTTATTTATTTTGAATGTAATTTATAGCTTCGAGGACCTTTATGTAATCATCCTGCAAGGCAAGACCGAACACTATAAATACCTGTGATGCTTCACTATCCAATGAGCTGAACACCTTTGAAACAGATAACTCAACGGTATCTATGGGAATCCCTGCAGAAGCTAACAAACATGTGATATCTGTCTCTGAAGCCATTATAATAACCTTCTTCAAGACAGTGAACCCTTACGAGGTGTCAGGCCTTGATGATGTACCTGGCAGGGTACTGAAAGTTTGTGCCAGTCACCGAGCTGGAATGTTCATGGACATTTTCAATCCCTCATTGCTGCAGTCAGAGATTCACACCTGCTTCAAAAGGGCATCAATCATATGAGTGTAGAAGAGGAGCAGAGTGAGCTGCCTTGGTGACTATTACTCAGTAGCCCTCGCATCTACTATAATGAGATGCTTTGAGGTTGGTCATGGCCAGAATTAACTAGTCCCGATGTAAAGATCTGGACCCACTGTCATTTGCGTACCATCACAATCGGTCTGCGGCAGATGCTTTCCACTCAGCTCTGGAGCACCGAGACAGCAGCAACGCATGCATCAAGCTACACTTCTGACTACAACTCAACTTTCAACACCTTGGTGCTAGTCAACAAGCTGCAAAATCTGGGCCTCTGCATGCCCCCCACCCTGCAACTGGATCCTTGGTTTCCTCACTGGAAGACGAATCAGGAACAACATCTCTTCCTTATTAACAATCATCACAGGTACACCTCAAGGGTGTGTGCTTAGCCCACTGCTCTACTTGATCTCCTGCCATAAATGCAATTCAAATTCTAAATACAAATTTTCCAATGATACCATGATTGTCAGCAGAATCACAGATGACAATGAGAAAGCGTACAGGAGGGATATAGATCAGGTAGTGGTGTCACAACAACAACCTTGCATGCAACGTTAGCAAAACTAAGGAGCAGATTGTGGACTTTAGGAGGAGAAAATCAGGAAAACGCGAACCAGTCCTCTTCGAAGGGTCAGCAGTGGAAAGGGTTAAGACCCTCAAGGGTTAAGAACTTCATATTTCTGGGTGTCAACATCTCTGAAGACCTCTCCTGGAGCCTCCATGTTGATGCAATTGTTTGTGGCTATACTTCATGAAGAGTTTGAGGAGATTTGGTGTGTCACCAAAGGCTTGCAAATTTCTGCAGGTGTACTGTGGAGAGCATTCTGACTGGTTGCATCACTGCCTGGTATGGAGGTACCAATGTACAGGACAAGGAAAAACTACAGAGAGTTGTGAACACTGCCAGCACCATCACAGACATCATTCAATTGAGGACATCTACAAGAGGCAGTGTTTTAAGCAGCCTCTATCTTCGAGGACCTCACCACCTAGGCCATGCCCCCTTCATAGTGCTACCATCAGGAAGGAGGCACAGAGCCTGAAGACGAACACCTGGCAGCACAAGAGCAGCTTCTTCCCTTCTGCAATCAGAATTCTGAATGGACAATGAACCACAGACACTACCTCACTCTCTTCTTTTGCACTAATTTATTTACTTTGAATGTAATTTATAGCAATATTTACACTATAATGGCTGCACAAAGAATTAATTTTGTGACATGTTCATGACAATAAATTCTGATTCAATAGCTCAGGTAGACAATTTAATCATTTTGTTTCCCACCTGTGTAGTTCCGACTTAAAGTATCTTCTGGAGCAATAAACCCTCTGACCTGAACTGTGCAATGTTCAATAGGGGTCTATTTGGCCCATTGGCCCAGCATATAGAGCAATCCCATTTCCCCACTAATTTTCCATGTCTCCTATTCCTCAGACCACAGAGCAGTTGCAGTCACCAATTAACCTACCAACCAACACATTTTTGGGTTAGGGAATCCACAGTGATGGGGAGAATGTGCAAACTCTACACAGACATCCATTGAGTTCAGGATTAAAACTGGATCACAAGGGCTGTGGTTTCAACTCAAACGGCTATACCACTCTGCTGCCCAAGGGAACCAACAACTGTCTCTTTTAAAAAAAAATGTGTAACTCAAAACTCAGTTACATTGGTAAAGAGAGTATTGCCCTGTTGTCACTAAACTGAAGATTCGGCCTATCTCTGCACAGTTTGCCTTCACTGGATCTGGGCACACACCTAATTATAGTATCTCTCCAAAAGGAGAAGAGAGGCAGACAGAAAATCACATTCCAGTCATGGGCCACTTGATCTACGCAGGATTTCAAACGTAGCCTTGGTTTGTATCAGCTGCTTTGCTGATTTAGCAGACGCCACACATCAAATAAGCGGATCAAATAAGCAGGTGGCATTCTGTCCTATTTGCATTTAAGGAGAAACAGCAGGGATCTGGAACAGAAAGGAATAGAAGCTGAACACCAGTGTGATTTGGTTGGACCAAAAAGACCTGTATCTGTGTTGTAAATCCCATGCATTGTTCCAATTACACAATCTTGACAGGGCTAATTTTTTTGACACAAGACTCCATTTTTAAAATAGTTTCCATGCTTCTTTCATCCTCAGTTGTGGAATGATTTCAGAGGAATCCGAGGCAAGTTATTAATAGCCGTGTTTGTCAGTTCATCCTTAAGCCTTGGAATTAAAATGAAAAGTCATGAATGCTGTAAATTTAAAACAAAGAGCAATTGGGAAGGAGTATTAGTGGACGAATCTATCCAGTGTTCTTTACAACATGGATTGAATATGTTGCCAATAATACAACTGCAAAGGTTTTCTTGGGACATTTGTCATTCATACAGAATGGTTGTAATTGGATGACGAGCCCCATCCTAATTATTGCTTTACGCTTTGTTTCCTGTTTCTATGAATCCATTGCCTCTTGCAGTTCTGTTGGAGTCCTGCTTTGTAAAGGTGGTATCCTTCAGGTGAAGAAGTCCTTCCGAGGATAATGCTTGCAATTCTATTCGTGAGAGGAATTGCACAAACTTCACCCTCTGTTGTTTGAGGCACTTTCTCTCCGGTCTCAGCCTCTCAATCCAGAAGGACTCTAGATTGCGTCCTTCCTCACAAAGCCCTTGTGTTGGCTGCGCCAAATCTCAGTGCTTCCCTCAGCATGTATTCTTGCAGCCTGGAATGTGCCAGTCGGCAGCATTCCCACACCGACATCTCACTGTGCTGGAAGAGCAATAAGTTTTGGGCATACTGGCAATAATGCTAAATAAAGGGATGAAATGTATGTTTCTTTGAATGGTTTTCTTTAGTAAATAATTTGTGAATAAAGTTTATTTTTGTAATAAAAATTAGTACATGCTTCGATGCCCCAAACTTCAATGCCCCAGCCCAAATGAGTTTCGAAGCGTGTTATACAGACCTGTGCAGTTGCAGCAAGCAAGAATTTCCTTGTATCTGTACATTGTACTTGTGTGTGTGACAATAAAGTCTCATCAATATCCCAACAGTTTTATTCATTGAAATGCATTCTTTGACATGTAGGAATTCAAAGCGAATGTGGTGGTTATTCATTCAGCTGAGATGAGCTTATGGCATCATAAAGAAAGCACCTCTGCTTCCTCAGGAGTTTGTAGAGGATTTTTATTGACACCAGAAACCCTGGCAAATTTCTACAGATGTGTGGAGGAAAGTGTTCTGATCGGCTACATCGTGATCTGGTATGGGGACACCAATACCCCTGGGTGTAAAGCCTTGAAAAATGTAGTGGACACCACCCGGGACATCACAGTCAAACCCTTTCTCACCATCAAGAACATCTACGGGGAACGCTGCTGTTGGAGAGCAACAGCAATCATCATGGATTCACACCACCCACGCTCTTTTCTCATAGGCGCTTTCAAATTGCAGCACTTGGGTAGCCCCTCCCAGGACCTGGGTGAGATTACTGGGTAGTGTTTGCCTCCTGCAGCCTACAAATAGCAGCCTAACCTACCTGTTAAATCGCCAACCCAGCAATTTAAGGGGGATTTCAACCCTGCGATGATGTGGTGAGAGACACGTCACACAGCCACAGGAAATCCCCAGTGTTCTTTCTGTTCCCTTTCTGTTTAATGTTCCAGAGTAACTGGGTGATACATTTCCCCTTTCAAAGATGTGTAGGAGGACACCCAGGTAAGTTTGACTGAGTTCCATGACCACTTCCGAGGTAGGTCTGGGACGTAGGTAGATTTTGTCCGGGCTTGCCCAAATAGCCCTGTACCTGGGTATTCAACCTAGTAAATTGCTGAGTTAACCCCATTTTACAAGGCAATTTGAAAGGGTGTACTGCTACCATCGGGAAAAAGGTAAAGGTGCCACAAGACTCACACCACTAGGTTCAGGAACAGCAGCTACCCCCTCCACCATCAGACTCCTCAACAACAAACTCAATCAGGGACTCATTTAAAGACACTTTCTTTTACACTTTATTGTTTCTTTTTCTCCTCTTTGTATTACAGTCGGATGTTTACATTTGTTTATTTGTTTACATGTGTTCATTGTGCACACTTTTTTTGCACTACCAATAAGTGGTGATTCTGCCTGGCCTGCAGGGAAAAGAATCTCAGGGTTGTATGTGATATCATGTATATACTCTGATACTAAATCTGGAAAATGAAAATTTCTGGATCGTTTGGCCTGCATAAATCACCTGGGAAGGAAGTGGAACTGGTTGCATGTTCTTGTACAAAAGAGCTGGTGCCAGGAGCAGAGGCTGCCTCCTGTGCTCTGTCATTTCACGTGCAGTTCTTGGCAGTGTTCCTAGAGAATTTCTCAGGACGTCCTGATTCAAGATGTCTCTTGCCTCTTGATCAGCATCACTAGAACCATTTGCACAGCTGCACACCCAGTCACCAGTTAATGTACAGTGTTGAGTAGTCCGCTATCTTGAATTAATGTGATTGCAAAAAAAACGTCAAGGCACAGTATTTAAGTTGTTCTCTGCTTCAGAGCTGCCAAGACTAAAGTTCAAGGTGACATAAGTTTCTGAATGTTTCAATGTGTTCTTTTCTGATGTGGATGATTAATTGGTTTGCCTCCAAGCATTTCTCCCAGTGATGGAAATTACCACAGGAATTTATTTTTCTTTGCAAGAAAACAACAACCAATGAGCATCATTTACTGTAATTTTTCTTTTTGTGGTCCATTGGCTTCAGATCCTAGTTGAGTTATTCTACCAGCTTGGTCCCTCTATAATAACTGTCCAACTTTTTAATTCAAGCTGGATTTATCCCATGCAGCAAAAACAAAAAAAAACAATCTCTTGGAGGAACTCAATGGGTTGAGCAGCATCAATGAGAAGAAAAAGAATGGTCATCGTTTCTGGTTAGAATCCATCATGAACACAGAGTGTAGGGGGGAGATCGTCAGTATAATGAGGACAAGGTGAGATGGGGCAGCAGGGAATTGGTGAACCAGGATGACAAAAAGATGGTGTTGGTGGTGGGTTGGAGTTGTGGGGGAGGGAGAGAGAGAGAGACCGTTGATTGGCAAATATCAGGAAAAAAGGGGGTGAGAGAGGCAAAAGGGGAAAAATGGGGAATAGATGGAGGAAGGAGGGATCTCATTGAAACAAGCCAAATATTGCATTGGCTAGATAGAATGGATGTGGCGAAGATGCTTGCAGCTGTAGGAAAGCCTCAAACTAGAGGGCTTGGCCTCAGAAAAAAAGAATGCCCCTTTAGAACAGCATGGAGGTTTCTTCAGCTTGACGGTGGTGAATCTGTGGAATTCGTGCCACAGGTGGTTGTGGAGGCTAAGCTGTTGAATATAGTTAAAGCAGAGGTTGATAGGTTCTTGATAAAGAAGGGTATTAAAGGTTATGGGAAGAAAGTAAGAGAATGAGGTTGGAAGGAAAGATGCATCAGCCACAATTTGAATGGTGAAGCACTCAATGGGCCAAATGGCCTAATTCTGCTCCTAAGTCTTGAGGGTGACCATGGAGACAGCTGGGAATCGTGACTAGTGTTTTTACTTTCATTCCTAATTCTCAATGTTTTCAATTGTCTTTCTTGTGCTCTGTGAATACTAGTTATGTTTCAGCTATTACTGCTCATCAGTCCTTAGTTAAACCTTTCCCATGCTCCACTCTTGTTGCATCTTGTTAACACCACCTCCCCAATTCCTTTTTGTGCCTTCCTGCCAGTTTACCAATCTCTGATATGCTGTCAACTCTTGGCTAGCTAACAGCTCCAGGGAATTGTCGACTGCCTTTTTCAAAGCAAATGCCTAGCCACGGTATCTTGTGACAGTTACATCTAACTGCCAGTGGCAGGCTCTCTTTTCTCGGTCAAAGACTTATGGCTTTGAGTCCCACTCCAGAGGCTTAACCCAAGCTCTCGTCTGAACCTTGAGCATGATGCCGAGGGAACTTTCTTTAATTGAAATGTTTAAATCAAAGCGGCAGTGCATCTGAACTCTTGTCCTACTGCTAGACTCACCAAACCCAAGTATTGGAGCATGGATATATTGAGGAGAGAGCTAGGTATGCTTCCCAAGCAAGCAATGAGAAGCTCAGGGTCTCAGCAGGTCAGGCAGCATCTGTGGAGAGAAAGATAGAGTCAATGTTTTAGGTTGGAACCCTATTTCCCCCACTTGCTTCTCAACTGTAGGTCAGGGGTGTCAATGAAAGGGTTTTACTTTGATTTACTTTGCTTTTGTTTTAATTTTCAATAATTTCTTTCATTTTCTTTCATTTTAAATGAAGTGAGATATGCATCTGGTGGAATGGGTTTCAAATGTGTGATCCGAGATCTCGACACTTTTTGGGGAGTGAATCGCTGAGGGCTTAACTGCTCTGGAACACGTTAACACTTGGAATCTTTTCTTTCACACAGCATGCCCCCTGGGGAATGAGGAGAGATTTGATAGAGGTTGACAAAATTATGAGAGGTATAGACAGTAAATGCAAGTAGACGCTTTCCGCTTAGATTAGGAGAGAGAAATACAAGAGGACATGGCTTCAGGATGAAAGGAGAAAGGTTTAGGGGGAACATTGGGGGGTACTTTTTCCACTCATAGAGTGGTGGGAATGTGGAATGAGCTGCCATCTGACATAAATGTGGGTTTTAAAAATAAACTGGATAGATACATGGATGGGACAGGCCTGGAGGGTTATGGAATGAGTGCAGGTCAGTGGGACTAGCGGTATGATGTTTTCGGCACATACTAGAAGGGCTGAATGGCCTGTTTTCTGTGGTGCAGTGTTCTAAGGAGGGTCAGCTGACTCTGCTCTGGGAAATGTACATGTATGTGAGTTTCGCAGGTCGTGGGGGAGGGACTCAGTTAATGTACCTGAATGCAGAGGGAAAGTGGGTTACACACACATTGTTAGATGCCAAGTGGTGTTACACCATAGGTAGCCATTTGGCCCAATGGGCCTCCGCTAACTCTGATAGTGACACAGTTCAGATTTGAAGCACTGTACCATTTCCCACAACATAAGCAAGTCTGCCTCTCCACATGGGCCCCTCCAGCTCCTCGCTGATGTTACCCTCGTGATGTCTGTGCATGCTTCTGAGGATGATGGGCCTGGCTCTTTTCACACCATGAGTGTGTGTCCTTTCAATGAAAAGTGGATGTGACTGAAAGACTGCAAATGGAAATTTTGTGGAATCTTGTCCGGACAACTAAAGCCTCGAGATTCTGGAAATTTGAACTTCACGTTGAAAAAAGATGATGCCCCTGCACTGTTTAACTACACTTTTCCAGAACTGAACTTTGTCTTTGTAACAACAAACTGCACTCTAACTAGCTGTAACACCACACCCTGCACTTTTGTTTTATTTATTGCACTACATGCTGTGCTCAAATATGGGCTGCCTTGCCTGGATAGCATGCAAAACAAAGCTTTTCACAGCATCCCAGTGCAATAAACCATCCATTCAAACTGAAATCTCAACAGAAAATACTGGAAACACCCACTAGGTCAGACAGCATCTCTGGAAAGCAAAATCAGAATATGTGAATGAGTTTATTGTTATACACGCAGAAATTCTTTCTTGCTGCAGCCACACACCAACTACAACAGTATACATTTAGGTAAGCAAATAAATTTGCAGGATGCTTGAGTCTAGTGTAGTACACGAAAGTGCGGAAGAAGCTGAGCAGGTTCTACAGCATCCACAGGAAGTAAATGGCAGTCGCTATTTCAGGCCTGAGCCCTTCGTCATGAATGTTGAAATTCAGGCACCTGAGTAAAAAGGTGGGTGGAGATGGAATGAGAGAACAGAGAGGAGCACAGGCTAGCAAGTGAGAGGTAATAGATGAATACTGGTGAGAGGGCAGAAGAGAATGAAGCTGAAAAATGATAGGCGAAGAGGGGAGCTGGCTAAAAAGGTTGGTTCTGATAGGAAAAGGAAGGATGGGTGGGGAATTGGAGGAAGGTTGACAGAGGGATAGGGAAAGAGAGAGATATATGAGAGGGGTTAACAGAAATTGAAGAAATCAGTCATCTGGTTGACATCTGTAAGGTGTTCATCCAGTTTTTGTGTGGCCTTAATTTGGCAGCACGAGGCCATGGACAGACGTGTCAGTGGGGCAGTGAAGTGTGGAATTGAAGTGTGATCTTTGCTATTGCAGTAGACAGAGCAAAGGTGCTCAAGGAGTCTATGTTCTGTCTCCCCAATGTAAATAAAGTTAACGTTTCAGATCAAAGACCTTTCTCTGTCATAATATTACCCAAAAATTTACACTATTAGATTACTTTTCACTATACTTGAGAGCAAGGACATGGTATTCGAGGGCACATGAGAGAGATCATTCTGGGAATGCTTGAACGGAGAGGAAAGATCACGCAGGCTCAGACATCTGGGGTTCCAGGCAAAAATTTGAGGACTTTCCCACATCTATGGCAATCGGAGCACTTGATGTTAATGGAGTGGCATTTCCCAGTAAATAAGATAAGTGATCCAGAATCTCAGCTGCTTGAATTTAATTTTTACCCTGCTGCAAAAATGACCCTGGTATAATATAAGCTCTCGAGATAATAAAATGGATTTTTAAAATTAATGCCAGGTCCTTGACAAAAACATACAGCTCAAACAATAATCTACTGAAGGGAGAGCAACATTCCATTTAGTCATGGTTTCTATAAATAAAGCCTGACAGAAGATGAGGGCATTTGACCCAATGACTCTTGGACTTTCCACAAAAGTATGTCCCGAAGGTTACTGAAGACCTTGGTGGAATTACTCAAACCTTGTCCCTTACAACAGCAAGGAACTGTATTTCGCTGTGTGAGTACAAAATGATGTGACACTAAAGGAGACGAGTTTGCCCATTTTGTCTTTATTAAGTCTTTGGAATTATCATCCAGTATGCTCATTCTGCTTGCCAATTACAACCATATTCATGCAGTTATTTATGCATTGCCCATCCAAATATCTTATATATTTGGGTGTAAAAGGAATTTATTTTGTTGACTAAGATGAGTAAATTTGGCCTTGAATTTTTTTTTGTGGGAGTGCATTGCCAACAGCAAGAACCTCTCTATACCAATTTGCTGTATAACTTGACCTAAGAGCTGCAAGATGTGAAAAAATATTACATGTTTTTACTCTTACATATTTTGTCCCCCCCAAAAAAACCCTAAATATTTAAAAAAAACTTATACAGTACAACTCCGATTATCCAAAATGGTCGGTTCCGGGCCTATGTCAGATAAATGCTTTTTTCTGGATAACTAATCATTTTTTTTAAAACAGCCCAGTAGCAACAGCAAATTACTTGTATTAATGTTTAAACAACAACAAGCAACAAGGGAAGGCTTTTTAAGCATTAAAATAATGTTTAATTCTCACCAAAAATATGCTGGTCCCAACTGCCGCTGATGATCCCTGACACGACCCCACTGCTGCCGTTGATCGCTGGGGAGGCTTCCCAGGACAGTAAAACACTCACTGGTGACACCAGGGGTCCTGACGCCCGAGTCCCGACTCTAAATCTTTCCCTTGGCCTACCACACACGTACAGTGAAGAGTCTAGTGTGCATGTGTGGTAGTAGGCCAAGGGAAGGGTTCGGAGTTGGCATCAAGACTCAAGTGTGCCGAGGAGGGAGGGAAGGGGTGGGTATGGAATACCACTGAGCCTGAGGTCCTGCTCCTGCCCAGGAGGCTGCTCTCTTTGATGACACCAGGACAAAGGATTCTTCCGACCGCTTGCAGCTGGGAGACAGCGGCACGTAGTTTAAGAGGGAGAATTGGAGAGAAAAGTTAATTGGGGAATGTAAAGAAGAAATGAAAAGAGAGGGAAGGGAGTTACCTGAAAAGAGGGCAATCGTCATTCTAATTTCATGCCATGTGAACTTATTTCAACTTGTGAGCTCACTTGGGCTCCAAAAAAATGTTGGATAAAGGAGGATTTTTTGATTTGTTTCACATATCGTCATTTGGATTAATGAGGATATCTGAAATACATCAGAATTTCGGAGAATCCAATTTCAGATAATTGGAGTTGTATTATACGTAATATTTTTATTAGTTTCAACAATTGAAAAGTACTCATACTGTATATTCTCATGTTATAGTCGAATTTTGTGACCAATTTTTAGGGTAAAATTTAGGGAGTCAATTGAGTGGCTAGAAAAAGTTTAATCGTATCTAATTGATTTGCTGTGCGCACAGTTTCAGAACTCCAAAGGAAATGGGCCAAAGACAATTTTTCTCAAGCAAAATATTTTCAGTAATAAGTGATTCTCAACTTTTCCTTCCCACTGACATACCACCTTAAGCAATCCCTTACTAATCACAGAGCACTTGGGGATTGCTTAAGGTGAAATGTGGGTTTAGGGGAGCTGTTTGAAAACCACTGGTCTAAATGATGGAGAGTGCTTCTAATTAACACAGCCATGCTGTGGAGGGGTTTGTTTAGGCATCCAATTATCAGTTCTGCACCCTGATTTTTTTTTTGTGTTTGTGTAGATCCTTTTTGAGAGGATTAGTGTTCCTCACTCAGGATAAACTAAATGGTCTCTTGTTTCTTCTCTGTGATCATTAATTTATGCAAATATTTGGGTTCTCTGTTCAGAGTAGCAATTTTCCACATCTATCCTGACTAATTCTGAAGCTGGATTGTCATAAGGTGTAGTCAAATTGATAGACAGATGTGAAGAACTTGAGAGCAAGACCTAGGTGTGGCTAGGACTATTCACAGCTTGGCATCTTTGCAGCCATTAATTAGACTGTCTATATCTACACTTACATCAACATAAGGGTGGCACGGTTCACGTCGTGGTTAGCGTAGCACTATCACAGTGACAGTGACTTGGGTTTGAATCCCGTGCTGTATGTAAGGAGTTTGTACATTTTCCCCAGATGCTCCAGTTCCTTCTACCCCCCCCCCCCCCAAGAAAAATGTATGGAGTCGTAGGTTAATTGGATGTGATTGGGCGGTTTCAATGTGTTTTTGTAGAGAGAGGAAGAGTTGTATTTTCTCACATTTTCATTTGAGAGGAGGCCATTTGGTCCCAGATTTTCCTGCCAGCCGCCTGGACAAAGGGGCAATTCTCAGTAGCCAGTTAGTTGACCAACCCACAGGCTTGTGAGATGAAAGAGGAAATTGTGAGGTCAAAGGTCTGCATCACAGCGAGCACCTTTGTGTCTTCTTTGCTGCTGGCTCCAAACTGGAGTTCATATACCAGGCTTCAATTCTGTCTGCCATAAATTCCTAAGTTTCACATTTTATAATATGCCTGCAAATTATTGCATTGATCTTATTCCCCCAGATGTAAGTCAAGCCTTCACTCCTGATGCGCTTTTGACTTATGGCTTGTTTGATGCTCGTATGATGTTGAGGTTACAGAAATTTTTTCGCCCATTACTAAACTATTTTCATTGCTTATAAGGCAATTTTGCTGACCATTAAATATGGGCTTTAATTTTCTTCCCAAACAACTTTGGGAGAACTTTAAAAGTTTGAGCAGTCACAGATCTCTCTTGGTTTGCTATCTCCCAAATGTGCCCAAGATAACCACATTGTTATGGGAATTACCTGAAGAGATTGTGCACTTCAGTTTATACAGAGATTTGAAATTTTTATCATCAAAACTGCTCATGGAATTTGCAGTTTTGCAAAGCAAAAACTTTCTACGAGAAGACAATCATCCTGCTGGAGGTAATGAACGGGTCGGGGAGCATCTGTTAACGTGTGCTCCTCTCCCTAGCCCTTCCTCCCTCCTCTCCTCCAGCACCACGCCCCACCTTTTTATTCAGGCACCTTGTTATTTGCTCATACTTTGACAAAGGGTGCAGGCCCAAAATGCTGGTAACCATTTAATTCCTATAGAGGCAACATTAATGGGTGAGTATCTTCAGCACATTTTTGTTGTATATTCAACCCTGGCAGCCACAGATCTGTTTCCAGCTGAATCCCCTCTGCATGTGAAAGGTTCCCATGTGATATATATTAACCATTTTTTGCTTCCACAGAAGCCGATCAGCCCAGTGTGTTTCTCCAGCAGATTGTTTGGTCCAGTTTCCAGCAACTGCAGGCTCCTGCATGCTTCTAGCTAGGATAAGATTTAAATTATTGTCTGTCATGATAGTGGCAGCTCAGAGTACTTTGCACCAAGGGAGACACACTTGAGTGTTTCCAAAAAAAAACAATCTGTTGGAGGAGCTCAGCATGTGAAGCATCTGTGGGAGAGAAACTTTTTAAAGTTTTGAGTTGGCAGCTCTAGAAAGAATCAGAAATTGGGCCAACTTTTGGTTTCTGTCCCTCCCTTCCTCCATTCTTTCAACCAGCATTTCTTCATGATCCTCACCTCTGCAAAGAAATGGAAACTTGCTCAACTCCAGGCTTGCGATGCTCCATTGAAGTCACCTCAAAATGCTGTCTGCCACCTGGCAACTGTATCTCCCTTGCTCTCATTCTCAGTCATAATGAAGGGTTCAAGCTTGAAGCATCGACCATTCAACCTGCTGAGTTCCTCCAGCTGATTCTGTTTTTCTCCTGATGCCATTGTCTGCTATCTCCTTTGTGTGTCTCACATTTGGATTGTGGTCTGGGTTGTTTCATCAGTCCCATTTGCCTCATTATTTGGCCCATATTCCTCTGAGCCTTTCCTATCGATATACCTGATCTTTGAACTTGATAGTTGTACCCATCTTCACTATGTTCTCCGGCAGTTCATACCACTCTGTGTGTGAATATTTCTTATTCTGTCTAAAGCAATCAAAATTAGCCCCGCCCAGCCCTCCCCCATTTAGGACTTTAATTTCTATCTCCAACACTCTCATGTATTTCCTATGATAAAACATTAATCTGAAATGGAACTTGCTTTTAATATGAGTTAAATGTAGTAGCTGTTTCAAAGGTATTGGGACTTTTTTAAGATTAGTGGACGTATTAGAAACTGCAGATGCTGGAATCTGGAGCAAGAGAACAAGATGCTGGAGGAACCTTGTGGGTCATCACCCAGTCCAGGTGAAGGATTGACTCCTTTTCCCTCCATGGGTGCTGCCTGATCAACTGAGAACTTCCAGAAGCTCTGTCTCCATCTCAGGGAAGCAAGCTTTCCACACATTTTTTTATATTTTTTACCAACCAACCAATTCCCAGAATGCCCTCAACTGCACTCCTTCGTGCTCAGTCCCCGGCAAGGATTCTGTTCCTTTCTCTCAATTTCTCTGTCTTTGCTGTATCTGTTCTCAAGATGACATCTTCATGTCCAGATTATTCCCTTGTCCTCACCTGCTGCCCAACCAGTCTCCAAATCCAACACATTTTCTTTCATTATTTCTGCCATCTTCAACAGGATCCCACCATAAGACACATCTTCACCTCTCCTTAACTCTCCACCTTCTGGAGGGACTGTTCTCTCTGTATCTTCCATGCCCACTCATCCTTTCCCATTAATCTCTCCCTTGGTTCCTTCCCCTGCAGCTGCAGAAAATGCCATGCTTGTGCCCACACCTCCTTCCTCACCACCATTCGGCGCCCAAATAGTCCTTCCAAGTAAAGCAACACTACTTGTGTATCTGTGGGAGTCATCTGGGGCATTAGGTGCTCCTGTTGTGGTCTTCTCTACATTGGAGAGACTGGACGCAGACTGGGAGATCGCTTTGCTGAGCACTTTCACTCTGTCCACAGAGTGGCCAACCATTTCAATTCTGCATCCCATTCCCATGCTAACATGTCTGTCCATGGGCTCATGTACTGTCAAACCAAGGCAACCTGTAAATTGGGAGGGCAACACCTAATTTTCCGTCTGGGTACTCTCCAACCCAATGACATGAAACATCAACCTCTGGTTTCTGTTGGCCTACTCCCTGTTCTCCTTCTGTCTTCTTTCCTCCAGCTCTCCACCCCCTTCGCTCTCCATTCATAGAACCATCCCCCTCTATTTGCTGGTGTGCCCTACCTCCATTATCCACCTATTATCCCCTGTCCTCCTCCCCCCACCCCAAACCATTTTATTCGGGTGCCTGCCTATGTTTTGTTCATGACTTGATGAAGGGCTCAAGTCAAAAACATTGGTTGTATATCTTTATCTTTGTTATATAAAGTATATATTTACTTCCAGGAGCTCATTTTATTTTTGTTTAGGATCATACCTTCTCAGGGCTCCAGATCTCTCAACTGGATGCTTGGTAATTTTGGTACCATTTTTTTGAGTCGACCTGTTCCTTGTCTTCCTCTCTGCACTGTGAGAGTCTTTCTCACTCTTCCCCCTCTGCACTCCCTGCTGATCTCAAGCTCTACGACCACGTACTCATCAGACTTACTTCCTCAGCCACTTGTCATCCTTCCTCTCCTGTCGTCCTATCTACTTCCAAATGCCTTTTCCCTTTTTGCTTGTGTTTCTCCTCACCCAGCCTTTTTACTCGAAGCCTGTCTGCTTTGTGCTTATACCTTGATGAAGGGTTCAGGCCCAAAACTTTAGTCAGATATCTTTACTTTCTATGGACACTGCAAGACCTGCTGAGTTCCTCCAGTGTTTGTGTTTTTACTACAAACACAGGATCTACAGACTTCTGTATTTCACAAGGAAAAAAATGGAAGTAGTGGAAGCAGATCGAGGTGGAGGATGGTAACCTTCAAAAAAAAAATCCCTTTGTGAAAGAGATTGTTGATATTTTGCAGCACGACTCCATATCAGGAATGAGAGATTTTCTTTCTTTCTTTCAGATTATAGCAGTCTGCAGACTTTTGAAACTCTATAATCTCCTCCCTGATTGGATTGGAGTTCTTGAATGCAGAAGGTTAAGGGCAGATTTTCAAAGATTACGCAAGTCTGTGCAAGACATAAAAAGGAGAGTAAATCCCATTTCCAAGCTCACAGTGCAGAACCCTTAAGTGATTATCCAAGTGAAACAAGAAAGTCTGCACACAATGTGATAGTAGTAAATACACAGAAATGCTGGAGAAACTCGGCAGGCCCTGCAGCATCCATAAGAGGCAAGGATGTATCACGAACCTGAGTAGGTTTACTGCATATCAATGCAACATCGTGGGTCAAAGGGCTTGTGCTGTGCTGTAATATTCTATGTTCAATGTGTTTGCTTGGATTAATAAATTAGGGAAACACAACAATTACATATGCTGTAATCTTGAACAAACAGAAACTGGAGGGGCACAGTGAGTCAGGCCGCATCTGTGAAGAGAGATGGACCTACTCTCCCTGGATTTAGATATGAGAAAAGGGTCCTGAGACAAAGTATTGTCTGTCCAGGTGGCACCTGACCTGCTGACCCATCCGCCTTCTCAGTATTTGCTCAAGATTCCAGTTCTTGTGTTCCTTGTGAAAATGATTGCTGAGCTGCATTCAAGACTTTTTATTATGGTGATAATTTGAAAAACCACGGGAACATAAATTTCAAGTCGAGTTGGATTGGGGAAACTGCAATGTACATGACAATAAAAGAAGTTCAATGGGCAGATGCTCCAAAATTCCTGCTGCAGCCACACAAGTACACCGCTGCCACAGTGTAAAGTAAATTTCCAAAATATGCCATGAGATAGATAAAGATAAGGAATAGTTTATGATTAGGGTTCAGGTAGTAGGGAGAGGTTCAAGAGCCTGATAGCTGTTTGGGAAAAATAAACTGTTCTTGAACCTAGAGGAGCTGGATGAGGGGCCCAGGCCTGAAATGTTGCTTTCCCTTTACTTCCTATGGATGCTGCGGGACCTGCTGAGCTTCTCCAGCACATTTGTGTGTCAAGCTTGACCACAGCGTCTGCAGCCTTTCTTGTTTAACTTCAGGCATCTGTATCTTTTCTCTGAAGGGAGCAGAGAGAAGAGATTGTGACCAGGGTGATGTGAGTTGTTTAAGATAATAGACAATAGATTATTGTCCATCCCCAATTGTCTCTGGATTGAGGCAGATAAGAGCCAGCTTCATTGTTGCATCTGGACTCATTCTGTCTGGATCCAATGAGAGTGGCACTACCTTCTTGAAGGGAACCTATTGAACCACTGTATTTTCTCAAAAATCCATCAGTTTCCTGGTAAATGTTGATGAAGAATATGTTTATTCAAATTCCTCAGTTGCTGTGGTGAAATTTGAACTTGTGTCTTTAGATCAACGAACTAGAACTTTCATCCTGTAATTTAGCGATATGGCACTGTGCTCTGTAGAGTATTTCTTATTAGTCACGATTATATATTCCAATGTTTATCCCTTGGTGTTTATGCAAAAAAACCCACTGCTGGAGGAACTTAGTGAATTGAGCAACACCAGTGGGAGAGAAGAATTGATCAAGTTTCGGACCAGTCTTTCATTCATTCTCAATGAAGCTTTCAGATCTGAAACATTGACCATTCTTTTACTCCCACTGATGTTGCTCATCCCACTGAGTTCCTCCAGCAGATGATTTTATTTCTTGCTCCAGATTCCGGGACCTGCAGTCTCCTGAACGTCCCCAAGATGTGTAGCATTTCATCATTGCACATCCTGGGAAGAGACCCTTGGAGCAGGCCAGATGGACTGACTCAGTGCCTGACGTTGTGCTATCTACAATTTACGCAACATGACCATTTGGGAAAGGCTTTGCTTCTTGTGTCATTACACCCAGGTGTTCATTGTCTGAACTCATTGCTCATATGTGCATTAGTGAGATCTATCACTTGGGTCACTCAAACTCCATTATTGACAGGCATTGCGTATGCTTTTAAATCGTATTCAGGGAAACAAAGAAATTCAGTGACGTGCTCCTGTTGCTCCCCAACAAACTTCTTTTCTCCCATTAAAGCGATAAGCAATACATCTCTACTTTGGATTCAAGCAAAGTGGGGTGGGGGTGGGTGCAGAGGAGGTTTGTGGTCTGCAAAGGTGAGATTTCTCCTTTATGTTATCCATTCATGGTCATTGAAGGGAGGTGTGAATTACAACATGAGTTTTAGGTAATCCTGTGTGATTTGATCTTCTGCCCCACTTTATGACTCCTTCCATAAAGTCCTCTGTCAATCTTCTCATGTAACAAGTTCGAAACTAAGCTAGGCTAGTGATTAGATGTTCAAATATTGTCAGCGGGTGGAGGAGTTCACAAAAATGTCTGGCAAATTGCAATGTATGAAACTTGCTTGTGATAACAATATGCAACATAAACACAGTCCTGGAAATATTTCTGGCCAATTCTACAATCCAGAACATTTTTTTTGCCCAACAGCTGTCAGGCTCTTGAACTACCACATACCATCCAAACCTTAACCATCACTTAATTTTTGCACAAACTCCAACTATGAATATTATCTCAGCCGTCTCTGACTGAGCGATGTCAGTACCAAGTTCTCAAATTCCTTTCCACCGCTTCCCTGGTCTCTCTCTTTCCCCTCCCTGTCTCCCTTCCTCCAGCTCCCTGCCCCCTTCCCCCTCCTTCTCCTATCAGCTCCCCACCCCCTTCCCCTCCTCCTTCTCAACCCTCTGCCCTCTTCCCCCATCACCTCAGCTTCTTTCTCTTCTATCCTCCCACCTGTATCCACCCAAGACCTCTTAGCTATTAGCCTGTGCTCCTCCTCCTCCTGCCCCTTCTCCTCCTCTTTTATTCAGACATCTCCCTGATATTCAGCACTCCTAAGGCAAATGGCCTGAATTGTTGAGCGTCTTTTACTTCCTCCAGATGCCACATCACCTGATGACTTCTCTACATAAAGTATGCCTTTTATTGATCAGTCATATTTATTGTCACCTTCTAATTCATGGCATATGATGATAATACTAATTGATTTATCTTACACACCTGCAGCAAGAAAGAGCGTCACTGCATTTAATGTACATGATGGTCTTTTCTCCTTTGAGTGATGGAGGATGAGGGGAGATGTGATAAAGATGATGAGAGCCATTGATCATGTGGATGGCCAGAGACTTTTCCCCAGGGCTGAAATGGCTAACCCGAGAAGACAATGTTTTCTCAGCAAATTGTTTTAGTAGGTTATTGAGTCAGCACAACACTGTGGGTCGAAGGGCCTGCAACGAACTTTGGATTTTTATGTTCCCTCATGCCCGCACTGATAGGCATGAATCCAGTAACTCCATGAGCAGCACTTTTGCCTCTGAGTCACAGACCTCTGGGTTAAAGTCTGAACACAGAGAAATGAGTGCACATGTACCAGCCCATGCTGACCCCTCACTCAACTTCACAGACTAGATTATCTGGCCATCAACACATTGAATGTACTGGAAGTGTTAAATGCTACAAAGCTCATATTTCAATAGAGACAACGCTTCCATACAAGTTCACTAGCTCTAAAGTTACATGGGCTGTTTTGAAAGCGTCACGTGCAAGACATGGCACTCCCTCATTGTTTTTGTCCTTACTGGCCCTTATTCTTGCATGCCTTCATTAGGTCCCTCCATTGTGCACACATTTTCTTTAATACTGAAGGTGCTGAATCCAGAACTCATTTGTGGCTGACCTCCTTCTCCCATTTTTCCTTCAGCTGTTGGAAGGTGGGAAAGCAGCCCAGGCCAGCATTGAGGTCGGAGATGTGGTTCTGTCCATTGACGGGGTCAGCACCGATGGGATGGCTCATCTGGCAGCACAGAACAAGATCAAGGCTTGCACCGGATCCCTGAAGCTTAGCTTGCAGAGGTGAGCACCCGCCATCCATATCTCTGGTGCCCAGCAGCTTTCCCTTGGTGCCGTGAATCTGAAGGACCACCTTTCGTTTGAAAATTGACATGTCTGGGTGAATTGGCGTGGGTTGGGATAGTCATTGCTAACTAATCCGCAAGAGACACCAGATGTTTCCTTCATGACAGATCAGCTGCTGATGTCTGAGTTTAGATGGCATTGAAAAGTCAGGCTCTGGGATGTGGGAGATCGACCAGGTTCATCCCAGACAGGATGTTTGTACTAAACATTCAGGGAAAATACGAAGCTTCACACCAGAGTTGAAATAAAGTTAATGCAGAGAATTTGGTTTGAGTGTATTGGTACATGTAATAAGTGGTTGTTTTTTTTTCTAAGTTCACAATGGTGTAGTTGGAGGGCGTGGACTCATAGGCCGGAAGGGCCTGTTACGTGCTGTGTCTCTAAATTTTGAAAAAATAAATTAAAATTACCCACATATTTTTTTTTAAAATCCATTAAGAATTTACCCCAACAAAGCAAATAATAGCAAAAATGACTGAGGTAAATGTGAAGTTTGTTCATGTGACTTTCATCTTGATTATAATTTTAACGTCTCGATCTGCAAGATCACTATCGATTGGAAAAGTAGATAGGGTGGAGGTACTGAGTGGCCTCATTTTATCTCTACTGGGAACAGAAACCTGGAACTGCTTCTCATCAGATTGCATTCTGTGGTGTGGGATTGGATATAGTGATATGAGGTCATTCTGGTTGAATGATCCAGTGAGCTCTCCCTGCGAACACAAGACTAGAAACAGGCCACTTGGCTCCTCTCGCCTAACCTGTCTTTCAATATGGTCATGGCTAATCTACCCCAGATCTCATCTCATATCTTCTCCATCAGTTCCCCCTTCCCCTTCTCCCTAGCCCTCAATTCCATGATCATTCAAAAAAAATATTTATCTCTAGTGATCAAGAACAATAGGGCTCTAGAGCACAGAACTCCAGAGTTTCCTAACCATTGTGTGTCTATCTTTCCCTTGGAAATCCTGGATTTGCCATCTCAAGGCTGCACTCTTCACTAAGGAGATAGTAGGCTGCCGAAGTCACTCAGAAGCTCGTGTCCAGCCATGGCTGGTTGAAGTGGCCAAAGGAAATTAGCTTGCTCTTCCCTGATGCTGAGGTAGCCGAGAGAGGGGTGGGTGGAGGGAGGTATGGAGATTGGAGGGAACATTGTCATTGTTGTAACAGACAACTGAAATGAAGAGTGGTAAACAAGAAATCTGCAATGCTGTGGTTTGGTGCAGCACACAAAAATGTTGGAGAAAAGTTGTATACTACACTTAAATGAAATGACCCTGTTTATCATTTCAGCAGTTGTGGAAGCGATGATAAAAGCAAATCTGATTCCAAAGTGTTGAGAGGTCTGTTCTACATTGTATGTTTTAAGTATTAAGATGGAATGCCTTCTTCTGACATCTTGAACCCTGTAAGACGACCAGATCCTCAGTTTAAAAACCAATGTAGAAAGTAACTTGATCATCAGCCTCAGAAGATGTCTCGGTTCAGCTGGTGTTGCATGTCCTTTAAAATCCTTAATGGAACCTGATTCTCTTTCCTGAGCTGTACTGGGATCATCAATGCAGTATAACTGCTTGGAATTTGGCCAATTTGGATAATTGTAAAACCAAGGTCAAGAGTCTAATTTTTTTCTTTAACAAAAATTGTCTGTAAAATAGCTGTGGGATTAACATGTTACAAAATTGGGAAGAGTATTAATATTCCAGGAAGGTGTAACTTCCTTGTTCTTGCAAATCTTTTACGATTTTGCAGGTTCATGAGCTGCAAGACAAGCACATTTTTAATAGAATATTACAGCACAGTACCAGCCCTTCAACCCTCGATGTTGTGCTGACCGATATATCCCTACCAAAAAAAAAATGATAAACCTTTCCTTCCTCGTAACCCTTGATTTTACTTTCATCCATGTGCCTGTCTAAGAGCCTCTTAAATGCCCCTATTGTTTCAATCTTCATCACCACCCCGGCAAGGCATTCCAGGCACCCACAACTCGCTGTGCGTAAAAAAAAATGTACCGCTGATGTCTCCCCTAAACTTCCTTCTCTTCACTTTGTACAGATATCCTCTGATGTTTGCTCCTCCTGGCCTAGGAAAAAGGTTCTGGCTATCCACCTCATCTCTGCCTCTCAGAATCTTGTAGACCTCTATTAAGTCTCCTCTAATCCTTTTTCGATTCAAAGAGAAAAGTCCCAGCTTTGCTAACCTTGCCGCAAAAGATATATTTTCCAATCCAGGCAACATCCCAGTATATCTCCTCTGCCCCCCACATATTTCTGATATTGAGGTGACCAGAACTGAACACAATACTGTAAGTGTGGCCTCTCCAAAGATTTGTAGAGTTACAACATGACCTCTCAGTTCTTGAACTCAATCCCCCGACTACCGAAGCCGGCATTCCAGAGGCCTTAACTATCCTAACAACCTGCAGGGAAACCTTGAGAGATTATGGATTTGGACCCCAAGATCCCTCTGTTCATCCACACTGTTAAGTATCCAACCATTAACCCTGTACTCAGCCTTCTGGTTTGTACTTCCAAGATGCATCTCTCACTTATCCAGATTGATCTCCTGCCACTTTTCTGCATCCTGTCTGTATCCTTTTGTAACCTATGACAAACCTTCAGCACCATCCACAAATCCTGTAACCTTCATATCATCTGCAAAATTACTGACCCATCCTTCCACTTCTTCATCCATGTCATTATAAAAATAACAAACAGCAGGGGTCCCTGAACAGATTCTTACGGAACTCCACTAGTTACTGACCTCCATGCAGAATACTTTCCAACCACTACTACTCTCTGCTTTCCCCATGCAAGCCAATTTTTAATTCACACAGCTATGGATCCCATGCCTCATGAATTTCTTAATGAGTCTCTCATGGGGGACCTTGTCAAATACCTTACTAAAATCCAAATAGACCACACCTCACCCTACCTTCATCAATTTCTTTTGTTACCTTCCCCCCAAAAAAATAATTAGGCTCATGAGGCTCGGCCTTCCCCTCGCAAAGCCACTTCTCTAAATGCTCATAAATTCTATCCTTAAGAATTCTCTCCAATAGACTCACCAGTTTATAATTTTTAAACAAGGGGATCACATTTGCCATTCTCTGATCCTTCAGCACCTCCCCAGTGGCCAAGGTGGACTCAAAGATCATAGCCAATGCCCCAACTATCTCTTCCCTACTGTCCCACCACAACTGAGGTATATTGTGTCTGGGCCTGGGGCCTTATTACTTTTAATGTTTTTAAGTGGATCCAACACTTTCTCTTCCCAAATCTCCACATTGACCAGCACACAAGCCTGTTTTATACTGATCCAAAGTTGATCAATGTCCTTCTCTCTGGTGAATACTGAAGCAAAGTATTTAATTAGGACCTCCTCAACTCCAGAGACATGTTGCCTCCTTTATCCTTAAGTGGCCTCACCTTCATTCTCAATGTCCTTCTGTCATTAATATACACATAGAACACCTTGGAGGTCTTCTTAATCCTACTTGCCAAAGCCTTCTCATACTCCCCTCGAGCTTTCCTAAGTCCTTTCTTAAGCTTCCATGTAATTCTCATGAGCCCTTCCTGTTTCCTGCTTTGTAAATCTTATGCAAACTTCCTTCTTCCTCTTAACTAGCTACTTCACCTGTTTTGTCAACCACGGTTCCCTTTCCCTGACTCAGTGGGACAAACCTTTTTTGAACCCAGAGCAAGCGATCCCTAAACATCCTCCACATTAATTCTGTACTTTCTCCTGTGAACATCTGTTCCAAATTTACTCTCCATAGCTCCTGCCTCATCCCATCATAATTAGCCCTTCCCCAATTAAACATTTCTCATGTTGTCTGCTTTTATCCCTATCCATAGTTATGATAGTAGAGATGTGGTCACTCTCTCTGAAATGCTCCCCCAACCAAGATGTCTACCTCCTGATCAAGTTCATTACCCAATTCTAGATCTTGAATGGCCTCTCTCTACTCGACTGGTCCACACACTGTGCCAGGAATCCTTCTTGGACACACCTGACAAATACAGCCCCATTTCTCCCTCTTGCAGTCAGGAGGTGCCAGTCAATATTTTGGAAGCTGAAGTCTCCCATAACAACAACCCTGTAATTTCTGCACCGTTCCAAAATCTGCCTGCTTATCTACTCCTCGGTATCCTGAAGGCTACTTAGAAGCGTATAGACTCTCCCAGTACAGTGATTGCTCCCTTCTTATCTCTGACACTCACTCTACAGCATCCTCCCTTTCTACAGCCGTGATTCTATCCGTTACCAGTAATGCTACTCACCCCACCCCTCTTTGATTTCCTATCCTATTCCTTCTAAAACACCCAAACCCCAGTACCTGCATCAACCAATCCTTTCCTTCCACCAGCCAAGTCTCTGTAATGGCCACAATATTGTAATTCCATGGACTGATCCATATTCTAAGTTCATCTCCTTTATTCTTAATTCTCATTGTATTGAAATAGACACATTTCAAATCATTTAACTGACTATACTTATGCTTCCTCCCCTGCCTGTCCTTCCTCACAAACTTATAACACATTGGAACGTGCTTTATAACATCTCCTCTGTTCTCTGTATGCACATTCTGGTTCCCATCCCTCTTCCAAACTAGTTTAAAACCTCCCCAACAGCTCTAGCAAACCTGCCCACCAGGATATTGGTCCCCCTCCAGTTCAGGTGTAGTCCGTCCTTTTTGTACAGGTCAGAACTTCCCAATGATCCAAAAATCTGAACTCCTACCCCAACCTTTCAGCCACTTATTCATCTGCCACAAAAATTAGTTAGGCACTGACTAGAAGGGCCGAAGGGCCTATTTTTGTGCTGTAATATCATATGTTTCTAACTTCCTATTCTTACCCTCACTGGCGCGCATGCCACAGGCAGCAATCCCGAGATTACCACCCTTGAGGTGGTGCCTTTTAGTTTTCTTCCTAATTCACAATATTGCATCTTCAGAACCTTATCCTTACTCCTATCTATGTCATTGGTACTAATGTGGACCACGACATCTGGTTGCTCACCCTACTGCTTCAGAATGTTGTAGATTCAATCAGAGACAACCTTGACCCTGGCACCTAGAAGGTAATATATGATTCGGGAGCCTTGATCTCATTCACATTACCGTCTATCTTTTCACCTAACTAGCGATTCTTTGCAATTTCTACCCTAGCCTCCCTCAACATTCGAGGGAATATCTTGTCAGGCCCTGGGGATTTATCCACCTTATTTGCTTTAAGACAGCAAGCACTTCCTCCTCTTTAATCTGTATATGTTCCATTACCTTATTGCTTGTGGCCTTACTTTCCATGACTCTGTGCCCTTTTCTTGAGTGAATACAAGAAAAAAACTATTTAAGATCCTTACGAAGCCGACCACCCTGATTTTCAAGGGGACCAATTTTCCCCCTTACTATCCTTTTGCTCTTAAAATACCTGTGGAAATCCTTCACATTGTCTGCCAAAGCAACCTCATGTCCTTTTAGCCTTCTTGATTTCTTTCTTGAGGTTTTGCTTGCATTTTTTAATACTCCTCAAATACCTCATTTGCTCCGTGTTGCCTATATCTGCTATACAGCACTCTCTTCTTCTGAACCAGATCCCCAATAAACCTAAAAAAAAAGGTTCCCTATGCCAACCAACCTTGCCTTTAATCCTGACAGGAACATACAAACTTTGTACTCTCAAAATTTCATCTTTGAAGGTCCTCCACTTATCACACTCATTCTTGCCCGAAAACAATTTTATTCCAATCCATGCATTCTAGATCCTTTCTAATTTAATCAAATTTAGCCTTTCTCCAATTTAGAATCTCAAACCAAAGCCCAGAACTATCATTCTCCATAATTATCTTAAAACTAATGGCATCATGATCACTGGATTCAAAATGTTCCCCTACACATACCCCTGTCACCTGTCTTGTCTCATTCCCCAATAAGAGATCCAGTATTGTACTCTCTCTAGTTGGTACCTCTATATTTTGATTTAGAAAACTTTCTTGAAAACATTTGACAAACTCCAAACTATCCAATCCTTTTAGAGTATGGGAGACCCAGTCAATATGTGGAAAGTTAAAATCTCTTACTAACACAACCTTAAGGTTCCTGTAGCTGTCTGCTATCTCTCTAATGATTTATTCCTTCAATTCTTGCAGATTATTGGGTGGTCTATAATACAAACTCATTAGTGTGATCATAATTTCCCCATTCCCCAGCTCCACCCATATAGTGTAGTCGACGAGCCATCTGGTCTGTCCTGCCTGATCACTACTGTGAGCAATGCCACTTCTTCCCCTTTCATACCCCCTGTTCTATTGTTTCTAAAGCAAGGGAAGCCCAGAACACTGAGCTGCCCGACCTGCTCCTCCTGCAACCAAGTTTTACAAATGGTCACAAAGTCATAATTCCACTAAGCTCATCTGCCTTTCCTACAATGCTCTTTGCATTGAAATAAATAGATGCACTTGAGAACATTTCCATTACATTCAACCCATTGAATTCTAATGGTACATGCAATTTTAACATCATCTTTTCCCTCCTCCAATCCTTTATCTGCTCTGGCACTGGTTCCCCTCTCCCTAGTTTAAACCCACTGGAGCATCACTAGCAAACCTTCCAGTCCCTTTCCTGTCTTGTCGGAACAGGTCCCACTTTCCCTGGAAAAATGCCCAATGATCCAGAAAGCTGAAGCCCTCTTCCTACTTCATGTCTTTAGCGACATCATCCTCCTATTTCTAACCTCACTTGCACATAGCATGGATAGCAATCCTGAGATCACTACCCTGGAGATCCTGTCCTTCAACCTAGTGCCTAACTTCCTGAACTCTCCTTGCAGGACCTTCTCACTCTTCCTATTCATGTCATTGGTCCCTACATGGACCATGACATCTGGCTGCTCACTCTCCCTCCTGAGAACGCTGAGAACTCAATCTGAGATATTTCGGACCCTGGCACCCAGGAGACAACATACCATCCGGGATACTCGATCTCTTCCACTGAACCTTTTATCTGTCCCCCTAAATATGGAATCCCCTATCACTACAGCTCGCCTCTTCCCTTCCCTTCTTAGCCACAGGCCCAGACTCCATGCCAGAGACCTGAGGTCCATGGCTTTTCCCTGGTAGGTCATTCTCCCCTACCTGACCTTCGCTTATCCGAAAGAAGCTCTCACATACTGGCTTCTCCTCACTTGCTACTCCACTTGGGCTTCTCTTTTTTATTAAATTCGCTGTCGCCAATTGGCCAATGGAGAGATTGAAAAGAATGGCCAAGGTATGTGCAATAATATTAGTAATACTCTGAAAAGAAAATATCATTGTCTTGTTTTACCGAATTCTGATCCAGGAGGATATTCAGATAAAAACTCATGAATTCTCATTTCAAGTTGTTTGCAGGGATTATTTGCAATCCTTACCAGTGAATGCAAAACCAACTCTCCTATTTTTGCTTTGAATTGTTTTATTCTTCACATGGATATTTCATAAAATTAGATCATATCATTTTCATCCTGAAATTAGAAGGCTTATAAACACTCAGGTTTTAGGAGGAGTGAACAGGACACAACATGTATTCACCACAATAGATGGATAAGACATCAGTCAAGTTACAGTCAATTGGCAAGTTGGCTAAGATAATGAAACCACTGCCTCAATACGGCAGAGACCAGGTTCAATCCTGACCTCTGCTGTCTTTGTGGAGTTTTAACATTCTTCCCATGACTACATGGGTTTCTGCCTACATCCCAAAGATTTATGGGTTGGTTGATTTTAATTGGCCACTCTAAATTATCCATAGTGAGCAGTAGAATTTGGGGAAGATTGCTGAGAATGTGGGAAAATGTCTACAAAGTTATGAAGGGAATGAATGCAGACAGGCTTTTCCCACTGAAGTTAGGAGTGATTAAAAACTAGAGGTCATGGGTTAAGGATGAAAGGGGGAACGTTGGTGACGGAGGTGAGGAAGGAGGTGTGAGGACACGTCAGGTGTCAGGAGGTGTGAGGACACGTTTTGGAGCCTCTTAAGGTTGCGGGAGAAGGGTAAATTTACAGGGACTCATTCGGTTAATGGGAGGGGGAATGTGATGAATCATTTTAATTATGGATGGAAGGGAGGACTTCTTCTATGAATATTTCACCATCTGGCACTGAGTAGCCCAGCGATTATATAGCTCAGTGATCACAGTTAAAAAGGTGGTGGGGTGGGGGGGGGGGGGTGGCATTGTAGGTACTCTGAGCTTTAGTGTTTGTTTCTTGTTCAAGAAAGTTCCCTTTTCCAAGCAGGTAACTGATGCTTGTTGAGATCATGTGATGTAGTCTTGAGGAAAGTACGCCTCTTGACCTTTTGAATGGTGCTGGTATTCTGCCTGTCTATAAATAGAAGGAAAAGTTGAAGTTCTGTATCCTGATAACATGAGATAATATTGCCCTGATCCAGGCTGCTGCTGTTGACAAATATTCAAAGAACAAGTGTTTGCAAAAGTAGATTCTTAAAATGAGGTGCCACAGTTTAACAAAATTATCAAATACTTTCCAATTAATAAATTATGTTCTAGGTCTTTTAAAATGTTCTTTTTAAACAACAAGATGCACGCTATTTCTTAAATTCAATTTAGTTTTCCAATTTCAGCTAACCCATCTCTCCAGGCCTACTCCCATTCTCCCTTTCTCATTTCCCCCTTTAACCTTAACCCTGCCCCCCACCCCCCCCCGCCCCTCCCCACAACCACTGGTCTCCTCTCACCTTTGACTCTCTGCTTCTTCCACCTTCATCTCTTGGTATCCAGTCACCTCTCGGCCCCTCCTCCTCCAACTTTCTTGACCCCCCTCATATGTCTTTATTTCTCTATCGCACATAAAATAATGGAGATTGATGTTGCATTTGCATTTTGGGGGGATGATATAGGAGTTACCCATAGAAACGTAGAACACTGTGGTAGCTAACCAGGCCCTTCACCATTTCTATTCTGTGCCAAAGTATTATTCTGCCTCATCCCACTGACCTGCACCCAGACTATATCCCTCCATATCCCTCCCATCCACTTGAACTGAAACGCTGACTGGCCGTTTGTGTCTATGGATGTTGCCTGATCTTCTGAGACCCTCCTGCTTCTCTGTATACACTTTACTTCTTGTTTTCTTCTTGCTGCTGGATGATGATGGGTGCAGTACAGTAAACACAATTAAAAACTAGAAGGTTAAGGGTGAAAGTGGAAAAGCTTCAAGGGAATATTGGGGGGGGGGATCTTCTACATGCAGAGAGTGGGAGTATGAAATGAACTGTCAGCTGAAGTAGTGAATGTGGGCTCAATTTTGATACAAGAAAAATATGGACAGGTACTTGGATGGGAGGGGTATAGAGGGATATGATTCAGGTGCAGGTCAGTGGGATGATACAGAATAATAGTTTAACACAAATTAGAAGGGCCAAAAGGCTTGTTTATTTGGTATTGTGTACTATGGTTCTATGGGTAACTCCTACATCGTGCCCAAAAATTGTAGATCCAACATGAATATCCATTGTTTTATGTGTGATAAAGAGGGTTTGACCTACTTCACTGATCTATATGGTTGATCCTTAAACTTACCTTTTTTCCCACCCCATTGGTGTCTGCATCTTATTTTGTTTTTGTCTGGGTAGATTTGGTGCTGAATTAAATTTAGACTTGCATGCAGCATGGTAACAGGCCCTTCGAAACACAAATCTGTGCTGCCTAATTACACCCAATTGACCTACAACCCTGGTACATTTTAAAGGGAGGGAGGAAACCAGAGCATCTGGAGGAAGCCCACACAGTCACAGAGAATGTACAAACTCCTTGCAGACAGCGCTGGATTCAAACCCAGGTTCATTATGCCAACCGCTACTCTCTTCATATAACTCTGAAACATGATAGCCTGCAGACGCTGTGATTGTGATAAACACACTGAAATACTGGAGGAACTCAGCTGGTCTTTTCAGCATCTATAGGAGCCAAAGATATGTCGCTGACAATTCAGGCCATAGCCAATTAACATATCCAAATAACACCTTTTGTTAGTCTGGATTCCTCCCCCCCCCCCCCCCACCGTTGTTTGAATTCTTTCTGCCTTTACTGACTTTTTTTCCCCTTGAAGAAGGGCTCAGGCCCGAAATGTTGGCTCCAATAAATGCTGAAAAGACTGGCTGAGTTCCTCCAGCATTTTGGTATGTTTACTTCAGATAACTCTTTTACCTTTGATTGTATCAAATTTGCACATTTGTGCTGCCATTTCTTTGCTTTTCTTCATTCATATATATATTCTGGTCTGGTTAGCATGTCACTGAAGGCCAGACTATGCAATATCACTCTGACGTAAGGACACTAGTGAATTGAAATGGTGCAGGGGTGGTTCTTCAGAATATGGCTGGGACAGAATGGCTTGAGTTTTAGAGGGAGGTTGGACAGTTTGGGTCATTCTTCCCTGAACTATAGGAAGCTGAGGGCTAAGATTTTTTTAAATCTTGATAAAGTGAATGCTCAGTTTTTAAAGAGTCTTGAGGGGCAACTTCTTTGTTCAGAGGGTATCTGGAAAGAGCTGCTGGAGCAAACTATAGCCATGGCAATCAAAAGACATATGGCTTGATGTACAGATGGATTGGAAGGGCTTTGGAGGGATATGAATCAAATGCAGGCAAATGGTATTAGGCCACAATGGTGATGAATTGGCTGAGGGACTTGTTTGGTGCTATATGGCTTTCTATGACTTCACAGCATTGGAGGCACATGACAGGAAGGAGTTAATTCTGTGTTCTTATATTCCCCTTAATTGGTATCTAATCCAATCTAACTATGACACTCATAGTTGGTCAACTAAATTATGTTTTTGACTCTGAGTTGAGGTTCTGTCAGCTGAGATATCGAAGTTTTTTAAAATAAAGCTTTAGTTGTTGAAATTCAGAAATAAAAAGTAGAAAGTCTGACGTTACACAACAGGTCGAGAGAGAAAAGTAGTTAATGTCTCAGTGCAGTGACTCCAAATCAGAACAATTGCTTCCTCAGCCGATCTTTCAGGATTGAGGATGTGTTGCTTCTACTCTGGTTTTGTAGATTCTGAGGTTGGCAATGAGGCCAATGTGGGAACCACAATCTCCCCCAGGAGGACAGGTGATTTGTAAGGTCAGTCACTCCTTTTGCCTTGTGTCCTGTCCGGATGCATCACAGCATGGGATGCCTTGGACAGCAAGGAAACATCCGCAAGTTGTGAATCCAGTGCAGGCCATCACACAAACCAACCTCCCCTCCATCAACTCCATCCACACCTCATGCTGTTGCGGGAAAGCAGCCAATATATTAAAAGGCCCATTGCACCCTGGTCACACCCTCTCCTCCGACCTGCCTACTGTCAGAAGATGCACGTGTTTGAAAATGCTCTTCAACATTCAAGAATAAATTCAATTATATAGAGGGTGAAGGGTTTAGGCCCAAAACATTGACTGACTATTGGTTTCAATGGATACTGCGTGACCTGCTGAGTTCATCCAGCACTATTGTGTTTTGTTCTCGTTTCTTTTTTGATATTAGACTCTTGAATGAGCCTCTCATTATCAAAGATGACAACTTGCACTGTTTAACTACAATTTTTCCCTGTAGCACTATCTCTTGCACTTTTGTTTTTATTTTTGCATTACGTGCTGTATGATGTTGAGGTTGACTTGCTTGGATGGCATGCAAAACAGTTCGTCTACTGTATCTCAGTGCAGCTTTAAACTGTGTGAGCCCAATGCATGGACTCTATTCTCAGTGCCTTTCCATATGCTGCTCTGCCTTGAGCTATCATGGGTCAATGGTTCCCAAGAGTTGGTGGGAACATTGTATTCCCTTCAAGAAGGGGGCTCAGAAGTGACAGGTTATTGGATAGAAGGTGGGAGACGTGAAGAGATGGGTGAGGAAGAGAACACTGAGAGGGAAGGAAAGTAAGAAGAGGGGGAAACATGGGAACTAGATGGAGGTGGAGGAGTTCCAACTGTTTCCAGCTTCCTTCAACCTTGTTAGGCTCCACATCACCTCTTCCTACTTTATAAAGGGTCCCAACCCGAAACATTGACCGGCCGTTTCTGCCCATGGATGCTGCCTATGGCACTGAGTCCCTCCAGATTGCATCTATAGTCTTTGTTTCTCTGCTGGTTGAAGCATGGTGGTTTAGCCTTATCTCATTGGACAGAATGTTGGTCACACAGTCATTTTAATTAAAGTATTTTTGGATTTCGCTGAAAGAAACAAGCACATCAATTTCAGGAGGCAGGAGACATGAACTAGTTTTCTTTCCTTACTGACAGCCAAGCCTCTGAAGGTTAGATGATTTTTTCCCAGAATGAACTTCCCAGCACTGCTTGATGTCTGCTCCTTACTTTGAAATGCAGCATTACAGCTGGGCTCAGCAGTAGTACTATTGCCTCATGAGCAGTAGGCTGTGAGTTCAAGACCAGCCTTTCTGGGACGGCTCTTTCAGCTCAGTATCGAGGGAGACTTTTAGATCAGAAGTGACATCTTGTCTTCACCACTCTGCTCCTTGGGTAGTTGTAATACCTTTTATGATATGTAGAATCCTCCAGGAAAGAAGAAGGGATTAAGTCCTCCCACAGGCTAAGTGAAAAGAACCATATAGCACAGAACAGTCCAAGTCGACATTCTGGGCTCGTCTCACTTGCCTGCATTTGGTTCATATCTTTCTCAGCTCCTCCTACCCGTACATCTGTCCAAATGTTGTCCAGATGCCAGAATTGTGCCCACTTCTACAGTTTCCTGTGGAACCTCACACCAGACGTGTACGACCCTCTGAGTGACAAAGATGTCACTCATGTCCTTCTTCAATCTCACATTAGACATCTGAGTAAATACACAAAAGTGCTGGAGGAACTCAGCAGGTCACACAGCCTATTATTTACCACAATTACAGCATCGGCAGACTTTCTTGTTTCCCTCTGTAATCTGGGAAAAACAATGTGATCATTCGCCTCATCCATGCAAGACAATTGGTCTTGTGCTACTTTCTCGCACATATCCTTAAATCAGCTAATGATTTTAAATCCTAGATCTTCTCCAGTCATGAAAATCAAAAGATATGAAGACGAGGCACATGAAATACAGATAAGCCAATGAAATGGCAAGAAATACATGCTCAGAACACCTTTTCCTTAACAGATTGAACTAATTCTTAACAGCAAATTTCTCCCTGCTCTCCTCAGTTTATTCCTGATTTAATGGTGCCCTCTATAATGTTTGGGACAAAGATACTTTTTTTCTCCCATTATTTGCCCCTGTGCTCCACAGTTTAAATCTGTAATCAAACAATTCACATGTTCTTAAAGTGCACATTCCTGATTTTATTCAAGGTTATTTGTATACAACTTGGTATGATCATATAGACCAGGGGTGTCAAACTCAAATTCACGGAGGGCCAAAATTAAAAACTTGGACTAAGTCGAGGGCCGAACTAAATATTTATTGAAAATTTTCAACAACATCTGCATGTTTTCTCTTCTTTCAACATATGTAATGTTAAACTTTAGGATATAACTTTAGGAGGATAATGTTACAGGTCAGGAGTAGGTAGCTCAAGTTCACCCTTTGCTTGACCTGAGGGAAACATATTTGGTCCCTGTGGAGATGTAGTCAGCATTCACAGGCTGTGTCCATTTTGGCCTGCATCAGGACTCAGCATTTCCTGCTCACTCCTCAGGCTCTAGGCCTCTATTCACCCTCGACCCACCATCCCTCTTCCTGACCAGTCCTTTACCCAACCTCTACTCACCCCTCACTCCACTCGCTCTGCCTCTACCCACTCCATCCTATACACGCCCCTCTACTGCCTCTCCCCTCAACCTGTTCCTCCCTCGACCCGTCTCTCACCCTCTAATCACCCCTCCCCTACTCGCCCTGCCCCTCCCCCTTTTACCTCTTCCCTATCCACCCCTCCTTCTACTCATCCCTCCCTCTAACTGCCCCTCGCACCACCATAACTTCCCCTGCCCATTACTCCTCACCTACACCCTCTGCCCATCCCTGCTTACCCACCCACTCAGGCCCAGCGCGCTGCCGATCAGCCTTTGCGGAACAGCGGGGGCCATGCGCAGCCTGCCATGTCCGTCGTGCCGACAGGAAATCACAGGCGCTTGCCAATCCGCCGCACCGCTCGACAGGTGGGAGAAGTGACTGGGGAGAGGCTCGACAGGTGGGAGAAGTGACTGGAGAGAGGCTCCCCTGTGCGGGGAGCCTTCCAACTGGCTTGCCGGCTGATGACATCGACAGACTTCTCGTGTTACAATTTTGTTTTCCCCGTTCTCAAAGTTTGCACGGTCAACCTGCAACACTCTTGCTCCCTCCGCGTCCCGTGGATCTGATGCCCGGGTGTTGTTAGGATTCCCAGCAGAAGGTTTGTGGAACTTTACCATTCTGGATTCCTTTTTGAGAATATTCTGGCCATCTTTTAAGGGGAGTGGTTTTAGGGGGGAGGGGATAGTTAGGGGGAGGGGAAGGATGTGCAATGAAGGGGGAGGATGGTGGGGGTGACATTACCAAAAAACAGCATCGGCTCTCGCTGCAGGGCGGGCCACCTCTAATACATTTTTGAAATGATCTTGCAGGCCCAATATAATTATATCGCGGGCCAAATTTGGCCCGCGGGCCAGAGTTTGACATGTGTGATGTAGACATTTCAGCACTTTCTAGACATAGATCCCTCAGTTCAGGGCACCATAATATTTGGCTTCACAGATGATTGTGATTACTCTGGTATGTTTAATTGCTTCATTGGTGCAAGGGAGCTCGGCTTGCTTCTAAACTTTTGATCACCTTTGGAGTCTGTAGTTGCCATTTTTGAATGAGGACCAGCATTGTGCTAATGAAGTAAATCACAAAAATCTGTAGGCACCGTGGTTGAAGTAAAAACACAAAATGCTGGAGAAACTCAGCTGATCAAACAGTGTCCTTTATGTATCAAAGGTAAAAATACATAACTGACATTTTGGGCTTGAGCCCTTCATCAAGGTATGAAAGAATATTGGCAGGCATTCAAACAAAAAGATGGGGGGGGGGGGAGGCAACAACAGGAGATGATAGGTGGAGCAGTAATCGGGGAGGAGGGATGCGTGGGTGGATAGAGGTGGAATGGAGGGGAGAATTGGAAAGACTGGAGAGGGGGAGGAGAAAGAAAAGGCGAGAAAGTTTAGAAGCAGAGAAATCAATGCTAATGCCATCTGGCTGGAGAGTGCCCAGATAGAAAATAAGGTGTTGTTCCTCCAATCTGTGGGTGGTCAGGATGGGATAGTACATAAGGCCTTGGATAGACATCTGAATGTGGGTGGGAAAGAAAGTCAGAGATGCCATTATGAGGCTGAAAAACAAGAATAAAACAGTAAGAGATGTCACCCAAACCTTAGGAATATCAAAATCAACAGTTTGGAACATAATGAAGAAGAAAGACCCTACAGGTGAGCTCATTAATCACAAAGGGACTGATATTCCAAGGAAGACTCCACTGCTGATGACAGTGGAATCCACATCTTCACGATGCAAAACACTAGTTAGCCACAGAAACAGGATGGCCGGATTACAGTTTGTCAAGTATTTAAAAGAGCCTGCAGAATTCTGGAAAAATGGACAGATGAGACCAAGATTAACCTGTATCAGTGTGATGGCAAGAACCAAGTGTGGAGGCGTAAAGAACTGCCCAAGATCCAAAGCATACCACCTTTGCCATGGTTGGCATCTTGCAGTGTAGCCTCTGTGTTTCTGTCCATGAAGTCTTCTATGGACAGTAGTTATTGGCATATCCACACCTGCCTCCTGAAGTATGTTTCTGATCTATCAGACATACGTTTGGGGATTTTTTTTCTTCATTATAATGAGAATTCTTCCGATATCAGCAGGAAAAAAAAAGTGTTTTTGTACAAACATTATGGAGGGCACTGTTTATTTCCATCGCTCCACTCTTGGAAGCGGTGTCTTCAATTGGCCAAGCTGCAGAGTTTCCCCCTCAAACTCGCTCTTATCAAACTAAGCTCTGAAATCCGAGAAACACAAAAAATGCAGATGGTGGAATCTTGAGTGAAGAATGAGATGCTGGAAGAACTCCAAAGGCAGGCCGGTCTGTGGAGAGAAATGGTCAGTCAACGCTTTAGGTCAAGTCCCATTATCGAGACTAGAGGTCCATATGTGAAACATTGACTGGCCATCTCTCTCTAGTGATGCGGTCTGACCTCTTGTCTCTCTCTGGCCGCTCATTGTTCTGAAACTATCTGCACCAAAATTATAAGCTAGTTTAAGTTAATATTTTAGGCTTCTTGGATAATTGCACTTTGTTCTCATTTTTTTTATCATTCCCTTTTTCAACAATGTGTTGTTTCAAATAAAAACCACTGAAGCAACCACACTCTCCAGTCTGAATTGATCTTTTGATAGATAATTTACTCAGTCAACATTACAATGGGAACAGCAATACAAATTAAACATTTATAGCACTTGTCACTTAACTGAATTTTATTCATCTGTTTAATGAACACAGGAGCCTTGAATATTTTATATTAATATTTAAGCATAAATGGCACTTTCCAACAAATCAATTCTCCATTATTTGTGTGTGCTATTTTTAATGAGGGTTGGGATGCCATTGGAAGGTTAGGAAGGTGGTGGTGTGTCAGATTGGGAGGGGTCACTGGGGCGAGTGTTTGAATTCATTTATTCCAATTTAGAGTGACACATTGCATTAAAGAGCAGGTGATCTATGAACTGTACCCCAGTTCAGGGACTTCAGGTAAAGTTCACTGCAGGTTGTGGGTCTGGACTCAAAAGGGCTTGATTCGGAGGGCTTAATTCAGGACTTTGATAGGCGCAAGGAATAAACTATCTTTAGGCCTGTTGGCCCATGATTTTACTCTCTTCGATCTTCTCCCTGATGGGAGGAGGGAGAAAAGAGTGTGTGTGTGGTGATAGGTCCTTAAGTATGCTGTCTGCTTTTCCTCGGCAGCAGGAGGTGTGGATGGAGTCCATGGAGAGGAGGTAAACTTGTGTGATGTTCTGAGCTACTTTCACCACTATAACTTTCGATATTGACCAGAGCAGCTCCTATCCCAAGCTGTGATGCATCCAGCAGGTATGCGTTTGACAGTGCACCTATAGTAGTTGTTGAGTGACAAATTTCTCTCTCTGATGCTAATAGAGTTGGGGAATTGCAAGCCAGGCCTTAATCACTGGTGCTTGTTACATCCACCCTCTGTACCTGTCGGCTGCAGTGTTCTACCGTAAATCAGATGTGTAAATATTTATGGTCTTGTCCCAATGCCTCACTTTAGAATGATGTTGTATTGGTGGCACTTCATAAATATTTAATTTATTCACACAGAATCAATGTTAAATAAATCCATTGTTTAAATTTAAAAATATATGTATTTTTAAATTTAGACATACAGCACTGTAATTGGCCCTTCTGGCCCATGAGCCCGTGGTATCTTAACACCCTAATTAACCAACAATCCCCATAGGTTTTGAAGGATGGGAGGAAACGAACACCCAGAGGAAACCAACACAGCCACTGGAGAAGATACAAACTCCTTACAGACAGCGTTGGATTTCAACCCAGGCCAATGGCGCTGTAATAGCATTTATTAAAGAATAGTTCAGAGCTGGAAGAGAATACTCAGTGAATTAATTTCTACAGTTTATTTTCTTTCAAATTACATTTGGCATTTTTATTTCATTCATTTTTAAACAAGGAGCCCAAATAAAAAAAATTAAAATTAAATACTGAAGTTGCTAGAAATCTGAAATAAAAGTAGAAAGAGCTCCAGTCTAGGCAGCATCTGTTGAGAGGGAAATGGAGCACCACAAAATTAGTTAACCAAAGCAGGTTGAGATTTTGTATGGACAGTCTAACACTTTGTTGATGGGAGATGTGTTGAAGGAGAGAAGGGTTTAGGGAGTTGAACCTGGATTTCATGAGCGGTCAGAAACAAAGTACACAGAGGAACCATGGTTTAGAGTTGGGATTTATTAATATCTGCCCATTTTCTTGAAGGCCGAGATCCTGGTGTAATATTTCCAGGGTTGGGGAGAAGGGAGGGGTAGAGCAAGGAGGGGACAAACCTAAGACCAATAGTCCAGGGGTCTTTGTCAGAAGGTCACTCATGATTGAAGATGACCTGCTTCCTTTCCACTTTTGAGGGCTGCAGAATGACTAAAGAGGACAGCGTGCAGGAGAAGGTTGGTAATGTGCGAGATTGAACCACTCATTCAACTGCATGTGCAGGGTCTTTGGGGATGTTTTAATACTTGTTTCAATGTTTCTTGGAATGCTTCTACTTTCAGAAGACCAGGAAGCTCGACATTCCCCCTCTCCCCCCCCCCCCTTGTCACTCAACAACTTCCACAGGTACACCAATGAAAGCAGACTTGCTGGATACATCACAGCATGGGGCAGGAGCTGCTTTGCTCAAACTACAGAAGGTGGTGAATGCAGCTCAGAGCAGCACACAAACTTCCCTCCACTCTGTAGACTCCATCCATATCTTCTGCTGCCTTGTAAAGGAAGGCAATATACTGAAGGACCCATGACACCCCAGGCACACATATTTCTCCCTCTTATTGAACGGTAGAGCAGGCTCAACGGGCGGGATGGCTGACCCCTGCACTTGTTTATTATGCTCTGAGGTGCAGTTCACATCACTGTCATGCCATCTGTTAGGGGATGTATTCCAACATGAGCGAATCCCTACTACAGTGCATGGACCCGGGTTCAAATCTACAGCTGTCTGGAGGGAGTTTGTAAGTTCTTCTGTGTGGTTTTTCTCTGGGTGCTCCGGTTTCCTCCCATGTTCCAAAGACTACGGGGTTAATACTTTAATTGGTCTTGTGTAATTTGGGTGGCACAGACATGTGGGGCAGAAGGGCCTGTTAATGTGCTACATCTCTAAATGGAGTTAAGTAAGAAAATTCACTGAATCTGCCAGCATATCATCACTGCTATTGCTAAGAAAGTTGCAAGAAGAAAACAAAATACAGTTGTGACTGGCACACTTGCACACCCATAATACTAATTGCTAAAAGTGAATGCTGGTGCTATGGATAACCATTGGTTGTGAGTGGAGTGACTTCCTGGTGATCTAGCCACTTGCACACTGCCAACCCTCTGAGGAAACAGGAAAAACTTCAGGGCAAGCAGAACCTGGGAGCCTTTCATACTGCACCATTATTTGCAGGTAATTCTGAAACTCGGGACTTTAAGGGGATCCAGCTCCAGCGGTGATGTCATAAATGATGTATTACGTAGAGTGCTCCGACAGCCCAGTTGACTGCACTGCACAGTTAAATTTCACAGCTGTCAGAGCGTGACCAGCTGTGCACTGACAGCCCCACCAACTGATTCATGGCCAATAGTTATTTTTTCTTACACACCAAATCAGCTGCATGTGAAAATCCTGGTATAAAAGGATAAACACCCCTTCTATTCCCCCTCCAGTGAGAACATTCACGTTTCTTTTGTTAATGCGTTGCCATGACATTATTAGGCTCTGTATCTGCTTCTGATTGGTGTAATTCAGCCTTTAGATTGATAACATTGTTCTTTTTCAATTGCACATAATTCTGCTGGGAACCGCTCTGAGTTAGTATCCATTATGTTTTTTCTTGGCCAACTGGATAACAGTGCTCAACTTGCTCACTTATCATTTTTCAAGGGGAGGAAACAATCTTTCAGAGTTACCTAACTTTTCTGCAGCGTGGTCCATTCTAGGAGAATGGTCTGTTTCATTTTGAAACCGAATTCTGTGTAGTTCTACATTTGTTCAGTTCAGCCTGAAAAGGTGCAGAAGGAGCGGGTCTACCTTGTCCAGATCGGTGAGAGTAGCCAAGAAGCCCTATCTACTTGGGTGGAGCAGGCGTTGGGCGATTCGCATTTTCCCCCTGCTGGGGCAGCTCAGGAGGTGTCTGTTCGATGGTCTTCAGGGAAGCCCTCCAGTGTCTCCCTGCGTTATGAGAATATCCTAGAGGGGAAACCCTCATGCCGCTCTCCTGAGTAATGTGACTGTTATTCAAAGAGGAAATGGTGGCTGCTTTCAGGGGCTTAAACTGCAGAGGGGAGCTCAGTTCATGCTTGGATAGCGTGGAAGATTGGGTGCTGTTTTAACCATGGGTTCCTTCGGCAGCCTGATGTCATGTCTGTGCAGCTATCCACCTTGCTTGTTATGCATCTCTTTCCCCATTAATCCATGCATTAATTTTGCTTCTGAGCACTCTTGTGGCTTGTATTATGCTGGCACCAGGAATAGCAACATAACTGAAAAAGATTCCAGGTTTTTGTGAAGAACTGGGCAGCGGGCGACAGGGCTGTCGGGATAGTGCGGGGCAGTGGGATCGGTGTGGGGCTGATATGGGGTAGATGGAGCAAGAGGAAGGGGGAATCAAAGAGAGAGGGAGGGGAATGGAGGAGGAAGGGAGCAGGTTGATGGAGAGGTCAGGCAGCTGGAGGGCGGGGTGGGTTTGGTGGGGGATGCTGTCAGAGCCCGCCCACCAGGGCTGGCGTGCTGTGAAGTATAACTGCAGATTGATGCAAGCATGTCATTAATGGTACCCGATAAATTGAGTAGAACATTCACACCGCCAGAAGATGATTGGTAAGTTAACTTGGCCAGGCTCTGATACATCACCCCCCATGTATCAGAGTCCAGTTGAGATTTACTTGCCCTGCCCGGTTATATCATTTCACACTGGATAATTCACGAGATTTGACCCGCCAAATTCGAGGGTTAACACACACGTAATCGGCAGTGAGAAAGGGATTGTGTTTCCTGAAACAAATGACTATCTTCTTATTTCCTCCTTATGGCTGCCCCCAGCCCCATTTAAAACAAAATGTCTCGAAGAGATTTGCATCTCAGTGACCCTGTTGAATGGAAAAATAATCTACATTCTGTACCATAAATAGAAGTGTTGTAGCATTTTGCTTTAGGAAACCTTGGTCAAAGGGAAATCTATTTAATCCAGACCAGATGCAGGGGAATGTGCTCAGGATGAAGAAGGGGAAACCTGATTTTACAAATGCTGTAATGTGAAAATAATTTAAAAGTGTGATGTCCATAAGAATGTAAATAATAAGGTCCGCATGGTTATTCTTCAAGTGTGTCATTGAAACACAGTCCCCCTCCCCATTTTCAGTTCCTTCATTACAAAGCTGGCTTGGTTTGCAGAGCACCCTTTACCCAGGGAGCAGTGGACCCCACCAGCCCAAGGAGTGCTTGAGGTGAATGGTAACATGCATGAAGGGGAATTTGGGGAAGGTGAATGGAGCACTGGCGAGCGGGATATGCTGAAGTGTTGAGGTAGAATGGGAGGAAGTTGATGTAAAGCTGTCGGATTAATCACTTGCCTCTTATACATTCTGGGTAAAACTGTGCTTCGGAACAGATGCAGACTGCCAGAGGGCATTTATCACATCATGAATTGTCATTGCTGGAAAACTATTGAAATTCCGTTCAGCCACATATTTTTCCACTCTGTCTGCCTCTCTCTCAGTCTGTCTCTAGGTGTTTTTATGCCGGGCCTCTGCTTCAAGACCTGCTCCATCTTGCGGAGAAAAATTTGAATGTACCTTTTTATGGAGCAGGCCATAAAAGACTGCTCCTGCACTGCTTTTCTGAAGAGCAGTGCCTTGTAGTGCCCTCCAGAGCGCATTGAGGCGGGTCGAGTGGTGCATTTGCGCCACCCATTGCTGTGAGGTCTAACATACACACTGAGCAATGGCTGTCTTCCTTACCCATAATCCCCATGCAGTTGGAACTGTTCTGGGCAATGCAGAGCGGTTCCAGCTGCGCGAGGGATTATGGGTAACGAAGACGGCCACTGATCCTTCTTCCAGCTGTTCTGTCTGTCATGCCGAGCACAGGGTCTTCTCCACTCCTCAGCGTCTGTCCTCCTTCTTCCTGGACCATGGAGCTCATCACCCAGGTCCATTTGCCCTCTGGCCCCCGTAGCTCAGCGAGCTCTGACTCTCCTTTCCCCCTGCTGGCCTCCATGCTCTTCAGGCCGGATTCCCTCCACTTCCACTCACCTTGTAAGTCCATTCGCACTCTCTCCGGCTCCTTGCTGCCCTCTGGCTCCTTGGTCTCGACGGCCTTGGTGAAGGAGCAAGAAGCGGAGGGGGAACAGGAAGAGGACATTTCTGGGTAGCAGAAGGGAACCCTAACCCCAGCATCAATCACTGTGGGAGCCCTGGTGGTGGCACCAGGATCGCGGGCTGACAGTGTCATCATGACGTCATTGGCCCGCCCCGACCAGCTTCCTTCAGCGGCATTGGCTTTATGGAGCAAGTTGGAGCGACTCACTTCAATTGTGAGTCTAGCGCCCCGGAAGGATAAGAGTCCGCATCCTGCATCTGCTGTCGGCCTTTTTATAATGGTAGGTGAATCGATGTAAAGGTGGAGAATATCTGTCTTTACATTCACTTTTTTTCCTCTATAAAAAGGCCTTTTCTCTGTCTCTCGATATCTTTCTCTCTCCCTCTCCCCCACTCCTGTGTCACTCTCTCTCTCTGTGTCTGCCTCTCTGCCCCCTGACTCTAACACACTCCCCCTGAATCTTTTATCTGCCCCACCCTCTTTGCTCCCACAATTTATCTCTGTTTTTATTTATCACATCATTTATCAAAAAATCTGTTTTGTAAAATCTTAATTCTGACATACATTTCGGCTGATTGTTTTCAACAAGGATTTGTAATCATTTTCAAGATCTTGTTATAACTGAACTGAGCCGATGTGTCCATTAAGCAGGATCTCTGTTTTATGTAGATAGGCAAGAGAGGAGCCCTTTGATCCGAATTATGCCCAGTGTTTCATGGTTCATTTGTTATAATGATTAGAAGTTTCCAGTGGCTCCTCAGTTTGAAGTGAAATTCCACAACTGATTTGGCTTTCCCCATGACTTGTTGCTATTTGTGCCTTGGCTTAGTTGATTCACAGCATGAAAATGGGCTCTTCAGCCCGTCAAATCCATGTTGTCTAGCAAAACACCCTCTCACCCAACTGTACATCAGCCTGTCTGAAAACCAGCACCTCTAGTTTCAGGAATAATTTCTTTCCAACAGTCAGATAACGCTTGAACCTCCCTTTGGTACACTCATCAGGGACTGCTCCAAAACCATAAAAGGAATTACTGCACCATTGCAAGCCACTTTTTTTTTGCATGAGGATTACTGTGAATATTTATTATCCATATATCAGTATTGAGTATTGACTTTTGTTTATTCAATTAAGTAAGTTTATTCTAGCTTTTTTGCCCAAATGCTTTGGCTGCAATAATATCTGTGCATTATGGACATTGTATATAGGTATATGACAATAAAGTCATCACCATTATTGTCATCCAGTGTTTGACTCTCCACATTCCCATCATCTACCCCCCCCCCCCCCCCCCCCCCCCGCCCACACCCAAAATTCTATCACCCATTTACACACTCGGGGCATTAACCTACCAACGAGAGGTCAAGATCAAACCCAGATTTGCAAACAGTTACTGTCTCGCCATATACCTTATGGGGTGTATGTGGAGTTCATATCAGTTGATGCCCAAATTGTTCTTGAAGATAAAACTGCAAAGATGAGACTGGCAATAAAAGGATTACACCTTCAATGCCAGCATACACTTAATGACCCAAGGACGGTCTGTCTGTCAGTCTATCTGTCCCCCCCTCTCCACCCTCCCTCTCCACCCTCCCTCTCTCCACCCTCCCCCTCTCTCTCTCTCCCCCCTCTCACTCTCTCTCTCTCCCCCCCCCTCTCCTTTTCCCCATCTACAAATGTAGATGAGATGATAAAGTAGGTGGATGGTATGGTTTCCTTCATTGGGTGAGGTATTGAGTATAAAATAAGGAAGTCATGTTGCAGTGATGTAAGATTTGTTTTGGTTAAGCCTGAAATACTGTGTACTATTCTGGTCGCCCCATCATAGGAAGGATGAGGAGACTTTGAAAAGGAATACCAAAAAAAAAGCACAGTGGTACAGACAATTAACCAAGAGATAGCTGAATGGAATGGCAGTTGTCATGGGGGACTTTAACTTCGATGTAGATTAGGAAAATCAAGTTGGTTGAGGTAGTCTGGAGGATAACTTCATAGAATGCATCTGTGATAGCTTTCTTGAGCAGCATGTTAAGCAACCAGCAAGGAAGTATGCTATTTTAGACCTAGAATTGTGCATTGAGATAGGTAAAATTAACGACCTAGTAGTTTGGGAGCCTCTTGGAAAAAGCAATCATAGTATGATTGAATTTCTCATACAGATGAAGGTGCAATAATTAGATCTAAAACTAGTGTATTATGCTTGAACAGGGGAGATTACAACAGGATGAGGGAGGAATTGGTCAGCGTGGACTGGGAGCACAGGCTAGTTAGTAGAACAGTTGAGGAACGGTGGAAGACTTTCAAAGAGATTTTTCACAGTGCTCAACAAAAATATATTCCCGTTAAAAATAAGGGCAGTAAGAAAGGGAAGAGTCAGCCTTGGTTAACTAGGCAAATAAAGAAGAGTATAAAATTAAAAGCTTATGTGTACAGAGTAGCCAAGAGTAGTGGGAAACTGAAGGATTTGGAAAACTTTAACAGGACAACTAAATGGGATATAAGGAAAGGGAAGAAAGATTATGAAGGTAAATTAAAAAGGGTGTCCAGAGTCAACATAGGTCCCTTGGAAGATGAGAAAGGGAAATTGATATTGAGTAATGAGGAAGTGACTGAGTCTTTAAACAGATATTTTGTGTCAGTCTTCACGGTGGAAGAACACATTCAGCATGCCAAAGAGTGGAGATAGGGATACGAAGGGAGGTGAGGGCCTGGACAAAATAATTGTAACACGAGATAGTGATGAGCAAACTAATGGGACTGAAAGTGGACAAATCCCTGGTCCTGATGGACCAGGGACTGTAGGAAATGGTGGGAGTTATAATCGATGTGTTGATAGTCATTTACCAAAATTCTCTGGATTCTGGGCAGGCCCCAGCATGTTGGATGACAGTGAATGTCTCGCCACTTTTTAAAAAAGGATGTCGGCATAAGTTGGGTAACTATCAGCCAGTTAGCTTAACATCTGTAATCAGGAATATGCTTGAAGCTATCATTAAGGATGAAATAGCAAGACATTTAGAAAGAAGGGGTTCCATCAGGCAGACGCAGCATGGATTCAGAAAGGGTAGGTCTTGTTTGACAAACTTGCTGGAGTTCTTTGAGGATAAAATAGGTGCGATAGATAGAAGGGAACAGGTTGATGTTGTATATTTGGATTTCCATAGAGCATTTGATAAGGTGCCGCACAAGAGACTTATCAATAAGATACAGATGAATGGAGTTAGGGGAAGTATATCGCCATGGATTGAGGACTGGTTAACTGACTGAAGGCAGAGAGTTGGGCTAAATGAGTGTTCTTTCTGATTAGCAGACAGTGGTAAGTGGGGTGCTGCGGGGGTCGGTGCTGGGCCTGCAGCTGTTCACCATTTACGCTGATCATTTGGAAGAGGGGACAGAGTGTAGTGTAGCCAAGTTTGCGGAAGATACTAAATTGAGTGGAAAAGCAGATTGTACAGAGGACATGGAGAGGCTGCAGAAGGATATAGTTAAGTTAGGTGAGTGGGCAAAGGGCAAAGGTCCGGCAGATGGAGTACAACGTTATCCACTTTAGTAGGAAAAATAGAAGAGCAGATTCTTATTTAAATGGTGAAAAACTGCAGCACACTGTTGTGCAGAAGGACCTGGGAGTGCTTGTGCATAAATCACAAAAAGTTGAGTTGCAGGTACAACAGGTTATTAAGTAAATGGAATGTTGACCTTCATCATTAGACAAATTGAATTCAAGAGCAGGGAGGTCATGCTGCAACTGTACAAGGTACTGGTGAGACCACACCTGGAGTACTGTATGCAGTTCTGATCTCCAAACTTGAGGAAGGATATACTGGTCTTGGAAGCAGTCCAGAGGAGGTTCACCAGGTTGATCCTAGAGATGAGGGGATTGACCTAAGAGGAGAGGCTAAACCGCCTGGGCTTATACTCACTCGAATACAGAAGAATGAGAGGAGATCTTAAAAAAACATATAAAATTATGAAAGGGAAAGATAAGATAGAGGTATTGTTTTCACTGGTAAGTGAGACCAGAACTAGGGGGCACAACCTCAAGATTTAGGGGAGTAGATTTAAGACAGAGTTGAGGAAAAACTGTTTTTCCAAGGTAGTGAATCTGTAGAATTCTCTGCCCAGGGAAGCAGTTGAGGCTACTTCATTAAACAAATTTAAGATTCTGTTGGAAATATTTTTACATAAAAAAGAAATTAAGGGATATGGGGAAAAGGCAGGTAAGTGGAGTTGAGTCAATGATCAGATCAGCCATGATCTTATTGAATGGCGGAACAGGCTCGATGGGCCGGATGGCCTACTCCTGCTCCTATTTCTTATGTTCTTATGAGACAGAAGAGGTTACCATGATATTGTTTGGTTTAGAGTTATGGGGGGAGGTTTGACAAACTTGAATTTAGTCTCTGGACCATTGGAAGGTGAAAGGTGACCTGGACTCATCAGACCAAAGGCCTCATGAAGAAAGCACCTCAGCTTCTATACTTCCTCAGGAGTTTGTGCAAGTTTGGTATGGCACCAGAAACCCTGGCAAATTTCAACAGAGGTATGGTAGAAAGTGTGCTGACCGGATGCATCACGGTCTGGTATGGGGAACACAAATACCCCTGAGTGTAAAACCCTCCAAAAGGTAGTGGGCACAGCCCAGGACATCACAGGCAAAATCCTCCTCACTATCGAGAACATCAAGATTCCACACCACACAGCAAATGCTTTGTTCTCAGCTGCTGCAATCAGGAAAGAGCCACAAGACTCGCTTTTTAGGCACAGCTGCTACCCCTCGACCATCAGACTCCTCAACGACGAAGTCAATCAGAGACTCGTATAAAGCCTCTTTCTAGGCCACTTTATTGATTTTCTTTGTTCTCTCCGCAGCTGGTCTGGATGGTGTACCTATCCGTGTGCTTAGAGTTTGTGCAGAGCAGTTGGCTGGGGTATTTACAAACGTTTTCAATCTGTCCCTGGCCCAGGCAGCTGGTCCCATAAGCTTCAAGATGGCCATCATCATGTCAGTGCCAAGGTGTTCCACTGCCACAAGTTTAAACGACTTCAGTCCAGTTGCACTTTGCAACATTGCAAAGTGCTTTGAGAGAGTGGTTCAATCACATTTGAAATCCTGTTTGCCTCATCATTTTGCTTATGGTATCAACAGGTCGAGTGAGGATGCCATCTCCACGGCTCTTCTCTCTGTCCTGACCCTCTTGGACAGCCCGACTCTTGTGTCAGAATGCTGTTCATTGACTTTAGTTTGGCATCCAATTGGACGTTGGACTTTCTGACTAACAGACCTCAACCTGTTCTCTTCTCTTGTATTCTCACCTTGAGTACTGGCGTGCCCCAGGGCTGTGCTGAGCCCTCTCCTGTATTCCCTTTTCACCTATTACTGTGTTCCTGTACATTGATCTAATTCCATAATCGAATTCTTAGATGACATCACGGTGGTTGGCCTGATCGGAGGGGATGATGAGACAGCCTACAGGGATGAGGTACAGCACCTGGCTGTGTGGTGTGTTGACAGTAACTTGGCCCTTAACACTCAGAAGACCAAGGAGATTATTGTGGACTGCAGGACTGCCGGAAGCCACATTCATCCCCTATTTACATCAATGGAGCTGTAGTGGAACATGTATCAAGCTTCATATTCCTGAGTGTCCACATTTCTGATGATCTCACCTGGTCCCTGAATTCCTCCAACCTGATCAAAAAGGCACAACAGTGATTTGATTTTCTGCGGAGCCTGAGAAAGGTACACCTCTGTCCCAGGATGCTGATTGATTTTTGCGGCTATACCGTTGATGGCATCTCAATGTGGTTTGACAGTTGTCTAGTATTGGACCATAAAGCACTTCAGCAGGTGGTGAAAACTGCTCAATGGATTATCAGCACCAAATTTTCCACCATTGAGAAAGTCTATCAGGAACACTCTCTGGGCAGGGTGAAAAATATCATCAAGAATGTATCTCACCCTAACTATGGACTTTTTACTCTTCTTCCATCTGGTAGGTGCTACAGGAGATTCGACCTCAAATCAGCAAGGCTCAAGAAGAACTTTTTTTCCCCCGAGGCTGTGACCCTGTGCTGAATCTTACATAGAAACATAGAAGATAGGAGCAGGAGTAGGTCATTCGACCCTTCGAGCTTGCTCCGCCATTCAACGAGATCATGGCTGATCTTAAAGTTCAGTACCCCGTCCCCGCCTTCTCTCCATAACCTTTAATACCCTTATACTGAAGAAATAGATCTAATTCCCTCTTAAATAGATTTAATGAACCTGCCTCTACTGCCCTCTGTGGCAATGAATTCCACAGATTCACCACCCTCTGGGTCAAGAATGGTTTGCCTATTATCCTCAAACCATGGCCCCGGGTTCTGGATTTTCCCATCATTGGAAACATCCCATCTGCATCCATTCTGTCCAGTCCTGCCAGAATTTTATAGGTCTCTATGAGATCCCCTCTCAATCTTCTAAACTCCAGCGAGTACAATCCCAATCTGCACAATCTTTCCTCATAAGTAAAGTACAAATCTGATGAAATACATCACAGCCCTGAGTGGTACTGCTCTCACATTGTTTGCTGAATGCACTTGTCTTTATTTGCACATATTTATTTGTATATAACACAATTTTTTTAACTTCTGGTTGGACACTAATTGTATTTCATTGGGTTTGTATTTTACTTGGCACAATGATAATAAAGTTGAATCTAAAAAATATATTGCACAGTCAGTTTGTTTACATTTGTTATCTGTTTACAGTTCTATTATTTGTTTACATGTTTACACTGTGTACAGTTTATTTTTTGCACTACTAATTAGTGGTAATTCTGGTTCACCAACAAGAAAGAAGAGTCTCAGGGTCGTTTGTGATGTCATGCATGTTCTCTGACAATAAATAAATCTGAAACAGGCCTTGACGGGGTGGACAAAGAATCTCCCTAGAGTATATTTGTCGCACACTGGAGGACATACAGTCAAGATGAGAGAGAGGATATTTAAGGGAGGTGTATCGGTAAATTTTACACTCAGAGTGGTTGGTGCCTGGAACAGGCTGCCAGGAGTAGTGGTGGAAACAGATACGATAACGTTTTAGATGCTTCTAGTTAGATGCATGAATATGAAGGGTTATCAATTAAGTGCATTCAACAGAATGTTAGTTTAATTTGGACATTGTATTTGGCTCAGAGACATGTTGCATGTATGTTTGATATTCTATTTCAGCTTCTTAAACTGGGCATGGATATTCCTGGTCATGAAAAAATGCTGGTTGACTGATGAAATCTGCCAAGTATTTATCAAAAAATATGTTGTAGAATTTCAAGTATTTGACTTTATACTCCCCAATTGGTGTTCTTCCATCTGGATGTTGAAAAGGAAATATTTCTGTGTCCTTTTTTAAGCACTCAGCATTTAGTCCCTTTCCAAGTTCATTGGTTTCAAGATTACATTATTTTACTAGTGTTGTATTTTGCTTTGCTATTCAAATTGGGACCAGGTGGTTTTGAACAAGCAGTGGCATTGATTTGGCAGTGGTAGATGATATTCGGAGCAGGATGCACCTCAGGTCATCTTGTCTACCCTGGTTCCAATGGGATGGGCAGAAAGCAGCTGCCTGCTTCTGACTGCTAGAAGGGGCTGCCAACTACAAGAGTGTGCTGCAATTTAATTGACGGCCGTTCCTTGACAGCTTAATCCTGGATATGTTGTAGGCCTCCCCTAACCCAGGGGGCAGGCCAGGTGAAGAAGCATTTTTGTTTCATTTAAAGGTAAACTGGGTTCATATCCTCTACCACCTGAACATTTTCTCTGTGTCTGCGTGGGTTTCATACAGGTATGTTCCAAAGGGATGCGAAGTTAGAAGGTTAATTGCTCACGTAGGTGTATTTGGGTAGCATGGGCTTATTGCAGTGCTGTATCTCTATATTACATTAAAATTAAACTAAAATTATTAAATTAAAGATCTGCAGATGTTGGCGTCTTGCGCAGTAAGCAAAAAGGTTCTGGAGAAATCAACAGGTCACACAGCATCCATAGGAGGTAAAAGACAGTCAACGTTTTCGTTTCAGTTGCTTTGTTTAAAATTATTTGTTAAAAAATACCTAGTACGGTTCTAGGTTCTTCTGCGACCAGACTAACAGGTTAATTCTAACATTCATTCAACAGTGTAAAGAGCTTAATTTACTGAGTAAGGGATGAAACAAAAAGGAAGATCACTTAGCACCAAGCAAGGGCAGCATAACAGCACTGTTGAGGGATTTGTTCAGGCGCCTGATGGCTGCAGGAAAGAAACTATCTTTAAGCTGTTGGTGCATGCTTCCATAATCTTAAACCTTTCCCAGAGTACCAGAATTGTCCAATAGGATTAAATTATCTTTTTTTCTATAGTATCTATTCTGGGTAAAAATATAAAAGTACCATTGACAAAAAAATATCTTAATTGGTGGCGTGTGAAGTATTTACTTTTTTTTTGGAAGTGTTGTTTATACATACTTGTCAAGGCTATATTGTCATGCATTCAGAGACTCATTGAATAGAAAGTGCCCAGGAACTTGAGGTTCTCCCTTGATGGGAATGTTATTTCATGTAATAAGGCAGGGATATCTTGGGCTTATTTTCAAAGCTAAACAAAATACATGTCTACAATCAGCGCAGAAAGAATTCATTCCAGGAAGGGGAAGTTTATTTTTGTTTGGTACTTGTAATTATAGAAAATTAAACTGCACAGGGACACACTTTCCCAGTGCTTTGTTGCCCATGCTAGGAATTTATTCCTGGAATTTGGAAGTTTGGAGGGGGTGTGTGTATGATTTTCAAGATATTCAGAGAAGTGTTAAATACTCATGGTATACATTTAAGGTGAGAGAGGGAAAATTAAAAGGGGTAAAACATGAAAGGTTGCAAACACAGTGGTGGAAGTAAAAACAATGCTGAAGAAACTCAGCTGGTCAAACAGTGTACTTTATATAGTAAAGATACAAAGTTAAAAGGAGATATGTGGAGCATGTTTTTTAGACACTAGAGTGGTTGGTGCCTGGAATAGTGGTGGAAGAGATATAGAAGTGCTTTAGAGGCTTCTAGCTAGACTAATGGAGGAAACGAGACAGAGGGATAGGAAAGAGAGAGCAAGGGAGGGGGTTAACAGAAGTTGGAGAAATTGACGTTAATGCTGGATGAACACTCCCAAGATGGAATATAAAGTGTCTTTCCTCCATTTTTCTCCATTCCCCTAGCTCTCCATTACCCTTCCCTTCCCTCTCCCTATTTTTTCTTCTCTCCTCCAGTTTGCATCCACCTATTATCTGTGAGCCTGCACTTTCCTCCCTCCTCTCCTCGCCTCTCCTCCCCCCTCCCCCCAACTATTTTATTCAAACTTGTTTCTGCTTAAATGTGACGAAGGGCTCAGGCTCGAAATGTTGGTTACCCTTTACTTCCTATGGATGCTGCGTGACTTGTTGAGTTTCTCCATCCCGGTTGTGTATCGCCCTCAGCCCCAAGGTCTGCAGAAGTCCTTGTTTAACTGGAGACACCTTGGTGGGTTAAGTAGCATCCATGGGTAGAACTGACCAGTCAGCGTTTAAGCAACAAAAGTAGGAAGGAGATGATATCGGGTATATAAATATTGGAGGAAGCTGGGGAAGGGGTTAAGACAGTGGTTCTCAACCTTTTATTTTCTACTCACATACCACTTTAAGCAATCCCTTACTCACCACAGGGTACCTGTGGCATCCTGTGAGTGGGGGAATGTGTGCTCAAAAAAACACAAATGCAACTGACTTCACTTTGAATTAGATTGGAAAAGAAATGTTATCCCAGGGGTAATAAACCTTTCTCACTCTTAATTCCAAAACACAGCCACATTTAAAAGGGCAGGTGTTAAATATTTGTGTGTGGGAAGGGGAAAGTTGGTCAGAAGTACCTCATTGCTGTTCCTTTTAAATTCCCCATGTGGTGAGAGTTTTGTTGAAATGGTTCTGTGGTAATTTGCTTTGAATTTATGAAGCTCCCTAGTCTGGGAATAAATTTAGTATTTGTTCAAAGCTTTAAGCATAGCAGAGTTCTCCTCAGGCTTTGTAGTCAGGTGAAATATTTTCTGATGATGACTCCTTTTATTCTTGTTAAATAAAATGGAAAAAAAAATGAGGCCGTTGCTCTGCTTCTATATAACTCTTCTTGGATTTGTTGGGGAAAAGTGCACATTAGCTCTCTGCCAAGTGCACCCAGTTAAAGACCATTTCTATCACCTCATTGAAGTAGAAACTTTGGCTCTTTACATTTCAAAGTTCAGATATATTGTCCAGAGTACCCAAATGACATCACATGCAACTCTGAGATTCTTTTTACTGCGGGCAAGGCAGAATTTCTACTTCCCAGTAGTGTGAGAGAAAGCAATGCAAACAAACTGTGCAGTACAGAAAGAAAATGTTCAATAATAAATAATGCCCAGCAAGAACAGAAAATGTCCTGGCTGGTGTGGATACGTCGTAATTGCTGCAGCTCTGCAAGACCAGTGTTCCATGGAGATTTTCTCGAAGGTGAGGAGAGTTTTGCCTGTGATGTACTGAACTGTGTCCACAACCCTTTACAGGGCTTTCGGCTCAGAGATAATTGGTGACCCCCATACCAGGCCGTGGTGTCGCTAGTCAGCTCACTTTCCACTACACATCTGTAGAAGTTTGCCAAGGTTTTCAATGTCATACAAAACCTCCACAAGCTCGTGAGAAAGTAGAGGCTTTGACGTGCTTTCTTCAGAATGACATTCATATGTTGGGTCCAGAAAGGGTCCTCTGACATAGAATAATAGACACATTTGATGGCAATATGTCAGACACAAACTCATGCCAAACATGTTGGTCCAATTTGCTTGCATTTAACTCATGTCACTCTACATTTTTCCTTTCTTATTCATGTACCTGTGCAAATGTCATTCAAATATTGGAATTGTCTCCACCTTGGCCATTTCCTCTGGAGGCTGTATGTTATTTGAAGACAATAGTGAACATAATTTCTGGAGTTTGCCCATGCATTGGCTCCCAAGAAAATGAAGTGGACTCTGCTTTGCAGGGTCTTAACTTGGTCCTTTAGTGGCAACCAAAGTAGGCATTGTGGTGAAGAAGGCATGCTTACATTCATTAGTCATGTAACAGGGACCATATGTTACAACTGTATAAAACATTGTTGAGACCACATTTGAAGTACACATTTTTGGTCACTTTGCTATAGTAAGGATATCACTAAGATGGAAAGGCTGCATAGAAGATTCACAAAGACTGGAGGGTTTGAGTTATGGGAGAGAATGGATCAGCTGGAATTTTTTTTCCCCTGGAGTGTAGGAGACCAAGGATGACCTTACAAAGGTACACAAAATCATGAGGAGTACAGTTAGGGTAAATGGTCATAATCTTTTCTCCAAGGTATGGGAGTCTACAACTAGAGGGCATTAAAATGAGAGGAGAAAGATTTAATAGGGACATGAGGGACAACATTGTCTATACAAGAGAATTATGTTTTTTTTTAATTTAGAGATTGCAGTTCATCTTATTATTATTTGATATTTGGCCCACTCAAATTCATCGAATTTGAAGATGGAGTTGGCAGGGCATTTGGCTGTACAGTCACATGTGTAAAGGGAGTATTGTAGAGACTGAATACACAACCTTGAATAGCACTGATTTTGAGTGTGATTATGGAGGAGATAAGTTACACATTTTTACTGATGTGGTCCTTTGGATAGGACGTCTCAGATCGAGTTGAAAGGGCATGTTGAGGCCGAGATCCTGATTTGGAAATAAGCTTTCTGGGGACTTTGGTAACGAAGGGGTAGTTTAACATAGATGTCTTGGGTGCCCAGATGCTGCAGGACTGAGAGGAGATCCAGGAAGATGGTGTCTGCTGTGAGACTGTTTAGATCAATGGTTCTCAACCTTTTTCTTTCCACTCACATACCATTTTAAGTAATCCCTATGCCATTGGTGATCTGTCATTAGTAAGGGATTGCTTAAAGTGGTATGTGAGTGGGAAGGGAAGGTTGAGAATCACTGCTCTGGACCCAATTGTTACTGAAATATTGAGAAAAATTGTCATTGGCCCATTTCCTTTAGAGTTATGAAACCACATAAATAACGAGTCAATTAGGTACAATTAAAACAGTGGTTTTCAAACTTTTCCACTCACATATCACCTTAAGCAATCCCTTACTAATCACAGAGCATCTATTCAGGCCAGTTATTGTGTGATTTCATTCCTGAGTAAATTCCTCAAAGTCAGGTTGAATTGATTCCACTGTTTTTGTACTTTTCCTGCCCTAGTCTCCTGAACTCTTCATTTTTAAGCACACCTTTGTCCCTGACTGTTTCATATCTGCTGTTAAACAATGCAAAGCCTGTCACCAGCTTATCCGTTGTCCACAGGAACTATGCACATAGTTTGTTCAGTGGTCAAGGTTATCAGTGGAAGGCGAAAAAAAAGATTTGTGTTTTTACACAAACCATTGCATCCCTTTCAGGAAAATCAAAATGTTTCACAACTATTTATGCAATTGAGGTGTGAAGTCATTTATGGTCTTTAGACTGCAATGTCTGGAAAATTGTGGAAAAAATTAACTAATTATTGTCTGTGTGGTCATTCACACTGGGCACCTTTTTGGACTGCAACTACCTGAGTGCAACAGTCCTGGTGGTTGGACTGACTGACAACTAATTTTTCTGGTATGATTTACACTGCAGCCTTCCTCTAAAAAGTTATAGGTTGTCCTGCAGGATAAATCGCGGTGCAGGAATTGACTCAAAATTCCTACACATTCCTTTTTAGACTCCCCTTGTAGCGGCAAAATTCCTTGATTGTTCCGTTACCTGCTTGCAGTCTAAAAACCATAATTGCACTTGGTTTGGGCACAGCAAGATCCAACAAAGATTAATATGAGGATGATCAGATCATCTCTTTCAGTGAAACATCAAAACTGCAGATGCTGGAATCTTAAGTAAACACTGAGCGGCTGGAAGGACTCAGTGGGTCAGGCAGCACCCATGGGAAGAAAGGGTCAGTCAACATTTTGGGTCGGGATCCTTTATCTAGACAAAAGTAAGAAAGGGGTGATGTTGGGTGTTTGAAGCAGAAAGGGAGCTGGGGAGGGGGAGAGGGACAGGAAGAAGAGATGATGAGGGAGGAGGGATTAGAGAGAAAAGTAAGAGCATCTGTTTGTAAAGTGAAACAAAATGGGTGGGGCTATCTAACATTAATAAAAACAATGTTCATGCCATTGGATTTAAGACTGTTCAGGAAGAACACAAAGTGTTGTTCCTCATCTTTACACTTAGCCTCACCCTGGCAATGGATGAGGCTGACGACAGGCATGTCTACAATGGAATTGAAATGGTTGGCAACATGAAATAGTTAGTCTTTTAGTTTTGTCTTGTTTTAGTATCTGGTTGATGGATGATGTTGACCCTGGATATAGGGGAAGAGGGAGCAGTACCATGGGACATTTTACAACCACATGAACTGTTGTTCATTGTCTCATCCAAAAGGCAACACATCTAACTAGACAGCACACTCGTAGTGCTACCTAGAATTTAGGGCTCAGTGTTTCTGGAGTGCATCTTGAACCCAAATCCTTCTGATGTGTTGCAGACTATTTGATCCACCATACTGCTGCTCTATATCCACACCATATATGCTCCATATGTGAGGTGTAGGTTCAAGGTGTGGTTGCTCAACTGCAGCTGGTGTCAAGCACACAAAGCTGAAAAAAAGAGATTCATTGGCAAAGATAACAATTGTGATTTGAATCAATTTGCAGAAAATACCAAAAATTGCACAGTGACAAAGATTACTTAAGATTACAACATGATCAAGGTCAACTGGGGAAAGCCATTAAGGACTGAGATGAAGATAAATATCTTCACTCAGAGAGTTGTGAACTTGTGGAACTTTCTGCCACAGAAAGGTGTGGAGGTCATTTCATTGGATATGTTCAAAAGGGAGTTGGATGTGGGGTATGGAGTCAGAATAGAGTACTGAGGTCACATGATCAACCATGCTCCTACTGAAAAGTGGTGTAGACTCTAAGGGCTGTGCTAAATCAAATTATCTGCATGTTGTGTTGCTGTTTGTTCAAAGTTGCTGTTCATCCCCTCTGCATTAAGGCAGTGATAATACTGCAACTCTATTTTGTTGTCAGGAGACACTTTGGGCCACAGAGAGTAGTTTGTACGTGCAAGTGGGTATGTTCATGTGTGTAAGTGCGCGCATCCCCATGTCTCATTTCAGGCAGCTTGACCATCAGCTGCCCATTGGTTGAGATAAAGCTTTGCCAAATTCCGTTATCCTCAAGCCTCGTGACACACATCTGCCAGGGACAATTGAGATTAAAGTTTCTTATCCAGCTTAGAACATCCTGACACTGTGACTAACCACATAGCAGTGTGGTGAGTCATGGGGTTTGTCATGGACTCTGTCCTTGAGTTAAGTTCAGTGTTGGTGGATAAAGTGGAGCTTCACTGAACAATGTGATAAAAGTTTGGCACCATCCTGTACTGGGAAGATGCATTATCTCAAATTTATTTTTGGACAGACTTGAGTAAAATTTAACTTACTTCCAAATTTAGTCACAACTAAGTATTTGTGCTGCATTTGATACTATGTTCCTTTAGAAAGCCAAGCCAAGTGAGCTGGTTTTTGGAGAGAAGTGGGAAGCTGGAATCCATTGAATTGCTTTTATCCAATTGGTATCTGTTTATGACAGAATTACTGGAGTGTCACAACCCTTGATTGTAAATTGAGCTGCCGCTTCTATCACTTCCTTCGGCATGAGGGGTATGGAAGTCTGTGGTCCAGGTTCAAGTCATTGGGACGAGGCAGAATAATCATTCGGCATAGACTAAATGGGCCAAAGGGTCTGTTTATGTACTATAGTGTTCCATGGTTCTATGACAGCTCGTTCCACATAAATAAAACCCTCTTAATAAAATACGTTGGCCCCAAAATCCCTTTTAAATATTTTTTCTTTTATCGTAAATCTATTCGCTCAAGTTATAGACACTCATACCCTTGGAAAAAGATTATTTATTTTTCCTTATCCCCGTGATTTTATATACTTCTACAAAGTCACCATTTGGTTTCCTTCACCCCAAGAAATATTAAGTCTCAGCCTATCCAGACTCTCCCTATTGCTCAAGCTCTCCTGTCCCACTGATCCATATGAACCATTTCCAGACCCATCCCAGTGACATCCACGTGGACCCGTCCCAGCGACATCCACGTGGACCCGTCCCAGTGACATCCACGCGGGCCCGTTCCAGTGACATCCACGTGGACCCGTCCCAGTGACATCCACGTGGACCCGTCCCAGCGACATCCACCTGGACCCGTCCCAGCGACATCCACCCGGACCCTTCCCAGTGAGGAAGCATCTGGTAGGATCATGATAGGGTTTTTTTTTGTGGTAAGTTACTTTAGAAACAGACAGCTGAAGATTAAAGTAGCACTTGGGTACAGAAACATCTTTGGAGAGGGAACAAAGAGGGGAGGTTTTTGGGATTTCCTGAAATTGATCAATTCACTGTTGAGTTCTGAGGATTGGGATGTGCTAAAACAGAAGATACTGTTTTTCAGGTTTGCCTTGAGAGAGTTGTGTTTATTCCTGAAAAACAAATCTATAAAGGTTCTTGTCAGAAATTATCTGTGGAAAGAGAAATGGAGTTGACCTCATACCGTAACTCACTCTGCACAAATGCTACCTGACCTGCTGAGTGGTTCCAGCATTTTGAATTTTAGTTCAGCAAGTGCAGTGCACTGATTTTCCCTTTGTAAAATGCATCATCTTTTTCTCTTTGCTGGACCCTGCTCTTTAATGTGGGGAAAGTGCTTTTACTAGACAGACATCCTAAGAGCGTGACTCACCAATACCAGCAAAAGGACATTTAGGGATGAACAATGAATTTTGGCTTTAACAGCAAGCTCACGTCCCAGAAAAGAACATAACTATTAACTCATGTTGGGGGAGTCTTAAACTAGGTGGTATAGATTTAAAATGGATGGGAAAGATTTAAAAGGGACCTGAGGAATGGTGTGTGTCTGGAACAAGCCACCAGTGGAAGTGGTAAAAATTAAAGCAAATACAGTATTTAAAAGATATTTAAAAAGGACAGGAAAAGTTTGGAAGGATATGACTGAATGCAGGCAAAGGGACCAGCTTGCATTGACAACTTATTTGTCATTTGGGCCAAAGGCTCTGTGTCCATGCTGTAAAACTATTTTAAGTATTAAATGTAATTTGAATATCTCACCACACATACAGCCGTCCAAAAATGTTTACCATCCCTCTCCTTTCTCTTCCTCTCCTTTCTCTTCCTCTCCCTTCTCTTCCTCTCCCTTCTCTTCCTCTCCCTTCTCTTCCTCTCCCTTCTCTTCCTCTCCCTTCTCTTCCTCTCCCTTCTCTTCCTCTCCCTTCTCTTCCTCTCCCTTCTCTTCCTCTCCCTTCTCTCCCTCTCCCTTCTCTCCCTCTCCCTTCTCTTCCTCTCCCTTCTCTCCCTCTCCCTTCTCTTCCTCTCCCTTCTCTTCCTCTCCCTTCTCTCCCTCTCCCTTCTCTCCCTCTCCCTTCTCTTCCTCTCCCTTCTCTTCCTCTCCCTTCTCTTCCTCTCCCTCTCCCATAGTAACCTTAATTACTCTCTGTCAATGAAAAATTGCTGCATTGTCTCTTTTTCAAATATGAATCCTTCAATCACCTTTGAGCTGAGTGACCCCCAGAGACCTTTGCACACTGAAAATGATTGGTGCAAGGGCTGTGCAGTGGAGGCCCTAGATGTTCTTCCACAAGGCAGCTCTGTACTAGATGAGGGAGGTGAGTCAAAGGTGATGTTGTTGAAACTTGCACTGTGAGAGCAAACTGCTCTATTCTCTGTGTGTCAAGTCAGAGCTGTCAATGCTTAGAAGTTTCACACACAGAGCTGGTCACCTCTCAGAGCAGCCGCTTTATATCAGAAATCTTGCCTCTACTCTTGGCCACTTCAATGAGTCCTGGAAGGAAGGGAGAGTGATTTGCTGGCTCTCCACATTCCCATGCTCACCCTGAACTTGCTTGTGCTGTCGAACCCAATTCTCTGCCTGTCCCTTTCACTCTAGAATGTAATGAGGTTGAGTCCTATTCTAGGCACTCATCAGGTCACACAGCATGGAAACCGGCCCTACAGCCCATCTTGCTCATGCCAACCAAAATATTCCCATCTACACTAGTCTCACCTGCCTGCATTTGGCCTATATCTCTCTAAACACACCCTATTCATGTATCTTTTCAATTTTTTCTTAAACATTACAATAGTACCTCCCTCAACCACTTTCTCCTGCAGCCCGTTCTATGCACCCACCACACGCTGTTTCAAAAAGTAACCTCTCAGATTTCTGTTAAATCTTGTCCCCCCACTCCTACCGTAAACTAATGTCGTCTAGCTACCGATTTCCCTGACTCTGAGCAAAAGACTCTGCTTTCACCCAATCTATTCCTCTCATGATTTTGTACACCTCGATGAGATTGGCCCTCATCCTCCTGCGCTCCAAGAAATAAAGACCTAGCCTGCTCAACGTCTTCCTGTAACTCAGGCCTCATGTCCTGGCAACATCCTCGTGAATCTTCTAAGAACTCAGACTGGGGTCAAAACTCGTACGTTATTATATTTTAAATTTAGACATAGTAATGAATTTTGGCCACGAGTCCATGCCGTCCAATTTACACCCAATTAACCTACAACTCTGATGTATTTTGAACAGTGGGAGGAAACCAGATCCCCTGGGGAAAACCCATGCAGAAACAGAGAAATCATACGAGTTCCTTACAGACATTGCGGGATTCGCGCCCTGGTCCCGATTGCTGGTGCTGTGAAGGCGTCACGCTAATCGTTACACCGACTGGGCCACCCTCACTGATCCTTTACCCTCCTATTAGCTTCTGAGATCTGAACTACCATCAACAAGCATCTCAAAGCACTTGAAAAATGCTGTCAACATCCTCAAAATACACTGTAAGAACAAGCAAACCAACAGCACTATTTATTCCACCCCAATATATCCAGTGTTGAGGACTAGTTCTCTGCAGACAGCTACACTGGACTGACCATCTTGTTCTCAACCATCAGTTGGACTCCAAAAACAGGTCGATTATTCTGAAACCCATCATGGTAACAGGTTGTGGAACAGATTCTGCAAAAAAAATATAGAATTAAAATGCACCTCAAGCTATCATACCAACCAACCTCTCCTCTGTTGTCTCACCTTCCACTGGCTCAGGAAAGGAGCCAACATATTAAGGGACCCATTCTATCACAGTCACTCTATCTTCTTCCTCTTATTTTGAGTAAGAGTTTGAAAACACGCACCATCAGATTCAAGGACAGTTTCATTCCTTCTGTCCTCAGACTCCCTGCCTGGACCAACCCATGAGTAAAAGTTGCTGTCTTGCCCTGTTTAACTGTAGAGCCATAGAACACTACAACACAGAGACAGGTGCTTCGTCCCATCTAGTCCATGCCAAACTATTCTGCCTAGTCCCATTGACCTGCACCCAGACCTTAGATCTCCATACCCCTCCCGTCCATGTACCCATCCAATCTTAAATGTCTAAATCAAACCTACATCAACCACCTGCGCTGGCAGCTTGTTCCACACTTTCACCACCCTCTAAATGAAGTTGTTTCCCCTCGTGTTGCCCTTAAGCATTTCACCTTTCACCCTTAACCCATGTCCTCTTGTTCTTGTCTTGTTTCAAATCTCAGATGAAAAAGCCTGTATGTATTTTCCCCATCCATACCTCATAATTTTGAGTACAAGTACCTCTATCAAATCTCCCCTCATTCTCTGACCGTCCAGGGAATTAAGTCCTGACCTATTTAATCTTTCCCTCTAATCAAATCCTCAAGTCCCAGAAACATTATTGTACGCTTTCAATCTTATTGATATATTTTCTGCAGGTAGGTGATCAAAACTGCACACAATACTTCCAATTTGGCCTCACCGATGTCTTATACAACTTCAACATAACATCCTGACTCCTGCACTCAATACTTTGGTTTATGAAATTGGATGTATCAAAAGCTCTCTTTATAATCTTATCTATCCGTGACACCACTTTTGAGGAATTATGTATCTGTATTCCCAGATCCTTCTGTTCTGCACGCTGCAGTTCCCTACCATTTACTGTGTAGGTTCTACCCTGGTTTGTCATCCCTGAGTGTAACATCTCACACTTGTCCAGCTGCCATTTGACAGCCCATTTTTCTAGCTCTTCCAGGCTCCTCTGGAAGTTTTGAAAGCTTTCCTCACTACACTGCCAATCTTGGTGTCATCTGGAAATTTGTTGATCCAATTTATCACATTACAAGGGACAATGAAGATTCTGCTTCCTGAATACTTTTGGATGTATTTTATGGATTTTGGGCTGGTGATCACAAACATCACCTTCAAATTTTTCTTTCCATATCATTTTTTAGATACAACCTATTTTTGTAGTTTCCTGTCATATTTTGTCTGCTGGTATATTGCCCACAAAGCAAACTGTTTTTGTCAGTCCAGAATGCTTGGACATGCACTCATTACAGGTGCTATGCAAATATTGTCTTATACCTGGGCATGCTTAGTTAGGATAGATGATTTTCTTGGTAACCGCAGAGCCCCAAACTATATCCAGCTGATTGGCAACATGTTTCAAGTATACCAAACTATGAAGTGCAACATATCTTTGAAAATTCTTTTTCTGCATTTGTACTCGGGCTTCTTCCCTCCTGATCTTGGTGCAGTCAGTGACAACATGGTGAAAGAGTTCACCAGGACATTGTGACCATGAAAAAGCAATATCAGGCTAATTAAAAGCCATCAATGCTGGCTGACTATTGTTGGAAACTGACACAAGGAGCATCAGATGCTGAGGGTAGCGTGACTATAAGCTCTCACGACTGGAGGGAAAACAAACGCTTTTATTAGCTTATATCTAAGGGTAGAGTTCAACAGTAGTCGTCAGAAGGGTTCTGGGTTTAGGTGGGAAGCCAGGGTTATATGTGGGCTGATGGGGGGGTGGGGCAGCCATCAGCACAACACACTACCAGTGAATCCCAGTTCACTGCATTCACCCCTTCCTGCAGAATTTAGGGTCTGTGAATCAAGACAGAGAACATGGGTTCAGAAACAATTGGTTTAAAAAAACGTATACAGTTATTTATAGACTTAAGTGGTCTGGGGGTCTGGAGATCCTGGTGGAGCGCCTTAGCACTGGGGGTCGTGGACTCCTTCTTGGTTCTCCCGGCCCCGATGTGAGGGAGGAGAGGCAAGTTGGGTCTCTGGCTCAACGATGGAGGGGGGTGCACTTTCCTCCTGAACCGGATCCCCCAAGGCCCTGACTGGGGGCAGTGAGAATGAGATCCATGGCTCATAGTGCACCTCAGGCAATTGATGCTCTGTTTTGGCACGTGCCAGGTCCCTGATAGAGACGGTGTCCTCCCTGCTATACGGGTACTCCAAATGGGTGTATATTGGATTGGCATGGAGCATTTTCACCCTTTCCACCAGGGGCCGGTCTTGCTTCTCCTCACGTGCTTCTTAAGAAAGACTGGACCAGGAGTAGTGAGCCAGACTGGGAGTGTAGTTCCCAATGCAAACCTTCTTTCGAAGGTGAATAGAAGCTCATGAGGAGTAACGTTGATCGCGGTACATAGTAGCGACCAGATAGAGTGGAGTGCGATGGGGAGGGCATCCTGCCAGCATGAATCTGGAAGGCCTTTTGACTTCAGGGCCAGTTTGACACCCTTCCAGACAGTGGTGTTCTCCCTTTCAACCTGCCCATTCACCTGGGGGTTGTAGCTAGTAGTTCTGCTGGACGTGATGTCCCTCACCAGCAGGTACTGATGCAGCTCGTCACTTATAAAGGATGAATCCAAGTCGCTATGAATATAGCTGGGATGCCCGAACAGAGTGAAAATGGATGAGATAATTGATAAGGTAAATGTGTCTGGAAATGGAATGATGAATGGGAAGCGGGAGCACTCGTCAATGACAGAGAGGAAGAAGGTGTTCCCGTTCGTGGAGGGGAGTGGTCCCTTAAAATTGATGCTGAGTTGGTTGAAGAGCCAGGATAACTTGATCAGGTGCACCTTTGCAGGGCGACAGAAGTGCGACTTGCACTCTGCGCAGACCTGGCAAAACCTTGTCATTTCCCAGACGTCTTCTGTGGAGTAGGCCAGATTGTGTGCTTTGACAAAATGAGCCATGCGGGTGACCCCTGGTTGGCAGAGCTCATTATGCATAGGCCCCAGTTGGCCGATGTGTGCAGAGGCACAACTTGCTCTGGATAAGGCATCTGGAGCGTCATTAAGAGCTCCTGGCTGATAGGCAACATTATAATTATAGCTGGAGTGCCTGATCCTCCACCTTGCAATTTTGTCATTCTTGATTTTTCCCCTCTTGACATTATTGAATATAAATGTGACTGAGCGCTGGTCAGTGAGGAGCATAAATCTTCAACCAACCAGAGAGTGTCTCCAGTTCCTTACGGCTTCTACAATGGCTTGAGCCTCCTTTTCCACTGATGGGTTCCGGAGCTCGTGGCCTTGTAATGTCCGTGAAAAAAATGCAACCGGCCTGCCCACCTGGTTGAGAGTAGCGGCCAGAGCTATGTCCGAAGCGTCACTTTCGACTTGGAAAAGTACATTCTCGTCCAGCACGTTCATGGTTCGGACATAGTTAAAAGTCGTTTGGGCTTCAGCCAAGAGGGGGATATTAGTAGCTTATCAGCATACTGAGGGATCCACTGGACATAATATGAGAAAAATTTCAGGCATCTCCTCAAAGCCTTTGTGGTCCTGGGGATGGGGACCTCTAACAGGGGGCACATCCTATCAGGGTCGGGCCCAATGATGCCATTCTCCATCACGTAGCCAAGGACAGCCAGATGTTTTGTCCTGAACATGCACTTGTCAGATTTATAAGCGAGGTTCATGGAGAACCTCGGGGCCGGGAGAACCAAGAAGGAGTCCACGACCCCCAGTGCTAAGGCGCTCCACCAGGATCTCCAGACCCCCAGACCACTTAAATCTATAAATGGCACCGCATGGAGAAAACTCTGGAGGTTGGCGCCATGGTCTTCCAAGGTGTGGCCACAGATGGTGACATTATCAAGGTAGGCGAAGGAAGCCTTCATCCCCTTCTCATCCACCATTCTGTCCATCTGCCTCTGAAACCCCGTTAATAATACCGAAAGGGACCCTCCGGAATTGATAGAGACGACTGTCAGCCTCAAATGCTGTATATAGTTTGTCCTCGGAACGGATTGGCAGCTGGTGATAAGCAGCTTTCAGGTCGATGGTCGAATAGATCCGATACTGCGCAATATTATTCACCCTGCCTGAAATACGAGGGAGGGGGTACACGTCCTGGAGTGTGTACCAATTAATAGTTTGGCTAAAGTCAATTACTAGCCTGGATTTGTTTTCCCCCTTTACCACTACCACTTGCGCTCTCCAATGGTTGGTGCTAGGTTTGATGATACCTTCGCTGAGCAGACGTTGTGTCTCAGATTTTATAAAATCTTGGTCTGCTGCACTGTGCCTCCTGCTCTTAGTTGCAATAGGCTTGCAGTCTGGGAACAGATTCAGGAAGAGAGGGGGTGGGGGGGGGTTGATATTTCAGTGTGGAGAGGCTGCATGTGGGTTCTGATTTTAGGGGCCCTCCGTTCCAAACGGTTACAGGGAGAAGGGGACCAGAATACTCCAAGGTTACGCTTTTAAGGTGACACAAAAAGTCCAGACCCAACAACACCAGAGCACACAGTTCATCAAGAATATACAAGCAAAATTTACAGGATTACCGCCCCCCCCCCCTTCAAACGACAAATGTACTATACAATGTTGTTGAATGTGCGTAGAAGGCAAAAGAGACATGAGAAATATGTGGTAATTAGAAGGATAGATCTTTAGTTTGTATTTTTGCACAGTTTGTGAGTCTATGAAGTTTTCAGTAGAGCCTGTGTTGATTAAGCATTTAGTGGAATGACCGTTTATCTTCACATTCACTATGGAGTTGCTGAGCTGGTGAGGTCTGTCCTGATCTAGGACCATCGAGGCTAGGTCCCTGGAGACTCCATACAGCTCACTCGAGTAGCACCCATCATCCTTTGTTGCCCTGTGTGGGTAAGATGGTGTCTATCTCATGGCGTGGCAGGACGGCCACCCTACTTCCTCCGATGATGATGGCACTGAGTTTGAATTCGGGTTGCGGCAAGATGGCTGCTGAACCTTTTCGCACTGTTTCCTCACCACCACCCTCCGTTGGCATGCCGCACAGCAAGCGGATTTGGGTGAATTTGGGCAGACGGCCTTGGGCTGGAATCAGATCTGGGAGTGGTGCAGGCTGCAGACTTCCCCAGGCTTCACCTTGCGCGGCAAACACTTTCCCAATGTCCTTTCTTGCCACAGCTGGAACACACTGAGTCTTTTGCCGGGCAACGAGATCAGGGATGCTGGCTCTTGCCAGAGAAAAAGCACTCCCTGGCTCGGGAAGCAGCAGCCCGCTAGGGCTGGTACTTGGAAGGGCTCACCTGGGCAGGCAAGCTCGCTGGCTTCGAGGTCATCATTCTCGAGTTTGGCCTGTTCCAATGATTTGGCCAGCTCGACATGGCTAGCCAGGTCCTCTTTCCTCACTCGAGCAGACACTGCCTCATGTACCTCGAGCGAACGCCCACGATTAGAGAGTCCGGATCAGTTCTTCCTCACGAACGCGGCCTGTAACCGCTTCATACCTGCACTTCTTGGCAAGCGTCCACAGATCCAGCAGGTCGTCATTGATGGTCTCTCCTGGCTGCTGGCGACATAGAGTGAGTCGGTACCTCACTAGGACCTCGTTCTGCGACTTCAGGTACCTAGCCTTCAACACCTCGTTCAAAGCCTTGATTGCAGCATCATAGATAAGAGCAATCCCTGATGACTGCATACCTTTTCATTCCTACCCTCAAAATGAGTGCGGACCTCCTGAGTTCATCGGTGTGGAAGCAGTATGTGAACTCCTCAGCTGTCTCGGGGGGTAGAGGGTCCTTCACAAACCCTGGCCCGCGGGCCAAATTTGGCCCGCGATATAATTATATTTGGCCCGCAAGATCATATTAAATATATATTAAAGTTGGCCCGCTGGCCGCCGCGCACACTGAAGGTGAAAATGAAGACGCCGGAGGTGTGGAGGGATCTCAGAGTCCCGAATCCCGGGGATCGGAGCGCCGCACTCAGCCCGCCCGGCTCCCGGACACACAGACGCGGCTGGAGTTGGGGACCATCCTCGCTGGGTCTGCGCTTCAGCGGCGACGCTGGACCGAACGTCTCGTTGGCGATGCCTTCCCCCTCGCTCCGTGCGCGGCGGACCCTGCCTCCCGCTCCTTTTGTTGGAGACGAGCCCGGCGCCGTGAGATCGCAGTTTAATCCCTCTCCAACCATGGGAGGGGGGTGGGAGCAACGTGCTCTTCTCAGCCAATTCCTCCACCACCCCGGACGCTGGCATTTCAACGGGGGGTTCGGGTGCCTTCGTCAGGCGACCAACCTGTTGGTCCAAGACAAGGGGAGAGCGTACAAACTCCACATAGACAGCACCTGAACTCGGGTGAACGTGGAGCTGCGACCCCACATTCCACATCAGGACTGTGTGTAAGATTGGGAGCAGTGAGACGGAAGCTTATTTTGTTCCTGTGATTTAAGCCTTTCTTGGGGTTGGGGGGTGCGTCCTTCTCTGACCACTTGCCTAACAATTAACCTAATCAGATGTGGAGTTACCACAATACAACAGTTCTCAACCTTTTTCTTTCCACTCGCGTCCCTGTGCCATTGGTGCTCTGTGATTAGTAAGGGATTGCTTAAGGTGGTCTGTGGGTGGAAAGAAAAAGTTTGAAGACCACTGCTTTAATCATCCCTCATTGACTCGTCATGTGCACGGTTTCAGAACGCTAAAGGAAATGGGTCAATGACAGTGACAACGACAATGAAAGAGTTTATACAAAACTATTATTAAACATTTATTTTAATAAGAAAAAGTTTAACATTACATATGTTGAAAGAAGAGAAAACATGCAGATGTTGTTGAAAATTTTCAATAAATATTTAGTTCGGCCCTCGACTTAGTTCAAGTTTTTAATTTTGGCCCTCCGTGAATTTGAGTTTGACACCCTGGTCTATCAGTAGCATACCTGGCTTTAGTAGTGCTTCCATCGTTTAGGGAAATAAGCTAGATGAATAAAAGCTCTCACGACTGGAGGGAGAACAAATACTTCTATTAGCTTATAACTAAGGGTAGGGTTCAACAGTGGTCTTCAGAAAGGTTCTGGGTTTAGATAGGAAACCAGGATTATATGTGGGCAGATGGGGGCGGAGCCAGGAGGCAGGGCCAGTCATCAGAACCACACACCCTACCAGTGAATCCCAGTTCACTTCACAGCTCTGAGTTTAAATGAAAATCAGTGGAAAAGCATTTTTAGGTCAGTTAAACTGGCACAATGTGTCAGCATCATTATGCAATTAAATATGCTATATTCAATGAAAGCTAATTTGTGTTCCTCCAACTTCCTACATGATACAGCAAATCATTATCCCCAATTTTTTTTTTCAGGAAGCAAACCTTCTGAAAAAAATTGTTATCATCCAAATCGTCGATATTAATGACAAATAACAATGGACCCAGGACTGATCCCCAAGGCACATAACTAGTCACAGGTCCAGTCAGGACCTTTCCATTTAAATCTATACGATGCATTTTTGCACAGACATGACTTCTGTTTTATTGCAGCATAATATTTTAATTCATGCACTAGCAGTTATACTGTGCAGAAGTTGACTTGCCTTGATAGCACAAAAAACTTGGGCTTTCACTGTGTCTTGGTACAAACAATTCACTTTAAAAATGTGCCTGTCGTGTTTATAAAACATTATAGTGCCCCGTGGGCATGAAGGAAGCTGTTTTAGTGTCTCTTGCAAAGGCCTGCAGCACTTTCTCCTTTTTGGTGAAAGTCAGATCCGGTCATCGACTTTTGCTTTCAAAACAACTTCACTTTGCACTCACAGGTCCTGTAGTGTAGGAAGAGTATGGGAAATTTGCCGCTGTGCCCCAGTGAATTAAAAACTTCTGATCCTTGTGCTTTTTTTAAACACTTCAACCAGCTGCACATCCTGCTCATTTGAATGCTCCATTTGCATCATTTCTGCTGAGTCAGATTACACTGCTCACACACAATCGGCTGACATGTTCCCAACTGGTTTCCAATTGTTGACCAGTTCTGAAGTGATTCTTCGCTCCACTCCACCCTTCCTGTTCAGCTTCAGGCAAGCCAAGCCAGTATTGTCCTGGTCCCAAGTTTGCTGTGGGAGTCTCTGTAAATCAAACATTTGTACATACTAACTCATTAAGAATTAAATATATTCTACTTTTTAAAAGCAGGCCTTCAGAGTGGGGATAAAACATAATGGATGCCCGGCATCAGCCAGTGTTTCCATTTACTGTGCCTGCTTGTTCCAAGAAAGCAGTCCATGACAGTTTTTTTTTGAATAGCTGAATATTTGGGAATGTCTTGGTGCCCAGAATAAAAATCAGGAAAACGGATATGCATTTCTTGTGTTTTGATGTTGGATTCTTTGATGAATACATATTTAAACAAAGTAGGAGGTAGATTTTTACTTTAAGTACCCTTGGGTAGACTTTTTATGATCCATATCTTGCTTTTTGATGAATCTTTTAAGCAGCAAGAGAATGCAAAGAGGAGGAAGAAATTCCTCTTTAAATCTCCTGATGTGCAATTGAGAGCAGCAGAAGTAGTTGCTCCAGATGTGTGATGCATTGCATTCATTGTCGATGCCGGCGATGCAGACTGGATCAACCTCTTCTCAAGACTACGAGGGAGAGGTTTGACAGCAACCTTCTATCTGTGTCAGCTGAATGTGTACAAATTGGCAGGACCTGGTGGCGTTCACGATTCGGAAAACAGAGATGCTTTACTGATGGCAGACCTTCGGGTTGAACCATCTGTTTATGACCGCAGGGTTGGTTAGGGCAGAGATTGCAGACGATGTGAAGTTGCAAATGACTTTGATGATCATTATTTGGTTCCCACAGTATCATTAACATAGAGGAACTGGTTCTAGGACCTGCTTTATTTCAACCATCAGTCCAGGGGAAGAGTTTGCAAGTGGCTCCCATTAGAATGGTAATTAGTTTACAATTAGTCTGTGTTCTCTCCATAATAAGACACATTTGACATGTTGCTTACGGATGAAGTATGGAATAATAGTAACTCAGAGCAGCATGGCTTTGAAAAGGCAAGTGCTTCCGATTGATATAGTGTATGAGCGACAGATTAATGTTTCCTGTGGATGTTTAAATTTACAGTTATACAGTGGAATGACTAAACTTGGTTTAACCTTGTGTGTCCCTCCTACTTATAGTGATGGCTGTTGTTGCCATGTGTGCACTTAGGAACTTGAAATGGAAAGGAGATCCTGCAAAATTAATTACCTTGAGTTCCCCTAGCTAGAATGGGAAAGCTCTGCCTTTATGATTAGACTTGTGTCATGTTACATGAGCACAGGGACTGGGATTTGGGGAATTCAATTCTGAACTACAAGAATAAACACATTAAATATAACTTAATGGATCTGCAGCCCAATGTATAGATCAAATAACATGCTAGCCAATTCCTATATTGCTCTCTCCTCCTGTCACTTCTCAACTTCTTTCCCTCCCACCTGTATCCACCTGTTAGCTCTTGTCTGTTCTCCTGTGCTCTTCCCCCTTCCCCTTTCCCTCACCTATCTCTTTATTCAATGGTCTGCATTCATACATTCCTGATGAAGGGCTCAAGCTGGAAACAGCTACTGCCCTTTACTTTCCTAAGGGTGCTGTATGACAGCACTTTTATACACTACACTAAGCAATGCTTCAAGTTATTTTGAACCTCACTCATGTTTCTGAAGCCCCATTACCCTACAAAGTCTCTGCTCTGTTCCTTCGTTACTCTGTCGAGCTCTCGTGAGCTGAAACATTCACCATTGACAGCCATACTTTCAACTACCAGAGCCCGTTGCTGGAGAACACCCCCCCTCCAGTCCCTTGACGAACCACTCCACTACATTCTCATTCTTTGACACTATTTAAAGTGTACATTTTCTTTTGAAAAATATAATTTATTCACAATAAGTAAAATATTTGGGATGTATGATATATAGATGGGAGAGGTCTGGAGGGTTATGGAATGGGTGCAGGTCAATAGGACTAGTGGAATGATGTTTCGGCACAAACTAGAAGAGCCAAATGGCCTGTTTTCTGTGCTGTCGTGTTCTCTGGTTCTATGTGCTTTCCTTTGCAATCATTAATCTCAATGTGTCAATACCGCTCCTATTTCCTGTATCCCTGAAATGTTTGAGAGGTCGAGACATGGAGCTCAGTCCCTCAGTACCCAGTGGTATCAGGACCCAAGACTGTGTAAACAGGGTGGTTAAAAAAAGGCAGTACACAAGTGATGAAAATGAGATGGAGCGGGGTGGGGGAGGGCAGGGTGGTGGGGGGGGGCAGGGTGGTGGGGGAGGGCAGGGTGGTGGGGGGGGGCAGGGTGGTGGGGGAGGGCAGGGTGGTGGGGGGGGGGGTGGTGGGGGCTGAATGATGAAGGGTTCTGAACCAAAATTTTGATTGTCCTTTCTTTCCTACTGATGTTGCTAGATTCACAGAGCTCCTCCAGCAGATTGTGTTTTACTGGTTAAGAGGGCAGTTGGCCTGCTTGACTTCTTGGGTCAGGGCATTGACAATAGGAACAAGGACATCATATTACAACTGGTGAGACCACAATTGGCATATTTTATGCTGTTCTGGTCACTCAACCATTGGAAACATATCACTATGTTGGAAATGGAGCAGAAAAAATTCCTAGAACATTGCTTAGATTCTTAGCTTGAATTATATGGTGAATCTGGGAACACTAGGGCTTATCTCCCAGCCATGTAGGAAACTGGGGATCTTATTTGCAGTTTTTAAATCAGGAGGGGCAGAGCTGAGTTAAATAGTCATAGACTTCCCAGGGTAGGGGAATCTTGGTGTGAGGGGAAGTATGTAAAAGGGACTTGAGGGACACCATGTTCTCACAAAGGGGGGTGGTAATATGGAACGAGCTGCTAGATGAAATAATGAAAGTGGGGACATTGTAACAGGGAGAGAGTGGAGAGCTCATAGTTCCTTAGTGTGCATATAAACAACGACCTATTCTGGACACACAACATCTCCTCATTAGTCAGGAAGGCACAGGAGTGCCTACATTTCCTAAGGAGGTTGAGGAGGTCAAGGCTCCCATCTTAACAATATTTTACAGTAACCTATCAAAAAGGATCATCACAAAGGCTGAAAAGTTCACTAGGGTCCTCTCTTTAAGATATTGGGAAATGACTTCTTCCTGTAAAATGTGAGATTGATGAACAGTGTCCTGTAACCATGTAAATCATTTAGCACCTGTGTGTGTGTGTTGTGTGTAAGTAGATATATATATTTTTTAAATTATATCTTCATGTATATTTGATTATTATGTGCTGTGTATGTGTATGCCCCGTGGTCCAGAGAAATGCTGTCTCTTCGGGTTATATGTGCAGTCAGATGATGATAAGCTTGAAGTTGAAAAAGCATCGAGGCAGATACATGGATGGGAAAAGTCTATGGAGATGTGGGCTGAACACAGGCAAATGGGACAAGCTTAATTGGCATGGAGGATTCCGTGCTGTAGGTCTCAGTAACAATATGGCAACCCCAAGGGTTAGTGCATCCCTCGGCATCGGCATGTACTCAGTTAGCAGCTTTCACTTGCAGACACCTCCTCAGAGTGGAGTCCACTGAGTCTCAGGCAATGAAAATTTACCTCTTCAAATCCATTGCTGTCTGCAAGGAGTTTGTGTGTTCTTGCCACAATGAGATGATAGATGAGCAACTTATTTAAATGTGCGAATGTTTTTATTCACCTGCTCTGGTTTCCTCCCATGGGGATCGGTAGGTTAATTGGGCACATGGGTGTATTTGGGCAGTGTGGACTCGTGGGCTGGAAGGGCCTGTTACCCTATTGTTTCTCTAAATTACATTTTTTTTAAAATGGTTTTCCTTTGCACTTTAAAGGCACACAGAGAGGCGCCACTTATCCAGTGCCCCTATCGAGAAGAGAAAAAGAAGGAAGCAAGTTTCTGACCACCTCCTGTGCTCCCGTAACCTCTATAGCCTCACGGCCTCCTGTCCTTTCCAGTGGTGAACCTGATCTCCAGACATCTAAATCTCCCTCCCCAGCTCCTGGTTTGAAACCCAAGAAATGATTAGATAGCCATCAACGACCGAGGCCTTTTGGGAGATCCAGGGGCAATTCCAGGTTGCCACAAGTTTGTAGCCTGTGTGAGGCCTGCCAAGCCCCGCACTGGTCCGCTGCAGTGGTTCCTTGTCTTATAGTGTCTTCTCCCAGATTTCTCCTTCTTGACAGGAAAGGGTAGTGTCCTCCTGATCTGGTCCGCTGCTGCCTGGAGTCTGCACCCTCGTGGCCTGGGCAGCCAAGCGTGGGCACCAGACCTACAGGGGTTTGGCTAAAGGCTTGATGTTCCTAAGATATTTGTGGGACATTATTGCTGCTACATTACCAGAGGATCTTATAATCATTTTTGAGCTAATAATTCCCAGTTGCTTCAAAAGGGAGGACTAGATTTTTATTAATCTGGTTTTCAAAGGAATTGATCAGTGGTAGTTGTGGAGGAGCTGTTGACCCTCTGTCACATTAACGTGCCTTTCTGATTGGAACTCTCCCTGTACCATGCTCTCAATGAAAGTGGCACTATTGGTTTGGTGGTAGTCTTCTTGCATCATGATGGATTTTGATTTTAATTTTAATGAAATAGCTTGCAGGAAGGCCCTTTGGCCCATAGAGCTTGTACCACCTAATTAGTCACTCAGCCCCTTTTTTTTGGAGAGTGAGAGGAAACCTGATCACTTGGAGAACCCACGCAAGTCACAGTGAGAAGGTATAAACTCCTTACAGACAGCACCGGATTCAAACCCAGGTCACTGGCACTGCAATAGTATTGCGCTAACCACAACATTATCTGTGCCATCAACTAGATTGGAGGTTCTCTCTGTGGATGAGAATGATTTTGAGTGATTTAAATCCAGGGACCGGTCTGAGCATAAGCTGTGGGAGTGTTGCTCCCGAAGCCTGCTATACTCTTCAATGGCATCATGAACGATCCACTTTCTTATCCAATTCAAGGCTACCATAGAAAACCCACGCAGGTCATGGGGAGAACGTATAAACTTATAGAGGGTGTGGCCGCCTTACATAGAATCCTAGAACACTACTACACAGAAAAAGGCCCTTCAGCCCATCTAATTGTTCCAAACTATTATTCTGCCTGGTCCCATTGACCTGCATCCAGATCATACCGCTCCCATCCACGTACCTATCCAAATTTATCTTAAATGTCAAAATCGAGCCCACATTCACCACTTCAGTGAGCAGCTCATTCCACACTCACCACTCTCTGAGTGAACGTTTCCCCTAATGCGACTTTTAAACTTTTTCACCCTTCTGGTCTCACCCAAAGTCAGTGGGAAATTCTCGCATTTACCGAATCTATACCCATCACATTTTTGTATTCATTTGATCAAAAAGTCGCAGCCTTCAGTGTACTTAACGATTCAGCAACACCACTGAATATAGAAAATATAATTCTAGATATAGAATTACAAAGACTCACAGCATTCTGAGAGATGTAAATTCTCTTAGGAAGTTGTAAATGACTCCCAGATTGTGTTCAAAGAAAAGGAATGTTCTTCCTGCTATTTTGACCAATATTCATGGCTTAACCAGGATTGCTTACTCAAATGTAAATAACTTGCTCATCTATCACATTAATGATCACAGGATTCTGCTATGTGGAATTTGACCTGCTGCATTGCATAATCTTTTCTTTGGCTTGGCTTCGCGGACGAAGATTTATGGAGGGGGTAAAAGTCCACGTCAGCTGCAGGCTCGTTTGTGGCTGACAAGTCCGAAGCGGGACAGGCAGACACGGTTGCAGCGGCTGCAGGGGAAAATTGGTTGGTTGGGGTTGGGTGTTGGGTTTTCCTCCTTTGCCTTTTGTCGGTGAGGTGGGCTCTGCGGTCTTCTTCAAAGGAGGTTGCTGCCCGCCGAACTGTGAGGCGCCAAGATGCACGGTTTGAGGCGATATCAGCCCACTGGCGGTGGTCAATGGGGCAGGCACCAAGAGATTTCTTTAGGCAGTCCTTGTACCTTTTCTTTGGTGCACCTCTGTCATGGTGGCCAGTGGAGAGCTCGCCATAGAACACGATCTTGGGAAGGCGATGGTCCTCCATTCTGGAGACGTGACCCATCCAGCGCAGCTGGATCTTCAGCAGCGTGGACTCGATGATATATTAGAACAAATGGCATGTCAGGCTTAGAGGTTTTGAGGGATGTTGTTGAACCTTGATGTTGGCCAGTTAACTCCTTTCTGAGGTTTCAAGGTTTTATTTCCCAAATTAAAACAAATGGCATTGGATTTCAGTGGTGTCTGTTGGCCTTACAATAAAGACTAGATTGTAAAATTAACGATCAAGGATGATGTCTCATGATGTCCCATCATCTGGGTGCTTTCTACCTTGTCTCACTTTTGAAGTTCCATGATTAATGGATAATCTTAAACTGTCAGGGTGCAGACATCAAGGATTGACCAGCACAGATGAAACTGTTTGAGCATGTTGTTTATTTTCCCCATTATCCCACCAATAAGAACAGATTTCCTGTCTGACTACTTCTTCCTGCTGCTTTCCACACAGCACAACTCTTTTTACCATTATTCCTTTAACAAATCTGTCACTGGAGCTTGTAAAATCTCTTCAACTCTTTCTTGTCTGCCATTTATGATTCTACTTCTGATACAAATTAGCCAACGGGTCCATTTTTCAGACAGTCCAACTGGGAAACACAAAAGCTACAACCGCTGAAATCTTGAGCAGACAAAAGAATGCTGGAGGAACTGTGGTTCAGACAGCTTCCACGGGTGGAAATGGTGAGTAAATGTTTCGGGTCAGAGCCCCTTCAAGGATTCAGATCACAAAAGTTGACTGATCCTTTCTACCCGTGGATACTGTCTGACCTGCTGAGTTCCTCCAGCATATCTTTGTTGACCGAACGGGGAAGTCTGAAACTCATTCAGGTGAGCTGCTGACTCTTGTCAAAGCACTTGGCTGGAGGGAACCAACTTGACAAGACCTGGAGGTCTCAGGTGCACACAGGGACTGGTCAACTAAGCTGAAATTAGGGAGAGAAACTCAGTGGTTTGGAGATGTTGGTGAAGTTGGGCAAACACACTCTCAGTAAAAAAATTTTTTTTAGGGAAAAGCTAACCCATTGTGATGCCCATCAAAGAATCTTGGGCCACCATATGTAGCCTGATCATCCTGGATCTGTTTTTGCTCAGAGATTTGCAATGAGTGTTTGGTCTCTTGTTCGCCATCTTTACTTGGCAAATTCCAGCACTGGATGCCTTTGTTTCTATTTACCACCCTGCATCAGCAGCTTCACTGTGTATAACTCATCTTCCTTCATCTGATCCCCTTTTATTCTCTTGTCTCTCTCACATCACCTTTCTCTGGCATCTACTAATCACCTGCCTCAGTCTCTGAACTCCTCCCCTCACCCTCTCCACAAGTCCAATATTCTCTCACCCTCAACTGTTTACCATCCCTTAGTGGTCCTTATCTAACCTCTCTCACCCTATCCTGATTACACAGGCTATACTCCCTCTACACTTTCAATCTTGATGAAGGGTTCTGACCTGAAACGTCAATCATTCTTTTTCTCCCACTGATGCTGTGCAACCTGCTGAGCTCCTCCATCAGATTGTTTTTGACCTTTAGTTGATGCAGGAGATATGATACTCCTTACTTAGTCACAAGGGATGTCTTGAAAATGGCCCAATCCAGTTTTGGGTTGAGTGATTTTCTGTAATCTATGTGTTACTAGAGTTGGTTGGAAAGTTGGACTTTGCTTCTTTCTGGTTTTATGCCAGATAAGTGGGTGCAACATGCTCCAATCATCTGTTAGATAAACAAAAGCATGGAGTTGAATAGCCTTTTTAGTGATTGAATAAAGTGCTAAGAATGGGATGTTGTGGTCCCCAGCGACTGAAGACCAGCAATGGAGGGATGAAACATGAGATGCATGAAGGCCAAAAGAGGAGTGTCGCTGAGACCTTCAAGTGTTGTCGGGCTGGGTCAATCACAGTGCCGGGAAGAAGCAGGCCCACAGTGGGGTTGTTAGCGTCTGTATCGAGCAGAGATGAAGAGGAGGCAGAACTTGATGCGTGTTTGGGTTCAGAATAAGCACAGAGCTATAGAAATAGATAGAGGGAGGTTGCCCAGGGGGACCCTGGAATACACAATCTGTGTACAATTGTACAACTCCATTGAGTTGCAACATTCAGAAATTACGGCATGGGTAATGATGTAAACAATCTGCAAATGGTGCAGGTAAAACAGTATTTTCATCAATGCATTTGCCTTCTCCCAAGTCTTCCATTGAGAGGATGGCTTTAAGGGTCACTCAGTGGGTTTTGAATACAGCCTGGTTACAAGCCCTTCTGGTCCACAAGTCCACATTACCCAAATACACCATGTGACCAATGAAGCCACTATTTGGAATGTGGGAGAGAACTGGAGCACCTAGAGGAAGCCCATGTGGTTACAGGGAGGACATACAAACTCTTTACAGTCTTCGGTGGATTCAAAACCTGGTCGCTGGCATCATCATAAGAGTGTTGTCCTTTTGGAATATGTTCTTACATTGGTAAAAAAGATTGCTGTTTAACTTGGTGTATTGGTTGCGTGAATCCCTCTCAATAAGGGTCTCATTGGTGTCACTAGTGCAGGAAGGAAAGACATTAAGTGGATGTAGTTGAGTTTGGATTGATGCAAAGTTTAATGTGACAGCAGTAACAATTAATGTCTTGCAGAAGATTGCACAAGAACTTAATTTCTATTTTCTCAGGCATTAACCTGAAGGCTTTTCTAACTGTTTTTCTTGGAGTCAGTAGTTTGATATGCTAATAGTTTAAACTTTGTGTGTGTTCTATAAGAGGCCATGCCCTTCCCCTCCATAGAAGACTGAAAAGGATGGAGTAAATCTTTGAAGAATAAACTAACACTGTCACCCATCCTACACAAACAATTCTCTATTTTCAGGCATAGTTCTTCTGCACTGTTGCAAAAGCTTTCGTGACCGGGAACAGATCAGGCAATGGAACTGCAGTTAGCAAACATCAGTACAGTACAATATGGCCCTTTGGCCCACAATATTGTGGTAACCAATATAAAGATACTCCTCTATTAATCTACAGAACAGTACACAAAAGAGCAGGAGAAACTCAGCAGGTCTCACAGCATCTATAGGAAGTAAAGGGGTAACCAATGTTTCAGGCCAAGGCCCTTTGTCAGTTATTTAAGAACTATCAATTTAGCAAAAATTGAATTAAAAAATGATGTATAAGGTTTTTTTTAATGCATATGTGAAATTAAATTTTGTTTTATTAAGAATTTAGAAAAACAGCATGGTAACAGGCCCTTCCAGCCCATGAGCCTGTGCTCCCCCCCCCCCCCCCCCCAAATACACCAATTAACTTATAACTCCTGTGTGTTTTTGAAGGGTGGGAGGAAACCGGAGCACCCTGTCAAAACCTAAGCAGACTTGGGGAGAATGTACAAACTCCTTGCAGACAGTGCAGGATTGAAACCCAGTTTGCTGACACTAAAATAGCATTGCACTAACCGCTATGTTAACGGTGCTGCCCAATCTGGCTCATCCCTCCCTCAAAGCCTATTGCCCTCCATTTTTCTTTCATCCATGTGTCACCACCACTGGCATTGCATTCCAGGCACCCGTCAAAAAAAGAACTGACTCTGACATCACCTCTAAACTTTCCTCCATACACTTTAAACAGATGTCCTCTGGTATTGGCCATTGCCATCCTGGAAAAAAAGGGTGCTGGCTGTACACCCCATCTAGTTCCAAATGTGAAATGGGGACTGTCCAACAGAAAGAAAGTCTTGCATTTCCACAGTGCTGCCCAAAAGATTTCACAACTGATGATGTTTTTGGAGTGAAGTCAGATTTCAAGCATTAGCTTGTTTTTTTTTTGCTCTTTGGTGAGTTTTTAATGAGATCTTAAAAATTAAAAATTTCACAAAGGCATGTCAGACCGAAACAAACGGCAGCATTAATCATCAAGCTGTGCCCTTGTAGTAATCTGTGCTAAAACTCATTGGACACTGATTGCTGGCAATATTTGGTTTACGTGGCACGCGAAAGATATTTGAAACCAAAGCATATGTTTTACCATCAACAAGTCCATTCCCACCACCTGCAAATGCCAGGTTTAAAATGCTTGACATCTGAACCTCTGCTGTTGGGTCTTGGTAACAGCAGACTCCAGTGCTGGTGTACTGGATCGATCCTTTGTTCAGGTGTAAAGTTGTTGATCAAGAACGTTTCATGGTTTCTGTACAGTTATGGTCATGTACCTGATCTTTCGTTATCAATGTCAGCCTTGAGGCTCAAAGAAAGTAAGACAGAAAAGATGACGGCTCAATTAATAGAATTCTTCGCTCTGAGTCAGTCAGTTCTCAGTCTACGTGGAATCTGGCTATCCCAACTGATGGAACCTCACTATATTTGTCAGATTTGGCTTGGGTCTGGTTAATGGAACACAGGCCAATACATCACAATACAAGGCCTTCAGCACAAAATGTCTTTCTGGGGTCAGGTGTATGTTAGGTGGAAATGCTTGGGTCAGACCTGGTTATTCCAGCTCAGCTTAATTCTCTGCAGGACAGGTGACCTATGGGTCTGTGGGCAGAGGCTGTATTAGGCAGATATTTGGCCAGGGAACAGGCAAAGTTTCAATAATTAACAGCATCGTCCTGGGAGAGTTGTGTATGGCAACCCTGGTGCACAAAATGCTCTCTGTGTAACCATATCAAATAAGCTCTTTCAGTCTGGGGTAGGTAAGACTATGGGAATTCACAGAGGATGGTGGATTGATGTGCAGGAGGGACACCCACTTCTCTCGGTCTTTTCAGTGGATTCAGACAACTTGGAATTTGTTCCTTGAATTCTGAAATGGGGATGTTTATTCAGTCTTAGAATGTCAGCCACATTAGACATGTTCACATCAGAATGTTAAGGTTTGAGCAAAATGAATGATAGAATCAAATAGGAGTAGTGGTGGCACAGTTAGCGTGCAGCTATTAGAGTGCCAGCGACACGGGTTCAAATCCACTGCTGCCATTAAGGAATTTGTATGTTCTCCACATGTCTGAGTGGAATTTCTTCAGATGCTCTGGTTTCCTCTCACCTTCCAGAAACACATGGGGTAAGAAGGTTAATTGATCACATGAGAATATTTGGGTGGTACGAGCTTGTGGAGCGGAAGAGCATGTTACAGTGCTGTATCTGCACCTTTTTTTAAAATTGCGTGCGTGTGGCCTCACATGCATGTGAGTGCAGTGTGTGTATGTGTGTGTGTGTGTGTGTGTGTGTGCGTGTTGCTACAAACCCATGCCAAGTCTGTATAAAGCTTCCCATATTTAACATTTGGAAAAAGGTAAATTGCACTCAACTCTTTAATTCAAGCGCTGGACCTCACTGTGGAGGAGATGCAGAAGCCTCCCTTTGAACAGATGTGATTATTGGCCACTAAAATTAATAAAGAATTTGCTTGCCCCGTGCAGTTGAAAAGGAGGACAGGAAGAGGCAATCTCTGCAGACCTGGCAATGTTGAATATTGGGCAACAGTACCATGCTAGTGGATAACATGACTGTTGTTTCTCTTGGGCTTAGCCATAGAAATGAAGGAGTAAAATGAACACTTGGATGGCACTCGTTCCATTCCCTGGTGGAGATAAGTAGCCTTCATACGTTGTATTTATGAGAAGAAGAAAACACAATCACGTCTTTGCTGTTTCTTTGATAGCATTTTCCAGTTGATCCCACCCTTCCCCTCTGTCCCACAGTTATTTCCAAGACCAACATCCAGTTCCTCTTTAAGTCTGATTCAACCATTCAAAATCTCATCAACTAATCTCTCTCTCTGGTAGGAATCCATAAAATATTTGAGCTGCTTTTAAAAATAGATTTAGACACTCCAGGAAAAAAAATAGGAACAAATTCCACTGATTATTTTTGTGCACTTTTTTTCAGTATTGGCAGTTTTGCTTCAGTGATGCCATCCTTCGAGGACTTGAGCACCATCTTATGGCTGGGTCTTTTCAATGCACATTAGTATCCTCATACTTCACCTCCTGTTCTGGATGCTTAGCTGGGAACGAGAGCACCAACAGAATCAGTGTTCAAGTGATCATTGTAATATTTTATAAGATGTTTGCTGGAGAGCCAAAACTTAAGGTGAGAGAGGGACAATTAAAAGGGATCAGAGGAAGACTTTTTTTCCAGACAGAAGATGGAAGGTATTTAGGATCCGCTGCCAGAGGAAGTGGTAGAGGTGGGGGACAATTTTAAAGATGTGTGGACAGTTTTATTGATATGAATAGTGCAGAGGGGTATGAGCCAAACACAAGCAAATGCAGCATGAGTGAGTTGGGCTGAAGGGCCTGTTACCCTAAGATGTGGGTGCAGAATTTGGCCATACGGCACATTGAGACTTCTCTGCCATTCAAATCTAGGCTGATGTATTTTTCCCTCTCAAGCACATTCTCCTGCCTTCTCCCCATAACCTTTGGCACCCTTACTGATCCTAGCAATCTCTACTTTAAAACCTCCCATTTGATCTCCACAACTGTCTGTGGCAATGAATTCCACAGATTCACCATCTCATTTCTGGTCTATTGAAACATGAAATGCTCTTTATATGTTAACCCGTTCATTCCCAGGATCATTCTTGTAAACCCCCTGTGCACCCTTTCTAACACCAGCACATCCTTTCTTAGATATGGGGACCAAAAATACTCACAGTACACAAGAACTGGACAAAGCATGAGAACACACCTTTGCTATGCACTGAAGTATGATCCAACCAAAGTGGCTGGAAGTTGGTTCATCGATAACTCTCAGGAAGAACAGTTAGATATAAAATATCTTCAGAAACTCAAGGGACTGCCGATGTTAGAATCTATCACACTGATGCAAATTGACATGCTGTATACCTCCACTGGACTGTGTTGGGAGTCAGATCTGCTCCTTCAAAAATCATTGGATTCCACTCTTTGAACTGTAACTTTGTCTTTATAAAGACTGTACCCAGCATTATTTGATTTGCTGCACTTTTGTTTCATTATTGCACAAGTTAAAAAAAAAGAAAGTCTCCACATGCTGGGATTGAGTGCAGAATACAAATGTGCTCACCTGCTGAGTTTCTCCAGCATATTTGTCTCTTGCAGATGTGGGTTGACTTGCCTAGATAGTATGCAAAACAAAGCTTTTCACTGTACCTTGGAACATGTTGCAATAAACAATTTAATTTGATTCCTTCCAAAGATTAGGCATTGGCACAAAAGAATTCCTGTGGCTTCCTGTACAGAAGTGTTGAAAGTTGGATTGTCTAGGCTGATAAAAGTGTGAACGGAAAAAAAAAGATTCTGGCGGAAATTCCAAATTTTAATGCCAATATCATTCTGTATGGTCGAGTTTATTATTTTAACATTTTGTCTCATTGAGTCTCCTGTTCTCCCACTTACCTATTCGGCCTTCAAGTATCGATCTGCCTTCCTTTTAAGAGGCCACCAATGAATCAACTTTCAAATGTCTGACTGAAGAATGCAAGGCATTATAAAATATTCTCCCACCTCCAGCAAAGACCTTGTGAAAATTAAAGTGTTTGACCATGTTTGTCGAAGGAATTTCTGAAATGCTTTCTTGTTTTAGACAAAAAGCAAAAATACACATCAAGGCGAGACACTGAACAAGTCTCCTCTCAGCAAAAAAAAATATTGAAAGGATTGTATTTATGGATTCTCTGCCTTTTGTCCTCCTGTACCACTGCCAATAAAACAGCTCCCAGCACACTAATAATCCTAGCCACGCTTACTCTGAGGCTAAAACATTTGTAAAATAGTTCAGCATTTCAAGATACAAAGGCATTCTCCTTTAATTTTGTCCAGAGTGAATAAAGGCTCTAGGCATCTCTTACTGTTGTAAAATCTGAAATTGAGAATAAAGGTGGCAGTTTAGGCAAATCTGTAGGAGGAGAATTGTGGGAATATGCTGCTGGTTGCTTGTGGTGAGATGGAGTTAACAGGGGTTTATCAAGAGAGATACATTGTAGAAATAGGCCCAAGAAATCTGTGTTAACCATCAAACATCCTTTGGCCCTCACCCTATGCTGATCCTATTTGGTTTATCCCTCATTAAAATTAACTCACCTACCCCCTCCTTTGGATACTACCCTAAGTAGGAGCAACTTGGAGTGGCTGAATTTGGAATATGAGAGGTAACTCTATGCGGCCAGCATTGGAAATTGGCGCTGAATCTTGGTGTCTGACACCATGAGCCATCAAATCTACCAACTGTACCATTGAGCAGGTTTATGTGGAGTAGAACACATTTCAGCCAAACAGCTTTAAGCTAGGCTCCTTTCATGATGTAATTATGTATCATTGGTTGAGGTTTTATCAGTTTCTTTTTCTTCCTTAGTGCTGCAACAAGTGGTTCTACTGTCTTTGTTCGATTGGTTCAATCAAGTGCACAGTGATGTCTCCATCACAAATGATTCCTGAATGAAACACGCATGAGTAAAATATTGCTACCATTTGTTGACAAGATTTCCCATAGTAAAATCATTCAGAAAAATCATAAGGCATGGGATCCATGGGACCTTGGCTATGTGGATTTATATTTGGCTTACCTCCAGAAAAACAGGTAGTAGATGGTACATATTCTGCCTGGAGGTCACTGACTAGTGGAGTTCCACAGGGATCTGTTCTGGGACTCCTGCTCTTTGTAATTTTCATAAATGACCTGGACAAAGAAGTAGAGGGATGGGTCAGTAAGTCTGCAGATGACACAAGAATTGGAGAAGTTGTGGGTAGTGAAGAAGATTGTTGTAGGTTTCAGTGGGATTGTAACAGGATGCAGAGTTGGGCAGAAAAGTGGAAGATGGAGTTCAATTCGGATAAATGTGAAGAGATGCATTTAAGAAGGTCAATCTTGAAGGCAGAGTACATCGTTAATGGCAGGATTCTTAACAGGGTGGAAGAACAAAAGGACCTTGGGTTCCAAATTCATAGATCTTTCAAGGTCGCCACGCAGGTTTATAGGGTAGTTAAAAAGGCTTATGGTATGGTGGCCTTCATTAGTCAGGGAATTGAGTTCCGGATCCATGAGGTAATGTTGCACTTCGATAAAACCATGCTTGGAGTATTGTATTCAGTTCTGATCTTCTTATTACAAGTTAGGAGCGGTGATCTACTGGGATGTTTCCTGGATTAGAAAATATGTTTATGATGCATGGTTAACACAACTATGGCTTTTTTCTTTGCAGCGAGGAAGGATGAGAGGTAATTTAATAATAGTCTACAGAATTGTGAGCATTATAGATAGGGGGACAGCAAGCACCTTTATCCTGAGGCAAAAGTAGCAAACACTACAGGACTTCTGTACAAGTTGAGGAGAGAAATATTTAGGGAAATGGCCAGGGGCAAGTTTTTCTTTACACAGAGAGCCATGGGCACATGGAATACATTGCAGGGGGTGGTGGTGGAGGCTGGTACAATAGGGATTTAAAAAGTCTCTTAGGCACATGGATACAAAAAAATAAGGGGTTATGGGTGTAAGGTAGGGAAAGTTTTGTTTGTTGAGTAAGTTTCTATCGATCAGCACAATATTGAGGGCCAAAGAGCCTGTAATGTTTGAAGCTCTATGTTTTTGCTTTATTCTCACTAATTTCTCCCTGTAACTCTGCACTTTTATTTAGGTGCGGTACTATGTATGGGTTGGCTAACTCCACTGCTTTCAAAGCAAACGTTCTCACTATATCTTGCTGCATGTGATAATAAACTTGAACAGATTGGTGTATTGTGTTCCTGAAAAGTGTTCCAGAAGGTACCTCAGCACTGTCAGCTGTCTTGGAGTTTGTCAGGGTGCCTGCAAGCTCAAACTATATATTCTAAAACACCCTGTACAGTCCTTTAACACACAGAATGGGAGTGCTGTACTGTATTTGTTTGGTACAGGTCGACCTGCAATGTTGAAAGCATTTTGTTATATTTTCTTTTGTAATATCTTCCACCACCTCACTCTGACTCGTACCTCCGCCAGTCCTTTAGCCATCCGAGATCGGTTTCCACATTTTAACCATTTAATCATTGCTGACTATCAATGGCACCCATTGCCTTCAGGAGAGTGAATCCAAGGAAAACATCCAGCCAAGTATTATAAACCTGTGCTGACCAACTTGCCAATGTATTCACACATATCTTCAACATCTCACTCTGGCAGGGCGGGGTACATACTTGCTTCAAACAGGTGTCAATCGTACCAGTGTCCAAGAAGAGCTTATTAACCTGCCTTAATGACTATCGACCAGTGGCACTGACAGCAACAATGATGAAGTGGTTTGAAGGGCTGTCATTGAAACAAATCAACTCATATCTGAGCGACAACATGGAGCTGTTCCAATTTGCTATCTCAGCAACAGGTCAACAGTGGATGCTATCTCACTGGCTCTGCACAAAGCCCTGGAACACCTGAACAGCAAAGATGCATACATCCAGGATGCTCTTTATCACTACAGTTCAACATTTAACACCATTATCCCCTTAAGCTGATCAGCAAACTCTAAGACCTGGGACTCAACACCCCACTATGTAATTGGATTGTGAATTTCCTTACTTCCAGACCACAATCAGTGAGGATTGGTCAGAACATCTCCTACACAAGAGAAACAACAGTCCTGTTATCCACTAGCATGGTACTGTTGCCCAATATTCAACATCGCCAGGTCTGCAGAGATTGCCTCTTCCTGTCCTCCTTTTCAACTGCACGGGGCAAGCAAATTCTTTATTAATTTTAGTGGCCAATAATCACATCTGTTCAAAGGGAGGCTTCTGCATCTCCTCCACAGTGAGGTCCAGCGCTTGAATTAAAGAGTTGAGTGCAATTTACCTTTTTCCAAATGTTAAATATGGGAAGCTTTATACAGACTTGGCATGGGTTTGTAGCAACACGCACACACACACACACACACACACACACACACACACACACACACTGCACTCACATGCATGTGAGGCCACACGCACGCAATTTTAAAAAAAGGTGCAGATACAGCACTGTAACATGCTCTTCCGCTCCACAAGCTCGTACCACCCAAATATACTCATGTGATCAATTAACCTTCTTACCCCATGTGTTTCTGGAAGGTGAGAGGAAACCAGAGCATCTGAAGAAATTCCACTCAGACACGTGGAGAACGTACAAATTCCTTAATGGCAGCAGTGGATTCGAACCCGTGTCGCTGGCACTCTAATAGCTGCACGCTAACTGTGCCACCACTACTCCTATTTGATTCTATCATTCATTTTGCTCCAACCTTAACATTCTGATGTGAACATGTCTAATGTGGCTGACATTCTAAGACTGAATAAACATCCCCATTCCAGAATTCAAGGAACAAATTCCAAGTTGTCTGAATCCACTGAAAAGACCGAGAGAAGTGGGTGTCCCTCCTGCACATCAATCCACCATCCACTGTGAATTCCCATAGTCTTACCTACCCCAGACTGAAAGAGCTTATTTGATATGGTTACACAGAGAGCATTTTGTGCATCAGGGTTGCCATACACATCTCTCCCAGGACGATGCTGTTAATTATTGAAACTTTGCCTGTCCCCTGGCCAAATATCTGCCTAATACAGCCTCTGCCCACGGACCCATAGGTTACCTGTCCTGCAGAGAATTAAGCTGAGCTGGAATAACCAGGTATGACCGAAGCATTTCAGCCTAACATACACCTGACCCCAGAAAGACATTTTGTGCTGAAGGCCTTGTATTGTGATGTGCACCAACAGCCACCTTGCATTCAAGGACACCAAAGTTGAGAATGGACAAAAAATCTTGTTTCATCCAAATAACTGAAAACACCAATCATGGAATCCAGTAAGTTTCTTCAAATCATTGTTACTTCACCAAAGTGCTACTTAGGAATTCTAATGGAATATTGTGTATCTCACTCTCTCAGCACACAAGTTCTTCTTGACTTCAGATGTGGAGATGAATGTTGCGGTCTTGTCTGTTATACCACCTCCTGAATGCCTCTGTTGTATCCTCGAGCAGATGTGGTCTGACTTAAGCATTATTCTTGCATTCTTTTGATGACAGAAATCCATCTGTTTTCTGTTCACCTTATGGGTAGATATTTGAAGTAACCTCTATTACACTCAAATTCTTGTTTTGCTCATGTTGTCAAATTAATCATCAAGGGTAATGTGAGATTTGGAAGAAAAAAAAAGCTCTGTAACACTTTCAGGATTTGTTGTATAATATGTCCTTTTTTTTGAGTAATTTCAGTTACATTCAGAAATATTAACTCTCAGCCAACATTAAATGTAAGTCTTCAAGTCTTCCTACTTCATCACATAAGGAAGTAGTTCATTGCTTGTGAGGGATTTTAGAATGTCGGGAGATCATGAAGGGTGCTCTCCAATGCGAGGTCTGGTATTCCTCTCTCAGGAGTCGAGACCTTTTCTACAGCCTGATTCACTTGGGGTGGTGTCCATGTTGGAAGCGTGTTTAAATTTAAATCCCAGTCATGTTCTGTCTTCAATGACATTTTCTTACATTATGAAGCAGGAGTTATTTAGAACCACAGAGCACAACAGTGCAGAAACAGGCCCATCTAGTTTGTACCAAACCTCGTCCCATCAACCTGCTCCTGATCAGATCCATCCATACCTGTCCCATTAATGTATCTATCCAATCTTCTTTTAAATGCCAATATCAAATCCATATTTACCTCCGCTGGCAGCTCATTCCACACTCTCAGACGTTCCCCCAAATGTTCCCCCTTACACATTTCACCTTTCACCCTAAATCCATTTCCTCTTGTTGTCTCACATAACCTCAGCCGGCTTGCCTTTCCTCTATCTAAACCCCTCATAATTTCATACACCTTTATCAAATCTGCTCTCATTCTCCAACTCTTCAGGAATAAAGTCCTAACATGTTTAACCCTTCCCTGTAATTTAGTTTATGGAGGAGATGCTGTGAGACTATTCCTGTCGACTGCAAAACTCTTTGATACTAGGTTGTGTTTGGGTTGGAAGAATTTAAACAATTCATACGGAGCAGGGAAAGATTTTCAATTAATTTGGGAGCAGTGAGTTTTCATGCAGAAGGAGGTGTAAGGGAAGACAGATGTAACATCAGACATAGGCTGATGAGGACAGATCCAAATATTTGATGGCTTAATGGTGCAATTTGTTGAGCTGCTATCTCATCAGCAACTGCTGTGAACTTTGTACCTTCTCGTTGTGACCATATAGTCACCTCTTGATGCCGGCTGGTAGGTTAACTAGGCATTGTTCATTCTTGAGCAACTACCGTTGACCACGGATTTTGGAGCTTACCCTGTGGAGGTGGGGCTCCAGTGGAGGGATCGTGGTTAAATAGGGATCGGACAGGATATGGAGTTGTAGAGCTCCAAGAGGATCTCAGGCCTAGCTCGTCCATGCCAGGTCAACCAGGTTGTCTGTCTGAGCACGAGTAGCTACCATATGTTGTATCCTGCTATAATATTCGGAAAAGGGTGTGGAGTCAGGAGCAGGGCTTTGAACTTTGTGGCAGAGGCCCAAAATGATGACTTCAGTTGTCTCTACTGGCAGTTCTGACTCATCCATGACTCGTACTTCTAACAACTGCAGTTTATGACTGATATGCCGGCAGAATTCCTTCTCGATCTGTCTGAGCAGCTGCGACGCTGTGATTGAGTAATGCATTTTCAAGGCATTGTTTCCGGTCCACCCAGAAAGATAAGTTGCGAAAGCAATTGTTCATTTCAAAAGACAAATTATCTGTTCCCTTAGCTTTGGAATGAATCTTAAATTGGAATTTCCTCTGTATTTTTGCTTCCATCCACCAGGAAACCAGTTGTAAGATTTGGAAGGTGGAGTTTCTTTTTGCCTTGTGGATAACTGCAACTCAGAATCATACAGCATGGAAAGAGGTCCTTTGGTCAACCATGTTCTTGCAGACCATCAACTATAATGGATCCATTTACACTAATCTTATTCTCCCTGCATTCAAAATTCAAATCTATTGTCTGAGTGCGTATGTGACATCACATGCAACCCTGAGATTGTTTTTCCTGTCATCTCCTCCTGGCACTGTTCCCCATCAGTCCAATGGGGAGCTCCTGCATGTCTTTGAATTGTGGGTAGAAATCGGAACATCCAGGGCAAAACCAAACAGTGAGAACGTGCAAACTCCACACAGTATTGGAGGTCAGAATGAATCCAGGTTTTTGGGGTTGTGAGGCAGAATGTTCCAATAATGGCACCACTGTGTTATGGAGTTTTACAGCAAGGAAACAGGCCCTTCAGCCCTACCTGTCCATCCTGATCAAGTCACCTACCTAAGCTAGTCCAGTTTCCCTGCATTTGATCAATATCTCTCTAAATCTTTCCAACCCGTGGGCAGTTTAAATATCTTTATAAAAAGACGTGGTGTCCCCACCTCTACCACTGGTTCCATAATCCCCTCCACCCACTGTGAGGAAAAAAGTTGCCCCTCAGGTCTCTTTGAAATCATTTCCCTCTCACCTTAAATCTAGCCCCCAACAATTTTAATTATGAAGAATTCCTTTTCTTCCCACTGATGCTGCTCAATCCGCTTGGACTGGCCCACATGGAAACCCTCTTGCAGTTTATACCACTGTTGCGAGCACTTGTACCAGTTCGTCCTTTGCTGCTGTTTCCAAGACAAACAGTCCTTCGGGTTTTGTGTCAACATTTATCCCTCATTAAAAGTGACCAGGACAAATATTACTGGTTATTATTACATTGCCATTTATGAGAACTTGCTGTGCACAGTTTAGCTGCCACAGTTTTCCCCAGACTGTGCAATGATTATGCTTCAAAAGAAAATAAGTATTTCATTAGTTCATTTTCATTTAATTTTTAAAAAAAATTATTTAATCTTGATTTGGAGATATACCGCAGTAACAGGCCCTTCCAGCCCACGAGCCTTGTGCTGCTCAAATGCACCAATGAACCAGCCAACCCCATATTTTTTTGGAGGGTGGAAGGAAACTGGAGCACCCAGAGGAAACCCATGCAGATCATGGGGAGAGTATACAAATGCAATACAGACAGTGGCGGATTGGCACTGGAATAGAACTGTGCTAACTACTATGCGAACCACGTCACCCCAAGGTTCCTGCCCTTCTATTTTATATGAATGTATCTCTGGTAGAGTTAATCTGGTGGATTGCTCATGAAAGAACCCTTCTTACTTAAGAAGTATGATGTGACAAGTGAACTTAAGTGCTTGGGGAGATTGTGAATTTCTGTTGGACTCCTGCTACTAACTCTCAGATGTGCAAAATTTGCCACTGTTCGTCACAGAAATTGAAGAAGCTGAAAGTGGAGCTACACTTTGGAAATTTGGCTTAACTTGCTAATTGTGTGTTCAGTTAGCCGTTTAATGAGTCAGACAGACTCCAGACTGCTTGGATTTCTTAATGCCTGCTGTATAGTCTAAAGCAGATGAGTGACCACAGAGTAAAAATGCACCCGGTATTTATTCTTGGAGGTTGGTGAAAATGGATTTGTGATCCTGCTTAAGTTACCAATTTTATCGCCAATAATTCACAGTGGCAACCACCCTCATGTTTTACAGAGCTTCTCCTGCTCCAAAGCCCACAGGAACAACAGTGCAAAAGGTACGTGACTTGGTGTGGACGGGTGAGTACTTTGGCATGCTGGTGCTCGCTTTCAATTTCAAGCATCAACAAGCACCCATTCTTGGTGAATGCATGCTGGATGGGTTGGCCACGGTTCCATCTCTTCTGCACTACTTTGGAAAACAGGCAGAAATGCATGAAGAGGCCATTCAAATTAGAACCTGGAATTCACTATTACATGCTGAGATTTTGCTGAAGTTATTTTTGCATCCAAATTTAAATGTGGTAAAAAAATACATCCAGTCTTACTGATGGCAGTGAAGAGTAATTGGCAAAATAACGTATTGAGGTAAAGTAATAGCCTTCCATAAATGTTGCAATCTGTATCTTTCAGTCACAGAATCAAAGATACAGCACAGAATTATGTCCTTTGACATATATACCATTATCATGTATATCACAATAAAAAGAACCTTGACCCCCCCTGAGTCTGTACCAATTATTGGCCCCCAATATACCTGAATCCATCATTAATCCATTTATTTTATTCTACCCAGATTCTAATCAGTTTTGTCCAGATTCTCCCACAGGACTCCACACCAGGGGCAATTAAGTGTCCAATGAATCTACCATCCTGCAGGACTGTAGGATGTGGGGGTGGGGTGGGAAGGGGTGGAAACCAAAACACTAGGGGATCCTGAGTGGAGACAGTTAGAATGCAAACTCCACCCACACTTGAGGTCAGGATGTAACCCATTTCTTTGGTACCATAAGGTAATGGCTCTGGAGCTGACCTCTGTTACTCATTGCAGTGTTAAATGTTGGGGAAGGATAGGGGTGATTGGGATGGCTGACTGTCAAATTCCACAAAAAGTGATAGAGATTGGAAGCTGAGTGGATTCATGAATTTTGGAGAAAATGTATACCATAACTACTTGTTAAGGAAGTTTAGTTAACGTCTGCAAGCACATAGATAGAACGTCGCAGCGCAGACCAGGCTATTTGGCCCATGATGTTTTGTTGACCTTTGTAAACCTGCTCCACTTTTCTTTGCACTAACCTGAGGAGCTCCTTCTTCACATGGAGGGTGGTGGGTATATGGAACAAGCTGCCAGAGAATGTGGTAGAGGTGGGAATAATTGTTCTAAAGACATTTTGACAGCTCATGTTTAGACTCCTTTAGAGGGTGAATCTCAATATAGGGGAATTAGTGTAATTATTTGAAATTGACAGTAGGGGACATGGGATATCCAAATCATGTACAAGCGGGAGTTGTTGAAACCAAGTCAAAAAGACAAAATGGAAACAGGCTCTGTGGCCCATTGTCTCTTCTGCCAATGACCCATTTGCATTAAAGCCACATTCTCATCAACCTATCCCACCCCCACCCAATTCTACCTCTTGCACAGATATTCTGGGGAATTTCCAGTGCCCACTTAACCATGTTACATTTTAGCCATGAATTGTGGTATGACTAATCTATCAGCCATAAGTCAAGTGGCATCACGTTTACATCCATGCATGAAGACTGAGGGTTCAAATCCTACCAAAAAGGATATCTGGTGCAAAGTTGAGGGAATGTTGTACTCTCACCAGAATCACTGGAATTAGCAATGCCCCCTTCATCTCTCAACCAATCCCACCACTGGATTAACTGGCCATTAACTTGTTGCACTTTGTGAAAGCTCGCTGTGCACAGATGGGCTCTCAGGTTTTCGCTCACTGAAGTGGTGATAGTCAACTATCATCAACAACCCTCCGAGTATTGATTATAGTTGGCTGTTAAATGTTTCCAAAGGTCTCGCCATCCCTGAAAATAGTGTCAGAATATGCTGAGGACTGGGTTTACTGCATTTTCCTTTCTCTCCCATGCCTATCCCATGTCCCCATTTGTCGCAACAGATTAAACTTCATGGTGTGCGTGGGTGGAGTAGTGCTTGAGGTAATTGAGGGACATTTTGCTTCCACTGACACCAGCAATTCCTCATTTCCTGTTTTCAAAATTACAGCACCCGCTCAGGACACAACTCTTCCATTATCTACTGTGAAAGTCACTTGCATGGAAAAGGGAAGTGGAACACAATTCCAGTGTCTACCATTGGGTTCCAAGAAAAACTATGCAGGTTGTTGACACTGACAATGGTGTCCACTACTCAGATTGAGCCATTCATTTCTTGCCTTTTTTTTCCAATACGGCTCCTGAATTTAGCTCATTCTAAATGTGAGCCAAAAAAATTATGGCTGCGTAGTTGTGAAAAAAAATAGTTTATTGTTAATTTGTATTATAATGTCAATTAAATCATAAACAAAATTGAATGGTCATTCCTGTGCATCCTATTTTCTATGGAGCAATGGGATCGCAAGTCCAGAGCTACAATTTTTGGGTTTCCAATGTTACATTTAATTTTTTTTTACAACATGGTTAAAGCTGATTCCAGCTATTGAGACCGTACGGCCCAATTAACCTATAACCCCAAACACTTTTGGAGGGCGGGATGAAACCAAAGCACCCAGGGAAAACCCACTTGGATCACAGGGGGAACATGCAAACAGACAGCACCGGATTTGAACACTGATCACTGGTGCAATAATAGTGTCACACTAACTGCTGTGCTAACTATGCCACCCAAGTTAAGTTCTGGGGTATGTTTTAATTTGGGATTTTTTAAACTTTTAAATAGTTCTTGAACAAAAATGAGGTGCGACTAACTAGCAGAGCAATAAGGGTTGAAACTGCAGATACATCCCACCCAAGATCTCTGGGAGGCTGGAGAAATGATATTCCTCCCTTGTCACCCAATGGAAACTCACTAATGTAAATCCTTTGTTTAGTTCTGATGCTTGGATAAGCGTCAGTGTATTGAATTGAATTGCTTATTGTCATATGTGTCATCATGCTGTGAAAAGTGTTGCTTTGTGTGCTATCCAGGCAAGTCAACCAATATTTAAATACAGCAGGCGGTGCAATAATACAAAAAAAGTACAGAATGTAGTGTTGCAGTTAGTCACAGAGTGTACTGTTACAAAGACAAAATGTAGGATATAGAGAAAAATAAAGTTAAAAATGCAAGCCATTATCTTTTACCAAGGTGGGGTCCATTTAAGAGTCTGATAACAGCAGGAAAGGAGTCCAGAGGTTCATATTTTTGAGCTATCCGCAGACAAGTGTGGAATGGGGAGTTCACATTTTCAAGTTCACCTATGTTTGGTTTAACGGCACGGTTGCGGGGAGGGGGGGAGGGGGAGGGGAAAGAAGAGTGTGTGACTCGGGTCGGATAGTCCTTTAATGTAAGAACATAAAGAAATGGGAACAGATTTAGTCCATTCAGCCCATTGAGTCAGCTCTGCTATTCAGATCATGTTGATAATTTTTAACAACTTTTTTTAGAAATACAGCATGGTAACAGGCCCTTGTGGCCTATGAGCCAGTGCCACACACATACACCAATTAACCTATAGATCCCACTATAATAGCATTGCGCTAACTTCAACACTTGTTTTGACCTGCATAGTATTTCGGGAATGCCTCTAATGAACCTGCACATGGCACACATTTTGTTTTGCATGTTTTGTGTGTGTTTAACTTGTGTTTTTTGCCCCCTTGCTTAGGATGAGTCCAGAGAGTGTTCTTCCCCTGTTGCGTCCATTGCTCCCTTGGTTCCAAAGTCCACCCCTCCAGCTAGCTCGGCCTACAATAAGACGGCTCGGCCTTTTGGTGCCACAGCATCCTCGAGGGTCTCGCCTGCCCCCCTATCCCCTGCTTCATCCCCCCTCACTTCGCCTCCATCACAGGCATCCACTCTCCATCACTCGCCTGCTCCCATCTCGGCTTCTCCACAGCACGTGCATGCCAGTGTCGGCACCAACGGGCGCTCGCCGCCGGTAACTGCAGCCAAATCAGCGGTAACTCCGTCCGTTAATGTCCCATGGCAGCCCAAGGTGTACAATACACCCATAAACCTGTACTCCTCTGATAATGCCTGTGAGGTGGCAGAGGGGCAGAAGAGAGGACTGAGAGAGGGCCAGATTGATGCCAAACAGCAGAATGGGTAGGTGGCCTCCCAGACTTCTTCTCTGGTAGACTGCGAAGCAAGCGGCAGGTGCTCATCACCGTGGTAATGCCCATCCTGCCCTTATCCCAGGGGAGCGAGAAGCACTGGGATTGTCTGATTTGGGCTCTGTCACACAAGCAAGGGTAATCTCCATCCATGTTCTTGCTCTGCCACAGTAACGTGAGGACAGTGCATTGAGATCCCTGACTGATTTCAACTGGCCAACAGTTGCAATACTTTGTATCTTGCATGCAAGTCTGTCTGGCTAGAATTTGCATGGATTTCTTCAAAGATTCATGCTTAAAAGCAAAAACCTAGTTTGTTTTCTCCAATTCATGAAATATAAGTTACTGTTTTTTAAATTTTTCCGTGAGTTAGGAATTGGATAAGTACTTGAGAATATTTTGTGAAGAAATAATGGAGTGGAACCACCTGGAGAGGTTTCAAAAGGCTGTCTCTGATGACAGCATGAATGGCCTCTTTGCTTTATTATGAGGGTGGCCCTATTACCATGATCTTTTCACTGGCTCACTGCTTTGGAACCTGCTGCAAATTAAGGTCATGCACATTTAGTTGCACAACACCCTCTACGTGATAGATCATATTGAACACATTTGCTCGAAGTAGACCTCCTGTGTGTTGACCTCCCCCAAGGCAATCTTGGAACGCACACTGATTTTTTTGGATAGGGTGGACGAGTGAGCCATTCAGAAACGAATTTTCTCTTTGGTAATTCAGTCTGTAAACACATGCGCAGAAAAGAATAAGCAGCAAAGAGCTTTCCTCCACCACTTTGGAAGGGGAATGCTTGGAATCCACCATTGCTTTGCAAGTGGAAATTTCACGGAATTTTCAAAAGTATTTTCTAAAGAATTTAAGTTCATGTAGTTTCACATCTTGTTCTCAGATGGTAGGTCTGTGCAACAAAAATCTGCTTCGCAAAGGCAGAATTTGATGCTGTTGAAATGTTAGTGCTGCAATAACTGGCTTGCCCCTATATATAGTCTAACTGGGGTAATTTTATCTGGCTATATGCTACCTGCTAACATAGCCATGACTTTTTGACCTGATTTAAAAACCTAAGCTACAGATCTGTTTAAATTCATAACAAATTGATCTTAAGTTTTAATTTAGGATTGTATAGAGGCCATTGAGATTATTGTCTGAAGGATCTTACCAAATTCTTTCAGGGCAAGAAAATAAGATCCCAAGATACTAATTCTGGTTCTTTCTAACAATTATAGTTTTGAACTTTGTTTTCAAAGGCAAGTCAAAGAATTCCAGTAGAGTCCTCCAGTTCTCCTGCAAAATCTAATGCATTGTGTCACACAGGTACTGTGAATATTCAAGTTCAAGTTTTCTCACCTGTACTGAGGTACTGAGAAAATTTGTTTTGCATACAATCCAGCTTGTCAACCCACATGTAATAAAGCAATAGAAACAGTGTAGAGGAGCAGAGAGAGGTCAGTGAAAGACACTACACGCATATACACAATTTTAGACTGGAGAGAGCACTCAAAAACAAAATTACCTTTGTGTGACATTTTTAAACCTACTTGTGCTTTAACAAAAAAAAAAAATTTTTGCTTTGATTTTTGCGAAGGGGCTGATCTAATTTTTGCACCTCGATCTGTGCATCAAGGCTTTTCCCACTGCATGAGGCTGCTCCTTGCTTCGTAGAGTGCAGTCAGTCCAAGCCTCAAGACAACCTCGAACAAGAGTCATGTTGCCTTCACCCTAGCCAATCCCTGATTGGACAAGATCTGTTTCATGGCTTCCCCATGAGAGCAGCTATTCATCCTTTTCCTTGAGGCTTGGATTAACAAAATAGGAAATTTAAAAAATGTTGTGTTTATTGATGAAATGTGATATTTTTCTTTCTCTTTCAGGGTCAAGTTGTATCCAAGTTAGTGCCTGTGTTACTGCTGCCTGTTCATTTCTTACTGACTAGCCATGCATGTTTTTCATGCAGACTGATTGCATACAAAGTGCTCCTTTCAGCTCTCATTTTGCTGTGGCTCATCTATATGCAGTGCACAAGTGCATTGGACTGACATCGGTGCCCAGTCAGGGGGAGGGAGTGTATTTGATTTCTACTAGAATTTGCCTGTGTTTTTCAAATGTGTGCTCATTGATGAACAAAATTGTGTGTTGGAGAAGAAAGCGAAGCTTGGCAAAGAGTTTGGTTCATTAAACCGGATTGTCCCTGCATGGGGTTAGATTCATCCTAAATTTTCTTCCCATTTCTGTATCACAAAAGAATTCCCTGGCAGAATTTACTGAGGCTAGAGATTTTTAAGTTTTTCAAACTATTTCTTTTTCTTACTTGGGAATAAATCACTTCGAGATGAGTGCATGCTTTGTGACTTTTGTAAACTTTGGAAGTTAATGGTGTTCTGGTGAGCATAAAACTTTTTCCTTTGTTCTTTTGCACATACCATTTCTTCAAAGAAATCTGGGGGCTTTCCACTGCTGAACCTGAAAGTGAAACAGATCAACAGATCTTTTTAAAAAATAGTTCTTTTTTTTTCTAGAAAAATATTGTTTCTCAAGAGGATGGTGTACCTTCTGCCTCAGATCAGGAAGTTTGAGTAACATTTTTAAGCTTGTGATGTTTCTGCTGCATTTGTTTGAAACTAGAAAATTGAAACATATTCCAAAACTTAGTTTGCAATTAGTATTTTGTCAAAATACACAATAGATGCAAAAGGCTGTGAATTTTTTGAAACCAACAGTACAAAGTCTTGGCTATTAAGAGTGGTTTCATCTTTCTGATTGGTTCATAAGAAGGTGCATGTTGATTGATACTGCACTTGTTGCTTGCTGTCCTATCACAGAACAGCAGTTGAAGGATACTTCATCAACTTGATGCACTAACTCCTTCCAAAAATCATTATAGGGCAATGGTTGTGCTGTGGGAAAAGCTTAGTAAATTCCAGGTACACCAAGAGAGGTTGAAGAGCAGGGAGAAGTCTGAGATCAGGACACAGGCAGAAATGGAGGAAGAAAGGCAGAGAAGGGTGTGGGATGGGGAGAGGAGCAGGGACCAGCATTAGAACTTCAGCTTTGATGTTAACAGTAACTGTTAGCTAAATTTGTGTTTTATTTTATGAACAGCGCACTGCCAACATCTAGTAAGCTTGAATGCAATTCAAGGGGGATATAACAAAATTAGCTAGTCTAGTGGTTAGCACAACACTATTATAGCACCAGCGACCTGGATTCCAATCTGCTGCTGTCTGTACGGTGATTGTACATTCTCCCTTTGTCTGTGTGTGTCTCCTTCATTTTCCTCCCATGTTCCAAAGATGAACAGGGTTAGTCGCTTAATTGGTCACGTGGATGTACTTGTACTTGGAAGATTCTGTCACTGTGCTGTGTCACAAAATATGTCTGTCTCAATGTGATCAGGAAGGTTGCTTTCTCCTTCAGGTAACAGAAAACTTGCCCACCTTTTTATAAAAAGCAGCCGAGACTCAAGAGGAGGCTGCAAATCAAAACCTAATGTTATGGCTTTTTAGTTAAGAGTATTCAGGCTGTGGCCCCAACGTCACCCAGCCGCAATCCACATGGTGGCAGAGTAGGCTCGACATCTGAATGGCCTTACCATTTTACTCCTAAGAGTCAAAACCTCTGAGTTTTTTTTTGCTTCACATGTGAGATCTTTTTCTTGTTTAATAATTAATGTGACTCTTTATGCCATCTTTATTTCAAAAGATATAATTTGATCCACTTCTGGTTTCTATTGATAGAAGTGTTAATGGTTGGTCTGAGTGCTTATGCAATATTGACTTAATCCAATGAGTCAACAGACGTTCTAAATCTTAGCAAAAAGTGAGATAGGTTTTTAATGCCTTTTTGAAAATGTCAACATGGCAAGATAAATGTTGTCTGTAAGTCAGATTATCAACCTCGACAAAACCCAGTTGGCCCAATGGACAATTAGAAATTAAAACTCATCATCCTGAGTTTTCTCAGTTTTGAATAAGCAGATTGGTGAAGTGACAAAGAACCATTCTGCTGCTACAAATCACAGATAATGCCAGCCTTTATTGTTCACCCCTTTGTCCCTTAAACTGTGAAGGTGGTGGACAGACAATAAATTGATAGGTCTGGAGTCAGGTGTCGGCTAGATGGATTAAGGAAGAGAGATTTCCCCTTGAAGAAGCTGAATCATTTAACAATATTCTAGTCATTTGCGGTCACTATTACTAAGACTACCATTTTTTTTAAAAATTGAGCATAATTTAACAATTAAGTTCTCCATTTTCCAAGGCATTGTTCAAACTTGTATCTCTTAAACAAAAGTCTAGAACTTTAGCTACGAGAAGAATAACTTAAATGCTGAACCGCTGTATCCAAAGAATTGATAAGGTTGGTGCTTGTGGTTCATGCAAGCCTCTGTGCTGACTTCACCCCCACCCCCTTCTCCTGTAGACTATCCTTTTTCTCAGTTGCATGAAAAATCTATACATATAGTCTCTGATAAAAGGTTCAGAAAAGCCTCTGGGATAAGGGTGTCAGCACTAATGTTGACTCATTGAAATTGGACAGTTGTGTTCTCTGGAGTAAATGCTGGAGGAACTCAACGGATCTTACAGCATCCATAGGAAGTAAAGATAGATAACCAACATTTCAGGCCTGAGCTCTTCTTTAAGGTATAAGCAAAAGGCAGGCAGACTTCTCAATAAAAACAGAAAGGTGGAAGAATGGGAGGGGGAGAAGTCCAGACTAACAAAAGCTGTTAATTGGATATGATAAGAGAAAAGGTGAGAATTTATTGTGGCTCTGTTAAAGGAGACAGAGGGAAAAGGGAAGAGAGAGAGAGACAGAACTAGAAGAAAGGAGACGTGGTGGGGGGGGGGGTAAACGGAAACCAGAGAAGTTGATGTTCATGCCGTCCA